>NC_087254.1:14789102-15989102 GCF_037042905.1 Lytechinus pictus | reverse complement strand
AAATTTATCAATGTACCTCCTTTTTCGTATTCGTTTGTTGCAGCGGACTATATCTATCAAATCCAAAACACAATTTTGGCTATCATCTCTTTAACAAATACTGCTGTATTATCCATGTTTTACGATATCAGTCATTGTATCTTAGCAATCTTCGCAGAAGTGTTCGAAATAATTCTCCCCGAGTTTACTCCATATTCATTAAGCCACTCGGCCACAAACTGGATAGCAATATAATGTGAATTCGTGAGTATATTTGGAATAAACTTTTCCATGTTCACCCTATAAGGAGAGTAGAGGAACTAAGATGAACAGAGTAATTGGCCTTCTAGCACAATTTTTAAAAATACATTTATTGTAAATCACGAAAGAATATGAAGACAGCGGAAAAGGGAACCTGACGCAGAGATCCTTGGAGGAAAGTAATCATTTCCATCTAAGATGGCTTGGAAGTCATTGAACACAAAAATCCTCCCGCAAATATATAGGACCCCACCCCTACCCATCGTAGCCCGGGGGGTGACTTACTCCTTCAATGAGGGTGATACATTCTTGGAGATCAAGACCGAAATCGATGAAAGTCCAGTTGATGCCCTCCCTCTTGTACTCTTCCTGCTCCAGGATGAACATGTGATGGTTGAAGAATTGCTGGAGCTTCTCGTTTGTCAGGTTGATACAGATTTGCTCGAAGCTGTTGAACTGTATATGAGTACAGATAGATAGAAATGAGTTTCCAATCTTGTTATTGATAGCAAAATACGAGGAATGGCAAAATTTGGCCAATCAATCATATGGAGTATTCTTTTTTTTTAGTTTTTAAAGGATAGGAGCTTTAAATTTGAAATCAGTAGGTTATTTTGAAATAAGGTTGGACAACCCTCCGTGAAGTAGATTGAATGGATACGAACAAGCATGTTATATTGTCATGAATGTTAAGGTAAAAATAACATTGCGTTGATGATATGCATGTCACCGCTGTCTTAATTAATGCCGTGTTGAACACGGGCCTGTTCGTTAACAGTAGAAATATTACAGCTTATAGCTAGGCAACCATTACTTGAGAGAATTTATGCGATACACGGCAAATATTCCGATGAAAACCATCCTTTGGTCCGATGGCCCTCGAAAAACTACCTCTTTAGATAATCTAATATGACACCCCCCCCCCGGAAAAAAATCTTCTTTGGTACAGAAGCAATAAGAAAATCCAAAAAATCCAACTCGAAAATTGAAAGCTTCAGGGCTATTCAAAGCTTAAAGGGGAATCCAACCCAAATAAAAAATTGTTTTTATAAGGAAAAGAAAAATCAGACAAGTTGATAGGTGAAAGTTTGAACAATATTGGACAAACAACAAGAAAGTTATGAATTTTTAAAAGTTGTAAATATTGGTAATCACTATACCCATGGATACTTCAAATTGGCTGCATATGGGATGTCATAGTGATGTAAGGCAAGGACTACTCTTCCATGTACTCCAATACATATTATGGCTAAAATGTCATTTTTCCCCATAGTTTTATTTTAAATTATATTTTTCTTTCATGAGGACATAAAACAATATACATGTACTACCTGGGTTATATTTAGATTACTGCCCCAGGGGAATGGGTACTTAGGAGAAAACCACAAATCCCTGATAATAAAGTACATGGCCTATGGGAAAGTTGTCCTTGTCCCTTGTCATAATTTACTTACCCAGTTGCCAATTTGAAATCTACATAGTATTAGTGATCTCAATTTTAAAGCAGCTATAACTTTCTTATTGCTTGCCCCATTTCTTTCAAAATTTCACCATTCTGTTTAATTTTTTTTCTTCTTCCCAACACAACATTTTATGGCCAAGGCTGGATTCCCCTTTAAGTAACCCAGCACTCTTATGCTCTACATTAAATCACCACTCGCCCAACCTTTATAGATCCTAGCAGATGCCTTTCTGAAAGGGTATTGAGTATCTGCCTACATATCGTCTACGTAACTAAAAGTAACTCACGTCGAAGATCTCGAAGCCAGCGATGTCGAGTACACCGATGAAGAAGGCCTTGGTAGCCTTGGTGGCAAGGGTCTTATTGACACGGTTCACCAGCCAAGTGAAGAGACGGTTGTAGATAGCCTTGGCCAAGGCACCCACAGAGTAGACGACCTGCACGTGAAGACACAGACCTCAAGATTATCAACTGATCTACCATGTCTACAGAGCAGGTGTGTAGCCGAGGTCGGTCGCATAGACTTTGTACATGCGAATCGGCCCGAGGCCAAGCCCAGGGCCGGCGAATTGTGGCCTCGAGGCCGACCAAGACTACATCCCTGCTACAGAGTTGATGTGTTCTGCCTATGATTGAACTGCCTTACCAGATATCTTGGACAGGAATGGATTTAATTTCATATTTCCTTCTCATTATCCTTATACGATCAAAAATTTCGGTATGTTTTTTTTTCAGTTTCCAAAATAAAGATTGAAAACTCATGCTACCGTTCACGGTCTTTTATAACAACAAGGTCATACAAGTTATAACACAAACTTTAGAGTACATATTTTATATTTGTATATTTTCTAAATATATTTTTGTATATCTATATGATGGTAAACTCAATTTCAAGCGAAAGGTAAACGGTTTTAACTTGGAGGTAAGTCAAGAGGTTACCTACCTGGGCCTTGGTACGACCCTGTGACACGTATTCGTTACCGACCTTGATACGGGGCTTCAACAAGTTCTTTACCAACTCCTGGTTGTTGACGCCGAACAGGAAGGCGACCTTGTCAAGGACTAGAGAAGGAGAAAGGAGATGGAAACAAAGCGGTGAGGGTCGAAAATCTTCTGAGGATCAGAGAGTTTAGTCTGTTCAATATCGGACAAATAAGCACACACGATATAGGCCCATCTCAACTTTCCTTTATGATAACCTCATGACTCTGGTAAGTGGGGATGCTGAAGCATCCCCAAGATTTGCCAGGTTGTGCTGCATGTGTTATACACCATAGGTAGCACCCCTGGAAATCAGGTAGGTATGCTAAAAAGTAGTATATTAACCAACATTCCCCTCATTAATTGTAATGAAAACCTTCGTTTTATCTCCTTGTCAATTTTTTTCTTCCAAATCAGCAACCCTATTAATGACTCGTTCCTAGGGCCTTGCTAACCTTCGACGAATTGTCAATAAGAAGCACTTAGAAAAGTAGATATCGTTACACAGCTAACACCTGGTGACTCCGGGCTTCGAGTTCGATGTTTCATTTTTGTTCGATACATAAAAAGTCAAGGTTAACAGTGGCGGCGTCAGGAAATATTGAGAAGGAAATTGCCCATTTTCTAGAATTGGAAATATCTTGAGACCAATTGTTTATTTGCACTATCAAACCGATGTTTTTCCCCTATTTTCCATTACGAGAAAACCTAACACTTTCAAATGAAAAATGTTGCTTAATCTATTCACATATATCATGTAGTAATTCTATGAAAGAAATAGAATGAACGACTAGAATATTACGTAAGTGACCGAGTTTGGAAATTGTCCGCGGCATTGTTCGCTTTGGGTACAGGAAGTAATATTTTTGGTCCTCTGTCCCGGTCCTCTGTCAAATATCAATGATTGTGAACACTTAGCGGATGATATAAAAAGAATGTCTTAAAAGGAATATTATGAATAATCATCAAATCACGAAGGCTTATGCCAGTGAATTTGAAATGCACCTTGATTTATCTCAAATGACATCTTACTGCTAATGTGCAGTTACAACTGTGCAAATGCTTACTGAAAGGTATCATAATAATGCGCGAATGAGAGGAAGATTTACAGAACTGCGCATGTCTACTTACTTGTTGTCTCTTCAATTTCAGCCTGCTCTTCACGTGGTCTCTGTTTCCATTCCACGTTTCCGAAGTGCATGATACTAGCGCACATTTTGTACATGGACATCTTCTCGTCGAAGGAAAAGCCCAGGACCTCCAAGGCGTCCTAAGTCGAAAAGGGATAGGGACACATAATTTTGAGCTCTACCTCCAAAGATTACGTATCTATTTTAGAACTTTATATCATCAGGAAAAGGGATACAGAATTTCAAACTGCCTGCATAGATTGCGTATGTATTCGAATACTTTATGATTGATTATGAAATGTTCTTTAATGATATATGAATGAATAAATAAATAAATGAAATTTAATCACAATTTTAAAAAGTCTGTCATTTTGAACATGTCAAAATGTTAAAGGGCTATCATCACAGCCATCAGTGAGGGATGTTTTATTGATGATTCTTTTATTTTTTTTTCTCTCTCCCTCTTCGCGGGAGGAGAACATGGCGGATGCATCTAGGGTAGTGATATTCGCAATGCTCAATGTAAGAGTCTCGAGCATTTGTTATATCACTTCTTAAGGGATAATTAATCACAAACCGATCGTCAATCAACATCAGTGTGCACGATATCATTATCTGTCTATACTTGCATATATCCTGTATTTATTAAAATTAATCTTGCAAATACAAGTTCCCTACGTGTCGTGTGGTATTCTAATAATTCAAAGGATGTCCCTACTGGAAAAAACACAGTGTCCCACAGTGTGTGCCACAGTGTGGAAAACAAAGTGAAATCACCTTCACACTGTTAAATTTGAGCATTTCAACATGAATGTGAATCACATATTCACATCGTCGACCATGACTGTGAGCACACTGTTAAATTTGAAAATTATTACAGTGTGAATAATATTTTCACATAGTCCACACTGCGAACACACTGTGATCACACTGTGTGACACTATGTTTTTTCAGCAGGGATGAAATGACAAGATTAAGGAAAAGATAGATAAAAGAAAAGCAGTGAATCTTACATCAGTCAGTTTGAATTCCTCAGAGTCATTGACGCCGTCAATTTCAACCTCTCCTTGGTTGCTGAAATTGTAGCTCTTGCAACCCTTTTCGAGAAGTAGGGTGTCTGGCACAAGATAGATATGAATAAAATGTTCATTATTGGAGACATAAGGTAAAGTTTGTTTATCGGTTTTTTCAGCCAAAGAGTGTATAGTCTGTGAACATCACTTGGTTCAGTAACAGACTTATAGTGACGGGCTGTCAATGGAAACTTTCGAACATAATAACCTCCTAGATTAGGCGGAAATAATGGTGTAGTAGTCACACTCATCATATAGATTAGTGAGTAATCATGACGAATGCTGCCAAATAATCATGTAGGCAAATAAATCCTGATCAACTTAACTTCATGATATCATCATGGTCCTGTGAAGCGGGGCACCCCCGTGTATTATTCTCCGGAATTTTGGTAGGTGTTTAAAGATGGAGAAATGTATCCAAAATGACCTATATTTTGTAGTGAAATCCTGGGGTTTTTTTTCGCTTGACAAATTTACATCAGCACTCCCAGTACAAAAATCGTTCCCAGGACCCTGGATATTATAAAATGTATCAAAACACTCTTTTTTCTAAAAATGAATTAGTGGATTAGTCACCTGACTTTAAAACAGAGGTTCATGGGTTCAAATGCGAGCCATGGCGTAGCTTTCTTAAGCAATACATTTATCACAACTTCACCACGACTTTTGACCAGAGTTTGAATTTTACCCGACTTCAAAATACGGGCCTATATGTCTACAAATTGCCATCCACAAAATAATAGTTGAGCCGTATAAAGCAGGGCAAGCTTACCGAGCACGTCTTGCCTGTAACCAGATGCGATCTGGTAGAAGATGTGATATGATCTCTCAACACCGTTTTGTCTGATTACACGAGACTTCTCCAGAAGATCTGCAAGACAAATTCAAAATATTTATATACATTTTTTTAAATCCATGTTGGGAGACTTTTCATTACTCAATCAACTGCTATTACTTTTCGGGGGAGGGGCAAGAAACAACGAAAAGGGGATATTCTACTACTCCTATATATATATATATATATATATATATATATATATATATATATATATATATATATATATTATATATATATATATATATAACAAAATACAAGGTGAATAAAACAACCGTAGAGAGAAAAGTTGATCAAAGTTGATTTTTTTTCTCTCTACGGTTGTTTTATTCACCTTGTATTTTGCTTTATACTACCACAACCGACACAGGCCCTTCATTTTTATATATAAATATATATATATATATATATATATATATACAATAGAAATAGTCTGCTTCGGCAAAAGGAATAAAATAATCACAAAATTTTTTAGAAAATGCCGTAAAAATAAAATCGTAGATTTTTGTAAAAGGAGCATAGCTCTAAAAAATGAAAGGTAAAGTCACACATGAATACTTGATGCTAGCTTAATCGACCTTCTGGAAATTATAAAGTATGCACAAGTGTATCTTTAAATACATATTATTACATGTTCAAGTATCTAGTGCAAGAAACAGATGTAGGACTATTAACCAATACAATAGGTTCAAAGCATGACCAGTTTTAGATTAATGCTCTATTTTTCAAATATTTTTTAGAATGAATGTCAACTTACAGGTCTCAATATCGGCTCCAGCCAGTTTGCCGCTTGTGCCGAAATGGATGCGGATGAATTTACCCTGGAGGGAGAAAACAAACCACAATAAAAATCATTTTACATGTAAACGATAAGAATGAATGGATCTTTGAACGATGGACCGTCTAAAAATAAGCTTATCAATTTGGAAATGTTTGATATCATGCTATCATTCATTTTTATCCAACTTCACTGAGGAACAAAACCTCTGAATACAATGCTATTGAAAGGAAAATGAGGTACATTAAGCCCTAAAATAAACGACCAATCATATAACGGAATGTACAATCGAGTTATCAACTAATGATTGAATAACTTACAAGAAACCTTTGCATTGCTTTCATAACTTTTCCCTTTTTTGCTAAAAGATCGGCAAATTTTACCATGAGAAATCACACATCCGCTGATGTCAACGTGTTGTACATCAATCAATCAAAAACCATTTAAAAGAAAATTCTATTAAGAATATATTATCATTTTAACCATTACTGTAATCGGGGACATTCCATCTAAGAAAAAAATGTCATTAAGACGTGTACTGCCAGACTCTCACAACCATGCAAATAATCCTATTAAGTGGCCGATTAAACAAACTGATCAAGTTCCAGTTGTGATAATAATGATGGTAATGATGATAATAATAATAATAATAATAATAATAATAATAATGTTAATAATAATGGTAATCGTAATAATAAAAACAATACACTCTAAAAAAAAGTTTTAGCCAATATTGGGTAAAGTGGGAACATTCATGTTGGTTGGGTAAAAATATATTTATTGGGTAAAAAATATTTTGTAAATGTCACCGGATGTTGCGTTGAAATAGCCCAATATGGGGTCAAAAATACCCAGCAAACATGCATGTTCCCTTTCTACCCAATATTTGGTAAAAATTTAAGGTGTTTTTAGAGTGTAATAATAATAATAATGATGATGATGATGATAATAATGTTGTTGTATTAATAACTATGGCAACAGTAATAATGTTACTAATATTAATAACATTGATAAGTCGCATTTGATTGTTTGATTTGAGGTTGACTGTAAATCGCTGTGTATCAATTGATACTTACGAAACGAGAAGAGTTGTCGTTTCTGATGGTCTTGGCGTTACCAAAGGCTTCAAGAGGGGGGTTGGTCTGGATGACCTGGTCCTCGAGATTACCCTACACATGATTGGTTGGAAGGAATTGTTGTCATGGTGACCGATGCAACAGCATGCATACACATGCCTCATTCGTATCAACATAATCATAGCATAGAGAATTAAATATTCTTCCATATATCATGCGCAATGAATATGCACCATTGATTTTTTTTCCCATGCAGTCATCATCAAGCAATGTAACAGATCACAGAATATGGAAATACCCTTTGACACTTTGGGATATAACAGTCATGACTTACTTTGGAGGAGTGAGTCAATAATTTCTCAAAATGAATCACAAGGGTAATAAACAACTCCTTTGTCATATCCCTAAAGAAAAAAAGGGTATCCCCTAAGTCATATTCTTTGCAAATTCAGCTTTTCTCCAAAATGATACAAATATAAACTTCGAATTTGTGGCATATGTAGGTGTTACCATACGACAAAGCTGGTTAATGGCGCCCTTTCCTTCTTGCTTCTCCAGTCACGTGATTGATGACATCATATTGTTTCATTCACCGTTTGCCTGGTGCTTGATAGGGACAGGCGAATTTTCTTTCCTTAAAACTACCCCTTTTGGAAACACTCGGCTATTTATCTTGTCTTACTTGGTACATATTGACTTAATCTCTAACATAAAGGCATGACAATAAAAACGACACGTACTTTACGATACTTATTTACAAATACATTATGTAAAATGTACAGTTGTACGTAAATCCACACAATACACATAACATGTTCTGTGTGTCTAATAAAACTGTAATACATCAGATTGATTTCAAACCAATCAATTACTAATTGTATCCCACGGGACAACATCCAAACTTAGACGACTTTCGTCGACCTGCACCAATCCAGTCCGATGCGTTGTCTTGTGAAAGGTAAGAATACGGCCACTGATCTCATAGTGAGACCAAGGTGGAATGTGGGTTGCCTCTCAATGACAGCATGGACCGAACCGTGTCCGCGCTGCTGGGTCACGCGAGAAGTCTTCCAAATCCATGCATTCTTTAAAAGGGATCAGGCCCATGACCTTGAGCAAAAGTCATAGGACCCTTTCCCGCATGGACATTTCAATTTGTGGCTTGGAAGCACGGCTCTCGACAGGAAGTCCGTCAATGTTTTTTTTTTTTAACGAGATTGATCTTTGGTAATTTTGGAAAGAGGCTCTATCCGAAGTGGGAGTTGTGGCCATGTTGTGCATCTCCAGGTAAGCGGATCGCGACCTTCAGAAGGTCACTGACCCCTGTGCCCATTGACCTACAGCACGGTCGAAACCTCCTCGTTTGAATGTAACATATACCACAGATTGGTCCAAGATCATGCTGTGCATATATCTGACAGGGGGATCCAGGTCATGGTTTCTCAACACACTCACAAAAATGACCCATTTGCCCTTTGACTTACATGTACAGCATGGTTTAACCTACTAACTGGTAAGAACATCTTCTTAACATATAACACTAAGGTCAAAGGTGACTCTGATGGATATTATCGCATTCAACCACTCAACGGGCCGAAGCACGCCGTACCGCCTTTTAGAGAAAGTCAGAGAGAACCGACTACAACAACCATCTCATATTCAGTCTACCTACGCATTTCATTGGGACTAAGAATACCATCTAAATCTAATGAAGTAGCCATCAAATTTGAGAGTAACCAATAAATTGATTCCTAAAAAAACTTCTGAATTGTGAAATTGAGATTCGACCGTGAACAACGCTCCCATAATTCAAACTTTTTGTATCATTACTTCATGTAAGTTTCATAATCATTTTTATGAGGTCAGCACTGAATTCAATTAAGTAAATATTACAGGTCAATCCTGGACAGAATTTCACCCCCCCCCCGCTACTATATAACAAATAAAAAATAGTAAAAGAAATAAATCATGAGGCATAATATCTATTTAAAAAAAGTTGCTGCTGGACAACAAAAAAATGACAAATGAATCTGTAAAATATAATACTAGTATTCTAATTACGATTTTACAAATTTCGATAATATGGCTAAGATCTGAATAACGTAAGATTATCAATCCTGAAGAATTGAGGTTTTTTTTAAGACTTGTTGAGAAAAGTGTAGTGTCAGTGGTCTCTAAAAGAGGCGGCATCACATGGTAAATGGAAATACCCAACAGACCGCCATCTTTGTTAACTAAAAAAAAAAAGGTGGTGAACAGAGGAAAACAACAAATTAGCATCCGCACCCCAGCTGCAGGGTATACCTTAATCGCTAGATCTGTCCGTTCGAACAACTTTGTCGAAAAGTCTTCATCACTCGTGTGATATTTTTTTAATCAATTTGCATTTTTACGCTGGTCTTGTTAAAGCGACAAAGAGGACCGGGACGCCATATATTCTCACCACTCGGTACGCGCCCTTATTCGTGAAAGGCGCGGAGGAACTGCGGCAAAGGATACAGGACGCCCTCTTCCTACATGGCCAAAACGTTCTTGCAAGAAGAAAGGTTTGGCGCATTTGCATTGTCCGCCTAGACCGGGTCGGAAGGCTGATAAGCGCTGCGGCTGCCAAATCAGCACAAAAAATAAAGACTAGTTAAGACAAGACAGAACGAGACTGATTTCGACAGTCACAGACGGATATTACGGAACACACTGCACATGACATTGCTATAGGAGTGGCGCCACGTCATGATGTAAGAGGACTGCCAATGATACATCAATATATGGGATTCTTTATTGCACATGCCTCAAAATAGTGTAGTTTTCTCTTTTTTTATTCTAATCTGATCCAAAATCGATGCCACGAGTATATCTACTCCTATAAGCTATAATCATCGTCTATGTTTCTATTTAATAGGAAAATATAGATTCCGAATCAACTTATGAATTAAAAGTGTATTATTTTTCATCGCAGAAGGGATTTTGAAAGTATAATTTCAATTTATCTAAGACATATACAAAGAGATGAAGATATTTGATAAATCTCTGCCTGAAGAATATGACTATTAAAATGCGATGTCTTTTGGGTGGATGAAAGAAAGGGCATCGAGCTCAGTGGCGCCACAACTAGAATGAATAACGAGACAGTGGTCCTGCCAGCGCTGCGAGTGAGCGCGGCGATGGACATGGTACCTTCTTCCCGCCCTCCGGTGTCTCTTGTTGCAATTTGCCTCCGGTGGATACACTAGCAATGTTGGCAAAATACTGGATGACCTTTTTGGTGTTTTCTGTTTTCCCTGCACCTGACTCTCCACTGGTGGTTGTAAAGGGTGTGGTGGTATTGGTAGCGGGGTGGTGGGGATAGGGGAAGTGCAGGAAGAGATATTGATAGAGTAGAAGAAGATGATGAGACGAAGGTGTAGGAGAAGGAAATAATTCATTGAAGATAGGAGTAAAATAAAAAATAAGAAGAGCATTGTAGTAATTCTGAGTTCATCAAAATGCATCTACATGAGCTTCAATTTATAGATTGAAAAGGAGTGGTATTAGCGTATAAATAAGCATGAAAAATGGATTGCGCTAATCTAATACATGCAGAAGCGATGGACTATATTTTTTCAGCGTGCATTAACTCATCGTTCAATAATAGTTTTAAGTAAACGTCGAACACTGAGATCATGCACTGTACATTGTTATTTGAATTACAACATCTCTTAACGAACATCTAGTCAAGACAATCTGGAACAAAAACAAACAAACATTGTTTTGTGTCCTTATTTCCTTAACACGATAAACCTGTATATAAAATAAATCAAAGAAATAACTTCTGTAAAGCAAGCTTTGAGATAAGATTTTTTTCCCATGCGATATCGTATTCTTTGAATCGATGCTATTTTTCCGGTCTAGGAATTCTAAACGTTTTTGTCGGTTTCATTATACATGCTGATGCAATATCTATTTTTCTTATTTCAAAATGAATGGTTATCTGTTTTTTCATGCTCATAAGAGACAATGCAAAATTAAATTCATTTTACAGAAAGAGAGAGAAATAAAATACTGTTTGGGCATTGACTTTTTCGTGCTTTGGAAAGGGGTGGAGAGTCGCCCTAACTAAAACTACGAATATACATTGTTGATATTCCTACGGTAATAGTAGCTGAATTCAATTCCCATTTTAATGAATTTGAAATTAATTCCACATATGGCAGCTTTTGAAAAAATTACCTTCAACGTGGAAACTCGGTCATGTTTAGAGTTTTCAGATACTACGCATATCTGATAACAGAATATGAACTCAGCTAAAATTTACAATTCATATCTTGTCCTTATTACGTACCTTATACATAATGATTACGTGTTACATACTACAGACATTACAATGTCAACAAAATAAGCAACAATGTAACGTAAACATGAGAAATCAGCACCCATAAAGAGATACAATGTCTTCACAAGTGGAAAAGTATTAATCATTATTTTGCGAATGGAATTTGGTTACAAGAAAGGAAACCACAAAAGACCACGGTGAGCGAGCTTTCTCGGCCGCAGCACCTTGTCTTTGGAAAAAAATTACAACTGGACTTAAGAAAAATATCATCACTCGAGTCCTTCAAATCTAAAACGAAGTCCTATCCTTTCTAACAGTATTAGTTTTTGGCACTTTGACACTAATCCAAACTTTCTAATTCTTTCTTTTTCTTGTGCGCCTCGGAATAGAACATTTCTAGATAAATGGCGCCATATAAATGCCTATTATTATAATTATCATTATTACTATTATTATCATAATGCCAATCTTTTAATGTAATCGATAGTGTTGCTATCACTACATGTATTCTTTTCTGCGTCTAAAATCAAAGGCCTTCAGAGATTATCTTCATGAAAACTTGGTGAATATGAGAAAGAAAATGTGAGCTGATGGGAAACTTCATTACTGGGTCAAATCAAATTGATATCGTACGTCTTTAAGAGTAAAATACATTGTAAAGACATTATACCATTTGGGTTAGACACACTCAGATTTAAGTGAACACCTAATTATCGGACCGTCTATAATCTCAAAGTTATCTTAAACGTTATTTTAAGGTTTGGGAAGTCAGAGCATGCGGATGAGATCGAAGACTGCACACTCTTCTATAAAGGAGAAAAAACAAAGACTAGAAGAAGAAAAAACATGGTTTGTTGAAAACAACATGTATGTACGGAGACTGTTTATATACATATATATACACACAAGACAAAATAATTATGGTAACGAATCAGATTTGATACATATAGTTATTGTTATAACTTTAAACTGAATTCCTTAGATATCAACATGTGGTAAAGGGTTTTTATGATTAGAAATGAATAGTAGATTGACTCGAAATAAGTAAAATAAAAAAAGTATTGTCATTACCAGTACTAGATTCAATGCATGAACTATGGATTTTCGGCAGATAGAGAACTCGGAATCATTAAGTCACAATGAGAGTTTGGTTTTTTGCATAAGATTTTTTCAATCATTATGTTTCACAAAATCCTTTTTATTTCGGAGCAAAGTGTATAATAAAAACGAAAGTCATAGCTTAATCTGGTATAATGCATCAAAAGACAACGGTATAAAATGTTTGTTTTTCCTATTTAATTTTGACGTGAATGAATAACAGAATCACTATATCATTCTTGAGTACATTACTCACGTGATCAACATGGACTGGTTCTCGTGGTCTGTTTGATAAAAGAAAGAAAAAAACATTTTCATTTGGTCTGGGTTTATTTACCGTATAACAAAAAAAAAGCAAGTGTACAAAAAATGAAGAATTACTGTGAATGTAATACATTTACTTAAAAAATATGGATGGATAATTTTATTCAGAACAATTGATATAAGGGCGATGTTTTTCTCAGAATTCGCCAATCATGTATTATAATCCTTAGATGAGCATAGACATTTCCACGTTAAAAATAGAAATGAACCTATGTACAGTGAATTCGAAGAGAAAACTCAGAAAATACATGTAGGTTTATAATGAGGTGACATTCAAATGAAAATGTTCTTAATGTCATCTTTTAATGATAATTTTCACAGTGACACTCGCCAGAGATAGAATATATTACTATTATGAGAAATTTGTATACATCCTATTCGAAGGACTTACTCTGCAACATGTCGTGGTAGGCGTTATCAGCGATGGAGTAGACGTGGGGAGGCATTTCGGTACGCCTCTTGCCCTTGTAGAGCATGACGACCTTGTCAGTGTAGATAGGTAGCCTACGGTATGGGTTGATAGCCACACAGAACAGACCTGAATAGGTCTATGGGATGAAATAGAAAGGAAAAAGAACAAAAGAGAATGTCCTGTTAGACTCAGTGAGAAATGATTTAAAACTCGTTTTGGGGTTATTGTGATAAATGATAATTTTACAGACTGTGAGAAATATATTTTTTTTAAATCACAAATCAACTAAAAATTATATTCACTAGAATGCTAGAATATTTGTCTAAACATTATCGAACCCTTCTCAAACCTTAGACAGGTTTCTTTATGGTGTATTGAGAAATTGAGTTTGTTGCATAACATATCATCAATATTTCCTAGATAATATATATTACACAGGATAAAAATCATATCGATACATCTTAAATACAATAAGATTTGGTGGCGAAAATTCGTCCCTGTTTTCACGAAGTGACGGATACGAGAAAAATCGCATTTTTTTCAATTTTGAGTTTTTTGCATTTTTGGAGATCTTTAATTCATATCTCGAACCTCAACAAGTTTCAGATCACAAAAATGTCTAATTACGTTGCTATGACAACAGTGCACACACGAAAATACCCAGATTAAGGATTTCTTGTTTTTACGAAGTGACGGATAAGCAGCCGTCAATTCGTGAAAATAAACGAATACGCTTCATCACTCAAGAGTTTTTTCACGAAGTGACGGAAGGCAAATTTTTACAGTCTGGAACAGCCGAAGACCATGAAATGGTGAGTTTTTTTGTAAATGTAGGAAAGGAAATAAATTTAATGCAGCTCTTTAAGTAATTTCGAGTAATTTCAACCCTTTTAAACGTCTCTGATCGCAAAAATCCTTAAATTAACGTCCAATCTTTCCATACATTGCCCCACATATTCATTTTCGTGTCAGTGAAAATTGAATGGAGTATTGCGTGTCATTTTTTTGTCTTCAATTCAACTTGAATGTTAAGTTTAGTCAAACTAAAAGGGTAAGAATATTTTTCCAACATTAATCAAGACTAAATAGATTTAATGAAGGCTGAGGATTTGGTTAAAAAATCTACAGGGGCATTAGTTTAGGCCTAGATCTAGATTAATTTACACGAATTGCATTGCCATTGGACTCCAAAAGAGTCCAATGTTAACTCGTTATGTTCTAACTTGTCTTCACAAGTGCCTAGTATTTGCAATAAATTTCCACAAAAAAAATCTGAAATAAATACATAGGTTATATTGTCTTCCTTACTGTAGTGTTAGTTAACTCATCATCTAAATTCAGTAGTACTTTCAAACATATGTAATGGAAAGATACCCCCCTCCCCAGGGGATGGGGGGGGGGGGATTTCTATAAATGACAGTGAGAATGCTGAGATCATGAATTAATTCAGTTAAGTTAGTGGCCAACCCATTTGTGCAAATAAGTTGAGTCCTTAGTTAAAATGAGGATTACTGGAGATTTCTGTTTTAAATAAATCATCTCGAGTCAAGAGTCAGTCTACATCTAATGTAGATCGAGCTTTATAATTTGTTGTTTGGTGGCCACTCCCTCGCCCTTATCTCTATGACATTTTACAGAAAATGAAAGAATCTACATAAATAAACTGCACCTCGGTTCTGATCATAATCATGATGAAGATATTTTCATTTCTTTTCAGATGCAGTATATACAGTAACCAATGTTTCAGAGAACAAATGAGAGAAGTCCTGGAACCAGTACACTCGCTATTTAACAATACAATTCCAGGTGAGAATTTTCATAGTGTTATAATCCAACATGACATCCTGTCAGTATCAGCCATCCATTCATTTGCACTCATTACCAAAATTAATTTCAATTGCAAATCTAGTAAATAATGAAGTTATAAAAATATATTGACTCAAAGTTATAATAACCAGAAAATATTAATTTGGGAATATGTTAGCATTTAGCAGATACAAGTGTATTTCTAAGTTGTAAAAGAACATTATTTCCATTTTGACAAGTGCATTGTGTACTGCCCTAGAGCATTGAAATTTGACATGTAATCATATTTTCAGCTGAAACTTTCTTATAAATTGGAAACATTTAATTGGAATATTTGCTGTAAATATCAGTGGTAAATAGAGTATATAAAATATATTCTTAATAATCTTGTAGTACCATACTGACTTGGCAGGTTTTGTTTGGAAAGGGCAATTTAAAATATTGAGTCTGCTATCAATTCTACAAATTCGATATTGGATTGACAAAAAACTTTGAAAACAAACAGTTGATTTGTATATTATTTCATTCTACATACATAGGTTGGATCCAGGAGCCAACATGCTTGTCAGGTGGGTCATTGATAATTCCCTGAGCACCGCAGATGTGATCTGATTTGGTGACATGACAGTTGAATTGGTAGTGACTGGATTTTAACAGTGTGCCCTGGTTTGGAATTGTTGAAGTAACCAAACTAGAAACATCTTCTGAGAACTCTGACTGCGATTCTGATGATGAAACTCTGTCTACACTTGTGAAAAGTATGAAGGAATTGGCTCTGCCTCATGGCCTTTTAAGGCTCTCACTTAACTTTTTCTTTAGTTTCCAGCTGGGTAACTGATGCCAGTTTTAACTTTCTTGTGATTTTGACTTCAACATAAGTTTAGTTTTAGAGCAGTGTATTATATAAAGAAACCATGTTGCTTGAACTAGTCTGTGCTCTTACAGTGATATAATTATGAACTCCTTCAAATATGTTTTATATATACAGTCAAATATAAAGTTCAGAATAGTCATTTATCTCCTATCCTTACCACATGTTTAAATTGCTTATAAATACACATCGTCCGCATATGGATGCAGAAGAATTAGCCTTCTTTATTCATTTTGTTTGGCATGTTTTCATTTTGCTTGGTGCCATCTAAAAAAAAAAAATCCTGCATATGTCTACATTTTTGTAAAACAGAATGTTACTAGCTTTATTGTGCTTAAATGTATTGTATTAATACTTCATACTTTCTTATAATAACATAACCATACAATTTAGACTGACATGCATTGTGAAACTCGATTGTTACAGGATATATTACTAGTAAGGGTGAAAATCATATTAAGTTTTCATGAATTCATTTTCAAAAGCCAGATGTGTTAATACAGACCCCCCCCCTTCCATGAGGTAATTTTTTTTGGTCTATCAGGGGTGTGAGAATTCTTAAGCTGATTTCTGCTATTTTTGTTTTTTATTTTCAGCTTGATATCCCTTTTTGTGTACAATAGTTTGAGAGCTCATTCAATTTCATCCCCTAAAACTCTTCAGCATTTTCAGCTCTTTATCTTTTATTCACACCTGGTTTATGCAGTTTTACAGTTGATGTGTCATCATTTTATTCTAGAATTTTCTAATGAATGATATTCAGGAAAGAAATAATACATGATTATTTTTAGCAGACATTTTACATTAGCTTGAGGTTAAAGATAGATTGCAGCACATGTTTTTCTGTATATTTGTAGTAAGAATTTAACTCATTTCTACATGATCCCACTAATTCAAAGATGTTACTTGCTAAAATCGTGAAAATTTATTGTAAAGTTTTCAGAGTTGGAACTAAGGTGTATTTTACTGTATCTTTCTGTTTTTGGACTCGGGCCACAATTTGCTATTAAAAAAACAAGTGTTTGATTGGAAAATGTATTGATGAGTGTATTTAGCCAATAACTTGAGAATGATGGAAAAAATACAAATCTACTTAGTCATTCGTATTTTTATTACTGCATTTTTTTGTTGCTTTTGACGCTGTCGTTCGGGATTTTGATTATAAATTTGTTAATATATGATCCTGTTTGATATGAAGTTAAATAATTGATTTAAAATTATATTTCCATGTTTGAGTTTCATTAGTTGATACATGTAATTGTTTATTCAAAGGTTTACATGTTTCCTTTGGTAAAGATTATCTTTTAGCACAAGTAGACTTTTTAGTACTTGACAGTGTGTAAAAAGATGAAATAACTCTCAAGGCAACTGTGTCGACTGATTTAATTATGACATTCTTAAAAAAAAAGTGCAGTGAATGTAA
Organism: Lytechinus pictus; assembly: GCF_037042905.1. Classification (NCBI taxonomy): domain Eukaryota; kingdom Metazoa; phylum Echinodermata; class Echinoidea; order Temnopleuroida; family Toxopneustidae; genus Lytechinus; species Lytechinus pictus. The sequence goes on along the minus strand of NC_087254.1, from coordinate 15,971,284 downwards.
TAAGTCATAGTGATTATGTTACTTCTATTTTGATGGAAAAGAAATATACAATTTTACTTGAATATGTGTATGTCAATACAAATAGACATAGAGAATACAACTTTCCTGCACCACTAGCATTGATTATATTCCAGTATTCTTGTGAAGGAAAATTTATTCATTTGACATTGGAATGTTTTGAATGTAGAGTAACTTATTGAATTTGGTACTAGTTAGCAATTCTGTATTTCAAAATGTGGCATTCACAGACTAGGATTGCTAATTGTGTTAAGCATATAAAATGACAAAATTCTGTCAATGTGTACCTGATAATTCACTTCTTATGCATTTCACAGTGCAATATTAGATTCATTATAATAATTATGAATGTCGTTGTGTTTGTCACTAGCGATTATGGTCTGATATATTATTGAATTAAAAATATATTTCCATTGTTAACATTGTATGGAATTGATATTTTAATGAATTTATTAAGCATAACCATTATCATAATGATTGACATGAAAAAAAGTTATATTTTACTTGTCTATTTGTCACTTGCTGCTATGGTTTCATATGTTATAAAATTAAAAGAGTTCTTCTAAATTTATTTACATTGCTAACTTTGTGGAATTTATTTTATATAGTTAGTATTTTCAATGATTTATGACGAGTCATAACTCTTATTTTGCATGATAAAGGTATTTTAATATGATGTTCAGGAGAGAATACATGACTATTTTGATAAGGGAAAACTTGAGTAGAGAGAGAAAGAAAGGGAGCAAGAGTGGTTGTACTCGAAATTTGCTCGCTTTATTTTGACAAATTCTTATTCTTCTCATTTTTTGTTGTTGGGGGGGGGGGGGGGTGACAATCAGTCATAATTTACCAATTCTTGTTGCCGTTTTGACAAGTAAGTTCCACATTTAGTTTTGTACCATTTTCGAGGTGATTAAGTCTCAAAGAATAATTTTGAATAGCTAACTCGGCCTTAACAGAGAATACCTTTAACATTATAAACAACATTTAAGAAAAACTTAATTGGGATTTCATATTTTCAGGGGGGGTAGGGAGGTTAGTAAACTGACAAATATTTGTAATGTCGCATTATCTACTCCAACGGAGTCAGTGCTTAATAGTCCTTTCTCAAACATAGAATTACAAAGACGAAATGTGTTGTATCTCTTGTAGTCATTTTATTCATATCCTGTTAGGAATTTTCCTTATATCAGAGTTCATCTCTCAAAAATGAAGATAATATTGAAATGAAATAGGCATAAGTATAACACGTGTGTTAATTGGTCTTCCTGTTATTACTTGAAAAATGAAATCAAAGTATTTAAAGTGATTTTTTTTATTAAAAGAAGTAAATGTAGGCCTAATTGATCTGACATTTGGAATTGATTTTTCTTACAATAGCAAATAAAGAAATTATGTATATCTAGACCATATTTATCGAATTGCATCGACAAGGCTATACGTGGGACTAAGGCGAAGCTTCTTCCCGTCACTTCGTAAAAACAAAATTGAAGCGCGTCCTTGAATTTCGGATTTTCACGAAGTGACGGTTATACGCGCGGAGCACTATCCGTCACTTCGTGAAACTAAATCTAAGCGCGTACCGTAATATATTTTTTTCACGAAAATATGGTTCTGCTTACAGCTCATTATCTTCTTAAATATTTAAGTAAAATGCAAATGATTGGACTTGAATATTGTCCAGAATATGCCCAATACGAGGATATGACATTTATCCACCCTGCATACGTGGAAGACGTTGAGATTGAGGTCTAAACCTTTGAACGCGATTTACTAAAAACTAACTTTTTAAAAGTTGCGCGCTCATCCGTCACTTCGTGAAATAAGGGACGAATTATAATGTGGACTCGGAGTTTTGAACAAAGTATTGAAGGTTGCAAGTGTACATTTCTTGATATAACTTCTTTCTTGAAATAACTTGATTAACTTCTTAATGTAGTATCAAGTCTTAAATACTGATTGGGAGGACTGCATGGAAATATTTGTATCAAGGAGAAAATATATGAATAAAAAAGGTCAAAAGGATGGTTCTACTACATATATAGCAATTCACGCGTGTCATATATCATTCTTGTATAGCAAATTGATTGCATGTATTATTTTATAATGTTTATTATTTCTATATTAAGGCATATGTTTTCCACAGGTTATTTGATACTTGTGTAATTGTGTACCAGCTAAACCACCATGATCTGTTTTTCACATTCCCTATTCATTTATTTATTCATTTTCATCTTTTTACCATCATTAAAGCGCCATTTACAACTTAGTCGCTCTGTGAGAACTAGGTACGTAAATAGCATACAAGCCCCCTTGCACAATCTAGCATCGGTTCACCATTGCAAAAGCTACCGGCTATACAGGCTGTGATGCCGGGCGGCGATCTGTGGCAGGCGGTATGGGTCTGGTATGCGGTGCATTTTCTTGTGCAGAGCCATAGCAATGCCCATATTTAGCCTGGCTGAGGTTGGTACCCTTCGCCGGCGCCCCCACCCGCCGAATCTCCAGCACGCGATGACCGCGTTTAACCCTCTCTTTCCCATCTGTCCGGCGCCTCTTTGCCCATGCATGGGCATCATAACTCAGCGGAATGACAATGCGTTACCCCGCGGCTTTGTAAGGGTTAAGAAGGAGAACGTACCCAATTAGCAGTTTGATTGATTGAAGGTGTTGTGATTGATAAAGTTCAAGTATTCGGTAGTTAGTCGGATGTCATTCATGAAATATGACAATATTAATTGATTTGAGTCAAACAAAGGTTACGAATGGCATATCTGTTAAACATAATGTTGAAATCAGACACATCATTGTTTATGCTCTCTAAACAGTGAAAGGTTTGATATTGAACGCAGTTGCTGAGATCTGTTCTTTTCATTTATGGTTTATATTTTGAAAATGTATTTCTCGTTTGTCATATTTTAAGGAGCCCACAATATACAAGCTTTGCTTTTTAGTGGGATCCTCCATTTTCACAAATTATAAATCACAAATTCTTTACACATGATTATTTTGTATGTAACTTTCTTATAACATGTCTTTTTCAAATTGATTTAATGACCTTGGTATATTTTTTATGATGTTGACTTGTTATGATTGTATTTATTTGATTTATATTTTGTTGAAAATGAAATAAATGAAATGAAATGAAAAAATAATGACAATATTTTAATGCAAATCTTTTTTCTGTCTAAATTTACATCAAATTTTGCATATGTCTCTATCTTCATATTGTATACAAAACTTATGATACGAAGTATACAAATCAATTATACAATGTAAAAACAATAGATAATAATATAGGATTGAATACATGTAAGAAGGCGTAAAACATATAAGCGGGGGCTTGTGTCGGTATACGCTTGTAAAAAAGTGTGTTTTAGATATTTACCCTAAATTTGCCTACAATTATATTGTTTACCTCCTTCAATACCTCTAAACTACTCTTTATCAGCTTCATCGATTTTATGTAATCTTATGCCTTCTCATTTTCAATGTTATTAAGAGTTATTTCACCTTTGACACTTAATGGATTTTTTATATATAATATATGAAACCTGTATTTTTTTTTTGGGGGGGGGGGTTACATACTCAGTTCCTGAAGATGATCTAAATCAAATATCCAAATTTTGAACTCCTAGAACATGCATGAATCTACCCGGAGTTTAGTTTTTTGTCATTTTTCTTAATTATAATATGTTCCTTTACTTTTTATAAACTTCCCCTTCGTATACTATATCACATGTATGTGATGTATACGTCACCCGTTCGCAATGTGTGTCTGTTATTGTATCTATCTATTTTATTATTGTCGAGGTTTCTTTCATTGCGGTTTATTGAGATTTAATTCATTTAAGATCTGTGTAAATTGCTCTTGAAGAGCATGGGTGAATCACGGAGGGATAAAAATATTGACTTAGTGACTGGTATAGGTCATAAAAAACACCATTAGGGGGATTCCGAAAAGAGTTTTTTGGTCTATACGATGAGTGCGTCATTGTCATGTATACGATCCGGGCTGAGTTTAAACGCGAGAACTCTTCTGGGCAAACATGAAATAAACAAAAAACATGTCTATTTTAATGTTTTTTAATCCACATTTCTAAACTAAAAAGTGAGTTTACGCACAAATGTGATAAGAAAATTCAAAAGGTCATAGTGATTGAATATCAAATATAGATTATTAATAAAAATATATTTTTTCAAATCTAATATTCGCTTTTCTTATCGATCTCCGTTTAATGAGCTTGTCTAGAATTAAATGCATATTATATTTACGCCTTTTATTTAGGTATGTGTCGTGTTAATTGTCCAGTGTTATATACTTTCTCATCATTATTTTATCGTTTTTTGGGGGGAGGGGGTGCTTTTCCCATCGTTTCGTTTCGACAAAGTAAAAAGTCCATGTGTTGCATTCAACCTGCAGTATTTGTGAACTTCTTTGCTCATTGCACTACTGGATTAAGAAGAAGAAAGATGACAGTATTTATGGTTATGAGAGCACAAAATATACAGATCGATAAAATAAGTTTTTTATTATTATTTACTTGTAATACATGTATAACTTTTTCAGAGGAGTCATCTCAATTGATATAAAGGAAACATATTTTATGTACGAGTGTTTGTGTGTGTATGTGTGTGTGTGTTTGTTATACATTGCACAGCTTCCCAAAGATGTAGGCGGTCACTTTTGTTCGAATTAAGAGTATAGGTAACAGGGTGACTGCCAATAATAAAGTTTCTGTCTATTATTAGGATGATGAATAGCATTAGAGTGAGTGATACGGCTAAATACAGAGCGGTATGTGGTCCCTAGTGGCGCTACGGAGAAAGCATTATTAACTTATTTTGTTGCAATAACTTTGGTATTTGTTTCGGGTACATGTATGTGAATTTTTTGCAATAACATATAATCGATCCGTTCTTTGATGAGCACAAAAACAAAACGCCATACGTGTTTATATATACAACTGTACATAGCATTTTAAACGAAACATAGCAAACGATCATTTCAAATTGATCACTAAAATGACAACTGATTTTAATTAGAATCATAACGGAATGAAGAAATAAAGTATTGTACATATAAATTTGCTAAATATTTTATTCTTTATATCAAGGTGTATGAAACCAGACATCAAACTGTAATTGTTGGAAATTGAAACAAACGACAATAAATCATTATACGGTAGAGCCGTATATGAATTATTTCGGGAACATACACACAGCTAGAGGAATTTCCAATCTAAATAAAATTACATTTGTAATAATATCAACTAATAACTAGCGTTAAACAAGTCTGCAATAATATGCAACTACTTTCTTCCCTGTGATCAAACGAAATTGAGTAATTCCTTTGATTTATATACATGACAAGAAGTATTATCAATATTTGTGAACTCATTACATTTTATTAGCACCTGTCTTTCAGAATAATCTCAAATATATCCACAGTATTATCTTAGACCGGTGTGATTATTCTCTTTGTTGACCTATGATAACCAAATTACCCCCCCCCCCCCGAAAAAACCAAATCACTCCATTACTTTCTTTTTGAAATATGGAATCAAGTTCTCCCACCCCCCCACAAAAAACTGTTCTCGAGTTTATGACGAATGAAATTTTGTGTTTGTTTTATTTGCTCTCTATATACACCTTTAATTTTCGAATATTTTTATTTTAAATATAAGTTAGTTTACATTAACAAATGTTTATTTTTGAAAAATCAATTCGGAATACTTTTCCTTGCTCACCCATAAATTTTCATATCATCCCCATATCCATTTTCTTTTAGAAACCGAACTAGTGCCTATCGACCAAAATAGGACATTATCAAATATGCCATTCCTTTTTTTTAATGGGGAGGGGTTAAGGCTCGTTTGCTGAGAAGCCTAGCTTGGAAGTATGCAAGAATCATGTCTCGTATCTAAAATGTCAACTCCTTTTACATTTGTACCCACTGCATGCCACTAGGTAACGCCATACTGCCTGCTATCTTATTCGACAGTCACCTTTTGAAGGATATATAGCACATTAGAAAAGATATCAAATGGATGAATACATTTAATGACACAAACACGGAAACAAACATCTCATCTTATTGGATAGTTGTACAAAGGTCATTGAAATCTGTATACATTGTAGAGCCGTGTAATTATCCCGAATATGTTTTACTTCATTGTATATACAAATGCTAAAAATGCTTCGGGTACACTATTTTATCTTAAAAAGACCATTTTATAAGTTTATTAAAATTTTAACGTACTAAATGTTGGTTAAAACAAACTTGAATGAATTGGGATATTTTTTACCAATCTTCGGTAGGTTCATGTTGCTTTAAAATTTCCTGAGAGTGTTTATTGTTGAGGGTATTAATTCATTCCATTTAAATAACATGAGGGGAATATATATCTAGAGAGGTAATTCTATTTCTCCCCGATAAAAGGAATATTGAAAAGAGTGAATTAATGGGATGATGTTCACATATAATTTTGGGCGCGAAAAAAGGAAAATATGCAGGTCGAGAGTACTTCATCATGTTTGCATTAAGTACATGGCATTACATGCCTAGTATACAGTGAAAATGAAGGTTTTTTCTTTAGGAAAGTAATGACCTTCATTTTGTTTTATATATAATATATCTTTGATTATCATGAAAAGCATAAAAGATGGATTACTGATTTTCTGATGAAATAAACAACACTTGGAAAGAATAATTATTTAAAAGTCATGTGAATTAAATCTTCGTTTGGCTATACCTTATAACTGACACGAATACATTCGGAAATATGTAAATGTAGTATATCTAGTGTGAAGGCCAGATCTAATATTTGTAACATTTTAAAATGACATTACCTTTACTTTATAGGAATTATTGAAGGTCTATGAAATGTCATTTATTTCAACCCTTTTGGCGTATTTTATATTTTCCTCGTCAATCTGTTCCTTTGCTTTTATATGCTTTTATGAAAATTCTCGAACACTATTTAATCGGGCGTTTTCAGTACTTTTCGAGATTATATGGCTTCCTCCGTTCTTTGTATACCCAACACGAGCTGTTTATGTTAAAACTCACCTATTAAACGTCTGTCTAAATAGACCGCGGTTTTACTTGTTGAGATAACGTGTCTAAGCTTACGCACAAACTTGTGCTTGTAACCCCTCTCTCCAGAACAACGGTTTTCGTGTAAGATTAAAAGTAAAGCTCACTAACAAATAAATTATAGGGTACAAGATGTGTGTAAATAGAATCTCACTCTTAGCACGATAATGTATGCCACTTAACACATAACACCAAGCCTGATCGATGGCATAGGCCTACCTGACTACATGGACATTTTACCTTTTTTCCTTCATGAAAAAAACATAACGGAACATACATTTATATTCATCATCACAATAATGTATAAATGTTGTTTCTTCGTCATATAGATTAAACAAGATTCTTTGTTGTATTGTGTTCTTGTATTGTTTTGTGTTACAGGTATCCCGTCACAAGCTTGTGCTTTCAGGGAACTACACCTTCTTATGTTAACAAATATGCTGTATATTCATATATTTATGACAAATGGTTTTGTACTATTCTGTATTTTGTATAATGTTATAAAACATAATTTTTTGTGAAAAATGAAAGATTTTTTTTTTTGTAAATTTAATTGAATCTCCAGACTACGGGAACATGTCTACAGTTTAAACATTATGGTGTTCGAAATGACAAAATAATTAAATTCAGGCTAACTCTGGCATGCCAGTAATTTATTACTGAACATATGTCCTTTTTCAATTAGATCGGCATATAAACACACAAACTATAACAACAAGTGAGACCGCGAGGCCGGGTAAATTAAAAACTTTTCCGAGACTGCATCCATCACTTGTAGCGTAATAGGCATCTGCGGATCTCATTCAAACGAAAGGAATCTATCAGATGGAACAATTTTACATCCGTTCACCTACCCTCAACTGTATGTACATGTTTCGTGCGAGTGCAAGCACGTATCCTGCAAATCATGGAGCTATGAACACAGATGTGCAAATAGATATGAGGGAGGGGGAAGGAGATGGATACCTTGAATTTGAGTGCATAATGCCGTTTTTGGATTTGGGTATGGTGCATTATTTTGCACGAACAACAACAACAACAAAAAACTTTTATTAATAATTACTAATTTTGTATAAATCTGAGGAAAAAAGGAGAACTCATTTGACAATTATTAAAAGGAAATCAAAAACAGTTAAAATGTTGATTTTAATTTTATTCAATACGGCTTTTGTGAATATTTGTACATTTCGATCCATTTAATGTTATAATTATATTCCAATTGTTTTTAGGGGGGGGGGCAACTCCTCAACCGGTAAGGTCTATGTCAATACTTGCGTGAATTGTTTCAAAATAGTGTTCATTGATATGTGAATGATTGAATAAATTCACAATTTAGATTTTGTTCGATCTACCATTGAAAGGCAATTTTATGAAGCATATTTCACATCAAAGAATCTATAGAATTGACGATACTTTCCGGTCGTCGTTTGTTTGATACAAATGAACTAAAAAGTTTTGAGTTTTCAATATAACTCGATTAAACCGCAGGATATACAAAGAATAATTACATAAAATTGGCCGATGTCTTAGAGTCAAAGATCTATGTGTATACTGGATGGAGATATCGACGTCCCAAGAGAACGTCTCCTAAAGAACGCGTATATATCACACGGAGATGGGTGCGGGCTGTTCACATTCCCTGTAATTCAAATATTGCATCAGACATCTGCTCACATATTCAAGGTCTCTATTTCGGGACGCGACATCACAACCGATCGCAATTATGTGAGAGGTATTTTGACCCGACTTCGGCCCCGCATACCAGTAACACTTAACCCTCACGGTTACCCCACCATGGGTCGTATTGCCTATATATGTTCTAAGCCTAAGGGAGACGCCACACTTTATGCTTATGCAAGCCTTTTCTTCGCTAGCCTTTTCTTCGCTGAGACCCCATGGCCCATATTCTTCAGTATACGTAGATCTTGTAGAAGGTATACAGCAAAAACTGTTGTATTGAAATTGGTTGTTTCACAGATGACCACACCAGTCAGTTTACTTCGGTGCTAAATTTACAGTTAGCTTAACACCGTGAATGTTATTACTAAACCGTTGGTTTTACTTTATCACAATTTGGTGTTATGTTCAATATCTAGGGCATAGGCGGATCCAGGGGGGGGGGGTGGGGGCATTTTCATATGCCTGTCCTAAAGATGTCCGGTCCTATGTTAAAACTCAATGTAATAATAATGTGCGATCCATATCCACCTCACAATTTTTCTACAAAGTGCTTGAAATATAGAGCTGAAATTCACTCCTTTTTCAGATCGGAATATCAATTAGTTTAGGCTCGCGCTTCGCGCTCGCTTTGATTTTCATGATAAAAGATGTATTTAGAATGCCCAGATTCTAGGTCTAAATATAAAACACGCGCGCATGTTTATTCAGATACTCAACTTGTTCTCTATTATCCAGTTTCAGATCACAATATCAAAAACTTTCTGCTCGCACTTTGTGCTCGCATTATTAATATAGGAAGATCCCCACTTGCTCATCCTTTTCATGATTTACAAAACTTGAATAGAGTGTCTCGTTCAGTGGGTCTAAATCTCGACATTTTCCACCCGCGCTTCGCGCTCGCATCAATTATTTGGTTATATACCTATTCTGTTTAAGTTACAAAAAGTGCTTAGATTTTCCATTCCATAGGTAAAAATGTCAAAAAGATTCAGCTCGCGCTTCGCGCTCGCATTATTTGATTTTTAAGATATGTTACGTCTTCATGGCTAACTGCAAGCAGTCTTTAACAGAACCTTTTCCATCAGTTTATTTCTGCTCGCGCTTCACGTTCGTAGTAATTATTAATTTGCATACACATCTTTTTCAGGATAACAAATATTGCCCAGTATGTTAAAATTTTAGGAAAATATACACAAATTTTCCAAAAAAATATAGCTCGCGCTTCGCGCTCGCATTATATCAATAAGGATTATGATATTATATATTTATGTTTATTCATAAGAATAAAGCCAAGAAGTGACTATTAGGAATAACCCTTCCAAGAAATCAAAAATCATCTTCGAGCGGCCGATCGGGGAAAATATGGCTGAAAAAATTCCGCCCCTCCCCCTATTGGCGAAGGCTGGATCTGCCCCTGTAGGGTGTAAGTTTATCTTCTCATGAACGTGGCCCTCCAGTGACACCAAAATGGTCTCAGTTTTAACACCCAAGTTTTTTACAGGGTAATGCTTACTGCAGCCCTGATTAAATTTTCTTTGTTAAACCTTTTCGAAGGTCGACTTGGAAAAGTTTATCAAGTTTACGTCAGTTCCGGTTTCAACGCAATTATATTCATTTAGCACATCATGCTAATGAATTCAAAGCATGATAACAGGAATGAAGCTATACATCTTTCCAAAAGAAATAAGCTGGATTTCTCTAGCTGAACGACGACCTAATTTGATGTCTCATTATTTTCACTTGATCGTAACTAGAAATTTGTTCTCTGTTCAACCAACATTAACCTACTTGATTTTTAAGATTACGGTGCCTGCCAAAACCAACCCAAATCTTTTCGGAGCTGGCTTCATCTACGTATGTGTAAGGCTAGTTGTCAGTTACTACGATAACTGTCAGATGCTATCATAGTTGACTCTCCCCTTTAACAAGATATGTCAGATAAGCCACATTTTAGATCTTTAAAACTGTATAGATCTAAGTATGCTTTTTGGTAAAGCTGTTTTATTTTTATCACAAATATATGATGAAAAATATGTTTTATTCCTAAAATTATAAAAGTCAAGACAATAACAAACTTTCAACCTTTTTGTCAACGTAACTTGTTGTTGCTGTATAATATATAATCTAATAAACGAGGCTTCAAGAATATGAAGTCACACTTGTGTATCTTCGGTAGATGTTGAAATGTTAATACTATGAGAGATGATTTAAGTGTGCTGTGGTTCAAAAGTTAAAATACTATTTCTGGGGGGTCAAATTTGACTCGAAATGGCGCCACTTTCATTGGAGTCAAATGTGAGTCAATGTGACTCAGTAAAGGAGTAACAATAACTCTGAACCTCTAAAATATCTTGATTTTTATTTTACATGCATCTCACAACACAAAGGTGTACTTACACATAAAAACAATTGATGTATAATGGTGACGCAAATTGGTTTAATAGAGTTCTAGGGTACAGGGGTCAAGGGGGGAGAGGTCATGAACTTACGTAGATAAGACCAGAGTAGTATCTCTGCCTGAGGTTCTCCAATACACTGGCTTCGTTGAGGTAGGTCATGCCAGCCATGTCTTCGATCTTGTCGAACTTAGGTGGGTTCATCTGCTGGGTGTCATCCTTCTTGCACGTGACTTGCTGTTGTGGTCAAAGGTCACATACACAATGAGTTAACTTCAAAGATTCATATATATTTTTATAATAATGCTTATTGTACTTACAACATTTTCTTGATCATACTTAGGTGGAAATGAGAGGATTTCACAGACCTTTATATTATATTACTGCGCATGGTCAAACCCACCCTAGAGAAAAAAAATGAGGGAGGGTTCTTAATGATCCTTAAAAAATGAATTCTAATTTTATTTTTTTTTTTTCTTTAATAAAAAAAAAAGAAATCACCACACTGATAGAATATAGAAAGTAATCAATTCTAACCTAAAAAAACACTTTATTCATCGAGAAAATATTCAGTAATCTAGCTTTTTCTTTATCGTATATTACATCAATTTTTATCTGTAAGCTGCTTCAGTGAATATCTGGAGTTTATGTCGCACCTTTACGGCGCACCTAAGTTGTGGTTACGTAATAACCCACTCTGATTTGGCATGTTTACCCATTGAGCCTTGTTATCATCTGTGAGTATACCAACAGTATTAAGACAAAAACTTGTTACGAGTCATTATCCCATGTTATTTGCTTTATTTACAGTATACTTGCTCGTGGCAAAAACAAGTCCTGGAATGATGTAAAATCTTTTTAAATATTATACGTTCGTCCTTGATTAGTATAACATTAATTGAAATCACTGAAATATGATAGAATGTGATGTAATGATGTGCTCTCTATTTGGTACTGAAAAATATATTGAACAAAATTTACTTTATTACAAATCAATTTTAGTAGCGTTCTGGCAATTTAACCGAAATTGAAGTATCTAAGATTATGATAGCAAGTTGTCGAGAGCATTGGTGATATCTTCGAACCACTGAATTTTCACTGACTGTAATTTTCAACCGGATATTGTAATTCAGTAACTTAATTTAAGAAAAAGTTCTGTATTCGAGAGTATAAGGTGCTTGATTCTGATAAACAATGGATATTTTGATTATAAAAGTGCAGTGTTTCATTATCGATCCACTGTCCATAATTTGTGGGGTATCTATTTTTATAAATGATTTTTTAATTTTTCTATTTTACTTTTTTATTATCATCTATAATATGATTTATATTTTGATATCATTTATATCAGTTATATTTTAAGATGACCCCTATTCTTTGTTCAAATAATGTCCGATTTCCCCCTATAATTTCCGAATATTCGCGATGATCTTCGTGCAGAATTACCTTTCCAGTGGCGGTTTTGACGGTGCATTCCTCGCCCTTGGTACTGATGATCTCACCCTTGATATATCCCTGTTTCTCGTCATTGACCCAGCACATCTTCTTACCGTCGAAGGTCTGGGCCTGCGCCTCGAGCTGGGCCTTCTTGTCCACCTGCAAGAATTGATCCGATTCGTCAGCCATGGTGCCGCCGGTGCTGCTGGTGCGATCCGAAAAGAAGGATGAAGTCTAACGCTCAAAGATCCTATCATGAGAACAATACAAAGCAAAAAAATCATGACATTAGTTTTTATTGCGTTTGTTTTATTTCATGGAAACAAGACATTACCACAACTTTGTCAATGGTTCGAAATATGTACTGTATTTCACATAGTACATAGGGAGAGCACTCCGTCTTAATAATTAGTCCTATGCAATATCAGTTTGAGATGATGAAATCTGTTTGACAAGGGGAGCGTTTCTTAAAGGACTTTTTTGAGGTTTTATCATAATTTAGCAGTGCTTCTCAGCCAATCAAAGGCAAAGAAAAATGTCGGATGACAAAATGTAGGGCTCACATTTCGAATGAGGGTCGAAGTAAAAGGACTCAAACGAATAAGCAACACAGTTCACTTTAAATATGTAGGCCTAATAAATTTAATTACTAAAAATGTAAGCCTTTGCTTTATCTAACGCATTTTAAATGTGTCAGTATCTCGTTAGACAAAATAGACAGTTCTTCAACTGACCGAAGATCTGGAACAAAACTGCACGTTAATATGAAACCGGAAGTCCTTGAGAATTGAAAAATCAAAATGAAATTGATAATGACTCTAAAGTGAGAAGTTATCCTGTTGTAGATCCTGACTGTGATAAGAAGGCAGTGGACTCTGAAGAAATATCTTAACTAAAAACTTTCATGACCAGGAGGAGAGATCCTGAAGATCAAAGCCCATGGGAGTTCAAGGCGCAATGGGACAACACTCAATGCGGAATGGGAGAAAGGGTGCGAAATTGAATTCATAGAACCAACATTATTCCGATATTTTGAGTAAAAACAAAAAGTATTATTTCCCTTTTTTATTTCTTTAAAAAACAAATAAACTGTAGATGTGCGGAACTTGAAGCAAAGGTCGAAGAAAGTGAAATGTTTTGCGAGAGAGAGTGTGTGTGTAGGGGGGGGGGCGCCCGTACGTGTAGATGAAAGTGCGGGTGTGTGAAATGAAAGTGTGAGTGCGTATAAGGGTATGTGCGTGTGGGTTCCCGGTGTGTATGTTTGCATGCGTCGCCGTTTGTTGTATTTCAGTGTGAAAGATGAAGCGCATTTCACCCGAATAACACTTCTTACTGTTGAAATTAAATTTGTTTCCTCTTTAACGATCAAAGCTAAATGTCTCTGCATGGCTCACAATAATCACCACATCAAGGAAGCATTATCAAACCTCCCTCAGACGGTAGAAATTAGCTATATCATTCTATTGCATTCAAAGTAATCAATAGAAAGTATGTTTAAACATTATGTAATAAGGCATTCTATTATGTCAAACCATTTCAGATAGTATTGACAATAAAAGGATGAAAATGATAATCATAATCATAACGATATGATAATATCAAAGTAATGACTACTATTCTACCCATATCAATAATCATGATTATTAGTATCATAATGATAATGAATAATGATGATGATAATAATAATAATAATAATGATATCTGTAATAGTATTGAAATGCCAAACTGATAGAGAAGAATGCTCTCAAAGTTGCAATGTCTACCAAGGATTGAATCATTGCATTATTAGACCTTGTAGAAGACTACTAAATACTAATACCCTAATTAATATTGAAATTCGTGACTTATGATAAAAGGTAGAAATATCAACATTAGCCAGGAAAATTAGATTAGTTTGGCATTTACTGAGTCTTAAAGATATTTAGATTTCAATGAGTTACCAAAATGCAAAATATACGCTTTGACAATGCTGTATAGTACATATTCTGTTATTCAATATGATAAGATCATAAGTATGATTTGATTTCTAATAACTTTTTCTGATAAAGCAAGAAAACTACGAGTTGATGAAAAATTCATTCTTATAATAATAATATAAAAAACAGATCAAGTTGTTTCAAACTGAGCAGCATTTGTAACACCTAGAAAGACCACATAAATCATGTTTAATTCTTGGGAATATTTAACTAACAAAGTATCTTATATTGGTCTAATATATATAATTCAACAAACACGAGTACAAACCAACTATTTATGGGAGTATATACAATAAAATAAAATACTAGAAAAAAATGAGGAAGAAAAGAGGAGGGATTAACTAATTTTCAAGATGATGACTTTCAAAATGGCGGATCATCTATGATCTTACTACTTATAGAGCAGTGGGATATGGCGGCATCTATACACTATCTGGTATATTGGCACCGCGGCCCAAATAAGGTGACCATGTACAGAGGCCCCGTAGGAGGTAGTCGGGTCGCGATATATTACACACAGCATGAAGACTGCTACAAATGAAAGGTCCGATTAAGTATTCTGGGTAGGACTTATATTGTTCGAATTAAGCCATTTGTCCTTACTTAATTTTAATTTAAAATATGTTCTCTGTTCATGGGGTATCATATAACATATCGAGAAAATTGACACAAGTTTTGAAATGTCAGTGAGCAATGAAATTAAATCAGATATTAGTTTTATGCTAAAATTTTAAAATGCCATATCATATATATATTTAAGGAACTTTTGAAGACACAAAAGTACTTGCAGTATACTACACTTACACAGATGCATATATATATACATAGCCAACCAGCAGTAGGTCTAAGATACAACCTTTAAACGTTGAACAATTTCTTACTTTAATGTTTAATTATCGCATTAATATTAATCTTCTAATCCTGTTTTATGGATCGGAACATCGATCAATATAAAATGAACATTAATGATACCAAACTTTTCATTATAAATAGCTTTATGATTATTACACTACACCGGTATGGACAGCTTTGAACATAGTCATATAACATTTACTCTTGGCATGGAAATATATATACTGGTACGCCGCACAGTATTAACACAACAAATTTTGGCAGATTAAACATTGAAAAAAAAAAACTCGACAAATAGGTATCATCACTCCCGACACAGCAGCAAATCAATGATCCTTACAAACTTGGTAAATATCCCCAGAATCCGAGAGACTAATTCTAAGTCAGATAGAAAGGTGTTAGTTCCCGGTGCTTCTATCAAAAGTAATGAGATTAATCACGAGAAACCGAGAGAACCAACCAATTAATTATTTTTTTTCTAATCTTCTGTCCTCTTCGGTCTTCTTCGTTCACCCGATGGCCAGCTCCAATCACGTTCGAGTTGACACAATGATCCAAAGAACAAACTGAGTTATCCTCGCAAATAACACATATCTGGCAAAATCCGTAAAACAAATTATGGGCTAATAAATCGTCGAAGAAGATGCGATTGACAGTCTTTGGAGGGAATACTCTGATATCGGCAGGCGAGAACAAAGGCGGTCTTGTTGGATCCCGTATGTACCTAATAGAACAGGAATGCGGCGAAGAGAGATCACTTAGAAAAAAAAGGATAAAAAAGAAGAAATAGACTCGGGAGGTTTAGAACAAGACTTACCTTAGGAAGAGGAGTCGGAGGGAGACTGGAGACAACCCTACTAGATTGCGAGCTAAAGCAATCTGTGACATGGACTACCCGGACTCACTAACACCCATTCAAGTACCTCGGACTGCGACCCGGCTTCGCCCTGATTGGTCGGCTCTTCGGGTACACCCTGCCTCGTTACTTTCAACCAATGACGTCAAAAGCTGGCTAGAAAATTAGCATGCGCTTTGCATGAAACGATGCGGCCGGTAAGCGTGTGACGTCAGGGACTCCGACAACGGGTATGCGATTGGTATGCGAGGAATTTGGTAGGGGAGAATATTTCAATCGCGGTCGGGAAAGCTGCAGTGTATGCCTAGTTGGATGGGGGTGTATATATTCTTCATGCCAGATTTTCTGCCCTGCATCTCGTGTTAGACTAATATTGGTAGGTACCGGTGGCCCTCAGCCTGCCTTCCCATTTCATTTTTTTTCTGTCACAGAGATTGAGCCCGGGTAACCCACAACCTTTTATCAACTTTCTTAAAGAAAAACTTAACGTCCCAAAAATATATTGAGTTATGGAAAACATATCCCTTGCGAGGTTTCCAGGGTATAGACATTGGGGGCTTTGTCTTTTATTGTGTATTAGGCTACAATAAAACCGCAGCGTAGGGGTTAAGCTCTGATGTAGAGACTAATTACACGGCGAGTGTATATTCCAAATATAGTCAATGGCGTGCTGTAGATAGGGAGCCACCATTCGAAGCGGTATGTGAAATTCTCCCGACCCAGAGAGATGGGGTGGGAGAAGCAGAAGGAAATAGAAAAGAGAAGAGAAAGAGAGGGGGGGGGGGGGAATTCAACAGGCTTATCTGCCGAGATGGTTGCGGCCGTGTGGTAAGATAGTGACCTGACTTAGTTCAACCCCCCATAAATGGAAAAGACCCTTCCATGTATATAAACCGTGACACCGGTTATGCTCATTTAATATATATATATATATATATATATATATATATTTCAGGTGGTAAGATGAATATACATATTAAGCCCGTGTATAGTTGTAGTTTATGAAGCCAAATGCACCCTTTACACTATTCAATGATTATTATGATCGATATTGGAGTACACTCATAAAATAATTCTGGGAGGAAGGCATCGTTTTTCTTTGTATTTTCCGGATGTATTTTATTTTGATTTTGATAATCTCTTAAAAGTAATTCAGCAGATTTAATTAATGACTCAACAACCTTAAGAAATATGTAAATGTTAATATAGTATCTAATAAAGCTGTAAAACGAATGACATTTTAATTGTATTCTGAAATGTCCAGTTACTTTTGGGGCGTTGTAAAACATTGTTTTTTTAACCAAACCATGTTTTATTTTACTACTTTATACAAATGTATATAAATTTAATCATTTTTTTAAAACTAATATGTACAAATATTAGGGCGCTTAGGGGGCTCTACCCACCCCTCCCCCACAAAACAAATTCAAGGCTTGATAAAAAATAAAGAAAATACGGACAAGAGATATTCGTGTTTTCCATTTTGTACTGGGGATGTGATAAGTACTCTTCGTCGATTTTTAATGATCTTTTATGAGATCATTCAGGGCCCTGTCTAATATCCCCATCACACCAACGCCACGTCCAGTTCTCGCAGAGCCGTAATCATTAGACCACCTCAAGACCAATCAGTTAACATAATCTCGATTTGTGAAAGCCCTAATGTTGCTCCTATTTCTCTATCTCTAGTCTCTCTCTTACTCTCTCCCTTTCTGTTTTTCCCTCTCTATCACTCCCCGTCTCTCTTTCTCTATCTGGATGCAGACGTTGAAGAGATGCGTTTGGTTTCCTTGGTAACCGGATTCGACGGAGGAAACGGAATTCATGGTATTTCGAGCCTTCATGTCCAAATGCTATGATCTCGATGTCCAAGAAAATCATTAGAAACTTGATATGTAAACTGTATATAGGTAAGATACGTCTCATTTGACAGATATGTCAGTTATACATGTACAAAATAGTAATTTGTGTTACATTAGAAATGAGTGCTGATTAGAAACTTTTTTGACCCGTATTTGGAACCTTTTCAAGAAGCAGAAAAGTATAGACAGCCTATTGAGACCGTTATACAAGAGCCCTTCAATGTTTTTTTTCACATAAACATGGAGTTTTTGGTGGTGTGAATAACCTGACCAATTTTTTTATAGGGGTCTTTACACCATCAAAAATCCCGTAGGTTGTGTAAATAATCTTAAAGGCTTCCTTTTAGAATAAAACAACGGTTTTAAAGGACTGTTTTGAATCCTTTCTCTCTCTTTTAAGAACTTTGAAAAATTACAAATCCGTGAAAAAAAAGGCCTAAAGAAAGTACTTTTCAATTGTCTAAAAGTAAATAAAACAAAATCGACTATTGTGATCAGTCTTATTTTCTAAACGATCTTCATTAAATATTGTAGTGTTTACATTGACATTTTACCTCGATTGCTAATTTTACATTTGCTTTTTAGAAAGGAATCCATGGAATTAAAAGATTGAAAAGAAAAACGAAAAATCGAAAAAGTACATGTATACATAAGCATGATAAGTGAAAGATTTAATAAAATTGAGCAAACAATAAGAAAGATGTGATTAAAAAAAATCTTAAATGTCCGTAACGGTTTTCAAAATTAGCCGTAAGGGTAATGTCTTTGTGATGTGAGTTAGGGACAACCCCTCTCATTACTCTTAACTTTTGGGGAAAAAAAGATATACTCCTAATTACATTTATCTTTTTTATATATCCACCCTGAGGTAAACGTATTTATAAGAAAATTTCATGTTTATCAAGTATAAAGAAGAGCTGTTCCCACCACTTGTCATAATCTATACTCACCAAAAGTCAATTTGAAATTAAATAGTCTTTTTTTTTTCAAACAACCATAAAAAGTGGTTATTGTTTAGTGTGATTTCTTTAAATATTTCACATTTCCAATCTCTGCAGGAATATAAACCACTCCAAATATACAAATAATTTCCATGCCCCTGTCACAGCTCATAGAACTCCCATTCCGTTTAACATGATTAATGTTCACTCATGTCACTAGAACCCTATCATATTCTACCTTTTGACGATAATAATTATGTTGGCATTAATCCATAGGAAAGGGGGCATGCGGTGCCATTCGTGCCAAATATCCTTATAAAGATGGAGAGAGTTGCAGACGTCTCAGACATGAAAGAATACACCTCTATTTTCCACCAAAAGAATGAAACACGCCCAATGTCCAGGGGTCCTGGAGAGAATGATGATATCTTAACCTCAATTAAAAACTAGAAGCCAATATAATGACAATAGGCATGTCGTACAGCTTCCGTAGCCGGTGTTTTCATTGAGGGTCCGATCCCTTTTCTTACCTTCTGTTCTCGTCTCCTTCCCCTCCCTTCTATTTTCCTGCTTTTAAAATTTTTGGGGGGATTCGATCCACCCCCTTGGCTTTCCCTGGCTACGGGCTTGCCGCAATACGACCAATCGTTGATTATCGGTTAATGCTTTATTTCTCACCTCGAGGCTTGACACAAATCAAACACGTGATCAGACTGAACACTGTCATGTGACATGAACTTTCATGTTTCCAGTCTCTTGCTATTCCCCATGAAGTACATTTCGTTTCATAATAAGAGAAAGAAAAAGAACTTTCAAAAACTTAAAGCAATACTGATCTATGATCTTGTTAAGATGTACCCATAAAGTTCTGTAAATATTAACATGATAAAAAGCGATCTCAATAAAAAAAAAACTGGAAATCAGACAAACAAAATGCATTTCGAACTGTTTTGAATATAGAGAGGTAGAGGTAGAATCGTAGAGAGAGTTAGAGAAAAAATGATAAAGAGACATAAGGGGGAGAGAGAGATTCGGGAAGAGGGAGAGGGAGGGGGATGAGAAAAGGGGAGGAGGGAGGACCTTTATAACCCTAAGAACGCGAAACGAGATTGATACGATTATCTCGCCTTGAAGTTTATGTCCAGAGGTAAAAAAAAAGTCTAAGTGATAACCTAAATATCCAGTTTAATGGCACGCGACTGTGACACGCGTGGAGGTCATAAAGGGTTACTATTAATAAATAAATCTACGGTTCAATCCTGCTGACCGCCAAGGGGGCAATCCAGGTCATCTGTCTGTGTCAATCAATAATGACCTATATGACGTCATCACTCGTTCGAGAGTCGATATTACTTTCTGAAATTCGTTATCTTTCTATTTATTTGGTCATTCATTTATTTTATTCATTTATTTGTTATTCTTTATCTCTTTATATTTTATTTATCTATTTGATTTATTATCATTTTTATTTATCTTATTTTGTTTTATTTATTATCTTATTTATTTATTTATTTGTTTTATTATCATTTTTATTTATCTTATTTTGTTTTATTTATTATCTTATTTATTTATTTATTTATTTTATTTTTTAAAATCTATTTATTCATTCATTGTTTTGGGGGTGGGGGTCATTCATCGATGGAAGGAGCTGATATCACCCTTACGGATTTTAAACTACTAGTTTTAACCATCACACTTTCTTATCGTTTGTTTGTCCAATTCTCGTTTAAATTTACACCTATCCGCTTCTCTGACTCACAATTATTGCGTAGTTTCCAAAATTACTCCAAGCATTTACTTTAATTATCATCCAGTTTGATTTCCATACTTACTTTTGATAATCCCTTATCTAAATAACTACCTACCTGACTTACCTGGCGGTCTCCTGCGTTCATTAATTAATGTTGTTTTTTATTATTAAAAAGTGAAGTATATGTTCACTTTTTTTCTAATTATGTATCATGATTATATTGCATATATTATGGACTATTTTGTATATTGCAAACAATGTGCATACTTTTGATAATGTATTATTTTGAACGCAGAAATAAGAATAAAACATACATTACTCCCTCGATGAAAGGGGCGGCGATCCTGGGGAGGGGGGGGGGGCACAGGGCCCACTTTTCGAAGCACTGAAAAGGTGCCCTTTTTTACGCAAGAAAAATGCCCCTCACGAACCTGTACTGCGGACCACTTTCTTCGGAAGAGGACTCGTTTTAGGTGTTACCAAGTGCCATATCTCGTATCAGTGCCAAATTTTACCAAAAAATTCCCCCTCACGAATGTGTTCTGTGCCCCTTTCACTTGAACAGGACCCGTTTCATTCCATAAGCAAGTGCCCCTTTGCCTTCTTATAGGTGCCCTTTCTCGTATAGTGCCCCTTTTTACCTAATAAAAGTGCTCCCACGAACGTGTTCTGTGCCCCTTTCACCTGAGAAGGACCTGGTATGTGTCAACGAGTGTCCCTTTGCCTTCTCATAGGTGCCTGTTCTTCATACCAGTTAAGTTGTCCTGAAAAAAACAATCTTTTCATGCCCGACGAGCGCCCGGTTTCTGTATTTAGCGCCGTTCTGCTTCCTTCTGCGAGTGCATAATGAATTAAAAAACTTCTACATGCCTTAAGTTTCATGAGTTATGTGAGTGCGGTAGATAAAACATTTTTTCTTTGTTTAAAGATCATGGCAGTACGCAGCGCCCCGCCAAATTTTTATTTTGAACACTCACATTATTTTACTGTAAATTTTCACAAAATTCACCAAAAGTATGCACAAAATCCATCGATTTCACTTAACAAAATGCAAAAGCGCCTCAATTATAAGCTCGGTCGCTTTGCTCCTTCGCTTCCGAGTTTATTCCAAAAAGTTTACGCATGCTGCCCCCAAGAAAAAAATTCTGCATAGGGCCATGTTTAAGAAAGCGCCCTTTACAAAATAAATGGTGCCCTTTTTTCCCCTGTGCCCTCCTTCCTTTTTTAAAACGAAATATCCGTGAATTCCAATTGAGTTATTTAATTGTTCTTCAATATAGGTCACATATTTTTACCGAATTTTGTTTTATTTTGTAGTGTATGTTTTTTTAATGTATATCAATAACAAATATTGTATCATGTCTGAAATTTGAATTGTGTTAGAGTATAGGACTCGCTTGTAAAGTAGATTCCTGGCTTGTTTTTGATAAAGAAAAGATATAAATAAATAAATAGATGAATAAATAAATAAACAAGTAAATAAATGAATAAATAAATAAATAAGCAAATAGAGAAATGAATAGATAGATAGATATATATATAGATGGATAGATGGATGGATGGATGTATAGATAGATAGATAGATTGATAAATAAATAACTAAATACATACATACATACATAGGCTCGAGCGCCCGATAAAGGTAGCCGTGCTAAAGCCGGGGTAATAATAGAAGGGCCCGCTGGGAGAACAGTTTTCGGAACTGAAGTGGCTACCCTGGGTAAATATGCCGCTATTATTATTATTATAGGCGTACACTTTTATAACGAACTATCCAAATGGATCTGCTAATCTTTTCCCTTATGTTAATGTATTTATCTTATCATTGTTCTTATTGTTTTGTTATTATGGTTATTTATTTATTAATGCATATTATATAGATAAATATAGTCGTCAATTTAATGATGTCTTGCCAGTGCAAAAAATTGATTTATAAGCTTGCTAAAAAGAATTAAAAAAAAATGTTTTCTGTTCATTCGTATGATACTGCTATCTTTCTGATAAAAAAACATTACTGGTGGCAGCAAACAGGGGCGGAAATCTCTCCCAAAAGGTAGGGGGGACACAGGGGCGGATCCAGCCTTCGCCAAGAGGGGGGGGGGAGGGGGCGGCGGAATTTTTTTTCAGCCATAATTTCCCCGATCGGCAGCTCGAAGATGATTTTTTTTTTCTTTGAAGGGGTAGTCCTCATTAGTCACTTCTTAGCTTTATTCTTATAAATTAATACATAATATCATAATCCCTATTTATATGATGCGAACGCGAAGCGCGAGCAATTTTTTTGGAAATTTTATGTTTTTTTCCTAAGATTTGAACATTCTGGGCAATGTTTGTTATCCTGAAAAAGATGTGTATGCAACTTAATAATTACTACGAACGCAAAGCGCGAGCACAAATGAACTGATGGAAAAGATACCTGTTAAAGTAGCATTTAACTATCAAATAATGCGAGCGCGAAGCGCGAGCTAAATTTTTTTGACTTTTTCACCTAAAGAATGGAAATTTTAAGCACTTTTTGTAACTCGAGCAGAATAAGTATATAAGTAAACAATTGATGCGAAGCGCGAGCGGAAAATTTCGAGATTTAGTCCTATAATATTTACTGAACGAGACACTCTATTCATGTTTTGTAAATCATGAAAAGGATGAGTATTAATAATGCTAGCGCAAAGCGCAAGCAGAAAATTTTTATATACGTTTTGAACTGGCACCTGTTGAAAAGGTAACTGTTAAGGACTGCTTGCACTTAGCCATGAAGGCGTTACATATTTCAACAATAAAAAAATGCGAGTGCGAAGCGCGAGCTGAAAAATTTTGAACTTTCTAAAGAAAGAATGGAAAATTTTAATAATCAGTT
Organism: Lytechinus pictus; assembly: GCF_037042905.1. Classification (NCBI taxonomy): domain Eukaryota; kingdom Metazoa; phylum Echinodermata; class Echinoidea; order Temnopleuroida; family Toxopneustidae; genus Lytechinus; species Lytechinus pictus. The sequence goes on along the minus strand of NC_087254.1, from coordinate 15,947,560 downwards.
TTTGTAATCGTGAACAGGATAGCTATATAATTTAATAATTGATGCGAGCGCGAAGCGCGAGCAGAAAAAAAATTGATATTGTGATCTGAAACTGGATAATGATTTAAATAGAGAACAAGTCGAGTATCTGAATAAACATGCGCGCGCGTGTTTCATATTAAGACCTAGAATCTAGGCATTCTAAATACATCTTTAATCATGAAATCATGAAACTTTGATATTCCGTTCTGAAAAGAGTCAATTTCAGCTTTATATTTCAAGCACTTTGTAGAAAAATAAAAAAGGTGGATATGGATCGCGCTTAAAAAGAGCTGATATTTTCATTATTATTACTCTGAGTTTTGACATTGGACCGGGACATCCTTACGACATGTCATCATATGAAAATGATGACTATCTTCATATTCCTCTTGCTAAGCGAGATGAAACAAAAGGGACAATTTGATTATTAAATTAATATATTTATTAATGCCTAATAAGGGCGCAAAATCTGATGATATTATAGCATAAAAACAGGACATTTCACTTTGTAATTATGAATAGGATGCATCAGTTAATATATTTTTAACCATTAATGCGAGCGCAAATCGCGAGCTAAAATTTTTGATAAACTGTCATGAAAAGGGGATTTTAAGTAGTTCGTTGTATAATCAATATTGAAAAATATATAACTCGCCAATCAAAATGCGAGCGTGCAGCGCGCTAGCTGATACGTCTTAACAATCAGACCTGAAAAGGGATATTTTGGAAACTTTATGAAATACACGAAAATAATAGGTACCTGATAAATCAAAATTTGCGAGCGCAAGCAGCAAATGTTAATATTCAGACCATAAAACTGACATTTTTACAGAGCACTTTTAAAAATCTATTTGTAAATCACACAAAATAATGAAAGTTCGATTTCCGAGGTGAAATATGTTTTGTATATTGACTTCCAAACTTGACATTCGAGCTCCATACTGAACAAGATATGTAAGTCATCTAACAGGCAATGCGAGCGCGAAGCGCGAGCGAAAATTTTATTTAGTGGCATGAAAGATTCTTTTTATTTTCCAAGTCTTCCTCTCATCTTATTTTATGCACTCGTCGTCCTTCTCTTCTTTTTCTTCTCTTTTTTTCCCTCCTTTATTCCTTCTTTCTTTCCCTTTCTTTCCTTTTTTTGCTCCGCCAAGAGGGGGGGGGGGGGTGGGCCCCTCGGCCCCCTGGTCCGCCTACGGGGACAAGGGGCGGGCAAATTTGACAAGCAAAAAAAAAGGTTATCATCCGAAAAGTAAGGTCATCTCGTCTCAAAATACATGTTTTATTTTGATTTAGAATGATGTATTTCTTACCATCATAAAAGACCAAAAATAGTAGGGGGGACATTTGATATTGTGTCCCCCCCCTACTATTTTGAGTAGGGGGGACACGTCCCCCCTGTCCCCCCTGGGATTTCCGCCCATGGCAGCAAATATATACTTAACAAGATGTTACAGATAATAAGAATCTTCAGAAGCATTGGGGGAGTGTCACTCGCGGGCTTGGTGGCTAAGCGTCTTGTTTGGCTTGGGTTTGTTCTGTAGCGTGTTCTGCATTATCACAATGGCAGGGGAAGTAGCTTTGTGACCTCATGTGGTTTACCGCCCTTTCACACGGTAAAAAATAATAATCGTAATTTGAATGATGATACGAGTGATAAATATGGCTAATGACGAATTTCTAGCACGTGTGAAACCAAACTAGAATCACGAACGCTTATCACAATCGCGAATTCAAATCTACTCTGGAGGTGAATTCCAGTTAAGTTTCACTAAAATTACGGTACGAATTTTCCGTGTGAAAGGTCCGATGATTCTGAAGACGAATTGCAATCATCATTACAATGATGATTCAAGATTCATGTGTGAAAAGGCCCTTAAATGTTCGAAAGAGTTATTAAAATTGTACAAAACAATTTCAAAAGAGAAGGTTATAGGTTACAAGGAGAGGAGGAAATCAACGCAGGTAACAATGCCGAACCGAATATAGGATTGTGTTCATCTCTATATTCGGGGGGGGGGGGGGGGCAAGAGCCAACAATTTCCCGATCATATTATGATGTGGACAGGATTTGACAAAAAAAATATTGTTAGCGTGAAGCTCTATGCGGCAGTAGCGTCATGAGTTAAAGGGCATAGCATGGCGCATGTGGCAAAAGTTTCTTAATAAAAGTGCCGAGCGAGCGAAGAGAGCAAGCCAAAAAAAATTTTCATGAGAATCTTACTTTATGATAGATTTGACATGATATTCAGAAAATAACATTTTTTTAAAACAGTTTTTTACATTTTTTTCCTTTCTTTCATATATATTTCTCTTTGTTGTCCTCGGTTTTAGGACTTTTGGGATCCATGGCCCAAACCCTTCCATCTCTACGCCAGTGAGAGCTTCATAGCTTAATGCAGGAAGGGTTCCGAAAGGGACCCCGTAATCGAGCCATTGAGCCCCTAATGCATGGGGTCTGGGGAAGAGCCCCGGTAACTTTGGAGATTTGGCCATATGAAACATGATAAAGGTTAAAAGGCTTTCCATGGTTACTCGTGCCAGCGTAAAGCTTTGCGAAGGTGGGGTCATGTGTCGTATAAAAAGGGGCAAGTCCAGCCCTTGGCTGTATCGGGGCATAGGCAATTTTTCTTAAGGGGGTCTTGACGGTAACTCCGGAAGGCGTACCTGGCATATTTTGTCAGGGGGGGGGGGGGCAAGCGACAAGGATGAGCAAGGTGGGAGGGGGGGGGGGGGTAGTAGGCATGGACGTATAGGTACAATTTTTTCAAGGGGGGCTGATAATCATTGCCCAAATATATATTTCACAGCTTTAGGTCAATTTACACTAAAATAGTATAAAAATAATAATTGCGAGCGCGAAGCGCGAGCTGATTTTTTTTCTAAGAATTTAAACCTAAAACGATACATTTTGTGCACTTAATTATGAATAGGATGGGTATCTTCCTTAATAAATCATGCGAGCGAGCTAAAAATTTTGATATTCCTAACTGGACACTAGACATTCTAAGCAGTTTTACAGGATGGGTATCTAAACAGTCGTGCGGGAGCGAAGCGCAGACTAAAACTTTTGATATTCCGACTTAAGAACTGGATATTCTAAGCACTTTTAGTAGCCATGAACAAATTGGTTTCTAACTGAATAATTAATTGATGAGAGCGCGAAGAGCGAGCTGAAAATTCGAGATATTCCCCCCTGAAAAGTGGACATTCTAAGCACTTTTTTTTTTAAAACTATTATTTAAAACAATTTTTTAACAATTAATTGGTGTGAGCGCGAAGCACGAGCTGAAAAATTTTTATACTTCGACCTGAAAACTTAACATTCTAAGCACTTCATTTAATAATGAACAGGACGGAATTCTATGCGAGTGCGAAGCTCGAGCTGAAATTTTTGATATTCTGACCTAAGAACTTTATATTCTAAGCAATTTTTGTAACCGTGAACAAATTGGTTTCTAATGATATTTATATATATTTTTTTATGTTCCGACCTGAAAACCAGACATTCTAAGCTCTTCATTTAACTGTTAGGCCATGCGTTTTGAGTTGGGCCCATTTCCGTTACAACTCAAATTTTACTCCAAAATTGCACCGTTTCAGACAATTTCCATTCAGAATAAATACTTTTATGGGTACAAACATAAGGATAAAATGCAATTGTCTGAAACTAATTTTTTTCTTATGTTTGTACCCATAAAAGTATTTATTCTGAATGGAAATTGTCTGAGAAATTCAAAAATGCACTAAAAAAAGGCATAGGGTAATGTCACAAAAAGTTAAAGGTCAAAATATGTGGAAAATTTTGAAAAAATATACTTCCCAATAAATCTCAGAATCAGAAAAACTTTACACCCTATAGGAAAATAACATGCATATTTCAACTCTTTAGAGTCAGGCCTTTCCAATGATATATAAATTGTTAGGGATAAATTTTACCAAAATAATTTTGCGCGATCATCTTTTAAGACAAAACTTCACATCACAATTTTTTTGGTAAATATGTAACAATGCTTGATTTACCCCCCAAATATCATGAAGTCTTGCCTTTAGTTGCATAAATACACTTGCAAACACTAACCAGTATATTATAATATATTTACTGCGGTTATTATGAATAAAAAATGATTCCATTTGACTCAAATCGTGGGATTGGTTATCTCTTGGCTCAAAGACCGGTGGACCAAAGGTTGACAACTGAGAATCAGATTTAACAAAAATATAGGAAAAATATAATATATGCACAATGAAAACTTCTCATAACTGCTTTAGCTTAAACTTAGTGTGAACAAAAACAACTAACATGTTATAAATAAATCCATTTATCTTACACCTGGCAAAAATAATTTGATTATGTTATTTTATAGTGTTATATTTTAAATATATCCTTTTGCTCGACATTCTGCAGGACCTTGTCTCTTGTAACTGGGTTGAATGTCGATGCCAATACAAAACACATTCTATGGGTACAATTGCCTCTGTTTAGTGTGATTTTTTTTACCAGTGTCGTTCTCAAGTATTTTTTTGATAATTGGGAAAAATATTCTCTGAAAACTTTTGTGCCAGCCAAATATGTGTCATCTACTGTTTCATAGACGCAGTGTGATATAACATTACGAAAAAAGAGTAAATAGCATCAGATGGGGGCTTTATTGCTACAAACAAGTTTTCATCAATCAAAGTTGCACAAAAGGTGTACTGGCTATCTGTTATGTTACCAGAATAATCTGAAGATTTGGAAACATCACAGTCATCACTGTCAGTCTACACTGTCAAAATTAAAATCATGAGGTCATAATTAACAATAGATTGATTTCTCTCTGAAGTCTTTAATTAGTTTGTGCTTTTCCTTATGAAATTTTGGAAGCTTCTAAATTTTATTGAAGGTGCAACCCACAACTGTATTTTATCTCTCCTCATTTTCTTTACATCAGACAGCCACAATTTCAATCGTATTAACTTCATGATTTTCATCAATTAATCATACTAATTAGCTTAATTAGGTATCCTTTAAACTTTAAAGTTCAAATTTGACCCACTTATGATTAAAGAATAAGCCAGTGAGCCCCGAAACTATTACATATTTAGGTACTGTGATGTTACATATTTAGTTTCTTAATGAAAAAAAAAAAAGTATGCTCCCCTCGTCTACCACCATGCAAAAATGGCCAATTGATGTTACATAATTACTAATTACTGGTAAATGAAGAAATCTCAGGTATTTCTTTTTCGTTCAAGTAATTGGTATAAGGATTCCCTTTAATTTGATACCAAATTTACCCATATAGCACATGCATTTCAAGTTTTATACCATTAATCATTTTTGTGCTTGTCGCGCAAATGTTACGATACCACCTATTTGTGGGCCCAACATAAAACGCATGGCCATTAACAGGATGGATATACCTAAACAGTTATATGTGAGCACGAAGCGCGAGCTTAAATTTTTGATATTCCGGCCTAAGAACTGAATATATAAGCACTTTTTGTAACCGTGAACAAATTGGTTTCTAACTAATCAATTGACGCGAGCGCGAAGTGCGAGCTGATTTTTTTAAATATTTCAACCTGAAAACTAGACATTTATTTGAGGTATCCAAAAAATTGATGCGAGCGCGTACATAGCGCGAGCGAAATTTTTATTGTAATAATTATATTACCTAAAAGTTGTTCTCTACTTTTTTCCTGTCCCGGTCAGCCCAGTCCGTCCTCACTATCGGTGTAGAGAGCTCTAAAAGTCGCATTGCGTAAAAATCACAATTTGCCGATAAAAGTGTACAGTTTAAGTGACATTTACCGACAAAGATGGTGGAACTAAAACACCGAATCAGTTGGAACAGCCACGTGTGCCCGACAGTTTACCATTTTTTCCGACAGTCTGCAGTCCAGTTTTTGTTTCCCCTTTCCCCTTTTTTTCTTTCCTTTTCTCTTTTCCTTTTCTTTCCCTTTTTTCGCTTCCTTTTTTTTGCTTGTGACTCGTCAGGGAGGGGGGCAGTCTCAACCGCGTAGCCAGGATTTCATTTTGAAGGGGGCGGTAAATGCACGCGAAGCGTGCCAACACTTACAGAGCGCGCGAACCGCGCTCCCTAGGGGGTGGGTGCAGGGAGGGGGGAGTTTCCCCCTCCCGCGCGAAGCTTTCGGTGTTTCATAAATTGAAATAAAAAGGAGCCACCTCCCTTGTCTCTAGTACCTATATAAGCTCCAATTCATTTGACTATATTGTGATTTTTAACCTTGTTTTCAAAAGTGATTTTAAAACGAACAAAAAAGAGATAAAATGGAGGAAATTAAAATAATATTAACCCCGCGCGAAGCGCGGAAGCTAAAGCGTTTTTTTTTTTTTTTGCAAAGAAAATGGTCCCGAGAAAAGGTTATTTCTAAGTTATATTGCTAGTACTTCCCTTGGAAAGATCAGATTTGATTACAAAACAATTTAGCGACAGTGTATATCTTAACTCGCAAAACAGAGGAGAAGAAGGATATATGCCGGGAGGAAGATATTCCTCCCCGCTCAGAGCAATGAAACTTTGAAATTTCAAACGGGCGGACGTTTCATCAAATGCAGATATCTCTAATTCAGTTAATTTTCTTAGATTATTGAACTTCATTACAAGGAAAATAGTGCGCAAAAAGTTGAAACTTATGTGATTATTGAAATTATATAAAACACAATGATGTATAATATCTTTCACTTATCCTGATGCGCTTCACTTTGAATGATAAAGAAACTTAAGTGTCATTCAAAATTTCAAACTGAGGGCGCAAAACAGGACAGGAGATGAATGTGCAGGGAAATGACATGAAGTTGAATAGAATTTGATAAAAAAATATTGCACTTTTTTTTATTTAATACGACACGAATTTTATACCTTTCTCTTTTTAAATTAGAAACCTGTTTGCCCCCAAATTATGGTTGTTTAGTAATGAGCTGAAAAGCGGGAGAAGTTGCCTATTTGGAGGTGACGGCAGAAATTGAGATAAAGATTTTACCCGCCAGGAGCCGACCCGACCAGAAGTTGCGCAATCAATTAAAAAAAAAAGTAAATTCATATACTTCGGCCTAACCTTACTCTAATTCCATGCCCTAATGTATACGTTTGAACTTTAACGGGCAAGAAACACATACAGCTGAGGTGGAAAAACAGGGTTAGAGAAAGGGTGAGGGAAACAAAGGAGAACTGCAATATTGTCATTTAACCGCGCGCAGCATGGAAGCAAAATTCATATATATAAATTTAGAGCAAGAGTTACGGAGTTTCTTTTTTGAGAAAAAAAAAGAATAAAAAGAAAATCCCACAAAGCTACCTTTCTTCCCTTTCCTCTCTTCGCTTTTCCTTTTCTCTTCGCTTTTCCTTTTCTCCTCTCTTTTTCCCCTTCTTTTTTTTTCTTTTTGGGGACGTTTTTTTTTTTTTTTTTTTTTTTTTTTTTTTTTTTTTTTTTGGGGGGGGGGGGGGCGACCGCCCCCCTGGCTACGCGCCTGGGCAGTCTGCCCCCCCCCCTTAGGTACGCTAGTGCTCCGGAACCTATTCTTTCTTCCCGTTCTTTATTTTTAATCCTCGGCAGCCCGGTCGTGTTCTTATTTCAATTTTTTTCTTTTCTTTGTTTTCCATTCAGTTCTTTCACTAGTATATTAGTTTATCATATTCTACCTTTAATTCCCGTTTCTTTTTGCCTCTTTTCTTTCCCTTTCCCGCCCGTTCCAATTCGCAATCTTATAAATCATTTATCATTTCTTACTCATTAATTAGTATTTCGGGATGATGTGTTCTCTCTCGCGCGTTCTTTTTTTCTTACTTTTTCCTCTTTCATTCCTTTTTCCATTTCTTTTCCTTTTCCTTTCTTTCCTCTATTTCCTCTCCTTCCCCATCTTTCTTTCTTTCTTTCTTTCTTTCATTCTATTCTTCCTTTATTCCAGGGGCGGATCCAGGATTTTTTTAAAGGGGGAGGCACATTTTCTACCAAAAATTTGGGGGATTTCGTCCACAAAACAATTTGACGAGCAAAAAAAAAGTTTTTGCTTTCGAAGGGGGGGGGGGGCAAACTTCTATTTTAATGCTATTTTTACATTACTTATTTAAATTGTGCCTCTCAAGGGGGGTAGGGGCCGGCTGTGCCCCCCTCATGTGCTTCCTTCCCTTCTTTCTTTCTTTCTTTCTTTCTTTCTTTCTTTCTTTCTTTCTTTCTTTCTTTCTTTCTTTCTTTCTTTCTTTATTTATTTTTTCATTTTCTTTCTTTCTTTAATTCTTTCTTCCTCATTTTCCTTTTTTATATTTACAATGCGAAGTCCTCGGGGGGGGGGGGGGCGGCAGAGTGCCACTCCACCCCTGGGGCGTTTCATGAAAGGACTTGTCGGACGTTTTATCTGACAAGTCCCATTTTATCCGACAGTTACCGTAGTAACAGTACCTCTCAGCCAATCAACATCAGAGAAAGATGTCAGATCTGACAACTTGTCGGATGAAAATGTTGATGAAACACTCCCCTGATCCCCCGCCTGTTACGTCACATGCACCTGTATGAAATCCAATCAATTATTAGCAAGCCAATCAGCTTGACTCAGAAAACTTGCAACCAATCACATTACAAAGCTTGCATGTCACGTGCGTTGATTAATTAATTAGATAATACCGATACGCGTATCGATTTAAAAAAATCGATACTAGATTTTGATGCACACAATTTTTTTTAGCCAGGGAACGTTGTTATTATTGTTAAGTCGAGGAGATACTCGGGCCTAAAAATAGCACTAAATTTCTAAATTCAGTGAATCCCAGGTGGATGTATTTGATGCTGAAATATTTCCTGATCACAATGAATGATGGCGGAAGTGAATAACTTGTCTCTTTTTGGCGAAAACCACGAACATCACGACTCGACTTGGACTCTCCACGGCAATCGTCCCCAGTCTCTCGTGTGCATTGCGTGCATGACCGAAAATTTCGAGGATCGAGATGAACTCGTCATCAAGAAAAAATATTTTCTCGGAGAATTGCTTGGTTTGCTATCCTGCAGCACTCGAAGTGATATCTTGGAATTGCTGGCAAAAGATGAAGATGTTCTGGAACACTTGCTTCGGACCATTTTTAGTATGATTTAGATTTCTGACTTGACCTTTTCTGTTAGTGTTAGTTTACTGTTGACTTTAATTTGAGTGTGAGTGTGGGTATTTTGTGAACGGTACCGGTAGTACCGGTACCGCCTTAGCTGGCTGAGTAAGACTAAAGTAAAGAGTAGTCGGACCGGAGGACGATGAGTATCGCGTTGCCGTGGCTTTGCAGGTAGATCTAATTGCAATGCCCAGTCTAGCCTCTAGGTAGTAGGTACCGGTACACTGCACAAACGCCCGGTGTTAATTTAAAACCAGCCTGGTACCGCGGTACGGTACATACCGGTATATTGCCTTATCGGTCCACACGTCACCAGAAAGGGCGTTGAAACAACAGTTATTAGAGTCAAAGCGATATTGGTTTAAAACTAATTGGTGTTTGCTTAATAGTCCTCAGAATAGATCTAAATCAATGCCAAGTTGGTGTTTCTGTCAACCTATTTTATTGCCAAACCGCTGTTGTTTCAACACCTCTCTGACTGAGACTCTGTTGTGGACCGATATAGGCCTAGTGGTGTTAAATTAACACCGGCTTTTTTTGCAGTGTAACAACGTATATTTAGGGTCTAACTGTTATGTCCAAAAAGGCAAAGCAGGGTGAAAGCCCAGGCCCAGGGAAAGTAACTCTTGGCATCCTGTAAGTGTAAGGCTGTAGGCTGTACGGTACAATTAAAAGGCGTAGATCTTACAATTACAACAAGGATGAATTTGCTATAAAAGTATAGGGCCTAGATTCTAGATCTAGACTTGTCTCTAGATGTAGATCTAGAAATTGTCATGAAGTTAGATCTGGTCTCTGTAGTGTTTAGGTCCAACTGTTAGGTAGGGGTCTAACGTTAGACCAAAAGCGCTTCAATATCCATTTTGTCGATTCTGCTGGAATATGTCTTTCTTCACGAGAATTTAGATCTTGATCTAGTCTACACCTCCTCAATTAGTCTATCTTCCACTCTGTACAGGGAGCTTATGCCCCCAAATTAGACTGAGACCAGATCTAACTAATTTTTTAAAGTAGATCTAGATCTAGACTTTTCTAATATAGACCCAACATTTTACTAAAGAATATGTCTTTGCGTAGGTCTACATTTTGTTACTTACCCAGAAAAAAAAACTGAATAGATCTGCTGTTTTTGTCAAATAAAGAGAGAGAATTCTCGAGATTGCACTCATTGCACTGCAGTTTTAACGTGCATGATTCATGAACAGACCACAGCTCAACTGTTTTTATTACCGGTATACGCTCATCCTACGGGACGTATTATGGTATCTTGCTCGGTGTCCGTCCATTGACTTTTCTTTGTAAACGGGATCATGAACTTCAGTTAACTTAACCTACATGTAGGCTCATATAATTTGATGTGTATGATTCTAGCACAAATCCCAGGAAGCCTATTGATTTTGAGGTCCAAAGGTCAAGGTCACAGTGACATGTTTTCATCTTGCCCTTCTGAAGTCCTTGTAAATGCAATAACTGCAGTTTAACTTAACCTAGGCTCATATAATTTGGTGTGTATGATACTAGCATGGATCCCAGGAAGCCTATTGATTTTGAGGTCAAATGTCAAGTTCTCAGTGACATGCTTTCCTTTTACCCTTCTGAAGTCCTTGTCAACGTGATAACTTAAGTTTAACTTAACCTAGGCTCATATAATTTGGTGTGTATGATAGTACTAGCATGGATCCCAGGAATTCTATTGATTTTGAGGTCAAAAGGTTAAAGGTCAAGTCACCAAGTGGCATAGTTTCTATACAAACAATTTAGGTTAAGAATTAGATGTAGGAAAATTAGAAATTCCTGCTTGGGGGAATAGTGGGAACTAGGTCCATCACACTGCATGCATGATGGCTAGCCATCTGTGTAGGAGAAAGTAAAGTATTTTTTAAAAATGGTAAAAAACTCCTCCAATGTAGTCAAATGTAATAGATCTAACAATAGGGAGCAACTGCAACGTAGTCCTAGTTCACCGGAAGTGGTGATACCGCTCGTTCAGTACCACGTTCGTACATTGATGAAAACAGTTTTGATTTAAGTCGACATACCCGTACCAGGCCACAGCATATACCAGCGTGATAGCGAGCGGGCTGTGGGCCGATGCTCGGCCGGAGAATCAGGCGTAGCATCACGCTACGAACCAGTGGGGCGACTGTTGGTGCAACATTTGCACTCTCGCAAAAAGCCGATAAAAAACACAGTTGTTTGGAAATAGAACATCAATTATCTATCGGATATGTAGTGTCTGAAAACAGGACACACTAAATGTAATGAAAAAGCTGGTAACAAGCAGTAATTTGTAGTTTACCAGCCCTGCTGAATCAACGAAACTCGAATGTTGATGCGGCTTCATTCCTTTTTGCTAAGCTTGGATGACGTCATCATGTACGAACTAGCGCTCATTCGAGCACTATGACACCGAACGTCAAAACCCTCAAATACGAGTCACAGATTTGGGCAGTGAACGAGAAGGCTCGTCACAGATTACTTCGCGCATGCGCAGCGCTCCCAAAATTCCTTAATCTCGTACGTTCACATGGCTCGTCACAGAAAACGAAAGGTCTCTAGTAGATCTAGTGAACATTCTTCTACTATGTTGATCTAACATTGATCTATTTTTCCCCATTTTATATTTACAGTAACATAAAACTTAGATGTACTAAAAATATTGATTTATTTTAGCCACTTTTTCTTGTAAAAAATACTTTCAAGTTCTTAGTCTAGATCTAGAGCAAAAGTGTCTGTCTGTGAGTAGTCGATCCTCTTATTAATCTTCTGTCTCGTACTGATGAATACAGACAAAAGTGATTGTGGGCAATCATTGCAAAAATGCTGTGAACATGTTAACAGTTAGATCTTACTGTTAGACTAATAAAGGACTCATAAACTCAACTAGATCTTCTCAAGTCTCAACTAACATTGTTATTCTTCAGACTGCCAAAGTAAGATCTAACTTACAATGTACATGCCTCTTTACTGTACCACTATCCAACATGCATGTTCAGCCGCCGATCCAGGAGTTGTACATAGGGGGTGCAATTGGTCACACGCACCATCCTAGACCAAAAGCTTCTACGGTCTGTGTTTGTAGGTTGTTCCAATTGACTATGTCTTGAACCACTGTATGGAAGAGAAATTTTGAATAGTCATTATTTTAAAACTCCTTTGTTAAAAGTATTTATCTGCCTTGATGGAACAACATAATTTTGAGGCAACAGTGTGACCAACAAACCCTTGTCCTGTATGGAAAATAAGTTTAATGAAGATTCAATCTTGTTCTTAATTATCACTAGATCTACTTGCATTATCAGATGAGAGTGTTACAACTGTGGCAAATGAGGGTAAGTAATCAGGCATTTATGGAAAACATAAAGTTCCAATTTTAAAAGAGCATGTTTTTTATAAAAAGCTTGTGGGGTAAAATCATTCAAATTTTGATAAGACTATCAGGCATGCATACTTATGTGTAGCAAGTGTTTAATATACTGTCAATTAAGTGAAATGTTATTTATAATACTTTGACAACTTGATACAAGAAGGGAGTCTGGAAGCAAGAAATATTTTTCTTTTTTTAAATGTTACTGATTTTTATTTCACCTAGTGAAAATATTTGATTGTGCTTTCATTTGACACAAATGTCTTATTTTTCAATTAACAGTTTTGGTTCTATTGTGTTGCCAGTTGAAATCAGATGACCTTGTCTACCTTCTCATTCAAGAAATCATTGCAAGGGTAAGACCTCAATTTATCTTTCTTTGAATATTGTATTTTTTTATCAAATTATGCATTCACAGTTAAAAAAGGTCTAATACCTCTATACACTTTGTTTCAATCAGGAAGTGTGTATTCCACGTGATGGGAGATTGTGGGTTCAAATCTCTGCAGAGTTATACTAAATAGGTACATGAACAAAGTACATGTAGGTGTTTATTATTATGACTTTGGTAAGAGTTAAAGAATGATGTGGCGCAGAGTCCATTTATAGAGTTGTTTCTACAGATAATTCCATATGTTATGATTATAATTATCACTAAAGTCATCCAAATAGTATCATGCTTGATTGTTGATGCAGCTAGAGTGAATGGAGCATTGTGGCCCAGTTGATTGGGGTCTTGGGTTTGAATCACAGCCATTGCATAATTTCCTTCAGCAAGAAAGTCATCCACATTGTGCTTCACTCAACCCAGGTGAAGTAAATGGGTACCCTGCAGGATTAAGTCCTTGAATGCATCAAGCATCTGGCAGCTGGAGCTAAAGCCTAGTTACTACTATATAGTGCACAATTAAATAGGCAACTAGATAATCGGTGCCTAAATTCATTATTTATGATTTTATTTTTGCTGTTTCCAGCCAAAGTCCCCATTAAATTTATAAAATCTTTCAACAGTTATTAAGTTGTCAGTACTCAACGGACATGTCTTATACCGTATATGATATTTTATGAATAATTTATCCACTTTTTAATTGGCAAGGATGGCAAGTACTGTAAATGGAACCAGAAATGTATTCGCAGGTGCAGCGCAGGTAAAGTGCAAGAACATGCCTCCATGTTACTATTAAAAGACCTTGTTTCTCTGAACATATTGGTTCACCAGTTGATAGGATCCTGGTCTTGGCCTTTGCGTCAAGTGGTAGACCAGCTGATCACTGACTGTTCCCTTGGAACCAGTAAAATCTTGCTCAGACCAGTATGGACCGCTCCCTACCCCCAACCTCTCACTGAACCCCCAGATTATCATGTGACCAATACCTGGTATGATATTTACACAGCCTGTCAAGGTATATCATGGCATGTGGCTATCAGTTCTGAAAACAAATCATGGGTGTCGGGTGATTTTTCATCACAGTCCTGATGATGGCAATGGGATGTTGCAAGACAAACTGAGCAGCATGTCTTGCTTCCTGTGTTTACTTGTATTTTGCAGTTTAATGTGAGAGCCATTTTGCCAGGCTTTTCATTTCAGAGGCTGGGACTTGATGTCTCACTTTGATCAATTGAGGAAAGTGATTGTAATCTATAGATGTGTAGACAATTTCATTGTTAACATGATATAAAAAGAATCTATGAAAAAAATAGTAATTTCCAAATAAGTATTATTTGTTTAGCAGGTATGGGTGATTGTGTGTGTCACAAATTGGTCTTCACTCTCAAATGAGGACCTACATTGGCAAATGACTTGCCTACTCCTCTGTCCCATTGACAGGATATCCATATTATGTTTGCACTTCAGATTGGGTTAGACCATTAGAAAGTATCAGACATAATATTGATTAGATTTTGTTCTGTGATTGTTCCAGTATTGTGCGTTACAACTGCCCACTACAGTTTTGAAAGGAAAGACACTTCCCATAAACTTTACCTTGAGAATACGTATGCAAATGAATAGAGGTCTTTCCTCTGTTAAAGATAATAGATCAGTAGGCTTGACTTTCAACCTTTCTAGTTTTGGTAAGGTAATATGTCATGAGACAGCTAGCGTATTGAAGACTGTTGTATGAAGAGGAGCAAATAAGAGATAGAGAAAGAGAGAGAGAGAGGGAACGAGCCAGAAGGAAAGAGATGATCATGCACGAATTGTGTGATTGGAACTGTACTATGTCTGAAGGTTGAAAAACAGCTTCTTTAGTTTTATTGCTGCTTGTATAACATGAAAGGTTGCGCTCATGTCACTTTCATAGGTTAATGAGTTTTGAATCAACAATTATCTTCACACAGTGCAAATTATTAATAAATTGTCCGGTCATGTTGCGGTTCTGTGTCACCTACAGGTAGATGCCTAGGAATCAATGGAGATTGTCATGTGGACTATAAACACTTTTTTCAATGCCAAATTGCTAAATTACACAAATTGCAGAGCACGGCCAAAGTTCTATATTTGCACACTAGATGCAAAATGGCTACCCAGCAGGAATTTATTTCTTGAAATGCTAAAGCTCCTTTACAATGCATGCTAATGCTAAAATCAGTATAATGATTTTGGAGCACACTGACAAGTCCTATCTATTAACAGACATGAGTGCTATTATTATTATTATTATTTTTATTATTATACTTATAATTATAATTATTATAATTATTATTACTATAACATGTATTATTATTATTATTATCATTAACTCACATAATATTGCTTCTTACTGTTGGGACAAAGCATTATTTTGTATAAAACTGTTTATCCTTGGTTTCAGATCTGTATTATAAAGTCACGCATACATATATAGCAGACTTTTCTAGAATCATATACAGTACATGTGATTACGGTATCCACATAACTCATGACTTGAGCAATTCACAACCATAATGTCATTGACGAATGGATTTACAATAATTTACAGTAACAAGGCATTTTTCCTTTTTAAATACAGCTTTGTGATTTATTGTGATTTATACTTGGCATCATGGTCATTAATTAGGAAATAAACGACAGTCACCCTAAACCTATGAACCCATCATTGAAAATCTTTCCCTCGCATTTACCACACTGCTTTTATAAATTTATGTGTCTTCATTGGCATTCTTATATATCTTTAGACATTCTGTAAACAAGCCTTAAACTTGATGGGGGATTTCTGACTAGAGAAGAATGACGTCCTGGGGTGTTTGTATATTAAAGCCCTGGATGGACTGGGTTTTCTATATGACGTAGCGACAAGGCTGGGGCCCAACAGGGGTCGATTGCTAGATAATTTGACGTCACATTGATTTTTCCAGGATAGCATTCCTTAAGTTCAAGGGGATGGGCTGACAGGCAGGGTTCACTCTCTGTCACAGTGCAGACCTCATCATAAGTTACAGAACCAGCAAAAGCTTTACTTACAGTCGATCAAACTTTTTTATTTTTTACATGATTTTGTGATGACTTACAAAAATGTTTGTGAATAATTGTAACTTTACTTTTCCAGGCCGTCGGTACATGTACATGTATGAACATGTACATGTAGTCTTTTTAATGGACAATATCCTTTAAAGTTAACAGAAGGATGACTGGATGAATTGTAATCAGGAGTGACAAACCTGCTGTATTCATTAGATTTTTGTACATTTTTATTCACACCTTTTTATTACCCTGGAGTACCCTTTACAGTGTATTTTTTTTCTCCAGCAATGTAAGTCTGTATGTACATCTACCTATTTTTTAATGTTACTTTCACTTTCACTTTCAGTACAGGTCATTGGTCTCTTATTGCCACCCATCCCTTCTCTCAAGGTCCACTCTCCAAATAAAGCCACATTCTCCGTGTGGTAGTACCTAGTCCAATGTTTATGTTTGTAATCTGGAGCTAATCAAGAGGTTAGATAGTGTAATGTCTGGCTGCACTTCATATTGTACTTGAAAGCACTTTTGTTTTCTTCTTCTGAGCCTGGTTTTTTTCATACAGCCAACATGTACTACAGTACGTATGGCAAATCTAGTGCTTAATATTATTATTTTTAAGGGGGATGGGATGATACATGTTAATAGAATGCACTCTATGAGCCAGTAATAGCTACATGACGGATGTCACCAAATATTCTTCTTCCTTCACGAATAAATGTCCAACTTGTCAATGTAAGTTGTCTTTCATCTTTTCCCATAAATATTTATAAACCAACTCATATGTGTAGTGCACAGTATTTTCCTGACATTGGTAGGGCCTATACATAAGAAGGCCATTTAGGAATATCTTCAGTCCTTTGGTTCACTCAAGAATCACCAGAGCTTTAAAAGCCAAGTAGACAGTTATTCATCAAAATAACTACTTACAATAAGGGTACCAGCCAGTGTTATACCTACAGTGGTCTTCAGTGGTCAGCCCAACTGGCACAAAAGATCTCTGTCCACCACTCATCATGAAAAACACTATTTCCGACCACCACTAAATGACAAGTATTTCAAACACAACTCCTTGCAAAGAAGAATTGCACTTGCGTTAATTTCCATCTTAATCTTGTTTTTATTTGCATAATTTACAATAAACATTCTTATATTTGATAAGTACTAGTTGGTTTTCAAAGATTTGCTAATGTCAAGTTATCATAACATGATGTTCATTCACTTCCTGCTTTAACTCTTAATGTGCCATTCACTGTAATCAGCGAGTCTCTATTGTTTTATTTATAAAAAAGGGAATCACTCCTGAGACAATACTGTTAAACCTCTTGACCATAAGATGAACTGAACAATGGAATCACTCATGCATGCAATGTACTCCTCAAAATGCAATAGGCATAACAATAGCTGTATGACCATTGCACGAAAATGTGTTCGTGGCACTCCAGTGGATGCACAGATATGTGTTCATGGCACGTTAAGGGTTAAGTCCACTAACTCGGCCTAAAAAACTTGGTATTGCCTTGAAATTGCAATCTCCACTAAAAAGGGTGTAGCTAGAACAATGATACCAGCATACCAATTCTTCCAGCAGGCATGGTATCTGTGTGTTGCATGCTTCTGTGCCTTGCGATCCATGAGGTCAGTGTGCGAGGTGCTCTCAGGCATACAGTACTTGATGAAAAGCCTCAAGTAATATTTTAAAGAATTCCATTCCGTCTGAAAAGTTCAGGCAGTGTTGATTTTACACTAAAAAAGAGATATGATTTTCCAATCATTAATACAGAAGCGAATTTTTCTACTTTTGGCTAATTCAATTCATCCTTTTCCAGATCTACTTGAATGTACATGTAGTGATGGTAGTCTTTGTTAGATGTGAACATGGCATGTTTTCAAAGATGATGCTGATGGTGATGATGATGATGATGATGATAATGATACTGATGGTGTAGATTATAATGATGGTGATGATGTTAATGATGGTGATGATGATGATAATGATGGTTATGATGATGGTGCTGATGATGATGATATCGATGGTGTAGATGATAATGATGGTGATGATGATGATAATGATGGTGATGATAATGATAGTGATGATGATGGTGATGATGATGATAATGATAGTAATGGTGATAATGATTATGGTGATGATGATATTGATGATAAGGATGGTGTTCCTTGTATGTAGTCTTCAAGTAACCCAGTCTTCATAACACCATTCTATACTACATATGTTCACATGTATCATACAGTCAGATCCCCCTAAACTTTTAATTGATCACCCTATCACTGTCTGACCTTTAGTTATCTTACTGAAGACCCTTTTTTCACATTTAGCCAGCTGTTTAAGCTTGAAAGGTAATCAAACTAAATGTGTAGTCATTTAATGTCCCCCCTGCTGACAATACACTGTCACTTACTGAAAGGTCATACTACTGATACAGGAGCTCCTTCCACACTGCCTATGACTTTTGCAGGAACCCAAACTGATAGTGACTGTTAGCCTTGTTTCGTATATTCTTAATGTTATTAAGTCTTGTTTTTTTGTTGTAAACTTGTTCCAATTCATAATGTGATCCTACATGTACATTTATTAAATACTGCCCAGTATCCAAGAAGTGTTAAGCATGTACAAATGTACAGTGGTGCTCAATAGTTAATAGAACCCAACCAGATAATCAAGTTCTGCAATGTTTTTTACATGTATATTGCATTAGGTGATAAAATATTACATTCAATAAAGTTTGTTTCTCTGGGCTCGCAAAACATTGTGGTGTCGTCATCTACGTTCAATACATGAAGAAGTGCATTTTGTGGTGGGGTTCTCACTAACTTTTGAGCACCACTGTACATGTTGTGTACGGTATGCTGTAAGCCTCACAAATAGTCTGGGTTAGATTAGTACCAGATCCAAACACCTGAATCATCATTTTCCAGTTCAAGTTTAATACTAGTGGGTAGTTACCTGCTTTTTGTAGTCTTCTTCAAACTTTTCATTTGTACTTTTTAAAAGCATGCAACATGTTGCCATGTTTTATCACTTCGGTCATTGATAGAAAAAAAATGTCTTGGTGACTGCGTCAGAATGTGTCAGTTACCCCTCTCTCCTTTCCTCTTGCTATGAATGAAGGTGTATTCTTATTCGTGTACAATCTTAATATTTTTGTCTAATTTACTGTTTATCATGTTGAATTTATATACTGAATTGTCAGGTGCCTTTAGCATTCCTTCCGGTAGATATGTGCACATTACAAATGTGGTTATTGATATGATCGCATTCATGAATTAATGAGTATATTGTGCATAATCTCTTCAATTGATATCAATTACCAGTAATCTCAAATTAAATGTGAATTGTAAATTGTCAAAACATTAATAAATCAACTGATCATTTTGGGGGCCTACTAAAATCTAAATCAATATTAATTTGTTTTGTAGATTTAAGTCCAATACCACACTTCATTTTCATATAATATGTACTTGACCATTTATTGATCTGACAGGGACAGGATGGAGGAAATCTGATGCAGAGACTAATTGAGAAAATAAACCTTGTAATGAATGATTGAACAGCTGTGCAAATCACTCATTTTCTTCACCCATTCACAGCTGTACTGCGGTTTTCCATAAGAGCCCTTTCAGTAGGCCTGTGATGTGTAATGTTTATATTTTGCAAATTTGCATACATATTGCATGTATTACTAATGAAAATTTGAATGATTTTTTTTACATGAGTAAATCAAGAAGGAGAAGAAAAAGAAAAAAAGATAAGGAGAAGAAGAAGAAAAACAAAGATAAGGAGAAGAGGAAGCAAGAAGAAGAAAAGATAAAGAAGAATAGAAGAAGAAGAATAAGAACAAAAATGAAATTACTGCGTGTAAATATTTTGATGCATTTTTTCTCCATATTCAGATTGAATCAGGATGTGGATATCAGCAGAGTCTTCCATACCTGTCTCTGATTGGTCAGTTACTGCAAACCATTCCTGCCTTGGCACCAACTCTAGCTCAGCATGGAGGTACACGTAATTGAAGTCATAAAAGTAATTGTTACCCACACAAGGTTCCTGTGTCAATTCTCTGTGTTATGGTTATCCATATGTGCTGAAAACTACACACCACGTACATGTATTGATGGTTTTACTTTAAAGGCATAAGTTAAAGTTATAGACATGTAATTAAAAAAGGAGAGATGAAATATGTACATGGATGCCCTTCTATTAACCTAAAAACTCTGAAACCAACAAAAAAATCCAAAGAAATGCTTTTGATACGTTATAAACAAAGATTTTGTGTAATTTCTGTCGTGCCGATAATGATAGAACACATAAGTGTATGTGGTGAAATTAAGATGGTGTTTCCGGTCACTTTATATTTCACCTTTTTAAAGCACTAAATAATGATTTTCAGACAGGCTTCATTTTGTAACATCACAGACACAGGTGACAAGTGGGACCTCACAGCTCAGATTTTAAAAAAGTCAAATCAATGTTAGCTAATGCCTTTAAAGGGTTTGGTTTTTGGTTCCTGGGCTGACAGCTGAGGTTTGACTCCCCAGCCCTTTGGTTTAAGAGTATAGTAAACAAATAAATATGCTCCAATGCCTCCACACATACACATGTAGAAATCAATCAGATTTTGAAGACTGATGTATACATTTAATAATAATAATAATAATAATATTACTCAATTTTTATATTGCACAAAAAAGAGTTAAAGTCTCTTGGCGCTCTAATAAGGTAGTTTGAGAAAGAAAGAAAGAGAAAAAGAAAATGAAACACAATCATATTGAACTTAAATACTTCATACATATGTAACATGGCCAATGATTTGAAAACTACATGTAATATCAGGTGAAGATATGAACCTAGTAAACCCCCCTCAGATTTGTGATTAAGACATTGCAAGGAGTGAAAGTGTTTAACCCTTTGTGCGTTGATGTTGCAATCTTTTACATTTGGACAATTAAGTTCAACAATAGCAATAATTAGTTTTCTCCTCTACCTTCAAATAAGATACCAGTAAGCTAATAAAACGCAATAGTTCTTGGAGAACATCTATATAAAAACAATAAGTATCAAAGGTGCAATATGGAAATCTTGAATTAAAAAAAATAACATGGAAACAATTTTCATTATTATCCCTCCAAAATTAATTCAGCTTGCAAAGAGTTCAGAATCCATAAATATAAATAAATCTCTGGACTCTAATTTGTCATCCAGGGAGGTCTGTATTATTTTGGGAAAAAACAACATGTATATACATGTATAATATCAGATGAAGATATAAACCTATTATAAAAAACCTCCACAGATTCATGACTGAGACATCGAAATAAGTTTAACTGTTTAAGCATTCATGAATATGAATCGACCTCTCCACTCTAATTTCTTATTGAGGGTTGTCTGTGTTATTTTGGGAAAAACTACATGTACATGTAATATCAGATGAAGATATGAACCAATTATTTAAAAACCTCACAGATCGATAATTGAGACATTGCAAGAAGTTAAACTGTAAGTATTCATGAATATGAATCAACCTCTCCACTCTAATTTCTTATTGAGGGTGGTCTGTGTTATTTTGGGAAAAACAAACATGTACATTAATATCAGATGAAGATATGAACATGATTAAAACCCCAACATATTGATGAGTAAGACATTGCAAGAAGTTAAATTGTTTTGAGGATTCATGAATATGAATGAATCTCCAGAAAATTTTTACTGTGGATGGTCTGCTTTTTTGGGAAAAACTACATATCCATGCAATATCAGATGAAGATATGAACCTATTATAAAAATAACCTAACAGATTGATGAGTAAGACATTGCTAGAGGTTAAATCGTTTGAAAATTCATGAATATGAATTAACCTGCCTAGTCTGATTTCGTTTATTGAGGGTGGTCTGTGTTATTTTAGGGAAATTCATATTTTTATCTTGAACCTCTGAGAGAATATGTCAATCGTTTTTTATTTATGTATATATTGCATGAAAAGCGCATTGTCCCATATATACCCAGTTGTTAAGTGTCCAGACAATCAATTTTAGACAGCCATTTGGAAAGGTTAACAGGAAAAGTTCTATCAATTTTTAGAATAAAATGTTGAGCAATATTATGGAGAACAAAACTTATGAAGATTACAAGTATTTTAGCATCGAATTCATATTTTATGTGTAATCCAAAGGCAAAGCCAAAAAGAAGGCATCAAAATTTAAAGTGTCCGGACACCCCACCCCCATCTTACAGTTTTTAACAGAGATATGTTGGCTCTAAAATTTCAAGCTGCTCTATTTGTAGTTATGATATCTACTGTTTATAAATATACATGTACATATTTCATAATTTATACATTATTGTATGTTAGCTGTTATTAGTGTTAATGATCTGTGCAAAAAAAACAATACAAACAAATCAAATACAGCACTCTTATCAAATAGAACATTATAAGTTTATTTTTATCATTTTTTTGCATAAGATTAGGGGTAACCAAGATTTATTTATAGCTGCATATTTGAAAAGAGTTATGATGCATCCAAGAATGTGAGTTTGACAATGCATCTTCATCTTTACCATTGTCATCATCACCATCATCAATAACATCCTTATCCTCATCACCATCATCATCTTCATCATCATCATCATCACCATCACCATCATCATCACGAGGAACATTTCTGCCACAACACAACAATCATATTCTGCACAGTGTCTTAATTCTAATGAACATGCATGTAATCCTTTAACGAGAGTTTCCAACTGATGTGTGCTTTAAAATCCAACCCTTTCCCCATATATAGACAGTCTGCTGGACTATCTGGTCTCCGGCCTTGCCTCCCCATCAGAAGATGTCAAAACGAGCATCGTCTTCCTCCTGGCACGACTCCTGGGCCCGCTGCATGAGAATGACATTTATCCCCAGCTTAGCGTACAGATCACTCATGCCATACTCGCCATACTATCATCAGCCAAGTCACTACAGCTACAGACGAATGGCATAGGTTAGTTTGCCCTACCCACGATCACCCTGTTCAAATGCTGAATTACAACTGCCGTCTCCTTTTAAAATTGTAAAATTGATTTTTTTCTATATTAATCATGCATATGTAGGTCCTGATAAGATCCTGGCTGGAAAAATGGCATAAAAACTAACATTTTTTTCCCCAGGGGCCTGTGTCATAAAGACTAACTGTAGTAATTTGGAAACACCATGGAAACATTCATTGTGATTGGCTACTGAGCCCTGTTACAATGGTAGTTGCCACACTGGCAAAGTTTGTTATTTTTCATGAATTGGGGCCCAGGTCAGTTGGGATATTCAACATCCAAGGTCGAATTGTCCAGGGTTGCGGGCCGGGATGTCCAGGGTCTATGTCCTATGTCCGGTGGTCGGACCCCGACCAACAATGCTATTCCATTGTTGTAGTCGGGGCATTTGTTTTAATAGTGCTGCCTGACTGTAATGCTAACCAGAATATCGGTGATTCCTTTTCACACTTGCAATGCAAGCCACTTTCTAATAGGCGAAGGCCTCATGGATCCATGCATATGTGGATATGTACAACTTAACACCTCCATTGTGCATGAACATGCATGCCCTCTGTCATAGCGGCATTCATGCCAATTTGAGCATGTAAATTGTGCATACCGTTCTCCCTTTATCTTTTGATAGCCATTGTCAATGCCAAAGGTTATCCTTCCCTATAAAAGGTGTGCCATAGATGTATCCACCCATGCTGGAGGAAACAAAAACTCATTCCCATTCACATTCATACATCGTAATTCCAGCATGTTTTCCAGAAAGTCTATGATCTTATGAAAACTGATTATTATGAAGGCTAATGCAACTTGTGCAAATGAACTACAGGGAGACGCTATTGTCAAAGGCTTTTGTTTCCGCAAATATGTACATGTGTGTTATATAAAGTCAATTTTGGGTAAAAAAATTAATCATAAGTCTTGTAATTAATTGCAAGTTTGCACTTGATTTTTATACAAGTATGCTTCCTGTAACAAGCAGTATACATTTTTATATATTTTACAATGGATATGTCAACTGTAAATTTGCAGTTGATTGCAAATACTTTCTTGCTACACGCCACTAGACCCATCACAAGAGTATTATTATTTGAAATTACATTAAAGGTCCCATGAAATACAGCAAAGATGCTGATTTATTCGTTAGCTTAGTGGTTACTAATTACAATTCCATCAAAATTTTACCCGAAAAACATCCCACATCAGGTTCAAAGGCAATTTTATATTGAAAATTGAGCCAAATTCGCCCCGCCCACAAAAATTCAGCCCGATTAGGTTTCGTATATCACGTGACCATTTATGACGTCAGGGAAGGAAGCTGCTGAGTGTTGTTGACGTTTGGAGCGTGAAGTGCCTATTGTGGTTGCACGTGTGGATTCAAAGTAAATATATTGAACTGCTGGAATAATATTCAGAACCTGAATCTTCAAAGTCTGAAGAATCAGACGAAGCTGATGACGATGCTGCAGCCATGATAAAAACCTCGTAAAAATCTAAAAGATCTGTTAAGGATGAGCTCAGTCGAAACAGCAACTACACAAGAAACTAGGGATCCGACTGCACAGCTGAGAAAGCCTTCCTTCAATAACGTCACAATGATTGACAGATCGATCGGCCGAATCTTTCGAAAATTTTAGTGGGCGTTCCCGTTGAGGTTCATTTCCATGGAATAACTCAACAACGGTTCGTTGTACACAGAAACCGATGGCAAATTTGTATTTTTCAAGTAAAACTACCTAATAATAGATATGTATCTAGAATAAGATGGCCTTTGTGTCATAGAATCTTTAAAGAAATAAAAAGTCAATTTAAGATCAAGTTAATTCTTTATAATACATTAGCATGTATTCTATGATCAGTACTTGGATAGATTAAATTTTTGTTGCCCTGTTGCATAAAAGTTACTATTATGGTAACTTTGCCATCCAATGGTAACTACCATGGTAACGCTGATCAACTACCAATCACAATCAAAGATTCCAGACAAGTATTACCATAATGGTAAAATAATGGTAAATTTTATGCAACGGGCCCCAGTATGTACATGTACATGTGGACTTGGATGATTGTGTATAATATAATAATAATTATGTATAGAGGTATAGACCCTTTTGTTGTGTATAGAGTTATAGACCCTTTTTGTTTCTGTATTGAAATGATGTTTACAACAAAATTCTTTGCCTGGCTGATGCTTTACTCCTACCCATGGCACGCCCACTTCCTGTTTTAATTGATGCTATTTCACATTGGCATGTCATCTCTGATAAACATATTTTGACTTTGATGGGTCTCACCATGCATTGAAAGTTGAAAGGGTGGCAAATAACACTATTTCAACCATTCCATACAGGGGCTGGCTGCTGCAGAGTCATTTAAGTGCAAAAGGGTTGCAACCATTTTTTTTTCAATATGTACATGTACATTGTAGGTAGGTATTAAATAGAAAATCTACATATAAATTTGACATAAATATGCATGTATCGTTTAATCAATGAACAAACATTTTCATTCTTGGAAGTGTAGAAATGTGGCCTTATTATCGACAGGTTATTCTAATTCTAATTTCTCTGTACAGCACATTTTTGTTGTACAATGGTCATTTCTTGTACACTGTATATCTTATATAAAATTACATTTTGCATTAAACCAATAAAGGGACTCTCCAACAACTTCCAATTGATATTTATGTTACTTTTTAGGGGGGGGGGGATGTTTCTACCCCAGACTTTGTGTACATATCCCCTCCTGAAAAATCACATCAATGTAATGATACATAATATGAATGATATTACATGCAAGTTAATTTGCAAACTGAGTGAATATACTAGGATCAATTTATTTTACACTGGAGCAGGGAAAAAAATTATACAGGCGACCAGGGCAACCCCCCCCCCCCCCCCCGAAACGCCTTATAGGGCCCTGGAAATCAAATAAAGTACCCCTTAAATTCCCTTAGATTCCAGTGTAAACTGTAACACAGTGTAGCAAAAGTGGGTAGGTGAGCTAAGAAAGTAGCCTCATAATTTTTTTTGGGTTAATTTATTCCCGGCATTGGGGGATATTGGGCAATTCATTCAGGTAAATTCAAACCTGTGAAGATTGTGCAAACAACACATACCTTGCCTCCCTTGGCTGTGCTAGACCTCGCTTGTTTGTGCGTTATGTTTTGATTAACTTTGAAATGTTAAGTCAACTTGGCATAGGTTGAAACCCCCACATTGGTGTGAAGATTGATTGTGTTCAATAGGAGACCCCTGTTGGCTCAAATGTGCGTGTGCTTGCTTCAGCCCTTACAATTACAAACTTACAGTTGTGAATACAGTGTACATGTACCTACAAGGTACCTTCAGGAGTCGCGCAAAATATACAAGAAAAAGTCTCTCTGAATAGTTTAGACCACACCCTCTTCCTTTTATCATGTTTTTTCTGTAATTTTTGGCATGTACATCAATTCAGATTGTTCCAGAGGAAACTGCTAAATAGAAAATAATGGTTCCTGCTCTGATAGTTCCTAATGTCTAACTAAAAATTCATTTATTGCAGCAATGCTGAGGAGATATTTATTCTTTCTGTCTTTATCTTTACAAAATAGAATAAACCCTCTAGAATAAGGTCCATCTTTCTTTTTAAAGCCTCCTTGACCAATGTCCTTCATTTTGCCATCCATCCTGTACAGGGTTGCTGAGGAGACTCCTCGAGATCAAGGAACTAACCTGTCTCCTGATGAGGCCAGACACCCAACCTAGCTTCTCTTCTGTAATGAAGAAGGTAAGATGATCCTCAAGGTGTACCCTTACAGGATGGGGGGAAGACGAACCCCCATCATGCTGAAAGGTTAATAGGGCATCACATGCTATTTCCTTTGACCGGGATTAAGTTCAGTGCTACCATTTCAAAGGGTGGTGGTGATGTGCCCAATGGACCGGTCTCAAGTTACTGTAATTTTAGTGACCCTTCACTGTCCATCAATGGCTAAAGTTGTATGACAATGTACCCATCTGGGAAGCATTTCACGAAAGAACTTGTCAAACACTTTATCTGACAATGGTAAATGTTGGTGATTTTTTTACCTGATTACTATTAGAAAGCATGAATGGTTGTAAGCAAGCAACCAGAGGAACAATGGCTCAAGGTCCTCTCCAAGGGACCTGGTAATGAGGATTAATGCCTTACCAAAGGGCACTAGCGCACTGGGAATCACACCCGGGCCAGCGAAATCCGAAACCCCCACTCTGACTGAGCTATTGCGTCTCCTGTTTTATCTGACAGTTACCGTAGTAAAAGGACCTCTCAACCAATCAGAATCAAGCAAAGTTGTCAGATCTGGCAACTTGTGAGACAGAAATGCCGACGAAACGCTCCCGTCTTCGGCAGCATGTCCCATCAGTTATGCCTCGATCTGCCAGGGATGCATTTTTTTTCAGACCAAATGAAGCATGTCTTGAGGTTATAACCTCATCTTCAGAAAATATCTACTGTTGCTTAAAAAGAATCCATTCTAAAAAAGTAAAACTTTGATTAGAACCCCAATTCAGCAAAACTGATGCAAATTATAACGGGGGAGGGGGGCAAAATTGATTTAGTTTAGTTCTTCACCTGTTTCAAGGGTGCAGACCTTGGTGCCATAACAGTGCTGACAACTAAAATTTTAGGTATCCCTTTCAGCTTGAAAAGCATGTCAACAATCGTGGGTAAAATTCACCTAGCAGGGAATAATTTTTCTGGTATGGCATCGCAATTTGCTCCACATTTTTGAAAGACTGCTATGCAGATAAGTCTTTTGTATAGCATATTTTTACATAGGACTGTACTTAAGTAGTTGAGAGCTTTTCTCGTATGACCAAAAATGCTAATCAAATTTGTAAAGCAAATTATCCTCTGAACAGTTTTGTTGGTATTGTTGTCTCTGAGTGACATTGCACTCATTAAAATCTAAAATTCTTCTTCAAGTACAAAGTATATATTAGACCATCATATCAGGTTTTCCCATATTCAAAAGGTGGAGCTGTTTTCAGCCAATAAGATACTTTTGGGAAAATGGTCATTTAATCCCCCTCCCAATTTTTCGATCCTTTATGTGTTTGAAATTAGCTTCTGCAATTGTGTTATGGTGCAGTACAAAATATGATTTATGTAGCATAACCCACAAGCCTCCTTGGGTAGACTTCCCTTGCAACCTCATTCATTAGCTACATGTATGTGTGATAGAAAACATATGTGCTAGCCCAGTTCACCATTCATGTACTGAAAATCCATACCTTCACCCCCCCCCCCCCCTGCCCCATCTCTCTCTTCCTTTTATTTTATGCTCTTTACATAATGTATAGGGGAAGGCTGGGTAAGTTGAGCATAGGGGCAAGTTGAGCCACAACCCCCAGGTCAATAATGAATGAGTCAGACACAGTGGTGGTGTCATGCATGGATGACCCAATACATAACCCTTAATCCCACATTGTTTTCAACTTTGAAACAAAGGTACTTTTTTAGAGGGAAAAATACAAATTTCAGCCAAAAAAGTAAAAAAGGGTGTGAAATAGATCAGTGCTTTTTACCCACACACGTCTTTAAATATATTAAAGAAATAAGAACAATATCGTTAGTCCAGGTATGGATTGTCATTCTTGTCATAGTCTTTTACAGGATGGATGCATAAGAAATGTGTCAATGTGAAAATACTGCATTAAGTTCGGACTGGGGTAATTTGTGCCACCCAACATGGGGCAAGTTGAACCATGGTAATTCTTATGGTAAAGTATGATAAAAAAACACCTTAAATAGACATTGATATGCAGGCAGAAAGGAGCAAATTCACATGACAGTTCTTTTACTTTTAGAGGATGTTAGTATTTATAGAGAATTAGCAAAGGAAAAGACTTTGAATTAAAAATTGACATGCTGGTTCTTCCCGCATACATTTTGTACATAGTTTTTGTGGCTCAACTTAAGTTACCCCAGAAGGTGGCACAACTTACCCCACTTATGGGGCAAGTTGAGCCATTTGACATCGTTTTTTTCAAAGGTCACAATGACTGTCAGGGTGGGGGTAGAAAGTTACATATAGGTGAAAAATATTTCCCAAGAATCAAATTTAAAGGCAAGGTACTTAATACTACAATATCATTAGTCATATCAATTCTAACATGCAAAATGCAAAAAGTGTCACAACTTACCCCGCCTTCCCCTATATTTCATTAATGAAAGTCAATGAGACAATGCATTTTCCCCAATGATAATTCATTCACTAAACTTTTGGGGGCATTTCCCTTCCACAGGGCTTTTTAATGATAATCGTTTGAAGCCTCGAGGAAGGTGGAGGCCCCCCAAAATGTCTACTGTCTCCATGTATATCCCCCTCCTTTTCTCCCTGGATTTCAACAAAAGCATAATCAGTACATTCCCTTTCATGCTTCTGGCTATAATCTCTATGCCTCCATATCCTCCCCATCTACCATATCTGCTTTATATTCCCTTCTATTCTTTTTATCTTCTCCTCCTCTTTTTATCCCTGGGGGGGGGGGCACTTCCATGGACGAGTGGATACCATGCGTGACCAAAAAAGCACAGGGCATGTTATATATTTGTACATAATAAGGATGTCAAAAGTACTAAAATAATGAGAAAAAAAGGTATATATCTCGCTAGGAAAACTTTGTGTTTATCATGGTCAAATTTGTAACTGTACTGTACTTGTTTAGGGGGTCAATCCAGGGAATACTTGTCAAGGGTACAGTTTTGTTTCCAATACTTGTTATGGATAGGGTTTCACACGCCAATACTTGTTATGGGGTGCATTTTCAGAACATGGAAATTACTTGTTTTAGGGTGCTTTTTGAAACCCCATGGTCACGCATGGTATCCACTCGTCAATGAAAGTGGTCCCCCCCTCCCCGGGTTATCCTTCCTTGCTTTCATCCTGCAGTTATTCACATTTTCTTTTCATATCTCTTTGGCTTGAAGACTCAAGACTCCATTCTCTTTATCTCTCTTCCTCCCCCTCTCTCTCTCTAGCTGGTGGGTGTTTCAGAAAGCTGTTCTTAAGTTAAGAGTGACTATAAGAACGACTGGTGAACCTTTCCTACGCGCTAAATAATCACCAAGGAACATTTAATGGTGAATATCATTTAACACAAGAAAGAAACACCAGTTGTTCTTAAAGTTGCTCTTAACTTACAAACAGCTTAATGAAACTGTCCCCTTTGTGTCATGTCATCACCCACATTTCTTTTTCTTCACCCAGCTCTCTTCCTTTTATCCTGGATCTCTCCAGGGTCCATCGATCGTACCACATTCCTTTCTGGGGCTAACTAGCTGTCCATCAGCGGGGCTTATACAACTTGTGTAACTCCAAGGGGCTTATAGATGCTCACATGTCACTCATTTAAACATAGATGGCAGTATAACACTTTGATTACTGTTTAAGAGGCTGTGCCCCCTACCCAACCATAAGATTTCTTTTGTCAATACTAATTTTATATTGATATAATCTTAAAAAGAAATAGATAGAATGCTTGTATTGAGTGAAGTCATTTACACATTAACTTTCACTCAATGTGTCTTGAATTTTGTTGCAAATCATAATTCTATATTACATGTATGTGCAATAAGGAACAACTTTGTTCTCCATTTTTCATTCCTGGTAGCCATGTAGTTTGAACCATGCCCGTGTGATTGATATTGTCTTCTACATACTTATATCAAGTTTAGACTGTACCTCTGTGGAAATGAAATTTCTCCACAAGATGGAGCTCTTCCAGTTTAGCCCCTACAGAAGTTCCATCCATAATTTGCAAGAAAAATGACTGCTGGTCATGTTAAACAAAAACAAGTTTTAATACACTACAGGAAATACACTCCATCTGTCCATTTTCACAAAATTTCGGTTATAAAAATTTTATTTTATTTTATTTTAAAAAAATGTCATTAATTGCATTTTATAAGACCACCTCATTCAGAAATTCTGGTTATTTATGTTTTACCCCAGGAAGTAAAATCCATCTGTCCATTGTCACAAAAATTGGTTTAAGAATTGACTAATTCTGAAAAAAATGTAATTAATTGCACTTCATAAGTCCGCCTCATTCTGAAATTTGGTATATTTCTCTATTTCTCTGCTATTTCTTAACCGTCCACTCTCTCACTGTCAGGACTGTATATACTCTCGCCCATCAGTAATTATAAATGTAAAGTGCTTAGAAACAAAGTATTAAGCGCTATGTACATGTAACTATTATTATTCAATGCAGATCCTCCTCAACAGGAATGAGGTGCTTCAGATAAGTTGTGTTCAATGCATATCACAGGTCATAGTACAGGATCCTCTCGAAGCAGGGTACAGTGGCCCCTCTCACACCCAGGCACTTCTCCAGGAGGACATGGCTGAATTCCTCTTTGAAGCTCTTTCAACCACCAATGATCTTATGCTTGGGTAAATCATCTTGATTTTTTTCATTTGCAATTTAAACAGAATGAAGGTTTCTCCCTCTGGAACTGTTGATTTAATCCTATCCATTGTGATATCTATGAGGTTTTTTTTTTTTTTTGCTGCTACTGCTTATTGAGTAGAATTGTAGAGAGAGAGAGAGAATGGGGGAGGGAAGAGAAAGTAGAAATACTTTCAGTATTTGGACTCCAATTGAGCCTAGTAATGAATTTCTCATAAATACCAATCGCTGTAATAGCTGCCGTCAATGCCTGATGAATGAAATAGAGTGAGGACTGCCATATATTCAAACTATTTCAGTTCCATTTAGAATTTCTTAGGAGGAGTCCCAATTTTGTTTTGGCCTACCGGTACTTTGTTTATTTTAAGAGAAAAAAATATAATACATTACCAAATACTTCAAAATTTTATGGATGACATGGATATATTGCATGCAAAGTTCTATGACACAAAGAGTTTATTTGATTAGAGTATTTTCTGTTTTAAACGGACAAAATCATCCCCTGTTATCTGTTTTCTCCTCAACCACCGGGCCCTGTACTATAAGAGATAGAAATCAATTTTACAATTAGGCATAACTGTAAGTCTATGGGGAAATTGTGCATACAAAAATTACAATCAATTGTAGATATGAAGCATTTA
The DNA here is from genome assembly GCF_037042905.1 of Lytechinus pictus. Classification (NCBI taxonomy): domain Eukaryota; kingdom Metazoa; phylum Echinodermata; class Echinoidea; order Temnopleuroida; family Toxopneustidae; genus Lytechinus; species Lytechinus pictus. The sequence continues at coordinate 15,915,505 of NC_087254.1, read as the reverse complement.
TCTCTTGTCACACCCCCAGCTCTATCTTCTGTTGTCTTCTGCTACTGTCCAAGCACGAGAGTTTCTTCACCAAGTGCCACACTGTCTATGGGATAGAGGCCATTGTGAGAACATTGCAGCACTGCCAGAAGATAAGCTGTACTGATACACTTACACAAGGGTAAGAACCCTAATGCCTCGTTCCCTCTGTCGTGCGATCCGTTACGAACGCCACGGATGGCCTTTCATAATTGATTGCGACGATTTTTCATCAGTGTACAGAAGAAGAAGGCAAGCCTGTCGAGACTTCCGATCGTTCCTTCTAATAGTGCTTGTTCCAACTTGACTATCTAAATGACTTATAAATTATATGCATGCATGTTGCGTGGAGGGTGAACGGATATTTTTTAAAAGAGAATTTGATAATGAACTTGAAATCTTAACCAATCAGATTCTTCTGTGATCAGTATACAATTGCCATGACTGATCTGATGCGACCTGGTATGATCACTGCGATTATTACACTATTAAGATCACTGTTTCGATCATAGCACGAATCGTGAAAGTGGGAACAAGGTATCATTCAACTTACAGTCAATACTCATGTATTTTCTTTGATGCACCGATTTGAACAAATATGACACTGAATGTATGGGTCATTCCATTGGGTTGAGGGTAAAACTTACAAAATGTCTATGAAAAATAGGTACAATATCATTTCACATCGAAAATGGTAAATTTCCAATTCGTCCACTGCCAACTCGTCCACTCACCACATGGTCTACCTTCGTTTAGTCTAATGCCATTCCTTCCATCAACATTTCGTCTAAAAACCATTTGGTCCAATCGTCACTTCGTCTAATCACCAGTTTGTCTATTACCATTTCGTCTAATAACCAGTTGGTCTAATACCCATTTTCTTTTCCTTCATTTTGCACAATTAATAGTTTAGTTTAATTAGACCAAACAGAATATATACTAAATGGCTATTGGACCAACTGGTTTTAGACGGAATGGCATTAGGCTAAATGAAAGTAGACCATGTGGTGAGTGGACGAACCGATGGTAGACCAAATGATAGTAGACAAGTTGGTAATTAGACGAATTGGCATGAGGCGAATTAGAAATAAACCTTGAAAATCAGTTCAGCTGTAGCTAAGTTTTGTGTGTCATTATGATATAATTAGTAATTGATCATTGTACAGTGCGTCCCACAAAAAACGAAACCGAGATTTATCGATGATTTATCATAACTTAATCGCAAATACAATAGACAAATGACCTACCATTTTAAAGCTTAGAATCTCCTCTTTCATCTGAAATTACTTAGATTATTTCTCATTCACACATGAGTGAGCAAAAACAATTTGAAAAGGGGATACCAAAAAGTCATTTGGCGGGCTGTATCTGGGTTTTAAAAAGAAAACCACATTTTTAAAAAGTTCAATATCTGCTCTTTAATTTGATACCTCAATTACAGAAAATGGTCAAGAAATAACAAAATTCTGGTTATTTGAAATAAGGCTTGAATTTCAATAATTTCATAAAATGAAGAGGTTTTACAGGCTAGCGTTCAAACTCACTCGATACTCTGTTTTGTTGACGATCAGCCATGCATTAAGTCTTTTGTTACCGTGCGATAGCTTCAGTGGGTAACCGGTGAAAACACGTTTATTTAATGAAATTATGGAAATACAAGCATTGTTTCGAGGGATCATAACTTTTTTACTACTTGACCATTTTCTGTGATTTAGGTATCAAAGAAAAGAGAAGATATTGAACTTTTTAGTCATGTGATTTTCTTTTTGAAATTCAGATACCCCCCGCCAAATGAGTTTTTGGCATCCTTTCTTCGAATTGTTTTTGCTCAATCATGCGTGAATGAGAAATAATCTAAGTAATACCAGATGAAAGAGGAGATTCTAAGCTTTACATTGGTAGGTCATTTGTCTATTTTATTTATGATTAAGTTATGATAAATCATCGCTAAATCTCGGTTTTGTTTTTTCTGGGACGCACTGTATATGATATATGATATATATGGTATTTGTGTTTCTTGTATTTTCAGATTACTACTACTTTCTGAAATACTTCACAGGTAAGGTCATTTTTTATGCAAATTTATTTATAAAATTCTTATCATAATTACAAAATATTTGAACTTCACAAGGTTTATTCTCTCATGAGGTTTGAAAACTCAATGCATAAAAAGGTTAAGACGTCAAATTATTTGATTTTATTTAGTTTGCTGAAGTGAAAATTTGAAATATTATCGATAATTATTACTCTCTGAGTTTTTACCATGTAGCTGGGCATATTCATTTAATTTTATGATACAAAAGTGGAGTAAGTCATTTTTAGGCAACATGGATGTAACTTTAAGCTAGGTTTCCAAAAGGAAGATAATGAATTCATATCACCAAGAAAGTGTAAGATAATGGAGTTAGCATTGTAGAAATTTTATTCTATTGCATTGGGGCAAAAAAAGAGAAGGCTTCAATCACCATAGAACTGGTATTTGTTTGACTTTGTATTGAAACATGCAGGCAACCCAAGGAGGTCAAATTACTGACAAGTGTCACCATCTGCAAGCATATCTGTGAATTATTAGCTCATTGCATCAGACATCAGGACAATTCAGTGTCTATTCAGGCCATCCAAGCATTCTCTTACTTATTAAGGTAAGCAATAGAAAAAGAAGTGAACAGAATTCAATTTGAATTCAACTTGCAGTACAACTGAGTGAAATAAGCTTAAATATTTTTATTCATTGTGTCACTGACATGGTGCAAAGGAATATAGTTTTATTGCACTGCATATAGTACTCAAGCTTTCTTAGATTTTTTTTCTTGGGTATTTATTCCATTCATCATGAAAAACGCAACATGATAAAATAAGGTACACATTCTAAATTAAAGTCTCAACCAATACAGAAATAGAATATAAATTTTTGTTGATTGAGCACATAACAAGGTGGATATGTGCGCTATACAAATACCTTATATTATTATAATTATTATTATTATCATTGATTTATTTCAATAACCTTCCCTGCGTAAACCTAAACAATGAATAAATTAATTTCATTGCAATCTCCTGCAGAAGGGATCACCTCCCAAGTCCTGTAGATTTCAAGTCTCTAGCGGAGCCCTTGGATGGGACCCTAGCAATTCTCCAGAGACTACCTAGGCCAGCAGCGTGCAGGAAAACTGGCCAGAAGCCTGGCAGGGGGGTCAGACGGACAAGCAAGTTCCCTGGGGATGTTCATGGAGAAGCAATTGCGAAGAAACATCAGGACATTCTGGAGCTGGTCATATCTGTTCTGCTGAATGGACTGAGGTGACATTAAGAAATTGAAAAGAAAAAAGCCATTTCATGAGAGATTATTTTTTTCCCCCTCTCTGAACTTTTTGTTGCCAGTTTGATTCTGTGGCAATGTGACTATAAAGAGCAAACTCATTGGCTCAAATGTAAGTCACCAAGGGTATTAAAAAACCCTTCCTAGGTTTTCACTCCCACTGAAATAAGCAGAAGTCCATAATGCCAATCTGATTTAAAGTGTACACACTCTTTTAATGCACACAAAAAGCATTGAAAAGGGTCTATTTTTAGCCCATAGTTGTCCCTGACTTGATGTTTCAACATTTGTTGTACTAATTACCAATTCTGTCTTGAGGTCAAAGGATTTTACACCACTTACGGGTTCCTTGGCTGGTGTAATGATGCAAGGTTTACACCATTATGTTTTTTTTATATGGGTGCATGTATCCGGGCTGAGTGATGCTCCCTCTCCCATTAAAGCTGTGGTAATAATATTCTCAGGTCAATGGGATTGCTTATTGCTTTAAAAAAAACAATCAATAAATAATCATTTAGGAAAATCATCTAGAAATAGAAAATCATTACTAACTTTATTTTTTATGTTAAACATTTTACCCTGTTTTATATATTTCTTTTCAATGATTGATTCTTTGTAATATATGAATTTGTTCATGAAAACAGATGAAGTGCTTCCAATCCCTCTTTTATAATGTTATGTTCATCAATAATAGGCACTCAATCACTTACTTCATAGATTTATTCAATGTTTAATCACAGGTTGGTCGTGGTTTGTCACGATGACCCCACATCTGACCCTGGTGTGTTTCTCAAACCCAAAACCTCCAACCCTGTCACTGAGCGGTCATCCCCGGAAGACGAAGCCTTGTGTGAAAACAACCTTTCTTCCTTCTCACTATATCTGATGGAGTCTCTTGACAGTGTCTGCATTCCAGCTATTATGGTGGGTGGCATGAGGGTCTGGTTTATAGACCCTATTTTTTATGCCAAATTCTGTGTTCTTCCCTTCCATGTTCTTTTAGACATGTATTAACACATGAAAAGACAGTTGAAAATAATGAAATTCTTAGAAAACAAGAGTTTTCATGCAGATAATGCTTGACAATCCTCATTTTAAAAACAGCAAACAAGTCTGATGGGTATATCTTTCACTTAATGTACAGTTTTGTTTTGATTTTCATCATTTTACTCTATTTGTGTAAATTCAATATTTCCTTGGCCAAAAAAACTGTTTCATGAATTTCTCTAAATTCTGTGTTCTTTCTGAATTCCGTGATTTTTACCTTTTGCGTATCGCAGAAAACTGGAGCCTTTAGCCTTGTTGAATCAAACTTGTTATAAATGATGGAATACAAGCTACTGTCTTAAAGGAGAATGAAACCTTTGAAACAAGATACCTTGTGTGAAAACAGAAAAATCAAAGAAACAGATCAACGAAAGTTTGAGAAAAATCGGACAAATAATGAGAAAGTTATGAGCATTTGAATATTGCGATCACTAATGCTATGGAGATCCTCAAATTGGCAATGCGACAAAGATGTGTGATGTTACTTGTGAACAACTCTCCCAATTACTTTAGTATATATTTCACTTTAATTGCATCTTTTATCACATCTATCAGTAGATTATGTGTTCTTTCTATAGGAGGGCATGTAATACAGATTTTTAAAGAATACATCATGGATAAAGAGTTTGTATCACCACAAGAAAAAGCAGAAAGAGACATTTTGAGGGTATTTTATAGTCCATCAAAGGGAAAGTTGTTCATATGTGACATCACACATCCTTGTCGCATTGCCAATGGGAGGATCCCCATATCATTAGTGATTGCAATATTCAAATGCTCATCATTAACTTTCTCATTATTTGTCTGATTTTTCTCAAACTTTCTTTGTTCTTATTCTTTGATTTTTCTGTTTCGACACAAGCCTATTTATTCCTAAGGTTTCATACCCCTTTAAGCTACTGAAATCCTCATTTGATTTCCTGTTGGAAAGTTACTTACAGACAACACAGAAATGCGACCTATCAGTCCTATACTTCAAAATAGAATCAAGTTCTTACATGTATATTTTATTAGATATATTTTTTCCTCTTTTTTTTGATCTGCAGTGTATGTTTTCAAACTGCAGTAGAGTATAGCTTTGGTGGGATTTTTATTGCACTTTCATACAAGAAACATTTGAAAAGCAGTTAATAAAATTAAATTATGTCCATGATTTTGTTTTTCTGCATACAATATTACACAGTGTGAGATGAATGACTTTCAGGAACGTTCTCTTGAATTAAACCATTCTCTTGAATTAAACTGGGCGTTGTGGCGTGTGCCTGTAATCCAAGCTGTGGGGAAGTTACAAATTGATACAGAGGCTTGAGGTTCGAGCCCTGGTTACGTCTTTCGGACAGTGACGTTAAAGGTCGGTCCCAGACGTAAATAATCATATCTGATTGATACACGTCTGACAAAACTTACATTAAGTCATGAATTTCACTGCAAATCTCACTCATATTTCTCTACAGTTTTTGTTATTCATAGTTACTGCTTCTTGTTTTTATTCAAAACTTCATAAACTTATCCCAATATCCAAAATCTAATTTTTTTTTAAATTAATCTCAATCTTGGTGCGTGTGATATAGGCAAACCACAAGGGCTTGAGCAGACCTGGGATTTATGCTTCACTGTTTGAGTCCCTCTCCATCATGCTGTCTCTTCACAACAACGATGGCCTCAACAGACTAGCTGAAAAACTAGGTGTGCAACCAATAAATTGAGCCACTGTCAGAATCATTAGCTCTTTTAGTCTAGAACGCAATAACTTTAATAATGATAAAAATGCAATTGGCTATTCTGAAAAGTATGATCATCCAACTCTACATGTATATTTCAGGCATTAATGAAGAGATTTGTCTCCTTTTGGTTTTTGCAAATCATATGAAAAGTTTTAAGGATGTCAAAATACCATGACTTGAGCTCTCTTAGCACCTAAGAACATGTTCCAGTTGTGTGTAAAGTTGTTCCTAGGCTGCGTTTATGCGACCTCAAGCCAGAATCATGATTTGAATCATGATTTGAATCATGATTCAAAACACAAACATGAATCACAATATCACAGAATCAGCGTTTAGACGACCTTCATTCCAATGCTGTTTCTCCTCAGATTCGGGCCAATCCAGTGCGCATCACTAGTGCGCAGTTTGACAGAGGAAGTTTTTCGCACGTGTTTCGGCTCTCGAAAAATCTTTTGCTTCCAGAATTCAGTTTATACCTCATTTTGTTTACTTCTATCATATAGGGTCCATATGCTTCTATTCATCTTGTTAGTTTATCCAAAATGGTGTTCGGAAGTGAATTTCAGCGTAGATCCAATTTAATATTAATACTGTATACTCAACAACAACTGAGATCATTGTCTGTCCAGGTAATTCATTTACTAGAACTTGAAGGTGAAAACATGACCAAAAAATGAAAAGTAGTGGACGATGCGATGACCAACACAGAACTTGAACATGACAAGAAATGCATGCGTAGTACATAATCATGTACATACAATGAGCATATAGAGCGCCTTGAGCTTGGCAAGAGTCAAACCGAAAGTAGCCCGACACAACAGTGAGGTCATAGAATCATGATTGTAATCACGATATCGTTTATTCGAACATTTTCGTACGTGATTCTGCAGAAACGTCTTTCCAAACGCCCCTTTTTTCTTGTTTCATGTTTGTGATTCTAATCGTGATTATATTCAATTTCGACTAAACGCAATCGTGATTCTGCAGAATCATGATTTGAATCATGATTCAGATCATGATTCTAGGGTAAAAAAGTGGTGGATAAAGGCACCCCTATCTTTATGACCTGTATGATACACCACCCTGGACTGTAACTTACAGCAGAACATATTTGCCCGAATTCACAAAAGTAGTTTTGGAAACCATGGATTGAACCCATGGTTTATGCAGATTTCCTGTATAAATTACGCTTATTTACCATGTATATTAAAAATGTCCTATGCTTATGTGCGCTTTTGTCACAGTGCGCAGAATTGATGCCTGTTGTCAAGGTTAAGTACGTTATTTTACTCATGAGTCCACTGTTTGAAGAGTGGACTCATTAATTCAAAACAGTGGACTCATGAATAAAATAGCGTACTTAATAACCATGGCAACAGCGGTCAATTTGGCGGACTGTGACAAAAGCGTGCATCAGCATTGGACATCTTTTAATATACGCAGTAAATAAGCTAATTTATACAGGAAATTTGCATAAAGCTTGGGTTCAACCGATGGTTTTAAAAACCACCTTTTTAAATTCGGGCCTAATAGTTTATTTCAATGGATATGGTAGAGGATTTTGTTAATAAGTACTTTTGACAATATGTTAGATTAATTGCCATCTATTTTTAAATCTGGGGTATGGCATTGGTAGAGATGTATATTTGACAATGAAAAAAATGATAATTATTTTGTGAATTGTGTTTCATTTTACATGTAAACATTTTATCACTTCAATATTTTCTTTCAGTTGGATCATCTTTCATTCAACTTGCAATGGAAGTAAGACATCAGTTCCAGTCACAAGAAGGGTATGTATTGTGAAATAACTATTACTGTCTTTAAGTTTTGAATTGGTGTCTGCTAGAAGCCTTGAAAGCAATGGTCAAATAGTATGAACTTGGGCCTGTAACACAAGGCTTAGCAGTCATTGTACAAGAATCTCTTTACGATTGTTTCCATTGACTACAGTGTACAATCAATCGTAAAAATCAAGCGTACAATCAATGGCTAACCTTTGTGTTACGGGACCCAGAGGGCTTTAGCCCTTTGCAAGCTGATGTTGCAATTTTGCACATTCGTACAATTTAACTCAACAATCGTAATAATTACTTTTCTACACTAAATTCATATTAGAGAAGCTAATAAATGGCAAAAGTTCTTGGACAACATCTATATAACAATCATCAGTATCATGTGTTTAAAATGAAAATCTTGAATCAAAGAAAATAACATATGGACACCATTGTCATTATTATCCCCCCAAAAATAATTCAGCTTGCAAAGAGTTAGACAATATAAGAACTTTTTCTGAGGGGGAGTGGAGTGGGGAGCAAGAACTACTAATGATCATGAGAATGTGCATTGTCTCTGGAAATTAAAGGAACTTGTTTGCAGTTTAGGTGTATTTTTATGGAATATGTACAAAAGATATACAGTTTTTAAATTTGTATGACTCTTTCAAATAAGCATGTCTTTATCTTCATGTTGATATGTACAGCTATCCATTATTAAAGGTATGATGTTTAAATAAATCCTCTACATATAAAACTAGTAATTAATCATCAAATTTTCTAATGTGAGGCATGCAATAAAAAAGGACGTATTTTAACCCAATAAACAAACTAACTACTGTAAGTAACGATGTATTAACCGCACCCGTGTATTAACCGCACCCCCCATTTTCGGATGGAAAAAAAAAAAAAAAAATTTAATCAAACTTACTTTCTAACTCTAATATGTGTATTTAAGAAAGAGTCAAGAACCAAAAAATATCGAAGAATTACTGGTAAAAAATGATGGGAAATCAGCGCTTCGTCACTTATCTGCAAGTTGCCGACATTATTAGCCACTTCCACACTCACCTCACACACACACATATGGTACCGGTGTTCATTGCAAGTACCGATACCAGCATCAACATGGGGGCTCACCCATACGAGAAGATCGTTCATATCATATTTCCTGCATCACAGCCCCACTTTTGTTTTCAGAATTCTGTCTAGCATTCAATGTCTTGACATGAATTTTAGACAAGGGAATACGGGAAGGTTCAAGATACGAGAAATTTGCGATTTTGTTCAGGTGTTTTTCTTGTCTGCTTTGAACCACTACCGGTAGTTCTCAGTACGTGTGTGGCGGTATCTTACAGACAGCAAAATAGGAAAAAAAATGCTAGTACCGGTATACCGTATTTTCAATGGGAGCTCTGGGCGGGAATAAAGTGAATAATAATTAAAAATAAAAAGTCGGAAGGAGTGAAGATGGGGATTGAAGATTGATTTTGAGATGATGGATGATAGAGAGAAATGAAGGAAAGGCAAATGAAAGAAATTAATTGTCAAATAATACCAATAATTTGTCAAACAAAATAACTTCCACGGAAAGGTAAAGCGCCAGCTTACGTTGACGTTGCGATAAACATTACACATGCATGTCTTATTCGGCTAGCTGCACCGCGCTGTGCGATCGATTGGCGTCTGAACTTTGCCGCGATGACTAAAAAATGACAACAAAGACAGAGTCACACCATTAAAAAAAGTCAGTTTCATGAAGGTAGGTGCGTTTGTTACCGTGATATAACTTTAGGGACATTTACGGCAGATACCGGTAGTCATAGTTGCTTCCCTTTTATACCCGCGGCTCATACCCCTCTAAACGGGATTGCCCCAATCTGTCCCTCCGAGAAAAAGGTGCGGTTAATACACAGTTACTTACGGTATATGCAACAAGAATATAAATAATATGTATAACTGAAGAAAACATGATTGAAAACTAATTAAAGTACTTCATTTCCTAGTACCTTGCAAAAGTCAGAGCTGTGTATTTCATGCAGCAATCCTACAAGCACCTTTTCATTACCAATTATCACACTTTGTCATAGACTAAACAATGGGGAATGCAGGAAAACAACCATGAAAAGATGCAAAGTACCCTTTTTAGCAAGATTTCTACTACAAATTTTTGACAAGGTACCGACATGTAGTTAATTGACTCAGCTATCATTTGCCTAATAGAACTCTCTGACATTGTTTATCTAGAATCAAGGAGCTGATCAAGTCAACAGATAGTTTTCTTGTTGATCTGCTGCACTCATGTTCATCCCAAGGCCAATCAGCCCCAGACGTAAACATCTCAACAGATATGGTCCATAACATCACTGGTATGAAGTTATTTTCCCTATCTGAATTATTTGGTAGCCCCCCAAAAAAATAAATGATTTTTTTTGCTTGAAATCCTTGGAAAAAAGGGTGTTGGGATGAGTGGATAAGTCTCTGGACTTTGCACCAAAAGGTCTGGGCTCAAATCCCACTATAGCAATCCCATTCTTTGGTAAGGCATTTATCTACCTTTGCCACTCTCTACCCAGGTGTACTAAATGTGCACCTTTAGGAAGGAATTCCTTGAATGTTCAAGTGCCCAAATAGGGTAGCTATGCATGCTAAAGCTGGTGTAATAGTGTGCATTGCTTAGAAGCAAATAGTAGCTGGCTATATACGTACATGTAAATGATCCATATCGTGATTAAGTAGTAATGGAATTTTTGAAAATGCATGAAAACATGAACGTTCAATACCTAAAAATGCTTAAATTTCTTTGGGAGAGGTAAGGCCTACCCATAACCAGCCACCCCAGGCAGTTGGGTTGCTGCGCTCCCTCAAAAGCAGCAATTTTCCTCTTCATTTCTCTGCACCAAGCCTGGTGCACCAAAGTGTTGACAAATTTCCTGTTTATGCAAAATATGCCATAGCTTGGAACCAAACCCAAATATAGATTTTACTTGCACATCCTAATCAGCAGTAGATATGAATAAACTGTATGAGGCTGCAAAAATGTTATTTGTGTTATTTTCTGAAGCAAAAGTATAGGGCTAGGTCTGGGAATCAAAACTGTAATACTTTTTTATTATATGTCGAAATCAGCATTAGATACAAACATGTGAGACTTCAAAAATTTGATTTTTGTTATTTTCCAAAGCAACTAGTTTGGCCCTAGTTTCTGGGAATCAAAACTGATGACTTGTAAATGCCTTTTCATTGTATGTCAAAATCAGCAGTAAATATACATGTAAGAGACTGCACATATTTTATTTGTGTTATTTTCCAAAACAGCTAGTTTGGCCATAGGTGTGAGAGTCAAAACTGATAAAAACCGTTTCATTGTATATAAAAATCAACAGTTAATATATGAGACTTCATAATTTCGTTTTTGTTATTTTCCTAAACAAACAAATTGGGTCTAGATTTAGGAATCTAAATTGATAAATAAAAATTGAATAAATACCCTTTTCATTCTATGTCAAAATCAGAACTAGATTATTAGACGTACTTAAATCTTTATTCATGTTCTTTTCCAAAACAAACTAATTTGACCGAGTTCTGGGAATCAAACTGATAAATAATAATTAAATAAATCCCTTTTCATTATACCTTTTCATTGTAGCAGTCTGCATATCTTTCACATACAGACCCTCTTTTTATTGTCTGAAAATATTTAAGATAAATGATATCAGTACACTACAATTAGCACTTTTTATGCATAGGCCTATATATAATTATGAAATGCTTCCCCCAGTATTCAAAGATTTATTTTCATACAATAGCAATTTCCACTCATATCCAACAAGAACATGCAATAATATTCAATTAAATAATCCCAGGACGCTTTTCGCACATAAGACACTAAGACATCATGGACCTTATATTGGGAACGTATTGCCAGATTCACTCAAGAAGAAGAGATCATTTTATTTCTTTAAAGGAGCCATGACAGAATTGCAATTAAACCAATACCTTACAAATTGAATGTTTATTATTATTATTGTTTAATGTATCAGTATAATTTTAATGAGAAATTGACTTTTGGTTAGTACATGTATACATTTAAAAAAGAAAACAACAAAACTTTATATTGCTTTTAAAAATTTCTTTCTGAGGACCAAACATCCACTCCTACGGCTCCCAGTCCCTTCATGCACTTGCATGTATTAAGACAGTAGATATAATTATTTTATCTATTTCCAGGGCTGGCACGTTTTCAAGCTTTGCTTTAGTGACAACCTTGCAACCATCCTATTTATTGTGTAACAGAAAATTCCACTTAAATTGTTTTGTTATGTATGATACATTTGATGATTTATATACAAAAATTATTGTTCATTACCTTGATGTCAAATTTTAGATATGTATTTTCTTGTCCAGATTTTTGTTAGGAAAAAGGTTGCAAAAACCAATAAATGAAAATGAAATGAAAATGAATTTGAATATATGAGACTGCATAGGTTCTATTTCTGTAATTTTCTATCAGGGGTGTGAGGGTTCAGCTTTTTAGCTGATTAAAGCTATTTTTGCTTTGGATTTTCAGCTTGATATCAGCTTGTTTTTGCTTTTATGTGAATAAATGTTTGGGACCCTATTCAACTTTTGTATCGCCTGCATAGCAGAGTGAGACTGTAGGCGCCACTTTTCCGACGACGGCGGCGGCGGCAGCGTCAAAATCAAATCTTAACCAAAGGTTAAGTTTTTGAAATGTCATCATAACTTAGAAAGTATATGCACTTAGTTCATTAAACTTGGCCATAAGGGTAATGAAATTTTACTAAATATCCTACCTGAGTTTCAGGTTACATGAACAAGGTCAAAGTTCATTTAGGGTCAATGAACTTTGGCCAAGTTGGGGTATTTGTTGAATTACTATCATACCTTTGAATGTTTATGGATCTGGTTTGATAAAACTTGTACATAAGAGTAATCAAGTATCACTGACAATCATGTGCGAGTTTCAGGTCACATGGCAAAAGTCAAAGGTCATTTTATAGGTCAATGAACTTTGGCCATGTTGGGGGTATTTGTTAAATTGCCATCATAACTTTGAAAGTTTATGGATATGGATTATGAAATGTGGACAGGAGGGTAATCAAGTATCACTGACAAGGTCAAATATCATTTAGGGTCAATGAACATAGTATTTTATCTTCCAGAGGTGCTCCACTTGTTGCTTTTCTTCAACACTTTAGCCTTTTCACGTCTCTTTGTTTGGGATCACTCTGATCCCTGTTGTGTAAATCCTCATTATAATCTCAATATAATCTAGCTATGAACATTTTGAGTGATGGAAAAAGAAGCAATCAAGTTTAATAAGGAGAATAATGGTCCTTCATACTGGTTGATCATCTAATAACCTGTTGACTACTGAATTCTGTAATTCTCGTAGGTTTTATACAGGAACCACTTAATTCCAGTAGGCGATTGGTTAATTTAGAAATTTAAAAATGAAAATAACATATTTTGTCCAGGTGCTCCTGGTGAGATATGCCATCTCCTTGGACACCATGAAGATACTACCAGCAGATCATCATCACACAGAGATACACAACAGTGTCTGATGGCATTACTCTACTATGCAAGGCTCTATGGAGACAGGTACACAGACACATTCTCACATAAACTATCAATTATAAGCAAAAGTATGATCTCTGCACAGATAAAATTGTTGGAAATTTGTTGCATATTTATATCCAAAATGATAAGAGTATATTCATACCATTTTTTAATTGTAATGCAATTTTGTTCTGCTATTAATTCTTTCATGACTTGCTAAAGTCAACCATTTGAAGAATTCCTCCAGTTTAAAAGAAATTTGCTTTGGTGAAATTTCACTCAGCCCCTTATAGATTTAGTATTTGTCAAGACTGATACAATAGTCAGTATTAGAAGCTATTGAGACATATTTTTGTATAATGATGTGGACATCTCATTTTGTGAATGACAATAGATCTTGGGCATTGATTTCATTGTGTTGCCATCTTAGTGGCTGAGGCCATTGTCTTTCATGAATTGACAATCTGCAGCAGGGGCTTCTCTGACAACTCTACTCACGCATATTCTTATATCTTGCAGATACCTTTTACATTCAGTAAATTTTCTTTCTATATTAAATATTGGTTCATTTCATCCCAGTGTGCACCATTTACAATTGTATATACGCCACATTGTGCATGTTATATCAACTCGTCAAGGAAACTTATAATTCCGCATTGTGCGTATGAACTTACTATTATCTTTTATCCCTTTTGAGCTTCTGAATTACTACTTTTAAAGGTTAGCAGCTCTTATCCTCTGAGGGTTGGCAATATGAGATTATGCGGTCATATGCATACAAGCTAGTTCTAAATTTGTTTGCTTCTTTCTTGGTAGATGGGTTTCAAGCTCTGACCTTCTAAAGTGCCTGACATCTTTTATCACTCAGCACCCAGACATCACCTCTCTTTCTCTCTCATCCACCAAGCATCTTCTCTTCCTCTTTGCCGATTGCTTTGTGCACTCTGGAACGCAAGCAGGTAGCAGTGGTAAGGATAGCTTGTTTACATTCAATATTATCTCCCTGTAGTCCAATGTCATTCTTTAAATGGTTTGCTATCAACTGTAGGCCTACTGAAAAGAAAACTAAATCATGGTGACCATGTGGGTCTCTCCTCCTCATATTGAGGTGTTGTGACTGAGTGGAAAGTCTATGACTACGAGCCGCCAGGTCTTGGTTTGGAATCCCACCACAGGACTTGTGTCCTTCGGTCTGGTAATTTCCTTTACTTTGCTCCTTTGCAGCAAGTCATGTGGTCGGAATAATCATGTCCAAAGCAGAGCTCATCAAGTCACAGCCAATGATGACGTCATTACGATTATAGATTGAATTTGCTTTTATTCCTACAAGAAGTGTTAAAACAGACTGGAAGTTTGTACCACTATTCACACCAATGATTTATGGGCTGGAATGTTAATTTTTTTCATATAAAATATTTTATAATACTTTCTTTAAAAATTGGATTGCAACAGATCAGGTAGTGCACACTGATCGAGCTTTACATAACCATGCTAATAATGGCAAGACAAACACAATGAAAATTTTTTTCCCCCTTTTCAACAAGCTTGCTACATCTTGGCCGATCACATGACGCGACTAGAGGTTAAGTCATTGTACACCAACCATCGCAGTCTAATTCAGTGGGTATTCATGGCAAGTAACATTCCTACACAAGCAGCCGTGAAAATGGTAAGCATTTGTTTCTTTAGAGATCTTTTTTTTAATGATTACCCTTCACAGGAAATATTCCATGTAGAATGAGCTGCCCTGGCAATTTGTGCATTTCATACTACTGTTTCATAAAGACTAATTGTCATAAAAAATGCACAATTTTTATAACAAATTTACTATCAGCCAATCAGATTAAAAGATTTCAGTACCTTTTAACTGTTATTGCAAATTTGGTGCTATAATACGTTTTAGGAATCGGACCCCTGGTGTGTAAGTTGGGCCCTTATTGTGACCTCACTCCTCTGGGTTAATGCAGAGAGATTGGTCAATAGCAGTACACTTGACACCATGCATTAATGGTAGTGTTACTTTTTCAAAGTGATTACAAACGTTCTTTACGTTTAAACACTTTAGGGATTTCTGAAATCTTACGTCTAGATCCGTTGATTAATCCTCATCCCCTTTGCTTGGGGTTTATCATTCAGTCAAATATTCCTTTAATCTTTTACTTTTTGAAGTATTCATGTAATAGAACAGGGGGGGGGGAGCGGTTGTTTCACAAAGAGTTAATATATGATTAGAGTCGCACCTAAATGTCCAGTTGCCTTGTCGACTATAGGCACCACTGCACTGGACAGATCATGCTAAGAGGATGTGCGCTACTGCGTATTAATCTATAAGTTACATATCATGTGAGTGCGTCAGCATTGAAGCATGACTTGAAGTCATACTTAGCTCTTTGTGAAATACCCCCAGGTTTTTTTATAGCATTGATCATATAGAAGGCGAAGGTAGAAAACATGCATTCTTAAAATCATTAAAGAATTACATCCCTTTTTTTTTGGGGGGGGGTATTGGTCCAAACACTACTTACATCACTTGCATCTTTTCATGAAAGTAGGACCAGCATTACTTTCTTTTTCTATCTCTCTCCTCCCCTTCTCTATAGTTAACTCAGTGGATGGACCATCTTGATATGCATACAGATGAGATGAGCCTTGAAGAGCTTGGTGAGGATGATGACACTGCCTTCACTCTTCATCTTATGGCACAGCATTCTACCTGCCTTGATATTATGATGGTTTGTATTGTCTATTTTACAATTGATTCCACCGTAGTAGAATCCATCTTTTCATGTCGATACTCCTTGATCTCTAAGTAGTTTGAACAATCTTGTCATCCAATTGGAGCAAAATGGTTGTCGTATAGTCTGTCAGTCCTTTTATTGTGCTTGTGGCTGTAGTGAGGTTGACATAAGGAACAGCAAAAAAAAAGGCTTCCACAGGATATTGTTGTGCTTAATAATATCATGCTTCTCCTCAGTACAATTCCAACAAATCCGATCATATCAATAAATCAAAGTGCGTTTACAATGCAGAGAATCCAATTTTGATAATCCAATATTTAATCCGTTATCAAATCCTAGTTGGTTCACAAATTCAACGAATTCAGATAATCCGTGTAATCTATGGAATCAAGAACAAAGAGAAAGAATCATAAATACCAGCAAAATGAAACATCATCTTTTATTAAAGCAACATTAAATATTTGCAAAGCCAGAATATCATTTATCAACAACTCAGATCTAGATATTATATTCTATACATGAATATATGCTGTAGGTTTCCTTGTTTTGAATAAAAAAATTCCCTAAAAATGCATGCTTTTGGGCAATCGACCATTCTTTCAAAGCTGTGTGCAGGCACCTGAATAGGTAGCCTAGCTTAGCCGGGGTAATAATAATAGCAGGGCCCGCTGGGAGAACAGTTTTCGGAACTAAAGTGGCTACCCTGGGTAAATATACCATTATCATTATTATTACTAATTCAAGAGTCGCCCCCAAGATCCGTCACAAAAAATTCAATATTATTAAAAATCAATATTCTAAGGCATAATAATGATAGTTGCTTTTACTGCAAAAAGTAGCGCTTAAAATGAACGAAATAGCCCTCAAAATTGCAAAATTTTCCCATTGTGGAATAAAAGATTGCCCCTAAAAATAACTTCAAATAATAAACTCTAATATCAATAATCTTAAAGGGGAATGAAACCTTTTGAACAAGTAGGCTTGTGTCGAAACAGAAAAATCAAAGAATAAGAACAAAGAAAGTTTGAGAAAAATCGGACAAATAATGAGAAAGTTATGAGCATTTGAATATTGCAATCACTAATGCCATGGAGATCCTCCCATTGGCAATGCGACAAGGATGTGTGATGTCACGTGTGAATAACTTTCCCTTTGATGGACTATAAAATACCCCAAATATGTCCCTTTTTGCTTATTCTTATGGTGATACAAACTCTTTATCCATGATGTATTCTTTAAAAATCTGTATTACATGCCCTCCTATAGAAAGAACACATGATCTACTGATAGATGTGATAAAAGAGGCAGTTTAAGTGAAATATATACTAAAGTAATGGGGAGAGTTGTTCACAAGTGACATCACACATCTTTGTTGCATTGCCAATGTGAGGATCTCTATAGCATTAGTGATTGCAATATATTTGATTTTTTTGTTTTCATACAAGCTATCTTGTTCCAAAGGTTTCATTCTCCTTTAATTGATGATCAGGGTCCCGTAACACAAAACTTAGCAATGATCGTACAACAATTTTCTACGATAGATTGCATGGACTACAATGTACAATCAATTGTGAAAATCAATCATACGATTAATCGCTAACCTTTGTGTTACGGGACCCAGGTAAAGTGTTGCCTCTATGTTGACTTTAGCCTACATTAATCATGTATACATGGACACAAACATTTGTCATTATGAAGTACTAAAATGTAAACTAAAATTTCACTTTATGCTTTGACAATTATTAAAATTACATAACACAAAACATAAACCAGCCATTTCGCTTGCTTTCTGATGAAATTAAAACATCTACCTTTCCAGGATGCAACTGATTGTAAAAGGTAGAATCCTGGCCCTTCACACACAACTCAGTGTCTGTGTTTCCAATGTCAAAAGCATAGTCATGGTGCCATGCAAGTCCTCCCAACTCCCTGGTCTATAAAGGGAGTGCTAGTACAAATGTGTTATTCAGTGCAAGAGTGAAAGTGTAGAAAAAAACTGCTAAACCACTTCTGTGCTAATAAATTTTTGTGCACAGTGTACACAATAAAAATACCCTATACTATATGTATACTATTATTATTATTATCATCATTATTAGTAGTAGTATTAATATTATTATTGTTATCATCATTATTATAATAATTATTATTATTATTGTTAATTATTCATAGTATTACTAGTATTATTATCATTATTATTATCATTATTATAGTATTTATTATTAGTATCTATTATCATTGTTGTTGTTGTTATTAGTATTGTTATTAATAATATATTGTTACTTCCGTATGTTGGCGAAACATTTCCATAAATTCCATAATTCTATTTAAAAAAGAAAGTTTACAGGCTAGGTGGGCTTATGCATTATTAATTTTTGTTCACAATCAGTCATACAGAACACTATGTTAGGCAATTCTTTACAAAATTATGAAATGCAAGCATTTAACTGAACAGAACTTTGTGAATCCTTGGTTATTTTCTTTGATTGATGTACCAAGTTGAAGATTAGATTTGGAGCTTTAACTTTGTGTGATATTCTTTTTAAATTGCAAATACTGTCTGCCAAATGACTTTTTGATGTCCTTCAATTTTTTTGCTCACTCATGCGTGAATGATGAGACATGTCAATTTTATCAGATGAAAGAAAGGGGATCTAAGGGGGTTTTAATTGCCATAAAATATTTGCAATCAATTGCAAATTTCAGTTGTAAATTTATGAGTGATTGATAAATTTTTATGAAAGCAACTAGTTTATACTATGCGAGAAGCATAACATTTACCAATTGCAAGAAATATGATTGATTTAGGGACCTAGAACTGACTTTTAATCAATTGCAAGTGTCTTGCAACAATTAGTAATACAATGATGTGTCACTTGTCATTATATTTGTAATCGGGTTATGATATACCTTCAATAATGTTTTATTTGTATTTTCTAGGACACAATCTGTAACAATTGCAATTAAGACAAGAATTATATCATTTCCATTACTGTATTTATTCATATTTGTATCCTGTATGCCTTTGTGTTGTTAGGATATGCTGAAGCATGCATTACATCCAACTAGTCGTAAGTGTGCTAGTCTCATCAAACAATTGCTCTCTGCACACCAAACCATTGATGATACCCAAGATATGGAGAGGATTAAGAAGAGGATGCCAGATCTACTACAAGCTTGCTCTATGAAAGATTCAACAATACAAACTGGTATTTACTCCATGTCACATAGGTTTGGCATAAGGACAGTTTTGATGGGTTTAAGAAGTCTTATTGTTCCAGTTTATGTTTGACACAATTACAAAGCTGCTGTATGAATTATAAATCAAGATCATCACAAGAATGAAATATGATAAACAAAATAAGATTTTATTTGTATGCTTCCTGAATAAGTTATGATAAAGGGAATATCTCTTGTATAGTTACCAAATGTCCCCATCCTTTAGATAGGGGTATTTTGCTTTTTCTTTTCTTGCCTCTTACATATGAAGGATTTTTTTCAATTGTACTACAACTTTAATACATTCCATCAGGTCATGACTCATGTATTTGATAAACATTCATGTATTCATTTCAATTTGAATAACTAATATTGGGGGTATATAGATATGTTCATACTACCATATGTGGCCAGCCACCTAAAATCAACAATATGTTGCCAGTGAAGGTTCTCTGTAAATAGCCGAAATTTCAATTTGGTCTCCATAAAGTACATGTAGAAATCATGAAATTAGCTTATAAATTCTTACTCTTTATACTGTCAAACTCTGAAGCTTCAAAGCTAAATAAAAGACGAGATACAAATATAAGAGTTTCTTCTTCCCAACTTTTTCAGAAGTTTCACTGAAATTGTGCAGCGTGCAAATTTCATGCTTGTGTGAATGAGAATCTTCAAGCATTGTTTTCTACTTATTTTTGAAGCTCAATGAATTTCTTCCACACTCAATCAAGTAACTTGTGTTGGTTATTCTTGATCAAGTATTGACAATCTTTATAAAGGTTAGGATGTGCTTTGAAAGCTCAATAAAATACTAAAAACATCATATTGGGCGACGTGGTGGCATGTCGTAAATCGTGGCTGGGCTGATAAATCCTGGTATCTCAAAATGTAAAAATTCTAAGGGCAGCTTAGAAAAGGCTGTATTTCAAAAATACAGTGCGTCCCACAAAAAACGAAACTGAGATTTATCGATGATTTATCATAACTTGATCACAAATGCAATAGACAAATGACCTACCATTGTAAAGCTTAGAATCTCCTCCTTCATCTGAAATTACTTAGATTATTTCTCATTTACGCATGAGTGAGCAAAAACAATTTGAAGAGGGGATACCAAAAAGTCATTTGGCGGGCTGTATCTGGGTTTCAAAAAGAAAACCACATTTTTAAAAAGTTCGATATCTGCTCTTTAATTTGATACCTCAATTAAAGAAAATTGTCAAGAAATAACAAAGTTCTAGTTATTTGAAATAAGGCTTGAATTTCAATAATTTCATAAAATGAAGAGGTTCTACAGGCTCGCGTTCAAACTCACTTGACACTCCGTTTGGTTGACGATCAGCCATGCATCAAGTCTTTTGTTAACCATGCGATAGCTTCTGTGTGAAACCGGTGAAAACAAGTTTATTTAATGAAATTATGGAAATACAAGCATTGTTTCGAGGGAACATAACTTTTTCACTTCTCGACCATTTTTTGTGATTAAGGTATCAAATAAAAGAGCAGATTTTGAACTTTTTAGGAATGTGATTTTCTTTTTGAAATTCAGATACCCATGGGCGGAAATCTGTCCCGAAAGGTAGGGGGGACAAATTAAACAGGGGCGGATCCAGCATTCGCCAATGGGGGGGGGCAAATTTTTTTTTTTTCAGCCATATGTTAATTCCCCAATCGGCCGCTCGAAGATTATTTTTGTTTGTTTCATTGAAGGAGTAGTCCTCATGGCCACTTTTTAGCTTTATTCTCATAATTCAACATAAATATATAATATCATAATCCTTATCTATATAATGCGAGCGCGATGTATTTTTTCCTAAAATTTGAACATTCTGGGCAATGTTTGTTATCCTGAAAAAGATGTATATGCAACTAGATAATAACTTCGAACGCGAAGTGCGAGCAGATGCTAACTGATGGAAAAGGTTAGCCATGAATACGTTACATATTTCAACAATCAAATAATGCGAGCGCGAAGCGCCAGCTTAAATTTTTTTGAAATTTTTGCCTAAAGAATGGAAATTCTAAGCACTTTTTGTAACTGAAACATATAATAGGTATATAACTAAACAATTGATGCGAACGCGAAGCGCGAGCGGAAAATTTTGAGATTTAGATCTAAGAACGAGACACTCTATTCATGTTTTGTAAATCATGAAAAGGATGAGTAATTGGGGGCCTTCCTTACACCCGGTTCTTACATTAATAATGCGAGTGCAGCGTGCAGCCATAAAATGTTTTTTTTTTATTTGAACTGATCGAAAAGGTACTTGTTAAGGACTGCTTGCACTTAGCCATGAAGACGTTACATATTTCAACAATCAAATAATGCTAGCAAAAATTGTTGACATTTCTACAAAAAGAATCGAAAATTTTAATCAATTTTTGTAATCGTAAAGAGGGTAGCTATATAACTAACCAATTGATGCAAGCGAAGCGCGAGCAGAAAAATTCGAGATTAGACCTAAAAACGGGACACTCTATTCATGTTTTGTAAATCATGAAAAGGATGAGTAATAGGGAATCTTTCTACATTAATAATGCGAGCACAAAGCGCAAGCAGAAAATTTTTGATATTGTGATCTGAAACTGGATAATGATTTAAATAGAGAACAAGTTGAATATCTGAATAAACATGCGCGTGTTTCAGATTTAGACCTAGAATCTAGGCATTCTACACCTCTTTTATCATGAAAAATCTGAAAAAGAGTCAATTTCAGCTATATATTTCAAGCACTTTGTAGGAAAATTGTGAGGTGGATATGGATCGCACTTAATAAAGAGCTGATATTTTTCATTGTTATTTGAGTTTTGACGTAGGACCGGGACATCCTTGGGACATGTCATATGAAAATGGTGACTATCTTCCTATTCCTCTTGCTACGCACGAGATGAAACAATTTAATTGGACAATTTAATCGTTAAATTATTAATATCTTATTTATCAATGCCTAATGAGGGCGAGAAATCTGATGATATTATGGCCTGAAAACTGGATATTTCAAGCAATTTTGTAATTATGAATAGAATGCATCAGTCAAAATATTTTTTAACCATTAATGCGAGCGCAAATCGCGAGCCAAAATCTTTGATAAACTGTCATGAAAATCAATATTGAGACATACATAAATCGCCAATTGAAATGCGAGCGAGTAGCCAGCGCTATCTGATACGTTTTGACAATCAGACTTGATTTTTTTTTTCAAACTAAATGGAATACACAAAAATAATAGGTACTAAATAAATCAAAATTTGCGAGCGCTCAGTGATAGCAGAAAATTTCAATATTCAGACCATGAAGCTGTCACTTTTACAGAGCACTTTTTAAAAATCAGTTTGTAAGTCACACAAAATAATGAAAGTTCGATTTCTGAGGTGAAATGTGTAATGTATATTGACTTCCAAACTTGATATTTAAGCTCCATATTGAAAAATCACCTGACAGGCAATGCGAGCGCGAAGCGCGAGCGAAAATTTAATATAGTGACATGAAAGATTAGTCCAAAATACATGTATTATTTCGAATGTGAATGGTGCATTTTTCTCCATCATAAAAGACCAAAAATAGTAGGGGGGACATTTGATATTGTGTCCCCCCTACTATTTTTGGTAGGGGGGACACGTCCCCCCTGTCCCCCTGGGATTTCCGCCCATGCAGATACCCCCCGCCAAATGAGTTTTTGGTATACTTTCTTCAAATTGTTTTTGCTCACTCATGCGTGAATGAGGAATAATCTAAGTAATATCAGATGAAAGAAGAGATTCTAAGCTTTACATTGGTAGGTCATTTGTCTATTGTATTTGTGATTAAGTTATGATAAATCATCGCTTAATCTCGGTTTCGTTTTTTCTGGGACGCACTGTATAACAATGGTAGCATTCTCATATTCTCTGAAAACAGTCTCCTGATACCTGGGTTGACCGATACCTGTGAAGGACTCTTTTGAGGCAAAAAGGTAGCTACCCATGTTACAACTCTAAAATCCAGCTTATTCTGAGCTGTCATCAAAATATTTAAATGTTTAATTATGAGGTTTTATCAGACCAGCCACGATATATCCTTGTTGTATTATATTATAATTATGGAATAGTTTACCAATTCACCTTCGATCATGTACTTCTGTTGAATCGTTTAAAAGACATTTGAAAATATACTTATTTTTGTTGTAGTGTTATTGTAATATTGGAGAGCAATTTGTATTGAGCGCATAGAGCTATTTTAATTGATTATGCGCTATATAAGTACCAATTTATTATTATTATTTATTATTATATCTTTAAAGGTGCAGACCTAGGGTGTATATTAGAGGTCCTATGTGCACTTTACCAGAATTACCCATCAACAACCCTTGAGGAGATTGATCTCAAGATTATCTATCACGGTAGGTAACATCATCTTAAACTATTTTCTTCATCATCTTAATAGTTAATAAAAATGATTGTTATTTGAAATAATTACTTCCCTGTCACATTGCATACTACTTTTAAGTTTCAATTCAAGTATTTATATCCAAAATTTGTAAAAGAACACAATGAGACCAAATCATATACAGATGAGGAAGATTTAAAAAAAAAGCAAAGATATCCACAGAAAATCAGAAATACAAACAGTGGTAATGCTGAAATAAAAAATTGGCACATATGACAATAGTTGAAACAAATGAATGGCAATGGGGTATGAACTGAAAATCCACAAAAATGCATGGTGAAACTGTAATTTCCTCCCTCTTACCCTATTTGTTTTTTTTCTGTTTTTTCCTTGTTTTATTTTTATTTTTTGCCTCCCCACACCATAGGTCATTGTCTGAGGTTTTGCTGTCTATCTTTTCAATTTACATTTCTCATGATACCTGACAACTATTTAAGGGATCAGCTTCGAACTTTGTATTGTATGCATTTTAGATGGTTGACTTTTTCATGATATTTAGGGTCACGAGGTCAAAGGTCAAATTATATACCTGAAATATATATTTTCTCTCATGATAACAGTTGTTTAGCAGTGTCAAGAATTCAGCAATTCTACTCCCAAAGACATTGTTTTCATAAGAGCAAACATTGTACAGAAAATACATGTATTGTAGGAAAGAACAAAGATTAACAACCATTCCACGTCTTTCACAATATCTTGTGTCTTTAAAATTAACCCCCCCCCCAAAAAAAAGGATATGCAAGAATCTCCTTGCATACCAAATTTTGCAGATATGTCTACGCCTTTTTCAATGAGTGATATTGAAATAAATCTTTTTCTCCCTTTGCATTAATTTTCAGTCATCAATGTTCTTACAAAGAATGCAGAAAACAGTGATGATGTGATTTATTCTAGCCTGAATTTCTTGCTGGATCTGCTTGTTCAGACTGCAAGGCATGGTGAAAGTAGAGGTAAGTTTTGACTTAGGGTTAAGACTAAAAATAATTATTATTATGATTTTTTTGCTATTATGGAGGTAAAACATGGTTGGGTTTTTCTTTTTTCCCCTCCATATCATGGATGCTGTACTCTATTGTATCATTCACCAGTGAAATAAAAAGTAGTGAAAAACAATGAAAATTAATTAAAGTTGGCCAGCAAATTTTTTTGTGAAGGGGGGAGCAGCTAATTTGAATAGAAAAATATAAGTCGGCCGGTTTGAAAAGGGTCGGTCAGTTCGCACACAGATGTTTATTTTATTGTACTTATTCATTTATGTATTCATTTTTTTTTTTTTTTGGGGGGGGGGGGTTGCCTTAGGGCTTGTATGCAGTTCCTAATGCTACATGTATGCCATGCATAACTTATTCACACCTTCAAACTGCCACCAAGAGAAAACTTCATGATTTATTATGTCACAGTTATAATAATAATAATGAAACAAATTATAATTTATATTACATTTGTCTAGTTAACTATTCTGAGACGCAAAGGGATGCAACATCTCAAAGGAGTTGATATATACATGAATAAGTTTACAATATATGATGAGATGAAGACAGATTTTAGAAAATTGTTCAATGTTTTAAAGCAATTCTGCTGATTGGACCCTCAGTAGAAGCATGTAATAAAATATATAATGCATGTTACTTTGCATACCATATTATATATGCATAGAATTCAGTATGTCAAATTTTCCATGAATTCGTGTATGTTTGATCAGTAGTGTGTTTGATCAAATGGACGCAGTTACAAAATATTGATGATTATCTTTCTAGTGGTATCATTAATCGTATCCAATGGAGCTATTCTGATGTGTCTCGAGCGCCAATGTAACATGAAGCCAGCGTTATCAGTTCATCTTGGCATTCATTGCTGTGCTCTAAATCTACTTGCACACCTCACTATCTATCAGAAACATTACAACATGAAGGTAATAATCAACACTCATCTCTTTTTTCCTTTCACTTGTTTACACATATTCATGAGGTGGTCATGTATGCTTTTCGTACTTTTTGTCGTCTGTACTCCAAATGTTCCCCTTCTCGTAAAATAGGCTTTAATTTCCTCCCATGTTCTTACTCAGTATTTCTTTGGACTTAGTTCATGGCATGTAAATATGATATGATTCGTATTCCATAGTACAATTTAGATATTCTGAAATTCTCATTTTAAAAGACAGTACAGATTGCAGAATTAAGACTTAACAAGCGAGGCTTCATAAATTTATTATGTGTAATAAAATGAAATTTCAAACTATATTTTCTTACTCATAGAAGAGAACTGTTGCTAGGCTAGCAATATCACATTCGCAAGTTTCAACTTGTTTTTAATTTATTAAAAAAAAGGTTAAGACATGTATATATTTAATTCCATTTTGAATGCATGCAATACTTGTGTTGGATTGAAATTTGGTTGAATAATATTGCCATGAGAATATAGAATCCTAAAATACTCTTTTCGTGAATGTCTCTGTCATAGGTCAGCCAGAAAGTAAATCTCAAGGAAGATGTTCTACTGCGGTTGATGTCATGCTCTTCAAAAGAAATCCAGCAATGTAAGTACAGTAATTGATTTGAATTAATTGACCTTCAAGCTTAATGCTTGGACCATTGAGACATGTTCAGATATTGCATAGCAAAGCTCATCTGTATCCTATTTGCAAAGTTAAAGTGATGTGATTGCAGCAGATACTGGAAACTTTTGGTTGCCACCTTCCTAACGAATTCCTGTTGATCAGTTTGCATTTGATTTTCATTCATCAGATATGCACATTCGAACCCATGATAAAACAACAGTTTTATTACTTAGGAATTATGATGTAATGATAACATGATTATATCAGCAGTGCGTCTGCACAACATTTGAATTTCTTGAGAGTATATCGTATAATACAATCATTAGAATAAGGTCGGGCCCATTGTCCCATTTTGTCAGAACATGATATAGATTGGGCTAGAGCTTAATGTGAGTTTGGGGATATCAAACAATTCTTATCAAATCAGATAATTTTTATCAATAATCAGGAAGTAAATTTTCTCTTGCACAGGAGCAGCAAATTTTACTAATGTTATTATTTTTAAACAGTGGCAAGCATACAGCTGTGGACAGCATTGTTCCTGTCATCCACCTCACAAAAAGAGCTTTCATTGTCATCCTCCTCATCCTCATCATGTGAGCGGAGAGAGCCATCCCTTATCAAGGTTTGCTCTGACAAGAGAAGACAGCTCCTGGAAGAAGAAGACCTGGGACTCCCTGTGACCTGTCACACCTTGAGGAATGTCTTTGCCTCTTTACAGAATGTTATATTGCAGGTCAGTCAGTCAGTCAACCATCCAGGTTTTCAGTGGCGGACCGTGACCCGGAGGAGACAAAGCATTGGAGGGGTACAGCATTGTTCATAAACAATACAGTGCCCCTCCAATCAATTGTCTCCTCCGGGTCACGGTCCGCCACTGCAGGTTTTATATCCGGTTTAGTCCCCGACTGCAGGGATGGCCAGATCCACCTCTCACAGAGATTGCCCTCTCCCTCCCCTTTATTTGGTGCATCCTCCTCCCTCAACCGAGCCCTCCTATACTCTCTCCCATCGCTAGCTTCTTCCAAGTCTTCTTTGGTCACTGCCTTAAAAAAAGGTGGTATCAATACCTTATTATCATCTGTTACTATGTTCCTTTCCCTTTGTTTTACATTGATCCTCAGAAAGATATACATAATATGCCACATTTAATTCTTGATTTTCCTTAAAGTAAAGATTGACACAATATCTGATTAGTACAGTATCAAACACAAATTAGTATACCCCTCCAACAATTGTTCAGTGCAGCTCTTTACCCCAAAGATTTTCTTGAACTTGCACAATGATTAAAGAATATAATGATACATGACAGGATAGCTCATTTAATCACGACCATAAAGCATGGGTTCCTCAGGAAGCTGTGTATAAAGTTACAATTATAAATCAATATTTATATGAAGCATGTACTCACTTCTATTGGATTCTGTTTATTTCCAAATCAGCCCTCTTTACTTTCTTATTCTTTTCTCTGCCCTTAATTGAACATCTGCCAAATGGATATTGCTCTCTGAGTTCTTGATAATTCTAAATGAATATTGTGTTTTAAAGTCCTTTTCCTATATAAAGATCTTTTCTCCTTCCTTTATCATTCTGTATTACAGTATGTCCCATTGTCCCCCTTCCCTTCCTACCGATCAACTAATTGTATTATATGTTATAATTATGTTGTGCCCCTCTTATGGAATCTGCAGGAATATGTTCATATCTCATGTAGATCGATCCATCTCGATACTCTGTTGGTATCTCTCCTCTAATCCAATGCACCTGTCACTGCCGATGCTTTTTTTATTATTTGTAAAAAGCCATCCCCAAAACAATAATAAGTTGCCAGGGAAGGTTCTCTGAAAATAGCCAAAATAGAAATTTTGTCTTAAAAAAAGTGAAAATAAAAAAAAAAGCTTTTCTGAAAGCAGTTCCTTTTCATCCAGTCAAAATTTGAAATCGTAAAGTTTAACAAAAGACAGGATACTAGAGTTTCTTTGACATCACTTTTTTCCAGACTGCTTGGAAAAAGGTCCAATGAGATTGCACACAACATGCACATCTCATGCTGGAGTGAACCCAAAACTACAATCCTTGTTTTCTCCTTATTCTTTGAATCTCACCAATTTTCTTCAACACTCAATCAAGTACTTGTGTTGTTATTGTTGATACATTTCGACAAGATACATGTACATGTATATATCCTTTCAAAGCTTATTGGGATTTGCTTTATGATGCTCAATAAAAAATCTCTAAATTAATTTAGGAAAGTCATTGTCAGTTTTGGGGTGGCCGGTCACATTTATGATTCTCAAGGAACTTAATGTATAGAATACATGTATGTTCACATCTCCTGTAGATCAACCCATATTTACAATTATTTCTGTCTCCCCTTCACTTCACCATCTAGCCTCTCATTTCCTGGTATCTTCTTGGTATTATATTTGTTTTCTTCCATTTATCTATCCTGACACTGTTAACACTTGGGCCCGTATTCTGAGATCAGGTTTAATTTAAACTCTGGTTTAAAGTTGTGCTTTAACTATGGGAAGCCAGTTGTGGCATAATTCTGTAACAGTAGAGGTTGATTGTATCAGCTCATTTTAGTCTCAAATAATTCTTAATTGTCTGGGAAGGATGAATAAGATAGTTGTCTTCATCATAACAAAATTAGGAAAGAGCACAGTGAACATTAGAAGCATTCAATGAAAACAGAATTTTGACTTATTTGGCTTCCCATAATTTTAGCACAAAGTTAGATCATGGTCTAAGTTAAACCTGACTTCAGAAAACAGGTCTTCCCGTTGTTTTTCATCATCTTCCTATACGATCCTTAAGGTGATTGAATATAGATGTATATCTCCTGTGATTGTATTTCAACCATAGGGTAGTGATCTATTACTACATGCAGCTGTTATCTGTATCAAAGCAATGATCAACATGTCAGCTGATAAGAATCCAACAGCAAGTAAGTCCAGTGCTATATCGATTTTGTTTTATTGTCTGAGTAAAGTGGAAATTTTGCATTTTTAATGTTAAATTGTTTAATTTTGAATAAAAATCAATGAAATGCAGCGAATAGTATAAGTTGGACTCACAAAAAAAAAAAAAAATAAAGGAACAAGCATTGTAATTAGCTGACCCTTTAACATTATGTATAGATTTTATCATAAATCAGAAATTGTCCAAACCTTGAATTTTAGATCCCTTTTTATAATAACGAAGGTCTGGTAACATAAGGTTTAGCAATTAATCATACGCCTGATTTTCACGATTAATTATACATTGTAGCCAATGCAAATCAATCGTTAGAAATAAATGTTGTATGATGATTGCTAAGTTTTGTGTTATGGAACCCAGGAATACCTTTTTTCAGACTAAAGCCTGAATTCAGACTTTTAAATATATTTTCAGCTATAGAAAACTGCTTTTTCATGTAGGAAAGGGGTCATTCTAGATGATTTTCAAATTTTGTTTTCAAGCCTAATGAGTGGCACCCTTGTTTAACATTTTACATGATGATTTCTTCTATTTGTTGTAGTTAACAATTTCATTGGCAATATGTCATAATTCTCCATAATGTACACGCATACCCTGTGGAAACTGAAGGTAGTCCACTAATTGAATAAAACAATGTTGCATTCATGCATGGTCATGTTTAGAAACAATTCTAACTGTCGACAATAGCCAAAACTTCCAGGATGCAGCGCATGGCATGAATTTGCACTGATCAAGAAATTCTACTTCATAGTCAGTGATGTGTGACCCAACAACTTCTGGGGCCCGTAACACAAAGCTTAGCAATGATCATAGACACATTTTCTACGATTGATTCCATAACTACAATGTACAATCAATCGTGAAAATCGATTGTCCGATTAATCGCTAACCTTTGTGTTATGGTACCCAGGTCTACTTGTACCATAACTCGCCCGAGTCTAGTCGTGTCTGTTTTTTCCACGTTCTCAATCTCTTCTTACATTTGGAGGAGGAATAATTGTAGAACTTACTCCTTGTGTTTATCCCTCTTGCTGTATGCTATTCTTACCTTCAGGCTACCAAGGTTACTGGGTCAAACAAGTAGACGCCATGAGCTACATCCAGGAACTTTTTTTGATTGTCAATAGCAACAATTTGAACACACACATTTTTGTCTCACCTGCATAGCAGAGTGAGACTATAGGCGCCGCTTTTCCGACGGCGGCGGCGACGGCGGCGGCGACGGCGGCGGCGGCGGCGACGGCGGCGGCGGCGGCGGCGTCAACACCAAATCTTAACCTGAGGTTAAGTTTTTGAAATGACAGCATAACTTAATATGTATATGGACCTAGTTCATGAAACTTGGCCATAAGGTTAATCAAGTATTACTGAACATCCTGCATGAGTTTCACGTCACATGACCAAGGTCAATGGTCATTTAGGGTCAATGAACTTAGACCATGTTGGGGGAATCAACATCAAAATCTTAACCTAAGGTTAAGTTTTTGAAATGTCATCATAACTTAGAAAATATATGGACCTAGTTCATGAAACTTATACATAAGGTTAATCAAGTATCACTGAACATCCTGCATGAGTTTCACGTCACATGACCAAGGTCAATGGTCATTTAGGGTCAATGAACTTTGGCCGAATTGGGGGTATCTGTAGATTTACCATCATAACTTTAAAAGTTTATGGATCTGATTCATGAAACTTGGACATAATAGTAATCAAGTATTACTGAACATCCTGTGCAAGTTTCAGGTCACATGATCAAGGTCAAAGGTCATTTAGGGTCAATGAACTTTGGTCAAATTGGGGTATTTGTTGAATTACCGCCATAACTTTGAAAGTGTGTTGGTCTAGTTCATAAAACTTGGACATAAGAGTAATCAAGTATCACTGAACATCCTTTGCGCATTTTAGGTCACATGACCAAGGTCAAAGGTCAATGAACTTTGGCTTAATGGGGGTATCTGTTGAATTACCATCATAACTTGGAAAGTTGATGGATCTTTCTCTTGAAACTTGGACATAAGAGTAATCAAGTATCACTGAACATCCTGTACGAGTTTCAGGTCACATGATCAAGGTCAAAGGTCATGTAAGGTCAATGAACTTTGGCCACGTTGGGGGTATTTGTTGAATTACCATCATATCTCTATAAGTGTATGGGTCTAGCTAGTTCATAAAACGTAGAAATAAGAGTAACCAAGTATCACTGAACATCTTGTGCGAGTTATAGTAGTTTTCAAAATCAGCACTGCTGCTATATTGAATCGCGTGATGCAGGTGAGACGGCCAGAGGCATTCATCTTGTTAGATATTGACATCCCTGGTTTTCTACACTCGAGATTGATCAGATCAATCACAACAGTTTGTAAGATGGGGGCCTAGTATTCATATTTTATTGCTGTTTCTCTATAGATCAGCACCTACTGAGTCAGCCGTGGAACCAACTGCTTATCAACTGCATCGTGGAGCTATACCAAGATTCAAACTCTGTTAACCAAGCCATTCCAGAACTAATCACCCTTGTATGTATATTTATTCTGTCAGCAATTATTGTCAACTGGTAATCCATCTTCACATCAATATTTTTGTCCCAACATGTTTTGCAATCTGACAACTTTTCTTTATTTGATTGCTGAGGAGCAGTTTTTCTATGCGTCCTTTGGCAAGGCATTTATATTTGCCACTCTTCACACAGGTGCAGTAAATGGGTACTCAGTTTAATAGAAGGAATTCCTTAAGGACGTTCCACAGTTAAAGTGAAATCCATGTCATTTTCACCAAACTTTGCACATAGATACTTTAGAACCTTAATATTCGAAATATGCAAAAATTAACATAGGTCCATGTGCTTGATTTTTTGCTATAGAGCTTCAAAGTTCACCCAAATTGATGTTCTTAAGAATTGCGCATTTAAAAGAATTTAGCATTTTTAGACCGCCCAAGATTACTACAATGAGTTTAAACCTCTATTACTCAGTCAAAATACATGAAAAAGTCATCAAATTTTGCAAGAGAGTTAATAATTGTATCGTTAGAATGGAGAATCTATTTATAGTGCTATTTGTTTGCAATTGTAATTTTAACAGCACTGTCAGTTCTTAAAAATGGCGTAAAAGATAACAAAATCCCAATCTAAAAAATGTAAACTTTCAGTAACAAACTACAAACGTACAATAAATGCTGCACTTTATTCAAAATCCATGTCATTTTCACCAAAATTTGCAGAGTTGTAGAGGAAGGTATACCTGAGAGGTACAAACATTAAAACATGGGGGTTCATGTGCTTGTTTTTAAACTATCAGCATTTTTATTAGAGCAAATGTGCTTTTTAAAACACCAAAAATGCGCCGAATGCTTTGTATCTATGTGAAGAAAAAATCGAAACCACTCTACCATTTTATTTAAACTCGGGGTAATATCCGTGATTCTTGGTAGCACTGCAGAGTAAAGTATTTTGAAATTGTAGAGAATTTTTTTTTAATGGTCCATGAAATAATTCCCTTATTTAGCTTCATGAAATAACGCATCGGATCTGCAGTTAAAGTGCAGAAGATGAGAAAATTCAGCTCATACCCGCAGCTAATTAATCACCTGTTCATCCATTGTGACGTCAGCGCGCAGAGTGTAAACTATGCGCAGATCATAATGCGCACAAACATAACTGTGGAACGTCCTTAAATGCTTGTGCACCTGATCAAGGTGGCCGGGCTAAAGCCGGAGTAATAGTATTTAGTGCTTAATATACACATTGTATCAAGTGCTATATGAGTGTTGCATATATATTATCATTATTTCATAAACTTTCAGTTGCAAATAACATTAGGCCAGCTGGACATACATTCAGTTCTGAGACTTTTTCATGCAGATATCAAGTTTGTCATAAAGTCTAGGAAAGTCTAAAATTGCATGTTTTTCATTCCTACAAACACATGATCGGTTATACAGAGTGAGTCAGAAAAAATGTCCCACTTTTGTAAAGTTGAATTGTTTAAAATACGAATATTTAATAATTAGTTTCATGATATGTCTTGATAGAGGTATCCTCCAAATACATTCAGGTACCATTTTCATTTGATCCCGTGCACGCATGACTGAACATCGGACAATCTTTAGAAGACTGTCAGATCTCACTTGCGCCAAGTTACTGGATGATGAATAAAACAGTGCTTTAGACAAAGACAGTCAGACAGACAGACTGGCATGCTCACACACACACACACACATCAGCTCTTTGGCAACAGAGTGATTTCGCTGAATGAGGAGGTTGAGTGGCCCCCAAGATCACCGGATCTCACTCTTGACTTCTTCTTGTGGGGGCACTTGAAGTCAAGGATCTTCAGCAGCCCACCTGCAAACATCGAGTAGCTTCGGAGGAGAATCGTGGACGAGACAGACATGGTACGCCAAGATGGGAACCTGATTCGGCGAGCTTGTCAAGGAATGCTTCGCCGAGCACAACTGTGCATCAGGAGAAATGGCGGACATGTCGAGGATTGAGTACGGAGGATGGAGACCATGGAGAACTTTGGGGGAAACAGATTCATTGTTGAACCACAATAAACTACCTCAACAAATACAAAAATTCCCTTTTAATTGTTTGTGTTTTTATTCACCGACGTTTGCAGTAATTGTGTGCTTGTGTGTCTGTGTGTGTGTGTGTGCGTGTGCTTGTGTGTGCATGTTTGAGTGGGTCTGCCAGTGCGTGTGCATGTGTGTGTGTTTGTGTGTGCGTACGTGTGTGTGTGTGTTTCAGTCTGTCGGACTGTCTTTGTTCAAAAGAGTGTTTTATTCCCCACCCTGTAACTTGGCGCAAGTGAGATCTGACAGTCTTCTATTAAAAGATTGTCCGCTGTTCAGTCATGCGTCCAGGGGATCAAATGAAAAAGGTACCTGAATGTACTGGGAGGATATCTTTAACAAGACATATCATGAAACTAATGATTAAATATTCATATTTTAAACAATTCAACTTTACAAAAGTGGGACTTTTTTCTGACTCACTCTGTACAGTGCATGTGTAAACCTTTTTGAAACATTTCATTTTAGATCAAGTTAAGAACAATGTATACAGCTATAAATGGGTTTGAGATATTTGGATATATCTTTTTTTTTTCCGGTTTCTTAATCAGTTCTTGATACAGGGAAACATACAAAGCTATGTGAAGCAGCACCATGTGGATAGCTTACTGATATCTATCTTCAATACGGAGCCCACTCAGCATGACGGGCAACAAGTAACTGCCATTCAACATCTACTGAATGCAGTAAGTTATTTGTCCATTATAAAGTGAGAAGTTGTGACAACTGGGAAAAGAACAAAAATTAGCCGGCTATACCTCTCATAGTAGATATACATTCCACATCACAATTAGATAGTGGCATTTTAACATTCCTCATAGTTGTAGCGGCTTTGTCTTGGAGGAAAAGTGTTGGCAGGGGAAGAACAATTCAAGTCTTGTTAACCCTACTCCCATTGTTTCACTATTTTGATTAGATCACGCTGCAATGTGTTTGTACAAGAAACCTGTATGGTTAAATTTCAAGGCAGGCTGACATGGTTCACTGAACATCAGCGCTTCTCAACCTTTTTTACTCTAGGACCACTTTGACTCTCAGAATTTTTTTCGAGGCTCACCTACCAAAATTAAGAAAACGTCCATTTTGATAAAAAAAAATTTCATGAAATATGAACACAAAGCTCTGAAGCACATTCGAAACAAACAGTTTGAGAACTAATCTACATTCGCAACTGTCCGGTAAATGGGCGACAATTAACTACATATACATGCACATCATAGTGTGCATGTGCATTCTTTGCAACATGTGTGATACCTAAGCGTGCTTTAGTTTTGTTTGACCCACGTAGATTGATCGGACGTACCATGTTTGGACATGCCATGTTCGGACAGGTCTGTGAAATACTCCTATTTTTTCTCCCTCGGGAGCTTCTTGGGGCCACCTGAGAGAGCTACGCGGCCCACCGTTTGAGAAGCGCTGGTTTATGTAATGCTTTAATTTCCCAGCATGTATTCCGATTGATGCTTCTCCATTGAACTTACAAATACTAAGGACTCTGTTGAGGCAACTTGTCCAAAAGTCATTCCCATCTTTTCTGCAGGAATCCTGCCAGCAGCTTTTCATTAAACAATCATCACAGTCACCATAAATAAAGCAATGGGGACTGCAGGAAAGCTGCAATGAAAAGACATGTAGCATCCTCATAGCCAGATTCCTGCCAAATTCTGTGCTGTGTCTTTTGACAGAAATCCCGCTATAAGGATGCCACTTGACTGTGCTACAGACATCTGACATGTTACCTTTATAATAGCAAGATACATTTGTTATTTGTTTTTCCCATAGGTGCGAGCCAGACCAGAAATTGTGTTGAGCAAGAGACAGGATGATCAGATAACTGCCTGGATGGACAATCTAAAGACTCACCTACTGCAACTACCCCAGCATCATCCTGTAGTTTACCTTCTTCATCCCTAGAATGTAGGCCCAAAGAGATATTGTACATGTAGGGAATGATTATCTAAAACTGAGCAGACCCAGAACTATATCCTGTGACATTGCCTAAGATCATCTTACAGTTCTCTATTAGGAAGTGTCGGCCAGAGGGGATATTTAGAAGGTTGGTTAGCTCGCATCATGGATAGGCTCAGTAACACATCCTGCAACCCTTCCCATGATCATGCCAGGTAATCACAATGCCCAACATGTAATGGAAAACCAAAGATGGATACATGTAGGCTGCTACATGCGCATCGCTTGAGTCTTTGTACGCACAAGCTATTACGCACTGAGCCGGCCTTCTATGTACTGTACTGCTTTATACAAACGTGTTTAGTGGCACACAAAGTGCACGCATTTCTTTAATAGATTTTATCATGCATGTCTGTATGAAATTTATTCCGATTGTAAGTTGAAAATACACTAATTATGATTGTGTTTTGCATGTGTATTGTATATTTGTTTAAATGCCACTGTACTGTACCGGCATGTGTTCCTGAGAGACCCAAATTTGCTCCTGAAAAAAAGTGGTCAATGTTCAAAGTAACCATCCTTTAAAGGTTTGCATCTCTGATTTCTTAATATTTTTCACCAATATACTTTGCAATATGCATTGCTGTCATCATGTCGCCGTCTTAGAGGCTGAAGCCATTGCCTTGCTTGCATTGGTGATGTGATGTCATACATGTAAGTTGGCAAAACCTGCGCAACTTTTGACAAAGTTCATTTTATGCCAATATCTATTAGGAGTCTTATTCTTTTTGTGCAACCAACAATTAAAAAGGCAAAAGACATTTTCACACCTCATAACTTGACAGAATAAAAGTACAGAGCTGAAGGAAAAAAAAATTGATCGAAACTCAAAATCTGAAGTAATGTTTTGGTTTTATTTGCAATGTACGGTATATACACCTCTTTTAAACATAATTTTGTTACATACAAGCTTCTTTACAAATATTTGACAGCATGAAATCAAAATAAAATAACAATCTTTTGATCTTTACAAGATTCATGTACATCTTTCACACATAAATATCAGTATCTGGGATTAGCCTAGGACACAAGACTTGGTAGTACAGTGATTCCATATCACATAAAATTCATACAAGTATCTTGAAAAATACTGGAAATGTGTACGAGTTGTTACAAGTAGTTTTGAAGTTAAGCTTCACATTCAGGATCCAATGAATGGATTTCAAAGATTGAAATCAATTTTCTTTAAATATTAATTCCATCAACTTGATAAATTATGATTTAATTATCAATTCAATTTTTAAAATTCCTAGATCTACGTTTCATTACTTACATATTAAATTGAGACTTTTAGAAAATTGATATTCATTTCATAAAGTTCCTTACTGAAATTAACTGTTAATATCACTTCAGTTAAATTGAAACATCTGAAAATAGCCCAGTCACTTGAATTTAAAGCAATTGATTTGCTTTGAAAAAAAATCAAAATATATGGTCCAATATAATGCTAAGAATGCAGCAATGTAATATAACATTAATTCATAAACCCTATTTTTCTAGACAATCTATCAAAATGAATGTACTAGAATCAAAACAAAATGAATTAAATAGAGCTTCTTAAATTTATGTTATTGATGCATTTCAATAAATGAAGTTTAGTTGCAAAAGGGGTTAGGTCCACTTTGGACCATTCCGAGAAGACTGTTTTTTATTCTCATGTACTACCCTATCATGTGAACATAAAATTGGGTATAAAAAAATCTACCTGTCTTAATTTTTTTCTATATATCTTTTTAAAAATTATCATTGTGGACCTAACCCCTTTTGCAAGTAAACTAAAATGAATCCAATCTCTTTTGATTAAAAAAGTGATTTTTCTTTGCCACTTTCATTCACGTTTTCATTTGAATTTTAAATTGTCTTTGGTATCATCAGAATGACCAAAAATTTAGAGGTTTAGAGACAGAAAAAAATAAAATTTATGAAAAAAATGTACCTAACCCCTTTTGACAAATGATTTCTTCAGAAGAGTTTGGTTGCAAAAGGGGTTAGGTCCTCTCCAAGAAAATCATTTTTTGAATTCTCCCATATGATTGCAATATTCTTATGCGAAACTGAATTTTCATGATGCCCTACCATGAGAACATAAAATTGGGTATAAGAGAAATCTACCTGTCTTCATATTTTTTAAGATATTCTTTCCCCAAAAAAAATCAGTGTGGACCTAACCCCTTTAAAAAAAAAAAGTGATTTTTCTTTGCCATTTTAGTTCACTTTTTAATAAGAATTTCAAATTTTCTTTGGTATCATCTTATAGAGCTACTAAAAATCTATACATTGAGACATGAAAATCAATTTTGATGAAAAATGGACCTAACCCCTTTTGCAAGTGAGTTCTTCAAATGTAGATGACTAGATGTACACCATATTCAGCTTTTAATGCCAGTAACTAATTTCTATGTAAAAGAAAAATAAGAAATGATACTTCTGGATATGTACGCACTCGAGATTAATGCATTCATACTGTATTCATGTCGTAAAATGCAACGACATTTTCGATTTCATGTGGCTGCATCACATGCCCAGC
This sequence comes from Lytechinus pictus, assembly GCF_037042905.1. Taxonomy (NCBI): domain Eukaryota; kingdom Metazoa; phylum Echinodermata; class Echinoidea; order Temnopleuroida; family Toxopneustidae; genus Lytechinus; species Lytechinus pictus. The sequence continues at coordinate 15,877,044 of NC_087254.1, read as the reverse complement.
CATTCCACACTTTTATAGTATACGGATTCATATTACAGACGGATGCAGAATAAAGACCAAATGAATGGAGAAAACAAAGAATTTGTGCTTTAGAATCTGGAGTGGAAATCTGGGCCCCGTCTTACAAAGAGTTGCCATTGATCCGATCAATCGCAACTATGCACGGCCAGCAACGTCAACATGTATTATGCATGTTTGTTCAAAATATTTTCTAGCTATGATGTATATTTATGCATTGTTTTGTTAAACATTCACTGTATTTCTCTTTGTTTACAAAGGACATTGCAAATTTCCTGTAGAAAAATTTATGACCCTGATGGATTTCCATAGAGTTACGATTGATTGGATCAATTGTAACTCTTTGTAAGACGGGCCCCTGGTCACTTTGTTGCCTTGTATTGAAGATGTGTCAGTGAGTAGATATATACATGTAGTATACAGATAAAGGCCCTGTCACATTGTTGCATGCAAGCCTTGCGTGTGACTTTCAGGTAGCCATTTTTGCTACCCGCAGGTCGCCCACGTTGACAGTATCTTTGTTGCGGGTGAGTTGCGGGCAATCACCTGCAAGGCTTGCATGGAACGATGTGACAGGGCCTTGAATTGAACAGCCTTTGCAATGAGTAACTATCATGACGTGAGAGATGCAATATTTCTATGGAGCATATTACAATATATATTCATTAATTTTGTTTTTAAATAACCTGATATGGGGATGTCCACTTCATTTAAATATACATCTGAGACGGCATTAAGTCCAATCTCTTGGGAACACAGAAAACGTTTGACTTAGATGTACAGTGCGTCCCACAAAAAACGAAACCGAGATTTATCGATGATTTATCATAACTTAATCACAAATACAATAGACAAATGACCTAGCATTGTAAAGCTTAGAATCTCCTCTTTCATCTGAAATTACTAAGATTATTTCTCAGTCACGCATGAGTGAGCAAAAACAATTTGAAAAGGGGATACCAAAAAGCCATTTGGCGGGCTGTATCTGGGTTTCAAAAAGAAAACCACATTTTTAAAAAGTTCAATATCTGCTCTTTAATGTGATACCTCAATTACAGAAAATGGTCGAGAAATAACAAAGTTCTGGTTATTTAAAATAAGGCTTGAATTTCAATAATTTCATAAAATGAAGAGGTTTTACAGGCTAGCGTTCAAACTCACTCGACACTCCGTTTTGTTGATGATCAGCCATGCATTAAGTCTTTTGTTAACCATGCGATAGCTTCAGTGGGAAATTGGTGAAAACACGTTTATTTAATGAAATTATTGAAATACAAGCATTGTTTCGAGGGAACATAACTTTTTTACTTCTCGACCATTTTTTTTTATTAAGGTATCAAATAAAAGAGCAGATATAGAACTTTTTAGGTATGTGATTTTCTTTTTGAAATTCAGATACCCCCCGCCAAATGAGTTATTGGTATCCTTTCTTCAAATTGTGTTTGCTCACTCATGCGTGAATGGGGAATAATCTAAGTAATATCAGATGAAAGAGGAGATTCTAAGCTTTACATTGGTAGGTCATTTGTCTATTGTATTTGTGATTAAGTTATGATAAATCGTCGCTTAATCTCGGTTTCGTTTTTTCTGGGACGCACTGTATAATTATAACATGTTTTGCAAAACCTTGTCTGAATAATTGCTGAAAATATACCCTAAAATATCTTTGTTTGCCCATTTTAATGATAGTTCAGACGCTTTGTCCATGATAAATTGTATGCAATATCTGTTACCAATCCCACTAGAAAAAAAAATCCTGATGAAGAATTGATTAAAGTGACAATAAAAAAAAAGAAAGAAGTAAAGACATTGGGGGAGTTGTATCAGTGTGATATCACACACATTGCTTGCATTGCAAAATCACAGTGATCTCAATATTTAAAGGCTCATACTTTTATCATTATTTTGTTTGATTTTTCTCAAACTTTAATTGATTAGTTTCTCTGATTTTTCTTTTTTTTTCATGCAAGCCAACTAGTTCCCATAATTCAGGGCTTAATTCAGATATGTTTATCCTTCTTCAGTTCCATTTCTTTCAATTAAGACAAGCTATTTGATAAAGGTTTAAAATCAAACCTGGGGCCCGTAACAGAAAGCTTAGGAATCACCGTAGAACATTATTTTACGATCAATTGCATCGACTGCATTATTAATCATGAAAATCAAACGTATGATTAATCGCTAACATTTGTGCTACTAGACACAGCTCCGTAATTGATTTTGCAGCACATAGTCCTCATTATATCTTCCCACATTTTACCCAAATCTGAATGATCGTCAACACTGCACAGGCTCAATAATCTCTACATGTGTTTCAATGTATGATATGCAGCTGATCTTGGCAGCATAATGATGTATGCATGTATATAAATTGCATATTCAAGAATCTCATGTTAATCTACACAATACAAGTGAATTATTAAATGTAACTATATGATATGCAGTGGACTGGTTTCAGTTTTCCTCAGATCTTAGCAAAAGGGATCAAATGGGACCACCATTACAGTTAGTCCTGAATATGAAAAGAAATAGAAATATCAGGGGCCCTGTTTCATAAAACTGGTTATAATAACAATTTGCAATACATGTAGTTAAAAAGCTACAGAAATCATTCAATCTGATTGGCTGAGAGTAAACTTGCCATAGATATTGTGCATTTGTTATCATAACAAGTCTTTATGGGACCTAGATCAAGATGATTAATATTATCATGATATTGATGAACATTAGTCTCCATATCTGAATTCAGGCATAAAATATGTCTATGAGAAAATCACTTTCTGATATCTAGAACATGCCTTCTGCCTTTTGGGAAGACAACACCTATGTTGTCAACTCAATTGACTTGGAAGGCATTGCCTGATGAGATGCATTCTACAAAATATGTTTAGTGGGAATCAATCAATGGAGTGGAGTCGTCTGTCAAACCTGGTTTCCTTTTGAATTTACTATTCCTTATTTTAATTATAAATTCACACAAAAGGGATTCATCATTATTTCTTGCTTGGGCAAAAGCAAGATACATGTATCTTCGAGCCCTACCCAGAACTCCTTTGCTTTTTTATAAAATATTTCAATGACTTTTTGTCACAATTATATTGTCATCTTTATATCCAAAGAATAATTGTTACAAGGGCAAATACAAACAAGCCAACAACATGTGTCACCATTCTTCACAAGTACTCATTTTTTGCCATCACAAAAACGGAAGCACATGATTATAAAAACAAAAAAAAGATGGCTTTAGAAGTCTTTACAAATCCACACACTTCATTCTCAATGGTGTACATTGCACCAAGATTTCAATATCTTCCTCTCCTCATCTAGCACTCAGTTCTCAAGTCTTTGGTGTAGACAATCACAGGATGACTATTTCTATCCATCTACATGCATGGATGGTGGTGAAGGTTACATCATAACAAAAATATAATTCTCTTTATCGACAATGACCAAAAGTTCCTGGATGCTTCAGATGTGTGAATTTGACATTTTCTTTGTGCACTGGACTAGAAATTCTACTTCTTGTTTGGTTATGTGTGACCCAACAAATTCTGGGAGGTGTGTCACAAAGATTGAAGTATGACTTAAGAGTTGCACTTTAATGTCGACGCGTATATGATATGCAACGCACAATCTTATTGATAAAGAGCAATGTACGTCCTCTTGGCACGATCTGACCAATGCGGACATGCTGTACTTGAAAAATCTTTGTGAAACATTCCACCGATCTACTGTAGCTAGTACTAGTCTAGTTGCAACCGCTTTTGTACCATGTTCTCAATCTCTTCTAACCTTTGAGCTACCAGAAGTTACCGAGTCACACAAGTAAACAGCGTGCACACTGTGACAGGATATATTCACAAACATGTTTACTTGAGTTACATTCAGGAATAAGATTTTCATTCTTGTGCTTGTTAATGAGGAGGAATGGGTTGATTTTCTTTAAATATACCAACAATTTTTCTTTGAATTATCATAAGCACATTTTATAACTAAATGGTAACAAGTGGTTACTGTAATATGAAATCACAGCAAAAAACAAATGAAAATATGAAAGGAATGCTTTCTCATCATTCCATAATGCTACATGCAAATAATTAAATATTGGAGTGATAAATATTGACCTGCAGTTTCACTGAAAAGATCACTTGTACTGGATGATATGAGAATTATGTGGTATAAAACAAATTTATGCCAAAATATTACAATTACAATTCAACTATCATTTACTTTCAATTCATTGTTTTGCTATTTTTTGATGGACAACCACACAAATATTGAATCTGTATAACCAGAGATGGAAATCCGATACTCAAACCTGTCCAAAGCTAACATCAAAACAAAAACTGAGAATTTGCTCTTACAATATGCCCATGATTGCCCAAGTTATCTCCTAAAAGAGAGTTAACATTACAAGGTGAAATAGATATGTATTTCATAATCATGTAATTTTTATTGTCCTTTTATGCAACAAATGCAGAATATAGTATCTTAAGAAAGAATTGAAAACGTAAACTGAGCATAAACTTCGGTCTACAGAGACATAGTCAAAATAAAAAAATGGTTATTATGTATGATTAAATCTTAAATAAATAATATTTACTGATGGAATAAGCATAAAGTGCACATATAAAATCAGTTTTCTGAAATAGACACACATTAAGAAACATCAATCATACTTGCTGACTGGGTTACAAAACCATTGGAAGACGAAAATACCTTGCTATTATAGAAAAGTATGAGTCAGAAAGAGAGTAAATGAGGGCAATTCAGAAAAAAATGTGTTATTCAATCATTTTTTTCTCCTCTATCCTTTTTTTCAAAACACCTCCTCACTCTATACTAAGTGCTATTGCACTTTTTCAAAAAGTTCACCGTTGTGGGAAATTGGGCAAATTGAGGTAAAATAAATTTTGCACATTTTGGTAACCATTTGAACTGTATGAAAAAAAAACCTTCCCAAAGCTACTTAAGTTTCACATTTCACATCTTTACATCCATAAAATGGGCATCTATTTTTCTTATTTCCTAAAATTGTTTTGATTTAGTTGGGTACTGTCAAGAAAATAAAGAACGTTCCCCTTCCTTGACTCTGAATGTTCATTTTCAGTTGATTTCACACATGGTATACGTACATGAAAGTCTAAATGTGGGACTTTGAAATGCACACTGCCATTTCATGGATGTGAAATGTGAAATTTCAGCAAGTTTTGGGAATGTTTTTTCTCCCATCCACTAAACTAACCCTTACTGCCTGTTTAATAGCGTTTAAACCTTTTTTTTTTTTGGGGGGGGGAATAAACAATGACCCAGGTCCAATGAAATCTATGAAACATTACCAGCATTTCAAAGTATTCAAGAAAACATTCTTGACAGCTTGAGAGACGAGAAATTTACATGATTTCACAACACTGTCAAGTACACATGTGCAGACGTCCGAGAAACTAGTGTCAATACAGCACACAATTTCCAAAACATACCTATGAACCTAGTACCAGCAACATTATTGTGAAACACTGCCAAAGATCCAGTTTCCAATAAAACTTGTTGTAACAAAATTATTCTCAATGTTCCAAGTTACATAAATTCTGGCATTGGATTGGCTGACAATTTATAATGGAAATTTCTTTTTGTTTTACTGGTAACAAGTTGTATGAAACAGGATACGGAGTGCTGAAGCACAAGACATTTCATGGCTACTTCACCAAGCCCGAGGTCCACTTAACTTGATTTCACTTGGGACTTAGTATGGTAGGCTACTCAATATTTTGCTCTCGCGTCTTCCTTAACATGGCCACTCAAGGGATATCGGCTAAATATGGCTGCAAAGTCAACATTCAAGGATTCATTAAATAAACATGATTAAATTGGCTCAGTTATTATAGACCAATGCTGAGATAACTATGGGTAACCTGCCATAGGTACATCTAAATGTAGTCAACCTTCCTGTCATGTGCATCTGACCTGAGGTGAGCTTTTAATTGGCAGGGAAATTGAGGTTGATCTGTCAGTCCTTTGTTGCATCAATGCAATAATCATACTTAAACAGCCCATTTTCCCATGTATGGCACTTTTCATCTGATTTATTCATTGGGTATAAAAACAAATTTGTTGAATTCAATGTGTGGTTGTGTCCATCCCTATGCGTCTTTGGAACTTGTTCCATCCGACAGTGCAGCTTTCTTTCAAACACGCTATCCCCATGAGGGCAGAATTACTGTAGGGGTCAGATTACCAGGAAACCAGTCAATCAACATCACAAGCCTCTGTAGATCCACAAACTGTCCCACCTAGATCTAGCAGCTTGTCCCTCCATCACCATTGTCTGCATCCATCATATCAGATTTCAGAACTACAGCAGCTAGTTTGGAATCCTTTGCAGTATCCTCAAGCATGACCAAGGTGCTTTCCAACCCACCAACATGTTGCAGATTTGATATCACTGCACCTGTGTCTAGACGACTACAAATGTGCTGATAGGTTCCACGTAACAGCTTACAAATCTCTTTCAGGACATGTTGGTCCATCCTTATCTTTAGCATTCTTGCAACCCCCCATCCCTCTGCCATCATCTTTAGAAGTAGATTTATTGAATCTGTATGCATGTTTCATAACACACAAAGCTTGCAATCATTCAGAACTTACAATGACCAATCACAATCATCGTTGCATTTGAATATAGGACCAAACATAGCACCAGAAGCCAATCAGAACTGTTCTTTCATATTCACAATCCATTGCAAACCTTTTGCATTGCAAGACCTAGAATGGACCCAGAGTACCTAGCTTCTCCCTGGCCGTGTGACCTAATGCCCCAAGATGTTGTCCTCTTGTCAATCAGGAGAGTGTTTCATGAAAGGACATGTTGGACGTTTTATCCGACAAGTACCATGGTAACAGTACTTCTTGGCCAGTCAAAATCAAGGAAACTTGTCAGATCTGACAACTTGCCAGACAAATGTTTTGACAAAATGTTTTTAAGCTCTCTCCAGATTACATGTCAATAGTGGATACCTTCTCAACTGACCCTTGTAGTTCAACCCAATCACACAGACCATTACACCAACATGTCATCCTGCAGCAGGTTATTTTGTCCAGAGTGCGGGTGTGCTCCATACAAATGGCTAGAAATGCCCAGATGAAGATCACTTAGTCTAACCTGGCTTAATTGCTCAACACACCAAGGTGTCCTTACTGTACCTGCCTTGGATTATGGAGTCCAGCTGCACGGTGTCGGGCCAGAAGCCCCCAATATTTTGGTCCAACACCTGACAGTTCCTCCTTCATATTAATATCTAGTAACAGCAATACTGGAATCCCTGGCATTTGCATTTTTTTCTTTGCACTTGAGTCCTAGTCTACTCTAAGTCCTTCCCCTACCCCTGGTTCCTCCTTTGTCATAGCTTGACAGAGCCAGCGGGAAGGGCCGAGTTGCACAGTCTGTAGTAACGAAGGTCACTCACAAATCGCCTCAAGTTCTGGCTGAATGATGGAAGATCCTGTCAGGTAAGAGAGAAGATACCAAATGAATAAAACAAAAGATTGTAGATGTAACATAAAAAAAATAGATACAATACACAAAATGATTTTACATTCTTTGCAGGAGGGGATGCACTGAACTGCAAAGATTTACCTAATAATTCCTATCCTTTGCCTCTGAAAAAAGGTATACAATATTTGTAAAGAGAGCGTGTTTTCTAAGAAAATTAAGGGAAGTCTGATGCCAAGTTTTGAAATGCATATATATGCAATATTCATTCAATATACATGTAGGATGAGTTCATGAGGATAAGGAATGGAATGAAACTGTAGATCAGGGTCCTCTTCATAAAGACTTGATACAATAACAATTCACAATTTCTACAACTAGTTTTCTATCAGCCAATCAAATTGAATGATTTCAGCTTTGAACCGTTCTTTCAAAATTAATATTATCATTACAAGATTAATGAAATGGGGCCCCCAGTACTGCATGCCATGATACTGTAAAGACAAAACGTTGCATTTGAAACTGGGAAAGACACCTGGGGACTGTTCCATCAAGCATCTTGTCAGTGATTTTCACTGATTACTCTGCTCTCAACCAATCAGATGAGAGGATTTCAGTAGCTTGTAACGGTTGTCAGTAAAAACCACTGACTATTTATCTCATGAAATGCTCCCTCTATACATGAATCCATCAGAAATAGCTCAAAAAAAGATGGAGGGACCCTTACCTCTGCAAATGCGAAATTTGTCTTGAGGATTGTCTTCTGGTTGGGGTCCAGACCCTCTGCACTTGTCAGGAACTCTGGCAAGAATATCCTGAAGAAATTATCAAAGTCTACCGCTGCCATGTTGAAGATGGTCACCAAGGTTTCGTCTTGCAGTAGGTCGTGTGACTTATGGATCAGTGCTTGGAGGAGGACGTTCATGAACGGCAACAGCATCATTGTTTTGAATATCTTCTGCAGACCAAACGTGGAAAAGAAAAGTGTCTCTTTAATGGTCAGTGGGACCCAGGACTCTGTAAAACACCTTGAAATTACTGAAACACACATCGTTTGGGGAAAGCAACTGTCGGGCCAGGGAAAGTGAGATAATGACTTTGCCATATGGCAATTTCCATTGGCATAACATAACATCTGATAATCATAAATCTTGATTTACCATGGTTCAACCATGCATGATTTATATGGTGTCGAATTCCCTGTGAAAACGGCAACCATCCCCTTTAATATTAGAAAAAAGGGCATTAATTTGTGCAATTAGAAACTAGCAGTTTGTTGCGTGGCTGAAACAGACAGTAAAAATTGGCAATCTACCAATTACGATGGCAAGCCACTAACCATGTATTCCCCATATTCAACAATGGCAATCAATTCCTGCAATCTCCCAAACTAATAATAAGTTTCCAGGGAAGGTCCTCTGTGAATAACAAAAATGTCATAGTCTTCAAAATGTAATTAGAAAATTTAGCTGATCTAAAGGAATGGATCATCTTCTTCATATTGTCAAAGTTTGAAGTTGTAAATAAAAAAATTAAAAAAAAGATAATTTCTTTGACACAATTTATTCTGGACTGCTTGGAATGTTTCACTTAGATTTCAGTGTGCATATCTCACACTTAACCCTAAAAGACTGGGTTATTTTGATGCCTAGGAAGACAAGGGGGGGGGGCCTGATTCAACCCGCCCCCTTCCGATCTCTGCTGTCGATCGTGTGATCATGACGAAAATCGGCACACACATTGCCCATGGCATATTCTACGAAATTGTAAGATCAAATTCTTCGTAAAATCTCCCTTCTAATTATGCTAATTTATGTGTAAAATCACAAGTTTGCTTTAATTAATTAAATAAAGCCCCTAAAATGCTCATTTTTTGTTCACAGACTCTTTATAGGATTCTGATCAAATGTTCTTTTAAAAAAATCAATATCACAATTAATTTCATATGTATTTCTTTGTTTTTTACTTTTTGTTCTTTTTATTGTTTTTCAATTGGAAATTGTCAGCAGACCTGCCAACCTCTGGGAAAGAAAAATTGTATTCTGTGATATATTTGTATTTGTATTTTTCCCAAAAAAAGTGTATTTCATAATAAAATGCGTGGCGCACTTGCTCATCGCGGCACTCAAGCTGCATGCAAGCTAAAATGCACACTGCTCTTGCAGATGAAAAAAATCAAAACATTTAAACATGTGTACATCTCACCCTTGTTTTAACAAAATGATTGAAAAAAAAAACCAAGTTACCTGAAATTACATTAATCTACAAACCATATTTGTGTAAGTTTTATGAAATAGAGACATATAGAGATGATTTTTCTCAATAAATTACGATTTTGTAACGAAAAAATATATATTTTTTTACAAATACATATTTTTTAAAGAAAAAATGTACTAAATACGATAAAAACGTACTGGTTGGCAGGTCTGTCAGAGACTTCCTTTTGACCATAAACATGAAGATAATATTAATTGAGTTTAATCAGCAAAAGTAGAAATAATTATACATGTATGAATTTTAACTAAAGACACTGTTTGCAATGGATTTGTACACAAATTCAAGTTTTTGAGAAATTTTGGATCTGCATGCACTTACAAAATGTTGCGTGATTTCGGAACCGCGTACAAGGGTCGAAATTTTGGTCTAAAAATTTGCACGAGATTTGAAAGCAAAAGGTCAGCGAGCGACGCGGTCAAAAAAATTTGTGCGACAGATTTATCGTGTAAAAGTCGAGGGAGGGGGCTAAATCAGCACCCCCTTGTCTTAGTAGGGTTAAATAAACCCAGAATTCTCACTGAATTTCTTCTACATTCATTCCAGTACTTGTGTGGGTGATTGATGATCAATTTTGACAAGTGATGTATCAAATTAAAGCTTATGATGTGCTTTTTCAAGTTAAATAAAAATATCAAAATTCATTTTGTGTGACTTGTTGTTGCTTTGTGGATGACAAGTCACATATGCAAGACCTACAGAAAATTCCAATGTGAGGGGCCAATTCCTCACTGCCAAGCTTTGCTATAGTCGATATCACAGCAAGCTTAATATTTGAAAGTAATGAGATGATAAATTGGTGTCTTTATCTGGCAGGATGAAAATAGTCGGACATGAGTAAGAAAGGCTTCATTTACCTTTTGATACAGTTTGAGTTTGGCATTGAGGATCTCCAGAGCTTCTAGATTCTGCCTGAAAATCGAGATGTCTGGTTGAAGGAAAGACTGACCAAAAGCCTGCAGGAAAGAGAAACAAATGGACATAGAAGATGTGAATATGACAGCTGAAAAGATTGATATTTACTATCTTGCTGTTCCATGAAACTCACAATTCCTAGCTTACTTTATCAGCATAACTCTCAAGTCTTGACATCTACGAAAGTATACCTCTCAAGTCTTGAAATTTCTGTTTATTGTTGGCTGACCGCTACAAACAAAAACCCTCCTGTTCTACATTTATTCAAGGATGCTTAAATTACAAAGTAATCGCTTTAACATGATCATGACGTGGTAATCTGACTGCAAATGGAATTTCACTTTGGGGAATAAAGTTTTAGAAAAGTAAAACAAAATAAATGTATAAACCATCCCATGAAATGAATAAATGAACTCTTCTTACTTGCATAATCGTGATAAACTGCTGCTCATGCTCCACGTTGTCTGTAGGGGGCGCCCCAAGCATGCTCGCTAGGAGTGAGGAATTAAAGAAGTATTTCCACTTGCTTTGCAGCATCTCAAATAGTAACCTGTAGAGGGCGGGCTTGATGTCTGGTGATGATTTCTGGTGAGAAAATACAGTTTGGATAAATTCCATGACCTTTCAATGACAATTTGTAATTAAGAGCTGGAAAATATATTGTTACCAAGATAATTTTTCTAACGATAATGGGATGGTGACAGTGAAAAATGATAATTTTGCAATTGTTCTTCACTTTCCTCATCAATCCTTGCATTGTTTTGTTTCTTTCTCTTTTTTTAGCTTATTCATCTTGGTAATCTCTATTGTATATCTAGATAATGACTTATGGGTTCATTTCATAAAACCGTTTCATAATAACAAATGAGCAATAACAGTTAAAAGCTAATGAAATCGTTCAATCTAATTGGCTGATGGTAAATTTGCTATATGAATTATACATTTGTTATTATAACAAGTCTTTATGAAATGGAACCATGGAGTGGTGTGTTAATTACCATCCCATTTTGGGAAAAAAACATTAATCTTATTCAAAACTTTCAAGACCCAAATAGTGCAAGCAATTATTTTTCCTCAGGTTCCACCACTTGTGTTCCTTGATGAGTTCTCTGTCCCCTATATGCAGGCAAATGTCCTTTTTTTTCACTCATAGAATTCCTTTATTTTCTGTTCGTTATGTATGATTATTGCAAATTACTGAAGACCGGGGGAGCGTTTCATCAACATTTCTGTCCGACAAGTTGTCAGATCTGACAACATGATTTTGATTTATCTCAATACTATGATAACTGTTGAATAAACCAGGGCTTGTTGGATGAAACGCCTACAAATCCTTTCATGAAACGCTCCCCAGAGTGGCAAAATTAAATTCAAATCAAATTCATTGTTACCTCTGCAACAATGGGGTATATGTGATCCATGCAGATTGAAATAATACTTGGAAGAAATGTCTTGAATGCTGAACCGGGTTCCTGGACTATGATCTCTAGAATCTGTAGAAACCTATAACAAACAGAAAATAAACAAGAACAGTGCATTTAAGGTGTATAATGACCGATTATACTCTGATTTAGGTACTTTGTCAAGACTTTGCTGTGTCTATTAACAGGAATCTCACTTTAAAGGCACTTTCCATCTTTTCATGGCAGCTTTCCGGCATTCCTCATTGTTTTTGTATGTGATAAAGTGTGAAAATTGGAATGAAAGGCCGCTTGCGGGATTCCCCCACCAATGATGCAGCTCTGACTTTCAGCACGGTACCTTTAAGAGAAATGCCAGCTGTGGAAACAATCTCAAAATGAGTTTGAACAGAATCCGATAAAATGACCACCCAAGCTAAAATGTGCCAAATAGCTCTGGAAAAACTGTAATTGCTGAGAAATTAGCAAAATAAACACAGAATTCCTTCAAAAGTCTGGTATTTTTCGAGCAATATTACTACACTGTCCCATATATGCTACTCTGTGAAAGTGATCACAATTGTTTCTTGTTTTCAGCCAAGATTTCATGATTTCACAAAGATAAGTTTACATTAAAGTACTAATTTATAATAATATCGTGACAAATATTGATTTTAAAGACTTTCTCATGAAAGTTTGCTGCAACTTCAGTCTTTTACCTAAAATGAAGAATGAGGGTCAAAATTGAAAAGGTACTTACTTCTCTACAACACTGATCCCAGATTCACTCTCATGTTTGATGGTTGCTGCTAGCTGCTGTCTATAATACCAAAAAAAAGACACAAGCTATTAACCCTAAAAAGACTGGGGGGGGGGGCTGATTCAGCCCCCCCTCGACATTTTTCGCGATAAATCTGTAACGTGAAAAGCTGGCGCCGCGCTGTTCCATGACTTTCAAATCTTGCGCAACTTTTGAGACCAAATTTGCGACGCCCGGGTACGTGGTTCCGAAATTACGCAACATTTCGTAAGTGCATGTCGACCCGAAATTGCTCAAAAACGCGAATTTGTGTACAAATCCAATGCAAACTGTGTTTTTAGCCAAAATTCATAAATGTATCATTATTTTCAATTTTACTAATCAAACTCAATTAATTTCATCTTGTTTATGGTCAGAATAAAGTCCCGGACAATTTCAATTGAAAAAACAATATAAAACAAAAAGTCGAAAAACAGAGAAATACATAAGAAATTTTAAAAACAATAAAATACATAAGAAAAGAATTGTGATATTGAATTTTTTTTAAAAATACATTTGATCAGAATCCTACAAAGAGTCTCTGAATAAAAAATTTGCAGTTTAGAGGCCTTATTTAGTTAATAAGAGCAAATCTTTGATTTTACGCATAAATTAGCATAATTAATGAATTATGAGATTTTTCGGAAAATTTGATCCCACAGTCTTGGAGATTATGCCATTTGTAACGCACGTGCCAATTCTCGTCGCGATCGCGCGGTCGACGGCCCAGATCAAAGGGGGGGGGGGGGGCTGAATCAGCCCCCCCCCCCAGTCTTCATAGGCATCAAAATAGCCCAGTCTATTTAGGGTTAAAGGGCAAGTGGACTCTGTAATGTCTCTCATTGACTGTGTTATAAATAGCTATTCTTAAAATATTCATATTGATGACTATTACCAAAATAGAGGATAAATTACCTGACAATTTTATTTGTGCGGATACACTAACATGTTCTGAGAAGAAAGGTACCAGTTTAGCATCTTTGTAACATGATCAATGTGATATAAATGTCCTGAGGATTGGTTTGATATGTTACCATTCAAGTGGGGATACATCACAAGACTACACTGCTCAGAATGTTGCATTATGGGTAACAAACCTGGCCAGTTAAGAGTAGTTGAAGACTAGAGGTGGGGCTATTAAGGCTGCTGGTCCATTTGTCCTTTAAAAACTCATTTAATTAACCCTAAGACGGGGAGGGGGGGGGGTGCTGATTCGGCCCCCACCCCAGTCTCAGGGATGCCACTAGGTGTCCTCCAAAAATACTGAAACTTTTCGCGGGCCGGGATAGTGTCCAAGAAATTTATTTTTTAGGGGATGGACACATGTCACAGTTAAAAAATTGGAATTGGACAAGCAAAAAAAAAAAAAAAAAAAAAAAAAAAAAAAAAAAAAAAAATTAGGAGGGGGGGGGGGGGGATCCGCCCCCACCTCAAATTTAGGGGAGGGGGGTGGAGGACCAAGTGGTTTCTTACCTTGTTGTGATCGGTGACTTTGAAGTCAATTAGGTTTGAAAAACTGACGGTAGTTAGTTGTGTGTTTCTCATAGAACGCTAGACCAAAAGCTTCAGTCTCTGTATTTTGGTTGTTCAGCTGAACCGCGTTGGCTCCACTCACCAATACATAGACTGAAGAGTTGTTGGCCCATACATAAAGACAACGTATCAGCTAACCCAGAGAGCTCCGGCCGGCAAAGCGGGCAGGGGCTAGCTGATACGTAACCCAAGGAGCTCCGGCCCGCTTTCCGGGCCGGAGCTCCCTGGGTTCCGTATTAGCATGCAGCAGTAACGTTAGATCTAACATTCGGCGGAAACCCGATTTTCGGATCGTTTTTGGTACATAAAATGTCACATTATAAAAAAATAATTACATCCAAACTTACGAGAAAATATATAAAATTCAGAAACATCGTACCTTAGACCGCAGTTACCGCTAATTCCTTTCAAATGATGATCAAAACTTAGTTATCCTCGATTCCTTCGTTGGTCATCGTAAGTTGCCATCTTGGATGACGTCATCATCTGTACAGACGTAGACGTATTTACCAGTCGCTATTATACCGCGATTCGTGCCGCTACTTTGCGCTTGTCTATGTGCGTGCGTATGGAACTTGTCGCTCGCATTGATTGGCCAGGATATCGATAATTCTAATCAGAAAGCCTTGATAAAAGCATAACTCAATGAACGTAGTAGGCAGTGCGCGGGTTTATAATTTATGTACTGTATAAAAGCAAATATCTCGGGGGAAATATCTCTCACTCGGTCGATCGACATGCATCGCAATCGGAAGAAATAGGGGGGAAAAAAGGAGGGCTTTCCGTTTTTTTTAATACACAGAAAACAGGAAAAGTCGGAAATACGGAAATAAGACAGATAGCAGGAAAAAAGCCGGAATTCCGTATAAATACGGAAAAGTGGCATCCCTGCAGTCTTTATAGGGTTAATTACATTTGATCAGATTCCTATAAAGAGTCTGTGAACCAAAAATCGGCATTTCAGGGGCATTATTTAGTTAATAAGAGCATACTTTTGATTTTATGCATAAATTTGCATAATTACTTAGCAATGAGATTTTTCGCAGAATTTGATCTTGGAGTTTTGTAGATTATGTCATGGGTAAGGCACGTGCCAATTATCGTCGTGATCGGCGGCCGAGATCATGGGGGGGGGGGGGGCTGAACCAGCCCCCCTCCCCCGTTCTTCTTAGGCGTTGAAACAGCCCAGTCTATTTAGGGTTAAATATGAATGCCAGTTGTGGTAACGATCAAGAAATGAGTTTGAATGGAATCCAATTAAAGGACCATCCAATATTTTAATGTATAAGCGAAAAATATGTGCCTAATGATTCTGTTAGAAAATAAATTGACAAAAAAAGCAAGCCATTCCATTCCAATAACAAGCTTCACCACATGAGCATATCTGTGTTAGTTATCTTCCATGTGGCCATTTTCAACTGAACTATAGTGATTTCCAAGAGTTATGTTTATGTAAATGAACCATGTCTAGATCTACATTAATATGGCAACAATTACCATTGATTTTAAAGAATTTCTCATGAAAACTCTTTCTGGAAAATTGTGTCAGTTGGATAGAAGCGAAAATGGAAATATGGACGAGTTGGCATGTATGTTACTTGTGATTTCAAAGTATAAAATTACCTTGTGAACAAGTTGATGAACATTGCCATTATATGTTGAATAGTAGGAATTCCCATCTGAACTCTTAGCCCTTGGAAGAGAGCCAAGAAAAAGCTCATCATTTCATCCACGACATCTAAGAGAAAAGTAAGTTTTGAGATGAATATAACATTAAAAACTTCATAATGCATTAATCATCTGGAGGGTGTTTCATATTTGTCACTACTGACAGATACTATGTTAAAAGTCAGAGAGCAGTGCTTCTCAGCCAATCAAAACCAATCATTTCACTGATATTGTCAGTGCTGACAACTTTCATGAAACGCCACGCTGTGCTTGAAATGCATAAATTTCTGGTGAATCGTTATCATGGAATTGGCCTGTAACAAATTGTACTTCTCTACAACTGCCTCCACTGCAATCTCTAACACCATCACAATCACCACCTAGAGCAAATCATTCACATCATTGCTACTATCTCCACTTCACCAATCCTGAGCATTTATATGGCCATTAGCGTTTCAGGGTAGGACTAATCAAATATTTCATCTGACAAATCTGTTTTTTTCCCCAACAGTTATCATAGAACAGTGCAATAAGCAAAAAAAAAGAAAAAAAAATCAGCCAAAACGTGATCAGGGAAGTGTTTCAAGGAAGGACATGTCAGAAGTTTCATGCAACAAGTCTGTTTTATCCGACACCTACCAATGAGAGTAACAGCGCTTCTCATCTCAGCCAATCAAAATCAAGCGAAGTGGTCTTGTCGGAAAATCAATACCGATGAACCCTCCCCATGATCAGATTAGGCTAATTCATATTTTTAGAAGGGCACTTGATTTCAAGTTGGCTGGTCAGCGAGGAAGGGGGTGACCGAAGAAGACATGGAAGAAGAAGTGGTGGAGGGCAGGGTTGAGGGAGGAGGATGCACAGAATAAAGAGGAGGAAGGGGTGAAGGTGATCTCTGAGGGTGCAGGGTGAATCTGGCCACCCCCTTAGTCGGGGACTATGAAACCAAATTAAAAACCCAGATGACTGACCAAACAATGGCAGCAGCACCACCCACATGAACTAAATCAAGAACAAACCTGGTTGTTGAATGTAGAGTGGGAAGATGTGTAGTGTGACCTCTATACACTCCCTGACAGAGTGATAGCACAACTGTTTTGTCTTTGAGACTTCACCAGCGATAGACTCTACCTGGTCTGACAAGATCTGCAACGTTTTCCTGATGACAGGTTTAGCTGGGGATAAAGGAAGAAGAAAAAAATCAGCAACAATACATTTCATGTTGAATAGGACTGATTTTAAATTTTCTCTGTACACATGGGGCATTATATTATCCATGGCACAGATAAAATATAGATTCTTTTGGTTTTTACAAGCATGATCATATCTAAGACATATGGGAATGAAAGATAGTCCAGCTTATCAAATTATGGCAAATTGAAGGATAACAACAGTCGCTTGCATCCCTCTTATCGCAAGACGGATTAATTATGGTAATGGTAGAGGGTCCAACTCACCTCTCTCCTGGAGAACCTTGTCCGTCTGGATACCTTGGACATTCTTGAGTTCTCTGTACTCCTTGGTGAGTCTGAAGATAAATCCCGAATGATGCTCTGATCTGACAGGCCACTGCTGCTCGCTGTCTGGAATGTTAGCCCATGGTAGGGTCAGAATATTGGAGAGCCCTCTGCAAACAAGGAGCTGGACCTGAAAGGAACAAGAACTTCAGAGTTGAGTAATGGTCCAATTGAATGTTAGCCCATGGTGAGGTCAGAATATTGGAGAGTCCTCTGCAAACGAGGAGCTGGACCTGAAAGAAAAGGAAAGGAATTAGAAATTCAGCGTTGAGTAATGGTCTAATGGAATGTTAGCCCATGGTAGGGTCAGAATATTGGAGAGCCCTCTGCGAACAAGGAGCTGGACCTGAAACAAAAGGAAAGGAATTAGAAATTCAGAGTTGAGTAATGGTCCAATGGAATGTAAGCCAAAAGTAAGGTCAGAATATTGGAGTCGTCTGCAAACAAGGAGCTGGACCTAAAAGGAAAGAAATTAAAAATTCAGAATTGAGTAATGGTCCAATGGAATGTCAGCCCAAGGTCAGGTCAGAATAATGGAGAGTCAGGAGCTGGACCTGAAAGGAAATGAATTAGAAATTCAGAGTTAAGTAATGGTCCAATGGAATGTTATCCCATGGTAGGGTCAGAATATTGGAGAGTCCTCTGCAAAAAAAGGAGCTGAACCTGAATGGAATTAAAAATTCAGATTTGAGTAATGGTCCAATGGAATGTTCTCCTTTGTTATCAAAGGATATTTTGCAAACTTCCTGTAAAAAAAAATTATGACACTGATGGATTTCCATAGAGTTACGATTGATTGGATCAATCGTAACTCTTGGTACGACGGGGCCCTGAGCAGATATCAACTACATGCAGTAATAATGCCTTATATCTATTCGCCTCACCTCTGTCTGCAGTCCTGATAACGATCCTCCGCTGACATCATTGAAAAGCTTCTGTATTGCAGGCATCTCTATGAGGAATGTTGGACGTACTGTACTGGCTACGGACATGAACAGGTGGGCTGAAGACAGGATTATCTTACTAGGGATCTGAGGAGACAAACAAAGAACCAAAAAGAATTATGATGATGACAACGATGATGATAATGATGATGGTAATTAATACAAAATATAATAATAATAATAATAATAATGATAATAATAATAACAATAATAATAACAATAATAATAACAAGTGGAATGCCTCTGGCCGTCTCACCTGCATCACGCGATTCAATATAGCAGCAGTGCTGATTTTGAAAACTACTATAACTCGCACAAGATGTTCAGTGATACTTGGTTACTCTTATTTCCACGTTTTATGAACTAGACCAATACACTTATAGAGATATGATGGCAATTCAACAAATACCCCCAATGTGGCCAAAGTTCTTTGACCTTACATGACCTTTGACCTTGATCATGTGACCTGAAACTCGCACAGGATGTTCAGTGATACTTGATTACTATTATGTCCAAGTTTTATGAACTAGACCAACACACTTTCAAATTTATGGCTGTAATTCAACAAATACCCCAATTTGGCCAAAGTTCATTGACCCTAAATGACCTTTGACCTTGATCATGTTACCTGAAACTTGCACAGGATGTTCAGTAATACTTGATTACTATTATGTCCAAGTTTCATGAATCAGATCCATAAACTTTCAAAGTTATGATGGTAATTCAACAGATACCCCCAATTCGGCCAAAGTTCATTGACCCTAAATGACCTTTGACCTTGGTCATGTGACGTGAAACTCATGCAGGATGTTCAGTGATACTTGATTAATCTTATGTATAAGTTTCATGAACTAGGTCCATATATTTTCTAAGTTATGATGACATTTCAAAAACTTAACCTTAGGTTAAGATTTTGATGTTGATTCCCCCAACATGGTCTAAGTTCATTGACCCTAAATGACCTTTGACCTTGGTCATGTGACATGAAACTCAGGCAGGATGTTCAGTAATACTTGATTAACCTTATGGCCAAGTTTCATGAACTAGGTCTATATATTTTCTAAGTTATGCTGTCATTTCAAAAACTTAACCTCAGGTTAAGATTTGGTGTTGACGCCGCCGCCGCCGTCGGAAAAGCGGCGCCTATAGTCTCACTCTGCTATGCAGGTGAGACAATAATGATAATAATAATAATGATAAGAGTTACATTTATGTGGCACTTTAACCCTTATCTAACTGGGAGGGGGGTCAAATTTATTCCCCCTCCTTAAGATCCAAAATTTGAATGTACATAGAACTGGATGTAAACTACAAAACTCTACAGTGAAATAGTATAATCTGGTCGTGTGGTCCAGTGGTCAGAGCATTGGACTCATAATCACAAGGTTGTGAGTTCGAATCCCCATCCTGCAATTGTCTTCACTTTGAAAAAAAAAGGCCCAAGAGTAATATATGTTGTCTATAAGGTCAGCCACTATGACTGATTAACCTAGTGGCCAAGAATTAACGCGTCGCCAAAGGTTGCTGGGCCATGGTGGGATTTGACCACACGACTGTCTCTTTAAACAAGTGGAATGCCTCTGGCGGTCTCACCTGCATCACGCGATTCACTATAGCAGCAGTGCTGACTTTGAAAACTACTATAAAATAATTATTCACAAAAAACACCATTCATATAATGATACAACACTACGTTCATTGACATCTGACCTTGATCATGTGACCTAAAACTTGTCAGTGATACTTGATTACCCCTATATCCACATTTTATACACTATATCTATAAACTTTGAAAGTTATGACAGCAATCTAATGATTACTTCTAAAATGGCCAAAGTTCAATGACCTTTGACAATGGTCATGTGACTTGAAACTCTGACGGGATCTACAAAGATACTTGATTACTCTTATGTCCAAGTTTCATGAATAAGATCCATAAACTTTCAAAGTTATGATGGTAATTCAACAGATACCCCCATATTGCCAAAGTTCATTGACCTTTGACGTTGGTCATGTGACCTGAAATTCGCAAAGGATGTTCAGTGATACTTGATTACTCTTATGTCCAAGTTTGATGAACTAGACCAATAAACATTCAAAGTTATGATGGTAATTCAACAAATACCCCCAATTTGGCCAAAGTTCATTGACCCTAAATGACCTTTGACCTTGGTCATGTGACCTGAAACTCAGGCAGGATGTTCAGTAATACTTGATTAACCTTATGGCCAAGTTTCATGAACTAAGCCCATATACTTTCTAAGTTATGATGACATTTCAAAAACTTAACCTTAGGTTAAGATTTTGATGCTGATTCCCCAACATGGTTTAAGTTCATTGACCTTAATGACCTTTGACCTTGATCATGTGACCTGAAACTCAAGCAGGATGTTCAGTATTACTTGATCAACCTTATGGCCAAGTTTCATGAACTACGTCCCTATACTTTCTAAGTTATGCTGTCATTTCAAAAACTTAACCTTCAGTTAAGATTTGGTGTTGACGCCGCCGCCGCAGTATTTGCAGGTTTGGCATCAATACCTCCAATTCAAGTGAAATAATAATAAAATTAGAAGTATGTGGATCTAAGTGGCGTGATCAAATTCATTAGGGTACATACATTTTCTGCACCAAAGTGATTATCTAGTTACAGTGACACCCTTTATATTTATCGTAACAACGGTTGATAATCTTGGGTTAACATCTAAAGGGGGTATTTGCATTCCCCCTTAACCCCCTCCCAAAAAAATAATTGGACTGAAGAGGTTGCATCTGGAAGGAAGGCGAGATACGTCATTTCGTCAATTTGACTTGATCAATAGTTTTATGTCTATATGGCGAAATACATCATCTCGCCAAGTCGACTTCTGAAACAGGTACACCGAAATGGTGAGAAAGATTATCTTGTCATGTTGAGCCATAAAAATAGATGGCAAGATTTTATATCCACAGCGTGCCGCACCATATCCAGTTGGAAACGAGTTAAGGCCGCAGTGTAGCTGGCTAAAGAGCAACATTCGCACACACTATTTGACTACACACCATGAGACTACTGACCTGTTTGGCAAGTTCAGGTGCAATGGCTTCCACCAAGTTTGTCATTAGGGGTAACATCTTATCATGATGTCTGCTTCCGGGTTTACTCGTCTCGTTGTAGAACTGCGCTAACCAATGACTGTAGGCCTTCAGGGCAGCTAAAGCTTGCGCATGTCTGCAGTTAATGAAACAAGTTCAGGATGTAAAGCGAATGTATTTCATGACACCATGATTCGATTTTTGACTAATTTTTAATCTTATAATTTATTCCATTATTCAGGTATGCCGATTGAGAGAGCCTGAAGATCAGAGTAGTATTTATCATCCATATTTTTGCAAGAAACAATACCAGTACGAGTCCAGCCTCCCTATAGTGACCACCTCTTTGTAGCAGCCACCTGTCTATAGCAACAACCTGCCGATAGTGACCACTAAAACCGATTCCCATGGAGAAAGATAGTGTTGGTATTAAAGAATTTGTCCAAGAAAATGTCTATAGTAAACACTAAAACTGGTAGATTGTGTGTATAAGAACCAGTCTAGCAATCACCTTTCTCTTAAGGACACATATTGATATTTTTTTGGGTGGTCATTCACAGGATGTTTGCTATATGCTTCATTTGACTAACATACAATCTCATCAAATCAAATGAAAACACTACTCATACAGGTTAAATCTTAAGTGTGCCATAATGCTATTCACTCATGGAATGGATACTTTAATTGTTTATGGGGAAGTATTTTGTGAAATTATCAGTGCCCCTACTTTAAAGAAGGTCCTGCAGTCCCTATTTTTAACGCATGATTTATTTTTATTATATGGTTTTATAACAATTATGTTAATGTTATCTTATATTGTAAAGTTACTTTTTTTGTTAAGCACTAATAATTATAATAATAAAAATAGTTATAGTGCTTCATACATTGTATTTTTAAGCACTTTACATTGTAATAATTAGTGGCCACTTGCCTATAGTGACCATCTCTCTAAAGCACTACGATACAAATGTTAAAAGTGTAAAACTACGAGCATTGTTTTCATCATCATTAAATACATTATTTACTCTATCTAGATACTCACGTTTCTACAAAGTCTGGCTTGAGTACTGTTGGTGCTGCATTCTTCATTCTGTATAGCTTCATATTGGTGCCATACACTGCTGCTTGACATAACCTACAGGAATAACAAGCAAAGAAAGAGATCATGTAGCTGCTACAGTAGATGCATCACTAGTTCCTGTCTTACAAACTTATGTTATTGATCCAATCAACCACAACTGTGGAAAGCCAGCAACGTCAATATCTATTACGCATGTTTGTTCAAAATATTTTCTAGATATGTCAAGTCACACATTCATTTTTTTCTTGAAAATTTGGAGTGCTTTTATTTGCTTTCAAAGGAAGTTGCGCAAAATTCCTGTAAAAAAGAATCATGACATTGATGGATTTCCATAGAGTTGAGATTGATTAGATCAATCGTAACTTTTTGTAAGATGAGACCCTGATCAACCACAACTATGGAAAGCCAGCAATACCAACATCTAAAGTGCATGTTCGTTCAATTCTTTTTCTTGATATGGGCTCTGTAAACAAAGGTTTGCAATCACTCGCTAAATACCAATGACCAATCAAGATGATGGTTGCACGCGCACTCTGTTTAAAATACTGACCGGGAGCCAATCAGTGCGGTTTTTTCATATTTGCAATTCATCGAAAACCTTTGTGCTACGGAGCTATGATGTATACTCGGACATCATTCATTGTTGTCTTGACAATTCAGTGTGCTCCTCTTTGTTTACAAAGGACATGGTGCAAATTTCCTGTAGGAAAAATTCATTAATTATGAAAGATTTCCATAAAGTTGAGGTTGACTGGATCAATCAGAAAATACAGGTGAATTATTTGTAATCAAAATATTATACTATGCATATGCCATTATAACTATGCCTGATACAACTGGCATTTCTGTGGTTCCAACGTCAGCTTTCAGAGGGGATTCGAGAAAATTTGGATACAAATTACACCAGGTAGAACAAGTTATATGAAAAGAAGACATCATGTAATCAATGCCACTGGAAAACCCCTTATGGTAGAGTCATTATCTCACTGTCCCTTGCTTGATAGTTGACTGAGAGGAATTAAGGCTTGGCGAAGAATTTCTCGCTGGTACACAGAGTTTGCTGTCCCCCAGTGATGTCTCTGTTATAGGTATTTCCAAAGGTTTCACAAAGTCTGGGGTCAGCAAATACTAATCCACTCCCCATGAAACCCATTGCCCTTGGTAACCACCTAAGTTTGGTGTTTTGCAGGCATGGTTGGATGTATGATCCCACTTTTGACCAATCAGATGACTGAATTAGTCAACCTTCTAAGATACGTTTATAATAATCAAAAGGGAGATTTCGCAACAGCTACACAGACGCTTACTGGAACACAAAGAGAATTTATTGTCAACTGCCCTACATGATAATGAAATCTTTGTCAAGGGTTGGTGAATTGAAACAACACTTTCATTCGTGACTCTGCACAAACAACACATTAGCAATTTTTTGTCAGCTCCGAAACGTTGGACAAAAATGCTGTTGCTATTTACCAATCTTCGACAAAGACCTCCCAGGTTTTCATTGTGATTTAGCTGGCATTTTCATTTGCTGCATGCTAGGATTGATTCTGCATCGCAGTGTGAACTCTCCCTAATAAAACCATCTGAACCTCACCTTTCTATTAATGAGAGGGCGTTATCGAACCTCTCTGTGAACTTGTCTCCTATGAAGTGCTCTGCTAATCTTCCTAATGCTTGGAACATGGAACAAAGGTCTCGCAGAGTACAATGTAATCTCCTACACTCGTTCTCCTGGTTGACATTCAACCTTTGACCTGAAAGGTTTTACAGACAGAGGGAGAGAGAGAAAAAGAGAGGCACAGAGAGGGAGAGAAATAGGGAGAAGAAAGCAAGAGAGATGGAGGGAGGGTGGGAGATAAAAACATTATCTTTATCCTTTTACTAGGCCTGAGTCAAAACATTTAACCAACATTTAAACAACCGATAAAACAAAAAAAATCAACAAAGTTTGCTAAACATTTAAAAATTTTGGGAAACAGTGACCAAAAAATATGTTAAAACTGACCAACCATCCCCTTAATTCATATCATACTGGTTTGAAATGAATTAAGGATGTATATTTCACAAGTAAATATTTCTAATTTGAATGGAAAATGAAGTGAAACAATGTAATATTTCTGTCCAAAAAGACAGGAGATTCAAAGTTTAGATCTAACATCTACAAATTTACCAATCTGAGCATGTGGGGACAAAAAAAGTCACATGGTTTGGTCTTTGGGTCGTTCTGCTTACATCCTCTCATGAAAATGCGGATAAATTTGATTACCTGTCAATATTTCCCTACTTTGTGTAAGTTCACATTGAACGAATAGATATCAGACACCACGGCCCATATATATAGAACAACATACCCAATCATATTAAACTCACTGCATCTGTCTTTTCTTCCAAAGCTTCATTGAAAAAATACCTTTTATCCAGATATTCATAAATCTCTCACCTGCACTTGCACCCACTTCATTTTTCAATTTCTACTTTTTTTCCCGTTCTTTGATGATTCGTGACATTGAATTTTTTTCTTACAGACACAATCAATTTCTAAGGTTTCCATGGTAGCCTTCCCATTTTTGGCTGCTATGCTTCAAGCATACATTTTTTCTATATTGTATTTATGTCTTTCTCCAGTCCTTATATATAAGATTGTCACTTGTTTATGTACTTTATGCTATCTTATGATTATGTCTCACGCATTGTAAAATTTTTTTTTGTATATTATTCCAATAAATGCAGAAAATCCTGCAAAAAAGATTTCATGATATACTCAAGAGTCGTACAGAAGATTCATGAGCAGCTGGGAGGTCTTTGTCAAAAATTTGTGAAACAGAACACCAGTTTCGTCCTAAGTTTCAGATCAGACAAAAAAATTATGAATTTGTCGTTTGTCCAGAATCAAGGATGAAACTGCTGTCTTGATCCACCAACATTCAACAAAGTCTTCTTTGCTGTTGTCATGATTGGCATATGACAATGCACTTCTCTGTTCTTGACTTCTCTGTACGTCGCTGAGAGAAAAACCCCTACCCCTCACATGCAAAGAACTTCAAGATTGAGGGGGGGGGGGTGGTGGAAAAGAGGAGACAGAGAAGATTGAACTTACCCTCTGGGATATCAACCACATACTGTCTGAGACCCAGGTACACAGTCAGATATTCTTGGAATGGTGGGTACTTGATAGAAAGAAAAAAAATATATATATATTTTTCATTTATTATTTATTTATTTTATATTAATTTTTTATTTATTATTTTTCATTTTTACTTGAAATACTAACTACATGAGTTAATCTTTCTTAGTATATGTAGACCCCCCCAAAAAACAACCGAATTCGCAAAGTTAAAAAAGCACATTTCATAAAGTGACGATATTCATAATCACAAACACTAAGCGGTAACCTAGATGGCTCAGAGAGTCTATCCTTCAGACATATGAACGGTTACGAGGTAATCTCCTTTTCTCACAAGTACTTTGCCGTTCGCTTATGTACTAGGATTTTGTCGACATCATTATCAACCCACTACACCATTGATTTCATACATACTGATAGTGAATTTACAGTCAAACCTGCACTACCAACCACATGTCTATTAAGTCAACAATTTTGGTTTTCCTTAAATGATTTCTGGCACTGAAGCACGTATTACAGGAATCCATCCCATAGAGACCACCTGCTCACAAAAACCACATTTGCTTCCCTAGGACGGTCTTTATAGACAGGTATGGCCGTATCTTCTCCTTCATTATTCAAACAAACATTCCTCTTTCACTTACCACTAAACTAAACGCCTCTGTAGGTAAGAGTTCAGCAATCTTAGCAATGACCTCCAAGCCTTGTCTGAGGTAGCACTGCCATTCCGTCTCACACTGTCAATCAAAGCAAATATCTTATTATCTCTTTGACCAAGTCTGACATTTTCCATTAAAACATTGCATTTGCATTTTTAGGGTCTGCATTAAAAAAGTGACCCCGATTTTTGCATTTTATGGTTGGTTGGATGAGGTCAACCAGGCAATTTATTTTTTTAAATAATCAAAACACTCATAACATCATTAGGAAAATATGCTATCTGTCTTTATATTAGGAAGAATATCAAAGTTTCTGAGGAAAAGAAATCTTTACTTTTAAAAGTGCCATGAAATCGTAAGCTTTCAATTCTGCTGCCAATAATTAGCCTATCATTTAGAAGACAAATTCCTCAGTGCTTTCAATTCCATTGAAATTGCTAAACATACATTAGTCATAAGATTTCGAAGGCTACACACCGATAATATAAAGTAATATAATAGCATACAAACTTGTTTTCTGCTGGTATACTAAAGAGTCAATATCACTATTTTTGTCGGTACATATCTTCTAATGGAAACTTACGTCATCATAAACGTTATCATCATCTAGTTCCTCGAGCTGTGCCTGGTTGTATCTAAACTGTAACTTGTGCAGTATTTCAGACATCACAGATATTAATGCATCTTTGTATCTAAACAAGGAATGGACGCAATAGCAATTGGTTAAAACTGGTATAAAATTGGTTTGGTGCCATGTTTCACAAAAGGTTAATATCATATCTTTCAAACTTACAGGGCACTTTTGTTTCATTTATTTTGCCTTTCCAAAAAATATGAAATCAAAATGGTTACAGTTGGAAAGAAATGAGATAAAAAATATGTTTTGGCCATTCAAAGAAAAATTGGTGTCAAAGAAACCCCTGTATCTTGTTTTTTTTAACTTAACCTCAAAACTTCAAATTTTGACAGTACAAAGAAGAATTATTCTTCTTTTTGAAGACTAAATTCCTTTTTTTTTTGGTGCTATTTTCAGAGAACCTTCCCTATCGACTTAATGTTGATTGGGGGTGGCAGGTCGCAATTGGACGAGTAATGATATTTCTACATTTCCCATACAACAAATAGACTGATTCAAAATCTCAATCTGGGGCCGGTTTCATAAAACATATAATAATAATATCCTATTTGCAATAATAGTTAAAAATACTGAAATCCTTCGATCTGATTGGCAAATTCGTTACAGAAACTGTTCACTTCTTATTATAACAAGGATTTATGAAACAGGGACCCTGTTGATATTGCATCATTCATTAGCTGGATAAATCAATTAACTGACTGACCTGTCTACAAAGTGGTTCATTTCAGGGTTTCTTGATGAGTTGGTCTTGTCGATGAGATAGTCCAGGAATATGGTCCAGATGTCTAAACAAGAATAGTAACCTTCTGGCTCCGGCTGAAAAGAAAATTGCAACAGAGAATTAGTACTGCACACTTGGCTTTTGTTTAGTTGGGTGAACTATACAATTTTCTTCAGGGGCTATTCTACTACTACGATCAGAAAACCCCATCCTAGTTTATTTACATGTCTGTGAAAACTGACCTTAGAAATATTGTTCACAACTTTCATGTAGTTTTCCCCATTCTATATCCACGTCATATCTGGTTGGTTTTATCATTTTAAGGCAAATTGCAATTTTATTTTAAACTTTAGTACTCTGCCTTTACTTGTCTATTTTTTGGTTCCTTATTTTCTTTTTGTTTAAATTGCATATAATGATTATTTGATTTGTTCAATAAAACATACAAATATATATGAAAAAATATATATTTGAGTGGTCCCATGTTAATATTTCTGTGTAGTGTGCATAAGCATGTCTCTTTGTCAATTTGAGAAAATATCTCAACACTGTTTCAGCAATGGTAGAGAACATCAGGGGCCCATAACACAAAGCTTAGCAATCAATCGTAGATGAATATCTGTACGATTGATCGCATTGACTACAATGTAAAATCAATCGTAAAAATCAATCCTAGGATAAATCACTAACCTTTGTGTTACGGGACCGAGGTCTTTGAGAATATGTGATATGAATGCTGCTTACCTGCTTGAATGTGTACTTGAAGAGGAGGGATAGGAACTCAAGCACTGGAAAATGGGAGTTGCTCTCAAACCGGCGGAGGTGAACACTGACAAATAAACCTAAAAACTCTGTGAATTTCTCTACATAACTGCACATTGGGAAGAGTGATGGAGAAAATGCAGGTGGGCTTGCATTAATATTGCTGCAGGAGCTAACATTCTGAGATGTAGAATAATGTAACAGTGTTTATCCTTTTTTCCTACATAATTCATCAAATGACAATGATTTCATACATAAACACAAGATTAATATCCACAAGAAATGTTGATGGAACAACATTTCCCTATCAAAATCAATCATAATTATCCCTACTGTTTCTCTTCAAATGATTAACATTCAACAAAGTTACTACTATAACATCAATAATTTCTACGTTGGACAAAGACAACAATAATGGATGAATCAGTACAAGGAACATATGACACATGAGATGTACACACTGTGTGCAGTTCTCCCGTTGGTGAAGAACGTCCTTCTTCACTCACCTTTCATCTAACTCTTCTAACCTATTCCCTACTGATTGGTTTGTATTGTCTTTGGTTAATTTTTGCAGCAGCTGGAAAGTCTGTTGGAACATTCTCAAGAGGTAATCCTCAAAGTCTGTGGGCACACAGTTCTTGGACATGATCTCGTTGATGCAGGACATGGCCAGGACGCCCAGCGAGGAGCTCCCGCTCGCGCTGAAGCTGTCGTTGGCCCGCACGGGCGACGTGCCGCGGCTGACCGACTGGATGTCGCAGCCGAAGTTGGCGAAGTGGAAGATGACGGTGATGAGACTGGGGGTGATGTTGCCGGATAGTGGCATCCATGAGAAGAAATGAAGGAGACAGTTAAGACACAATGTGCTGAGATGCTCGCTCTCCTGGTCCAGAGGAGGGAGGGGTTGGACGTTGTGTTTGTTGGGAGGTGACGACTTGAACATGCTACGGATGATGTGGCTCCCTGCAACATGAAAATACAAAAGAGCAAAATATTCAAGTTAAAAAAAACAAAGTTGTAAATGGATATGATCAAACAATTCCATGTAACTCAAATGAATGGGTACATAAACTTTCCATACACCAAACTACATTTATTTCATGAATATTTTATGAATCTATCAGGCTATACACCCAAACGCACACTCCGATCAGCAAATGACAAGACTCAATTAGTCAAACCTAGATTCCTCTTCACACTCATCGCCCAATGCTTTGGAAGAGCAGCGCCCAATATTTGGAACATATCAAAATATATTTGTGAAATAGCCAGTACCCCTACTTTCAAGAAGCTCCTCAAGTCCTGTCCCTTTAATGCATGAATTATTGTATGGTTTATAATTATGTTAATTCTATCTATTATTGTGTTCAATGTAACTGTTTTAAAATCCCTATGGTACAAATGTGAATAGTGTTTCTTAAAATATGACTATTATTATAATATTAATGTGTTTCTGCAGGTGTAGTATGTAAACCAATATTAATCATTACATATACATATAAGCCTAGCAATCATAATTTCATCTCACAACCATCACAAGCACACTGCTTTTAAAGGAACAAATTCTTCCTCTCTTTATCATCAAGACTGAATTCAACCATGACCCCACAATTTTTTCTTTTTTTTAACATACAAAGATTTTTCATACATTTTATGAAAAATCAAATAGTGTGATATGTAAATTACAGGGAATAATTTCTTCTGGTTGGAAAAGATAAGCTTTCAAATCTGTTCTGTACATTCATTCATAAAAAATTGCTACACAAAGGAAATTTTGTGTAGCAGTCATAAAAAAAATGTGGAGCAAATTGTCATGTGATACCATGAAAAATGTTCCCTGAATTATGAATCAGTGAAAGAATATCTAAATGCTGACATTTAGTTTTAATGAATTACACTAATATACTGCGGCAAATCATTAACCTACCACTCTTGACCCAGAAGAGGGGGAAATGGAAAACGGGAAGGACTTCACAACAAATAACAGTTTCTCTCATGTTTTTAACTTGCTTAAAATGTAGATTTTTTTCTCATATTCAATGGAACCTTAAACTCTAAAAAGTGTATTATAATTCAGGAAGTGACTCATTCTTTAAAAGAGTATAGGTGAGGGGTGGCTGCTTCAGGCATGTGACCAAAATCATACTGCTTCCGGCACATGACCAATTCATACTCTTTCATTCAAAGTGTAGATTAAACCACAGGCCCAATGGCTTTAGCCATGTATCATTTATTTCAATAGTCATTATTCAGTATTGAATATCCGACCCAAATAATAAACAATAAATAAAACATTTAAATATAAAACAAGTGGAATGCCTCTGGCCGTCTCACCTGCATCACGCGATTCAATATAGCAGCAGTGCTGATTTTGAAAACTACTATAACTCGCACAAGACGTTCAGTGATACTTGGTTACTCTTATTTCCATGTTTTATGAACTAGACCAATACACTAATAGAGATATGATGGCAATTCAACAAATACCCCCAACGTGGCCAAAGTTCTTTGACCTTACATGACCTTTGACCTTGATCATGTGACCTGAAACTCGCACAGGATGTTCAGTGATACTTGATTACTATTATGTCCAAGTTTTATGAACTAGACCAACACACTTTCAAATTTATGGCTGTAATTCAACAAATACCCCAATTTGGCCAAAGTTCATTGACCCTAAATGACCTTTGACCTTGATCATGTGACCTGAAACTTGCACAGGATGTTCAGTAATACTTGATTACTATTATGTCCAAGTTTCATGAATCAGATCCATAAACTTTCAAAGTTATGATGGTAATTCAACAGATACCCCCAATTCGGCCAAAGTTCATTGACCCTAAATGACCTTTGACCTTGGTCATGTGATGTGAAACTCATGCAGGATGTTCAGTGATACTTGATTAACCTTATGTATAAGTTTCATGAACTAGGTCCATATATTTTCTAAGTCATGATGACATTTCAAAAACTTAACCTTAGGTTAAGATTTTGATGTTGATTCCCCCAACATGGTCTAAGTTCATTGACCCTAAATGACCTTTGACCTTGGTCATGTGACAGGAAACTCAGGCAGGATGTTCAGCAATACTTGATTAAGCTTATGGCCAAGTTTCATGAACTAGGTCCATATACTTTCTAAGTTATGCTGTCATTTCAAAAACTTAACCTCAGGTTAAGATTTGGTGTTGACGCCGCCGCCACCGTCGCCGCCGCCGCCGCCGTCGGAAAAGCGGCGCCTATAGTCTCACTCTGCTATGCAGGTGAGACAAAAAAACATATATCATAATATATATTGTCTATTCCAAATAATAAAGGGTATATCACTTTTGAATCATCCACAGGTAAATGGTGCTGTAAAACCTATCGCCACAATCATCACAAAACCACCATTACCATCATCATCATTACCACCAATACAATATATTGTAAATGTCATTATCATCACTATTGTCAACATTCTTATTTCTGTTGTTGTGAATGCTGTCCACATCATCGTCATCATCACCAGCATCACCATACCCATCATCATCATCCTAATCATCAGCACCACCACCACCATCACCATCATCATCATTACCATCATCATAATCATCATCATAGTCATCATCATCATCATCATAATCATCAGCACCACCACCACCACCATCACCATCATCATCACCATCACCATCATAATCATCATCATAGTCATCATCATCATCATCATCATCATCGCCATCACCATCATCACCATCATCATCACCATCATAATCATCATCATAGTCATCAT
This sequence comes from Lytechinus pictus, assembly GCF_037042905.1. NCBI lineage: Eukaryota > Metazoa > Echinodermata > Echinoidea > Temnopleuroida > Toxopneustidae > Lytechinus > Lytechinus pictus. The sequence continues at coordinate 15,844,653 of NC_087254.1, read as the reverse complement.
CATCATCATCGCCATCACCATCATCACCTCCATCATCACCACCACCATCATCATCACATCAACACCGCCACCATCATCATCATCATCACCACCACCACCACCACCACCAGTATAATAATCATTGATATACACATTTCTCATGGCCTAGTGGGGTGTTGCAAGCAATCAATTGCAAAACTATTTGTGGTCCCCAAATCAATCACACATGTCCTGTGGTTGATTGCAAATGGGCCATTCCGGTTAAGACTTGGACAAAGGGGTCGAAAAATAAAGTACTCGCTCGGCTTGGTTTTTCATGTGTTTTAGATAGGCCAACACATCGGTAAACTGGTTCAGATAAGGAAAAGATAAGCTGGCATGTCTATTTCACAATATCACCTGATTTCTAAAAATGTTGGGACGTTACTCTTCCCGAGTGGACATGCATAAAAATGAATAAATAAGGAAAATTTTCGTTGTTTTTACGCATAAAGTCGATCATAGAAGAAACTCGGAGGTGATCGAAGCACTAGTTTGCGCTGCCAAGCTCAGTAGCAAGCGCAATCTTCGATACGCCGGTATGTTGGGACGTTACTCTAAGCGATATCGAAATAAATTGCATAATTCCAAAATATGACTTGAAAGTGCCTTTAAATGACAAACATCTCTGATATTTGATGAAATACCAGTAAATAAAAGACAGAAACATCGAGTTTTGTGCAGCAATTCTTCGCTGTGGCAAAGACAATTCGCGTGTCCCAAGTTGAGACGTTACGGTGCTAATGAAGGAACAAATTTTCAAAAAATAAGAAAAGGAAATTTTCTCGGCTTTTCAAACGATGTGACTGTTTCAACGCAAATTAATGACACGGTAACATTACGGGGGGGGGGGGGAGAATTGATAATCATAAAATTGAAAAAGATAAATTCTAACGAAAGAACTAAAAGTAACTAATGAAATATAATGTATAGAATAAACAAATAAATTTGATTGAAAATAGGAACAATATCAAAATAACGTGGTTACATCCATGCAATCAATTTGTTTTTAATGGCTGATGTATAGCACTTTTCAACTTTTGGAAAAGCGCCTGATAAGAATTATTTTTATTTTAATTTTTTTATCATTATTAGGTTGTGAATGTTTTGATTGATTGATGCTGTGATGAAATTATGGAAAAGAGAATAATAAAAGGAAAAAAGTCTCGCGTGATGTGTCTTTTTTTTAAATAACAATTTCGTGATGAAATCCTTGAATGAAATTGGAGAAGAAAATAATAAAAGGTAAAAAGTCTCGCCTGATGTGTCTTAAAAAAAATAATTTTGTGTCTTGTATCGTTTATAATTGCATCCTTTGACAGAATTTCTGCCCTCAATGAACCATCTTTTTTATTGCATAGGCCTATAATGCCGAATATTCATGCTACAATGAGTTGTCAATATCAATTCAGCATTTATTTCAAATTCATTAAAAGTACTGGGTGATAAAATAATCATCAGACAAAGATCGAGAATATAACAATGAGAATAAAAATCTAATAAATTTAAACAAAAGTGATATTATTTGTTGGCACATATTTTATACAAATTGAAAGATAATTGATAGGAAATCGGGGATGCAATAAAAAGGCAGAAAGCTTGTCAAAATGATTTCACATCATTCTTGTCATTACGACCATTAATCGGATCTCCATTGTGCAAAATTGTTACCTTCATTGTCATTATCATCATCATCACCATCAATCATCATTATCATCACCATCATCATCTCATCGAACTTCCGAAAGTTTTTTAAATGTTTTTTGGGGGGAGGGGGTTATTTTGACGTTTAAAAAAAGGTGTTTAAAACGTCTAAAACCTACCACATTTTGACGTCCATAAAATGTTTACACAAAACGTCCAAAAACCAACTTGAATAGTTTTAGAACATTAAAAAATATCAATTTTGTTGGGAAGTCATCAGTTTGAGCCCCTTGTCATATCCGGATCCGCCGCATGGTACATTCAGGAACAAATGAAACCGTATAAAATATCTTTTTAGGTAGCGAACCATTAAAATATGTTTATTCAATACATTTGTTTCAGAATCCAAAATAAAATAAAATAAAATACATTTGATTAAAGCAAGATTATAATTTTATTGTCAAAAGAGAAGAAAATGGAATTCTGTCACAATTCGAATTACAACATTGGCCACACAACATTGACATAATTTGGGCACCTAAATCCAAACCGCCGCTGATACCAGGGGTCCCAGAACGGGGGGGGGGGGGGGGGGGGGGGGGCGGGCGCTGGTATGGCTTTATCCCATCAGAAAAAAACATCTGATTTTGATTTTTTTTTGCATGGTCGACCCCCCCCCCGACTTTCATCCCGTTTCGCAGCCCTCGATGTCAAAAAATTTAGCCGCCACTTTCCAAAAATCCTGGATTTTATATGAGACATTGTGGAATATTAAAAAGAATGAATAACGTCTTAAAAGGACACTTGTCACATCGTGCATCGCTTGATACTGTATGCCTAAATTAAAATTTTTTTTCAACTCTTGAATACTAGTTTATTGCGAGGTAAAACAAATGAAAATAAAGACAATTTCAAGCATTATTAAAATTATATATGCGACACATTTTTGGCAATGTCCATCGTCAAAGTCGTAACGTCTAATTTGTAGTTTTTATATCTTTCGATTGTTTTTTTTTATTCTAGAACAGAAAATCAAAGTTGCTTGAAAGCACTATTTCATGAATTCATGTGAATAAAACAACCACCTAAATCTAAAGAATCACCAGCAACAAATTATGGTGTAAAAGTCGTGCGAAGTTACGGAAGACATTGTCTTTTAAAAACGTCTGAAGTAAAGAGAGCAGCCATAAACATCACGTACGGTGATCACTTTATAAACGTAAAGCCTGATTGTGATTTAAACGTTTTTTCTGAGAACGATTAGAAGATTTTGATATGTTTTTGAAATAAATATAAAACTAAATACGGTAAAATACATAATTGTTACGAGGACGTTATTGCGGACATTTAATTCTACAGTGTCGTCATGGAGATCATAACGTCTAGTCTGTTCTAGTGCCTTTTGGGCAATTCCATGGTAACGGAATTACAAATCAGAGAATTTTGGCTGTTATTTTTTCTCACAGCATCCAGATATCTCAATATTTTCCCATTTTCTAAACTTAATACTATGCATGGCCACTTGTGCTATATTCTGAACCAAGATTTTTAGAAAACCCCTCACACGTTCAGATGTGAATGACGGATATGTGCTATGGTAACGGAATTACCAGAGAAATGAGTCACTTTGCAACCCAAAGTTTAGTAAAAGTTTCTCTGAAATCTACAACACACTAGCTCCAAGCTAATGTCTGATTCAATTTATTATAATGTCAACTTTATTTTGAAAGTAATTTATTCACAAATATTATCAACAAATTTTCGTGATTGGTCTTTCTTTTGGGGAAGTACATGGTAACGGAATTTTACACATAATGGTAACGGAATTACGCCTCTGACATTTGAGAAGGAAAATGTTATTTTTAGGCATTTATGACTGAAGAAATGCCTCAATAAAGCTTGTTTATATATTCTTCTCTGATACTTAACACAAACTAAGTACTTTACGTCTATAATATCAAATAAAATACAAGTATATAGTATGTAATAAGTGGCTCTACCATAAATAAACAGAATTTTACAAAATATTAGGGATCAGTGGTAATTAAATTTTAGTACATTTTCAACTTCAGGGGTATTAGGACTTACTAGCCAATTTTTGCCTCCTGTACTGATGAAAAGAATTATGCAAAGGCCAAAAATCATCACTAATACTCATGGTGGCAAAAAGAAGCTGCTGAAAACTGCTTATATCTAATAAAAGAGAGCCAATGGAGTAAATTATAAAGTCAAAAAGGGGGCCTAAGCTTTCGATCCTAGCAGAATCTTCGTCGGAGGCAAAATGACAAACATATAAAGTGGAACAACCATAATATAGACCACAAACAAGCTACAGCAACACTAGAAACAAGGAGACAAAAGGGGCATTAGTGAGTAGAGAAGACCAATCAGGTTAGTGAAGGGGATGAAAGAAAAGGAGTAGGCAGACACAAAGGGAAGTTAGTATAAGTAAGGCCAAGAGGGATTAAGATAATGAGGCAGGCAACATCAAACAGGATCTGGAACAAAACAGCGATAGAGGGATGAATAACTAGAGAATTAGTGAGAGGTGGGTCAAACAGGTTACAAAGAAAGGCTTAATAAACTGGTGCATAAGAGTGGGGGAAAAAAAAAGAAGAAAAAGAATGGGGAACAACTGATAATGTGCAAAAGACATATAAGTATATATGATAAAGCATTAAACAAACTAAGAGAAGAAGGTAAGTGTAAATATGTATCTATAAGTGATATATATAAATATATCCAAAAAAGAAATGTATATGAAAAAATATATAAATATATACACATATGGTGTAACTGATATGGTAATCCGCTAGGTGTGACGGGAAAAAACATAAGACTATATAGCAGGAAAGAAAAAAACCTGTATATGTGAAAAAGAGGAAGCAAATTGCCTAAAAAGGTAAAAGCAAATATAGAAGAGAGGGGGTGTATTATGAAGAAACCATAGTATACATGTAAATAAGCAAATGTGGTAAATCTAAAAGAGGTGAGTGGAGAAAAAACAAATATATATATATATATATAATAATTATTATATCGCCTGAATAAGGAAGGAAAAATTGGAGCTGAGCTTGTATGAGATATGGGAGGAAAGTAGAGTAAGAAACTATAATGTAACTATTCAAAAGAGCTGAGGGGAAAAATTATATGTACCGGTATATATAAATTGAAAGTGGATAGGAAAGAAAAATCAGTCGTTCCCCTCTTGGATGTTCAGGCCATGAGGTTGGGTGGTGCGAAGTCGTCTCATCCAGAGCTTCTCCCTGCTAGTACGGACTGAGTCAGGACGGGTACCTAAAGATTCGATGCCCTGTAGCATCATGTCAGTGATGGAGTGGTTGGGGAGGTTAAAATGGCGGCCAACTGGAGTGTCCAGCTTTGCTGTGTTGACGGTGGATCTGTGCCCGTAGAATCGTTTCTTGAGTGTGGTCTTGGTTTCCCCTATGTATTGTACCCTACAAACTCTGCAAGTGATGAGATATACAACATTAGTGGTAGTGCATGTGATGTTGCCCTTGATTTGGTGAGACAGGCTGGTAGAGTTGCTGGTGAAAGTATCGCCCTCGTGAAGGTGTATTTCACATATGATGCACCTGTTGCTGGTGCATTTGAAGGTGCCATGCTGTATGGGAGAAGAATGGTTAGTGAGGGAGGGCACTTCAGCACGAACAATGAGGTCCCTGAGATTCGGTGGGCGTCGGTATGCTAGAAGGGGAGTATCGGGAACGGCCTGTTGGAGACGATCAGAAGTGTGTAAAATGTGGTGGTTATCAAACAGGATTTTGCGGAGAGGGGGTAGATTGGGATGGAAGGTGGTCACAAGCGGTATTCTGTCGGTGGTCTCCTTGTCACTTTTTGGTTTGAGAACTTCAGATCTGGGGAGAGAACGAACTTTGTTAATTGCCAGTTGGACTGCCCTGGCCCCGTGGCCCCTAGCACAGAGATGTTTCTGCAGATTCCTGGCATGGAAGGAAAAATCAGGGTCCTCGGAGCAGATACGGCGAAGTCTGAGGGCTTGACTGTAAGCGATGCCGGTTTTGCAGTGACGGGGGTGGCAGCTGGATGAGTGGAGGTACTGGTGGGTATCTGTGGGTTTAGAGTATAGGGTAGTGGTGATACCATTAGACTTTTTCTGGACTGTAACATCAAGGAAGTGGGTTTCCTGTTGGGAGAAATCAGAAGTGAATTGGATGGTCCTGTGGAAGGAATTGATGTGGTCAATGAATGTATGGAGGCTGTCTTCATCCCTGGTCCAGATGAAGAAAATGTCGTCTATGTAACGCCACCAAATCCATGGGCGACAGGGGGCTGAATCTAACATCTGCTGTTCCAGCTTCGTCATGAAGAGACAGGCGAATGAAGGAGCCATCCGGGTGCCCATTGCTGTACCGAATATCTGTAGGTAGTGCTTGCCCATGAATGTGAAGTTGTTTTTTGTTAGTACATGAGACATCAGAGATTTGATATCGGATATGGGGGGACTGGAATGGCCACTAGCGGCCAAGGCTTCACATGATGCTTGGATACCTTCGTCGTGGGGAATGCTGGTGTACAGTGAAGAAACATCGAAAGTGCCGATGATCGCAGTCTCGGGTATCTGGTCCTTGATGTCATTTAGTTTCCTGAGAAAGTCTGGAGTGTCGTGGATGTAAGAGGGTGCACGTGAGACAAGGGGCTTAATGTGGTAATCAACAAAAAGGGAGATGTTCTCTGTTGAGGAACCATTTCCTGAGAGGATGGGTCGACCGGGGTTGCCAGGTTTGTGGATCTTCGGGAGGAGATAGAAGCGGGCAGGTTTAGCATTAGTAGGGGAGAGAAATTTGTGGGCCTTCTCAGAGAGATACTCGCATTCTTTCATGTCATTCATGGCATCGAATCTTTAGGTACCCGTCCTGACTCAGTCCGTACTAGCAGGGAGAAGCTCTGGATGAGACGACTTCGCACCACCCAACCTCATGGCCTGAACATCCAAGAGGGGAACGACTGATTTTTCTTTCCTATCCACTTTCAATTTATATATACATATAATTTTTCCCCTCAGCTCTTTTGAATAGTTACATTATAGTTTCTTACTCTACTTTCCTCCCATATCTCATACAAGCTCAGCTCCAATTTTTCCTTCCTTATTCAGGCGATATAATAATTATCATATATATACAGTGTATATATATATATTTGTTTTTTCTCCACTCACCTCTTTTAGATTTACCACATTTGCTTATTTACATGTATACTATGGTTTCTTCATAATACACCCCCTCTCTTCTATATTTGCTTTTACCTTTTTAGGCAATTTGCTTCCTCTTTTTCACATATACAGGTTTTTTTCTTTCCTGCTATATAGTCTTATGTTTTTTCCCGTCACACCTAGCGGATTACCATATCAGTTACACCATATGTGTATATATTTATATATTTTTTCATATACATTTCTTTTTTGGATATATTTATATATATCACTTATAGATACATATTTACACTTACCTTCTTCTCTTAGTTTGTTTAATGCTTTATCATATATACTTATATGTCTTTTGCACATTATCAGTTGTTCCCCATTCTTTTTCTTCTTTTTTTTTTCCCCCCACTCTTATGCACCAGTTTATTAAGCCTTTCTTTGTAACCTGTTTGACCCACCTCTCACTAATTCTCTAGTTATTCATCCCTCTATCACTGTTTTGTTCCAGATCCTGTTTGATGTTGCCTGCCTCATTATCTTAATCCCTCTTGGCCTTACTTACACTAACTTCCCTTTGTGTCTGCCTACTCCTTTTCTTTCATCCCCTTCACTAACCTGATTGGTCTTCTCTACTCACTAATGCCCCTTTTGTCTCCTTGTTTCTAGTGTTGCTGTAGCTTGTTTGTGGTCTATATTATGGTTGTTCCACTTTATATGTTTGTCATTTTGCCTCCGACGAAGATTCTGCTAGGATCGAAAGCTTAGGCCCCCTTTTTGACTTTATAATACTCATGGTAACGGAATTACATGGACTACAGCCAAACTAGTAAACATCAGGAATTTTACAAAAACTGAGGACAGCATGTGATCAGATCTGCATATTTAGTCAAAAAATTGTGTAGATGGTAGTTTAAGATATTCTAAAGTCTTGGAATATTCAAAAGAAACATAGCTTTACATACCATTGGCATCTTAGTTAAACTGGAAACTGTCTATTTGATTGTTCAATAAATGTACTAAAAACGAGAAACAAAGCTCAAACCACATGAAAATAGTGCTGACATTCACATTTTGAAAGAATGCTGTGGACAACTAAGCAATAAATTGGTCCTTCATTAGTGCACCAATTAATCTAATTTTCTTTAAAGGTAAGGATTCATTTACTGTCTATATGTGGCTCACTGAGGACTGCAAATATAACAGATCTGTTTATAAAGTCAATATCATCTTCTGGACAGATGTATTACCCAGATGTGACACTAAGAAACTGTAATGATTTGATGATCATAAGTCATATTCATGACCTGAGGTGGTTTTCTTAGGCCATGATTTTTTATTTGATCTCTTTTAAAAAAAAATTTCTCTTTCATATAAAATATGAAAATTTATCCGAGATGAATTTTTATCTTCCGTATCTAAAGATATGTGACAAAGCAGGGCCAAGGATGTAGACATGTCAATCGCGTAACCAACCTTTGCATCACAGATGATGTGCATGCGCCTATGTTTCTTTGAAGAAAACAAGAACTTCTAATTGCGTGGAGGCTATGCTCTCTATCCTTTTTAATTTCAGCAATATTTCTAGGTCAATTAGCTCAAACTTTGAAATAAAAATAAAGGAAAAATAATAAATTATTTAATCATGAGAGTACTACTCTAACATTATTCTTGTACATGTAGATTAAAGAAATATTTCAAATAATTTGATTGACTAATATTGTCTTTGAAATAAAGTGAGGTAGGAAATGTGAAATTGACTTCTAAAATAAAGTATTGTTCATTTTTTTCAATTAAATCCCTGTAAGCACAGAATTTGATTGATGCAATCTCACTCATTTGCCGAACCTCATGGCAGAAAGGCTTTTCATTGGTTGAATGAGATAAGTGGTCTAAAAAACAGCCTTTTTCATTGGAAATTGCTTCATAAATAGACATGTGTCACAGAGATAAAACAGAGATTAAATGGTTATTAGAATACCATTTTGGAAAGAACTTTAGGTTATTTTATTATATCACTTATTTTAATAGAGATGAAATATTTTATTTTATCTCAGACAAATGTATCTCAGAATACTACCACTGTCTCTTTGAATTTCTTTCACAGCAGAATGCTGTTCATTTCTACCCATTTCCAATTAACTTTGTCTTCTGTTATGTTGCTGTTTTCTCAGATGTTTTGTTATTGATGACACTGTTGGTCTCAACATTATCACCATCCTCTCCTTAGAGGAGAGTTCATTTTGTGTATCATCCTTACTTGAAGGGTCATCGTTGTTACTCACTTACTCCATCCATGAAGTACTGATTATTGAATGATGCTGACTTTGCATGTTTCTGAACATCCATTGCATACATATAGGGGTGGAGAACAGTATTGGTTTGGTGATAATTAAGACATATTGAATATCTTTGTCAAAATCCACCATACTTTCGGAATGTCATCTGTATCAAGATTTAGTATGATGTTTTTGGCATGTGGCCCTTGCAACATCTGCAAATTATGGATCTCACTTCAACCTTTTCCACTCATTACTTTTTACTGCTCGTTACACTGTTCGCCAATGCCAGAGTCTTGTCCCTCACCATGGCTTGTTGCAAATAATTTCCAATCTTCCGATGCAAGGAGAGTTACACATAAGATATCGCTTAAATTATTCGGCAATTCCATCTGAAAAATACATGTATAGCCACTTCTTTGAAGCATAGAAATACTCCCAGCCATCCCATAATTTTTTTTACTGAAAAGTTCACTACAGACTGTCGAGGGTGAGTTTATCAGAGGGCAGAGGCACTTACAAAAGAATTAAATGCCATTCTTTTCCAAGGCACACACTGTGAACATGGTCACTCCGTGATTGTGCGTCCAGTATTTTGGATCTCATTAGAACTGGTTCGTGGCAGTGCCATTTTTGGCAAAATCAATCTGGATGACAATTTTGTTTAGATCATCCTGCATATTATAATCATTCTTCTACTCCACCCCAAGAAGTGATTGCCCATTTATCATTTGTAAGGCATTCACCTACATTGTATGCTCCATCAATATACTTTATTAATGCCAATGTACATTATATTGCCTTTATTCTGAATGTTATACTGAATGGGAGCTTGCTGTCAAGTAATTGTATAATCTCATCCTGATTTGGAGTGTAATTACTAATCAGAAGGCTTTTAATGTTCATACATGTAACTATGAACTACAGCTAAGATATCAACATGCTAATGGAACAAAATGGGCTAACGCACACCCCTTAAAAGATATGATAATGGTAATTCCGTTACCATGTAATTCCGTTACCAGAGTTACAGCAGAATTAGAAATGATATTTAAAAAAAATGTTGCTAAGCCTTTAGTAAGTCACATGAAATCAGATAATTCAGAATTATATAAAATTCAAGTAAGGATTTAGTTCATACGAAAAACTTTTTCAGTTTTTGGTAACGGAATTACATCCATTTTTGTAGTAGATTGCAAAATTTTCTCAGAGAAAATTTGAAAATACCCATGATAAAGACATTTGCTACTGGTAATTATTACACCTTCACACACAAAATTAGATGATTTTGAACCAAAAATGTAAAACATTATTTTAGTTACCAAATTTATCCAAAATAAGGTAAAATATATGTTCTCTAATTGAAAATGGTCATCAAATTCAAAAGATTGTTCAGCAAAAACCGTAAAAGGTATTTAAAAAAGGTTTTCAGTTCCTTAAAATATAAGGTTTTGTGTAAAAAGGTCACTCACATTCAGATACATACTATTAATTTTGAAATTTACTGTTTTTACCTTCTCCCATGTGGAATTGCCCTTTTACATCATTTTGTTTACATGTAAAATTGATAAAACCTTTTTAAGTGTCTCGGATGGTATGGACAGCCGTAAGATTTATTATGGAAATACACATTTTATCTATAAAAGAGTAGATAATGTACGATATGCCGTTTTTACAATTTGGACGTCATTGGATAAAATATCGGACATGTCTTTGTGATTCAGAATAACGTCCTAGCGAAGGTGAAGCATGGCAAAAAGGTAAGAAAACTTCTTGCTTTATTTTGCAGCATTATGAAGAATAAGAATTCGATAATCTTGCCAACTAGATATGATTGTAGATCAGAATTAAATAAAAGTATTGATTATGCATGTAAGTAAACTTTTTTAGTTTGAGACGCGACGGTGGACACCCTCAAATCATGTCCACATCAAATGAGTAACGTCGTCATGATATCTATATAATTTTCCAGATTATCTCCTTACCTATATATAATTTTTTTATTTGTTTGTTCAGAATGAAACTCCCAACAAGACTACATCTCTTGATTACTACATTCCCGGCCATTTTTAGAATTACGTAGATTTTTCCTTAATATTTGTAATAATCATCAATATTTAGGTCGTCGTAATTTGATAACATATATTCAAGTAAATGCAAATTATATTCTAATAAAGAAAGAAAATCATTGAATATCACTAATCAATCAACACACCGTGACAAAATACGAGAAATCAACACCAAAACATAACAATCACCCAAGACAAAGCACAAAAGTTTAGACATTACGGCAAACATATTGAAGGGACGGACATGCTTTTTTTCTCCCTGGGACTACATGACTGAAAACACACATGGAAAATTTTGTATGTGTATGAACAGGGTTGACCGGCGCACGTGCTCTAGAACTTTTGAGATGAATCTCGTATCGTGTGTGTGGTAGAAACTTGAAAGTTGGGACGTTACGAAGGGGACGGACAAAAATTTCAGATTTTTGAAAGTACATTTTCATATCTCTCGTGCATGGAATATCTGATCATACCATATGGGATTGAAAGAGTCCTCATGAGTGTATAATATGATAAGGTTAAGAAAGACAAGATGATTTACAGGCTCGATATAATAAGAGATTAATGAATCTAATATCAGGGGACGGACATGGTAACGTCTCAATACTAGTTTTTCAAACGGCAATATTTCTGAAACGTAAAACATGTCAACAATTTAGTTGGAATTATCAACAAACATACACATCAGACTTCTTTATGGTAATCCAACTCCATCACGTTTGTCTTTAATTTTGTTTTATTCCAGTTTGTTTAAGTATATACAGAGCTGCCAACATTGGGAAGATAGAATCCAGTAGATTTCGCGGAGGTACATGTACTATGGTTTTGTGAGGGAGCAGCGCGGCGGAACGCTGTCCCATGGATGGGAGTTGGATAGCAAAACACATTAAGAAACAACATTTTATATTTTCAATAATTCATAAAAGAATGCATTGAACATGAAAATACCTTTAATTGTCCAGAGGGGAAGGGGCTTCAGTAACTTTAGTGGTAAACATGGTACATGAGCTTGCCTGGCCCTGTAAAGACTTTATAGACTCTAGTCTATGTGGCCTGTAATTAAAGTCTCTGTCTGACTGATTCCTGTGAAAATTGTCACACAGTCCCATTCCGCTTGAAAATTCTTTAAACTTCGAAAAACATTTTGTCGTCTTGGTCTTGCATGACTCCATCTCCATGGTCACTGACGAATCGGGACGGGGCGTGCTTCGCACTGCACAGCTCAGCCAACCAGCGCCAAGCTTAAGCTAGCTCACTCACGAAAGAGAAAATGTTTGAATCCGATCAACCCAAGTGAAACTTTAGTAGGCAAAAAAATATCCACTTTGCTTCTGTTCTTCAGGATTGTCAATAAAATTATTCCTGAAAGTAATCCACTTGTTAATCCCATGATTGATCCACAGTTTCAGCTCGAATAAAGCGCACAAAAGCTTACGAAAAATGCCCCGCAATGCTCATGGACTTCCCTTCTCGTAGCCTCCTGGCGCGGCGTAGCCGACCGGAGACCAGGCAGGGCCGCGCCGGGGCGCATCGGTGGGCATGTGCATGGAGTGCCGCTAAAGTGTTTCCATGCAACACATTGCAGAACCCGGAAATAAAATGGCTTGTTAGACTAATTCACCAGTCGTTTTGTAGAATTATCTTCATTAACATTGGAAATCAATGTACGATTATACAAAAACTGGTAAAAGTTACTGGATAAAATGAAAATGTGATTCGGAGGTTCCACGTGGGTGTAAAGGGAGTTGAACATGCTAGACTTGTAAAACAGCCGTTTGTATGAATTTTTACAATTTAACAGCTAAAAATCACGATTATCCGGGAGATTTTAGCATGGGGTCGGGAGAACGGGAGATTCGATCGAAATCCAGTATTCTCCCGCAGGATCCGGGAGACTTGGAAGCTCTGTATATATTCTGTTTGTCCAAATTTTCAGTACATTTTTTGGGAGAAATTCATACTTAAATCGTAAAATTCTCAACAATGAAAAAAATTTCCGTCTTGAAGTTATCACTGCTATCTCTACAGGACTGGTGAATAATAATTCACTCACTACAAATTTCTTATGTTGATATATATTTTTGGGGGAGGGGCTTGATTTTGACCTTGCCGTTTTCTCTCCTTAACCGGAATGGCCCAAATTCGCGATTGATTGCTAATCCACTTCTAACAACAGGGGCCCCAGTCAGTCGGCAAGCTCCTGTGTTAATGAGCAAATGAGCAAGATTTATCCAAGTCCTCTCGTGGCTGAATTCATGTCCCTGCAAAATCTCATGAATTGTGAGACTTTTTTTCTCAAAGAATTTAACCACTTTTTCCTTGAGTAATATTGATTATTCTTGTACCATGGGAAAGAGTAAATGTTACTCTTTTATATTGGTCATTTCTTTTGAATAAAAAATTTTGATAAATAAGTGAATTTTTTACCTGAAAAGATGCATCAAACAGAATTTTCTTCCTCTGTTTTCACTTGCAAATTGCGCAACATTTTGTGTTTTAGGCACAAACATTATTTATATCATCCGAAAGCTCAAACTCTATACTTTCTTACAATGTCACTCTTGATATGTGGCATCTTTTAGATGGGTCAGCAGCCAGCTTTTTCCATCAAGATGCAAGACGAGATTTCTGAAAGTTCTGAGTAACATAAAATCCAGAGTTTTGATTGGCTGAATAATGTTTTGAAAACAACAGGCACAGGTAATTTGAAGAGATTACCACATGGTGAGTGTGACCTTCCAGAGGCCCAGTGTGGGGAACATTGGAATTTGCGTGGGTGTGTGGTCTCTATGACCAATCAGAGCTGCTAGATGTACTTGGCCTATGAAAAGCTGGCTGCTGACCCATCTAAAGTACATCTTCTTATAACAATTATATCATATTAAAGCTTAGATCTTCAGCTTTATCATGATCTAAAAATCATTTGTGCTCAAACAGAAATTAAGTGTGAAAACAACAACTTTTTGTTGCATGAAAAAATTTATTTTGTTTCATGTTTTAGATCAAAAGTTTTCCCTATATTACAACATTCTTTTAAAAATTCAAACACATGACCTAAAAGAATGATTCTTATTCTTCTTTACAAAGATACCAAAAACATGAAATTTGGTCAATATTTAGAGCAGCAATGGCCGAATGAAAAGAGGTGTTTTGGTTCGCACCAAGCTCATTAAAAATGCAAAAACCCTCTAGTCATGAATATCACTTGGATAAAAGAAGCTACTTTTTCAGGGCTTGCCGACTGACTGGCCCGTATTCTGAAGTCAGGTTTAACTTAGACCACGGTCTAACTCTGTGCTAAATCACGGGGAGCCTAAAATTCAGAAATTCTGTCTATATTGTATATTTCTTATGTTTACTTTTTGTGTGTCCTTTTGCTTTCATAATGAAGAAAATACTTCAGTTATCATTCCCAGACAATTATAGACAATTTCGGTGTCATATGAGTTAATAAATTGAATGTGTAATGTTAGGGATTTGCGCCCCAATTGGCTCTCCATAATTAAACCATTACTTTAAACCAGGTTTTAATTTAAACCCGAGATCAATATACGGGCCAGGGAGTGTAAAGTGATTTTGTTCAGTTAAAATTGATCTATTACTTGTAGAATTGCAACAGAATATTTGCAATTGACTGCAAATCTTTTCTTGCAATACCTAACTCTCATATCAATAACACATATTCAATGGATAGCCCTAGCACCATCTATGCACACATGCATGAATAAATCTGTTTTAACTCACCTGACTGCAAGGGTGAAGACCCATAAGCCATGTGGGTGGGGCTACTGTCATTAGAGTCATCATGGGTTGGGGAAGGGGGTGGGGTTGCCGTGGTCACCAACGACCGATGCTTGTCCAGTATGGTTTCCAGTATATCTGTTACAAGAGGGAAGATACCTAGTTACCAATATTTGGTGTGTATGCATTGTTGCACTTAATCACATATATTAATAATAATAAGACACCGTTCTCACTACCATCCTAAAACTAGTTTACTAGAAACTAGTTTAGTGGAAACTAGTTTAAAGTGTAATGAGAACGGTGGAAGCGATCTTTCAAACCGGTTCATAATACCACCTCGCGATGTAGTTTTCACGATCGCTTTGCCTCGTTAAACTGGTTTTAGCATGAGGACACAACCGTTCTTCGGGAAGCAATCTTCGCACATTTTGAGCGCACTATTCCACACAACAGGTGTAGAATGCCTACGCTGCAGTTTCAATTCCCCGCGAAACGTGTCACCCCACTGAGAGCATGTCCATAGCAACAAGATCGCTTTATGTGAAGTGATTTTGAAAACCACTTTCGTGTGATCAAATGGGAACGCTAGCAAAGCAATCTCCCAAACTGGTTTCCTGAATCGGTTTCCAGTAAACTAGTTTTAGAAAGCGTAATGAAAACGGTGTCTAATACAATATTAGACAGGCATTTCAAAGAGCATTATTTTATGTGTATAACTGAACAGTGGTTATAAAAAATGAAGATCTAAGAAATAAACAAAGACACAGTCTTAAAATCTATACCAAATATCAATGCAGTAGAGCAGATGATGGCAACATCCTCAGTAAGATCCCCTCAAGTTAAAGTGATCTTGACCAAACAAGACACATACATGTATACCAACTTCAACAAAGCAGAGGCACTAGGGATTGTCCAATCAAAGACTATTTAATAAAGTTAGATTTCAAACAGGGTTGAAACTTGAAGGCAGCTCGCAATATAATACAAACACATATATATACAGTATATATTAAAAAATAATATTTGAAATAAAGTTTCAGGTGCTTGATTGGCTTACGTGTAATAAGACTGAAGACCGTAGGAACTTGATCCAAAAGCAGCTTCTGGACTTCCTCCTTCCTGGCGGCGCTCAAGTCCTCTCTGGGTGATCCCAGTTCCTCTGACGTGGTCTGAAGCATGATCAGACCAAGACTGCATGTCTGTGGCTGCTGAATAAGCTGTGAAAAACGATCATTGATAGTCTGAATTACAATATAGTCATCACTGCCCTTGACAGAGCTATTGCAGCTGTGAGTCATCTGTGTGACAAAACTCCCAGTAGATACTAATTGAATGAATTCAAAAAGAACACCCTTCCTTCAACATTACAAAAAGCAAGGATAATCAGCACATGTCTTGGAAAAGAAATGTGTTTTATTCAAGTAAAAACCCAATTTTTTCTTTCTAGAAAAAAAAAAAATTATGAGGAAAATAAAATATGGATTTAGACACAGCAGTACGCATAAATTCAGCCAAAAGAAGGATAATAAAAAGACTATATAAAATCTTTCCAGGGAAGCAGTTTCAAGGATAGGGGTGATGTGACAGTGCTAGCTGGATAGAAGTAAAATGCACGAAGCTGCACTTTTGTAATTTCTAAGGTTTCCCAATTAGGAGGCCATTGCCAAAATTCAACCCATGCACAAATACAGGAAGTGAAAGTACCAGTCTCTGTTGCTGACGAGATATTTTCATATGAAGCTAATGTTGCCGCAAGTTTTGCATTTGCTTTAATCTACCACATGGCTCACCTGGAGTATGGATGGAAAGAAGTCTGGGTAGAAGTGAGGCCAGTCAAGTCTGGCAATACAGACAATGACCTTGATAAGCTTGTTCCTGATGTAGTTGGGTACAACCTTGTGTTGGCCTAAGAGGAACTTGGTCAGACCTGTCCGGATCTCCATGCGATCCTGGGGAGGTAGCCCTATCCATTGTCTGTTGATTAAATTCTGCATGAAGGGAGGAGAGTGTGTTAGTGTCATGATCATTGATAGAGATTCTTGGTGGTAGGACACCTGGGGGTGTTTCACAAAGATTTTAAGTGTGACTTGGCATCACCGCATTGGTCAAATCATGCTAAGAGGACCAGCTCTACAGCATATAAATTCAATAAGATTACATATTACACATCATGTGCTCTTCAGCATTTACATGCAAGCATGATTCTAGATCTCATTATTCTTTGTGAAACAAGGGCTGCACAACATGAAGGTTTGCAATGACCAATCAAGAACCTTGCTGCATGCACACTGTTCAGAACACTGACAAGGGGGTGTTTCACAAAGATTTAAGTATGACTTAGAGTCGCACTTAAATGCCTAGTTGCGTGGGTTATAAAAGGCTTGACCGCATTGGTCAGATCGTGCCATGAGGACGCGAACTACTGCATATCAATAAGATCGCGCGTTGCATATCATGTACGCGTCGGCATTTAAATCTTAAAACTTAAATCTTTGCAAAACACCCCCAAGGAAAAAAATTAGAGTGTTTCTTTTTTATATTTGCAATTCACCAAAAACCTTTATATCATGGGACCTAGGGTCATGTAAAGTTGTGATGAATTCAAATCACACTCAACTTGATATTAATCTTAATTTCTAAATCTTTATGTAACAATTTGAGAAATACATTGCAATTCTTTGTCAGACATGCCCTTGAAATAGAATAGGGCATGGTAAAATTTCCTAGTAATCTGTCAGGGGCTATGTGATACTGAAGGGGAAATTCCATTGTAGCAATTAAAGCTATAATGGGAGGGGTGATGTGATAAAACTTTTTGTAAAGATGCGTAGAAGGAAGGTCAAATAAAAGTAAAGGTATTGGTCCAAGAACTACATCTAAACCAACATTTGGTAAATGTACAAATCAACAAAACATATAACTGGGAGTCCTGGGACTCGACCTTAGTACGTACAAATATTATGTGTATAGCCATTATGCATTAATGTCATTACCCCGTCATCTATGAGGCTAAAGCCATTGCCTTGCATGCGTTGGTCAGCTGCAGCTGGAGTATCTCTGAAAACTCTGTTTACGCATAGGCCTACTTGAATATCATCTAGGGGAGGTGCTATGAGATTATAATGCCATAAGGTCTATTGAGAATTTTGTTTTTAAAATTCTAATTTCACTAAAGAAGAGGATATTTACCTGTAAGACATGCTAGAAAAAAAAACAAGACAAAAAGTGAGCTTTATACTTTACCTCAAAGACACTAAGGGCATACATCATGACATACTCATTACGAGTATGCATGAGGAAACTGAAGCAAAGTCTCCATGACCCACTCTGTGCACTGAAGTTATTCAGAAGTTCCTCTGAAATGACAAGGGAACATGGAAAATCAAATGCAATCTCGCATTATCACTTTGGGGCTACTACACACGCCTGATATTAGTCTGCTCACTCTGCTGTTCAAACCCCTCCACTCGAGTTAACCCTAATTCTCCCGGGGGGGGGGGGGGGCCATTTTCGCGATATATCTGCTTCGCGAATTTTTTTTACCTCGCCGCTCACTGACTTTTTACTTTCAAGTCTCGCGCAAATTTTGAGACCAAATTTGTGACGCCCGGGTACGCGGTTACGACATTACGCAACATTATATAAGTGCATGTCAGACCCAAAATTGCTCATAAACGTGATTTCATGTACAAATCCAATGCAAATAGTGTATTTAGCCAAAATTCACAAATGTATCATTATTTCTACTTTTACTGATTAAACTTAATTAATTTTGCCTTGTTTATGATCAGAATTAAGTCTGGAACGATTTCCATTGAAAAAACAATAAAAAACCAAAAGTAAAAAAACAAAGAAATACATAAGAAATTCATAAAACAATAAAATACATAAGAAATTGATTTCCAAACCGAAGTTTTTTTTAATTGCGATTGTTAAGAATGCTACAAAGAATATTTTTACCAAAAATTAGCATTCTAGGAGCATTATTTAGTGAATTAGAGCAAAAAGTATGATTTATGCATAAATTAGCATAATTAATTCATATAAAATAAAATCTCAATATTTTGGAAAATTTTACCATACAGCCTTGTAGATTACATCACACACTACCAGCGTGCAAATTTTTGCATTGCTCGCGCGATCGGCGGCCGAGATCTTAAGGGGGGGCCATAATGGCCCCCCCCCCGGGAATGACAAGAATCAAAATACCCCGGGAGCTTGAGGGTTAAGGGTCTGAATATGCAGCCTATGCCCTGTGTACTGAAGGACACAGCAAGTTTTGTACATATACTGGTCTTTGCATGGAGACCCACTTGTTGATCAAAGTTTCAATCAGGGTCTGTGCCTGCAGACTAACCTGATATTATGATAGTCTTTGAAAGGTCAAGATAACAACATAGCTACGTTTGGTACAGTATATTTCCCATAGTGATTGAATGACCAACAGGCCTTATATTACCAAACGCGAGAACTTAGAATGTGAGAAAATAATTTGATGCGCTTAGAAGTATGCATGATCCTCCTTCCAAAAAGAATTTGAGAGATGATGAAAAATTATGATAACACATTTTTAAGTGTTTATTATCTCAATAACAAATCATTATGAAAACAGCTGATTGGTGATCCAACTTTTCCGACACAGAACAAAGGTTCGGTAAATACAATTCAATTTTCAAGTGACAAAAGATTTCACATGTGCAGAAGGGTGCGATGAGAAGCTGATACTGCAAAGAAAATTCACTCGGGCAAATTTTAAATCTTTACATTTTCTAGGTATTTTTGTATTTATTGTAGAATCTTGATGAAAATTTAAGAAAATATAGAGTTTGATATAACAAATAAATGAAATGTGTTTGGTGATACGATCCACTACCACACTTATACAAGTGTTAGTGTTAGGAGTACTTTATAATTCTATGCAGCAAGTAGTGACAACTTGATTGACAAAAAGACTGACTTCTAAAGTGGTGCTTTGAAAGAGGACACATGAACTAATTTACATTTTTATTTATCATTAAAATCAGCAAAACTGATCGCCATCCAAACAGAAGGCTGTGGCAAGCATTTTTCTAGCAAATTCTAGGGAAATTTAGGGGAATTTAAACTTAAACTTTCCACTACAAATTCAGATTGCCAAATGTTTCATAAAACACATACCATGCATGTAAATTTGTGATTTTAGTGACAAGCAGGCATCTCAAATATTCACAATGTACTGTAATCCAAAGTGATTGGCACAAGCGATGTCGCACAAATACCCGGCGACACAACATTATGCTCATGCGACCTTGCTCCGGTCTTAAAATCTTAGAGGGCATAGGGTTACAATTAGGACTGTAATAGAGTTTTGGTTCAGAATAATGTAAAGATAAAGATTAGGGTTTATTTGGTTGTGGAGGTTAGGTTTTAGGCTTGGCTTAATGTGCAGAGTTTCCATCGGAGCAATTGTCGCCGGAATAAATGTCATGGAAAACAAATACCCTTGAGTGCCTGCTGCATCATCACTAACACACTGGGTGATTTCAAGTTCAGTGTTGACCTTTTGGTGTTAGTGTTAGGTCAATTTCTACACTAGTATAACACCAAATAATATATTGAAGATGGTCCTGAAAAGTCACTCACTAGTTGTTGAGGTGTCAATATTGTCATCTGGATCAGTTTTGCAAACACAGAATAGGTTTTGGAGCTAGGGGAATCAATCTAAATTGTGCTTCCAACACCAACATCCACGTCAACACTGGACTTGAAATCATCCACTCTTGACATGTATACATCCATTTTTATGTTCAAGTAATCTTACCTATATCTCGTTTGCGTTGATTTGTTGTTGATATGGCAAAGAACTCTGACATAAGCCCCTCTAGGGTTCTTAAAGAGGAGTCCTCTGTAGTCTGAAAAGAAGCAAACAAATCATTTTGTATACTTCTGTCTTAAAAATCTATTAACTTGCAAGAGGTACAGTATGTACTAGAAGTCACTTGCGCAAGATTTGGCATAAGTTATTCTGCAACATCACATCAGGTACAGAAATGAAGGACTTCTGTAGATTTTCTGGACATTTGACAATTTATCTCTTCAGACAGACATAAGAAGACTTACATGTATATGCATTGAAAACTGGAGGTCTTAACTCGTCCAACAGATCCTTGAATTTTCCACTGATTTAGCTGATTTAACATTTTTGTTCTAAACTTTCTTTACACAAATCAATATTTCCATTCCACCAATATTTTTCAGGTTGTCTTTTTTTACTGCGATGTTGAATTTCAACTTTTAGACTCTATCTCAATAAATTTTAACATCTTGAAATAAATTGCCATGCTCCAAGGCTGTGATTTGACAGTCCCTGGCCTTATTCATTCAACATAAATCATTGCACGCTGAAAAGTCATAGCATGCGAGAGCCCCTGAATAAACGCAACATGCATCCAGTAAGTTGCAGCAGCCATTTGCATCTGCATCCACTCAAATTCACAATTGAATCAAGGCAACCTGGAAGTTTTCACTGGTTTTATTTATTTACTTTTTCTCTGTTTTTTTGTTCTGTTTTTGTTTTTCATTTAGAAGATACAGTCCTAAACTAAAAAAAAAAAGAGACTCCGAACTAAAACACAGATTTCTTGTTTTCTAGCAATCCTGTTTGAATTGAAGTGCTTCTTAAATCTGGTCTAAGCTTATATGGCACAGATTCCACATTTTTCATAAGACAGGTTCGCCTTTCTAACATGCTTTCCCGTTTTTCACATGTAGCATGCCAAATCAAATCTCAGCTATGATCGGCAATGAGCACAAGCTGGCGCTATCGCGGATGTGCATGAAATTTGTATGAACACGTCGGCTTGCTTTTCAATGCATTGCTACTGATATTGCTACCCTTACATGTACATCAATGGCAGGGTAGAGAATTCTCCATTTCCGCCTCCGTGATCGTCCCACTGTACGGTGAATGTGGTGGGTTTGAAACCAATTGCAGCCAGATTTTTATATCAGATTTAGCTCCAAAATCCGACGAAATCCACTCACAATGAGATCAAATCTGTCAAGATCTGTTAGGAGCGGTGGGAGGTCATGACCAAAGACGGTCCACTGATATTGAAATACTGTACTGACCGCAGTCTCACCTGCATTATGCGATTCACTACAGCAGCAGTGCTGACTTTGAAAACTAGTACTATCAAATAATTATTCACAAAAAACACCATTCAGAAAATGATACAATACTACATTCATTGACCCTAAATGACATTTGACCTTGATCATGGGACCTACATGTAAGACTTGTCAGTAATACTTCATTACCCCTCAACCAAAAAATTACTTTTTTTCTTTCCAGGGCTCTTTTTGGAGAAACTTAAAAATTTTCCAGGGCTACTTTTTCATTTTCCAGGGCTCTTTTTCCACTTTCCAGGGCTACAATTTCTGGAGCTATTTCGCGGCTTTTTTGCGTTTGTGTGTGTGTGTATATATATATACACGGTAGCTAGCATATACCAGGGAAGTATAACACTTCCCTGGTTTGACCTTCGCATTGTTTCTTCGAAGTGATTGTTTATGATTTTAGTGTTGTGATGATAGATTGATTTTGATGCTTGAACGATATCTGAGTTGATTCATGGACCTAATACAGACCTATTCAGATTAAATCATGGAGGTAGAACCTCCATGAATTAATCCAAGTTTGAATGTTTGATACTTGGTTGACGTGAGCTTTGCGTGTTTACTATTTAGTGTTATAGCCCATTTGCTAAATTAATCTAGAAAGATCTGTATTCGTGTCTAAAGACAATGTAAAAGAAAAAGAAAGTTCTGAATTTGTACAATTCTGAGGTAATTTATTTTATCATACAATATAGGTACCTGCAAATGTTATGAAGTTGAACAAATATCCTTCGTACATATTTGACTGAAAGTTATTTAAATGACACTTTTTAAAAAAGACTTAAAATTATTCATACAAAATAATGATATTAGTCATAAAAGGTCATTGAATTGTTAAGCGTTCGTATCAGTTACACAGATTCATGACAAAAAGGCCTACCAGAACCAAAACTGGCAATTTCCATCATCCATCATGAATGCCTAGCCTTCCTTGCACGGCCTCTAATTGAAATGAACTTATCAACGTCTTTGCAAATTTTACCTGACCTAATTTCTCCACACAGTGAGAGGGGCCATGTGGCAGCCAAACCAAAACAGAATGAAAAGGGCGGCAATCTCGTACCCCCCCCCCCACCACCACAAGAATATCAGATTTCCAAACATGTGCTTCTCAAGATTGTGCAATACATGACGGAGACAAAGAAAGTTATGTAAACAAATTGCCGAGGGTTGATGTCCCTGAATTAAGGGGCTAGTCTACGTTTTCAGTCACTTAAGAAAATGGCGAACTGGCCAAAGGTGAAATACATCATTGAAAAAAAAATGAATGTTTGGATTAAAATAACGAAGATTAAATGAAATATGACTGAAAAATATCCATAGTTGAATCTCTACTTTTATTACTGACAGAACAATAACATCATTTTTTTTATTAACTTCTTGCCAATATTCCAATAAGGCAAGACTCCCATTTAAGACTAGCAAGCAAACGTTATCAATGGGATTTTTGAATGAAAGAAAAAAAAATCAAAGCGTGATTTTTTTTAAAGGGATAGACGAGACTCTTGTTTTGAACAGAGATATAAAAATATTTAAAAACAAACAAGAGGTGATAAACACTTCATTAAAATTATAATGAAGTTCGTAGTGAATTACAACTTGTAAAAGGAGAAATTAACAAGAATAATAGGGAAATAAAGTTTGGAAGAAAAGAAGGAATGAGGAGAGACAAGCTTTGGGGGGAAGGATCAAGATGGGTGGCTGCAGCTCGACATGGGGCTAGAGAGTGTACATAAATGGGAGGGGGGGGGAGCAATCATCTATCAAGTCGCCCAAAATCTTACACCTTCAAACTTCTCACACAATCCACACACAAATCCCAGTTCATGATACAATCACAAGTGTCGCTCAACGTACACATGCGCACGTGGTCTCTACTGGCATTTTACAGTCACACACACAGAAATACACACTACACACAATGCACACGATGCATCCCCATACCACATGCAGTCACACTGAGCCTAAAGCACACAAGCAGAGAAACGTTCTGCTCGAAGTGTATATGACTCCTCGGCTCCAAATTCTACATTTATTTTATCTCAGTGCTTGGAGTCGGCGCTGGGGCCGATTTTCGTCCATGAATGAGAGAGCATGGCAAAGACTCGAGTCCCTTTATCTCAGAACCGCCGCCGCTTGGTACTCGAGTCTCCAGAGATCAGGGTCGACTCCCCGACTCTGGCATTGAGAATCGGGTAGACTCGATTACCCGGCGCTGGCTCCCAAGCCTAGTTGACGGGGGCGATTATGAGTTTTGCAGTCGCCCTCGTGTGAATGTTTTTAGCCCTTTTCCGGGGCTCTTTTTGGACTTTCTGGGGCGAATTCGCCCGCCGCCCCCGTGTAATTTTTTGGTTGTTACCCCTATGTCCACAATTTACAAACTATATCCATAAACTTTAAAAATTGCCTCCAACATGGCTAAAGTTCATTGACCTTGGTCATGTGACCGGTAACTCAAAAAGGATGTTCAGTAATATCTGATTACTCTTACAGTATGTCCAAGTTTTATGAACTAGAACAATACAATTTCAGAGTTATGATGGTAAATTAACAAATACCCCCCAAATGGCCAAAGTTCATTGACCTTAAATGACCTTTGACCTTGGTCATGTGACTTGAAACTTTGGCAGAACTTTCATCGACTAGGTCCATAAACTTTTTAAGTTATAATGACATTTCAAAAACTTAACCTTAGCTTACTGTCCTTAGATTAAGATTTTGATATAGATCTACTCCCCCAACATGGTCTTAGTTCATTGACCCTAAAGGCCTAAATGACCTTTGACCTTGGTCATGTGACCTGAAACTCGGGCAGGATCTTAAGTAATACTTGATTAACCTTATGTCCAAGTTTAATGAACTAGGCCCACATACTTTCTAAGGGGCGGAGTTGTCAATTTGCGGCCGCGAAACATGGCGATACAATTCAAGATTTATAGAATTTTACTTTTAGAGAGGTTGAAAAAAACATTGCGATAAAAAATACAGGTGCATGTAGACAAAATATATTCAATAAATATTGTCATTGATGTAAATTTCATTTTGTGAAAATTTCATTTTGTTTTGTTAGAACAAAAAAATATTGGCAGAGCTCAGAATTAACAGTAAAACACGTTGAATTTTGAATTTCGGGCAGTTTACAAAATCTTAAAGGTCAAGTCCACCCCAGAAAAATGTTGATTTGAATAAATACAGAAAAATCAATCTAGCATAACGCTGAAAATTTCATCAAAATTGGATGTAAAATAAGAAAGTTATGATATTATAAAGTTTCGCTTATTTTTCACAGAACAGTGATATGCACAACTCAGTGACATGCAAATGAGACAGTCAATGACGTCCCTCACTCACTTTTTCTTTTGTTTTATATTGTTTGAATTATACAATATTTCATTTTTTACAGATTTGACAATAAGGACCAACTTGACTGAACCATATAGTATTAAACAATGCTAATTCCACATGTTCATGGAGGAATTAATCATTGTTTCACTTGACAATGAGGAGAAAATTAGAATATTTCATATTTCTCACAATAAAATACAAAAGAAATAGTGAGTGGATGACGTAATCAGTCTCCTCATTTGCATACCGACAAGGATGTGCATATAACTGCAGGGCCTGACCTTAACTTTTTTCTTAGGGAGCCAGCCGGGCTCCTCAAGCACTTTTTTAGGGAGCCCGCAAGGGTTTTAAGGAGCCCAAGTTTATCACATTTTTTTTTGCATAATACCAGTCATGAACTATTTCAAAAATTAAAACGCACTATCACGATACGGTTTTTTTATTTTAATATTCATGAGCACCAGGTGTATTTATTCAGGGTAAATCAGATTTTAAGCGTATTTTGACTCCCCAACAGCCTTACACACCGGTATACAACTTCACAAACACACTGGCTTTTTTTTTCATTTTTAATGACACCCCCCTCCAAAAAAAAGATAAATAAACAAAACTGAAATAAAATAAATAAACAAGATGAATACATACATATATAAATATAGGGAGAGAGTCTGATCTACTAATAATAAATTATGAAAGATCGAGAACTTATTTGTTAAAAAAAAAAATTTCATGCTCAGAATCATGGGTGTGGGTTAGTGCGTGTTTGTGTGGGTGTGACTGTGAGGTGGACTTGGATATACATGTATAAGTAAAGGAAATTAAATAATTATGTAATTTCTACTCTATAATATCCTTTTTATATCAGTACAAAACCACACAGGATAAGTGTAGGCACATGTTTGTACGTGTACCCTAACTTTTCCTGCAGTTCTTTGAAAAATGCAGATCTCCACGGAAATTGCATTTCTCTATGAGGGAGTCTAAATTTGGTGAAAAAGTATTCAATAATAACTTAAATATACATCACAATGAAGAAATCATCCAACTTTATCGGTTGTTTGAAAAAATAGACCTGAAATGTAAACTATCTGAAACAGAAAATCACCATCATTGAGGCCTTTACTGACCAAATCGTCCTCCAGAGCTCTGGCAGAGACAGAGAGCTCAGACTTGCTCAAGTGTCAGTGCGTGCGTGAGTAAAATTCGGCGGCCTCCTAAAATCAGATGGTGCCTTGTTTGATGATTTACTGTCCGATATTTACCCCTTCCTTAGAACACAATGAAACAAATGATTTTTCAGTTATAATTCACAACCGAAGTAAATTATTTTGGATGTTAATAATAGGCTCTGTTTTGCGAGGGCTCAGAGCCGAAGTCTACACAACGACGGACTCACCAATGCGAGGTTATAATTAGAATTCTGGGATTTATCTCATGTGCATTTCGAACTCCTTTTTCACAGAATCGTGATATCCATAGGGGAAATGTGTGCATTAGAAATTACACACGGGGGTAATAATAATGGAACCGTTTTTGTGGCTGGTATTAGAAAAAAGTTAGGGAGCCCGCCGGGCTTTTTCAATTACTTTCTAAGGAGCCCGCAGAGGTTTTAGGGAGCCATTTGCCACCGGGCTCCCGCTAAAATCGAGCCCTGAACTGTTTTGTGAATTTAAGCAAAACTTTAAAATGCCATAACTTTCTTATTTTACATCCGATTTTGATGAAATTTTCAGTGTTATGCTTGTTTGATTTTTCTCTTTTTATTCAAATCAACTTTTTGTTGGGGTGGACTTGTCCTTTAATAATAATAATATATACTGATAAACTATGTACATATATATTCTACTGTGCTGCAATTAAGAGCTGGTGAGATGCTTGAGAACAAAATTAGAAAAGGGGGTAAAGAAATGTATGGGAATTATTTGAACAGATAGGTTTTTAGTTTTTTAAAGTTTGAATGTTTCTACTGATAGACAGGATCTTATTACATACGGCAAAGCAGGCGCTAATGCAGTTTCGCACCGGCCGATTACCAGCATTGAGCATACCTCATCACCAATACTTGTTCCCAAATGTCATGACAAGCCTCTCAGTCACTTTTCGAGGTCAATATACCCACCTCTTTTCCAAATATTGCGATCGGGAACGGCTGTATTTCAGCTTTGATCTCGATGTCGTTCGAATCCTCAGACATCACTTCGCGGATCGCTCCGGGGGATCGCTTGGATTCGCCGTGCGCCGTAATGTTGATATGGACTGAAGTTATGCGACCAAAAGATTCGCCTGCAGCATGCTGGCAGTTTGTTCGCCACATGTTCGCATGATTTGGTTGCTAACTTCAGTCCATATCAACATTACGGCGCACGGCGAATCCAAGCAATCCGCGAAGTGATGTCTGAGGATTCGAACGACATCGAGATCAAAGCTGAAATACAGCCGTTCCAGATCGCGATATTTGGAAAAGAGGTGGGTATATTGACCTCGAAATGTGACTGAGAGACTTCTCATGACATTTGGGAACAAGTATTGGTGATGAGGTATGCTGGTAATCGGCCGGTGCGAAACTGCGCCATTAGCGCCGCAAAGCATTCCATAATTTTGGGGCTGCACAGGCAAAAGCACGATCTCCCAAACTAAAGTTATCTTTGTTATGAGTGGGGATATGAAGGAGCAAATTATCATGAGAACTGCGCAGGTTGTGAGAGTGTCTGTGAACTTTTCTTTGTAAAAGCTCAGAAATATAACTGGGGGCTTGGCCACTTAATGACTTAGTGCAATCTGCGGTTGCCAAATTAATTGCGATTTGTCAAATCTAAATCTCTTTTGCTGCGATTTGTCAAATCTACTCTGTACCGGTACTCAATATCAATATCCAGATCTATTCTTATCAGCTTATCAAGGAAAGAAATGGGTTAATTTACTTCATTCATGTCATTTTCATTTCAAAAGAGGAAATAAGCACCGACAGCCGGGCCGAGGCACACACCCACCCGCACCCTCGGCCTCCACATTGTCTGCTTGATCATGTCACGCATCTATTCTTGAATCTTGCATTCACTGATTCAGCACATGAATTCAAGCGGCCGGTCAAGACACGTAGCGAAGAACCTCCGCGACTGCAGCCACATAAAACCCCCATGAAACGAAAGTAGGCGCGGCAATTTTACCAATCTTACCATGATTCTTTGAATCTTCACTCCTACTTCAAATCATGACCGAATTTATCCAAAAATAATTTATGTAGGCTATTTCCTCACGAGAGATGAGCACCCTCAGTAGAATGGTTTCCTGTTAAACGTCAATTTTAGGGTCAGATGTCGTTAAATTTCTGCTCCACACGATGCAACAACTTCGTATTGCGCATGCCTAGCATACCGCGTTCGTTTGTTCGCAATCACCGTTTACTCCAATACGGCGAATGCGGAAATACTATCTTTAGGACAGGATTATTTTGTTCCTTTTGTAAATTTCACACTTGTTATCAAAAAGGAAGTCTAAATTACACATTACGGGAAATTTGAGAGATAAGGGGAACAACTAAGATATGTCTTAAGATAAATGAAAACGTTTGCTAAGTGCTTAGCTTAGTTGCTTCCTTCGGAATTGCATTATTGTGGGATTATTATCACGGGTGATTTAATATGTAGTATATTAATGTGTAAACAATCAAACAATTGTGTGATTATGATTTCTTAATACGGGAATGTGGACTGAAATGAAATGAAAAGCAATTAAATGAAAATTTTGAACCTTTAACCTTTAACGCGCATCATTGTAAGATGATGAGACTGTGTCCATTGAAAGCTTCTCTCCTTCCCCCTGAATTAAAACCATCAACGCTCTCTTTGTGGTTATCTATAGACTTGCTTCTCGGCCACCAAAATGAATGTTTATTCCATATCACTGTTTGTGAAAAATAAGCAAAAGTTTAAAATGTCATGTCTTTCTTATTTTACATCCGATTTTGATTAAATTCTCGGCATTATTCTTGTTTGATTTTTTTCTCTATTTATTCAAATCAACATTTTTCTGGAGTGGACTTATACCCCCGACTTTACCTTTAAATATATTTGAAGGCTTAAGGCCAAAATACGTGACCCCTTTTCCCTGGCTCTAGCTTGATGCCCTGTGGTAATACACACTCTTAAAATAACCTCTTCAAATTCTGAAAAGATTTCCTTGTCAAATATTTTCGAATAGAAAACTATTCAAAATGAATAGTTTTCTATTCAAAATGATTAGAAAACTGTTCAAAATGAAAAAGAATCGTTTCATTTTGAATGACAAAGATAAAAAGATTTCCTTGTCAAATATTTTGAATAGAAAACTGTTCAAAATGATTAGAAAACTATTTAAAATGAAAAGAATCGTTTCATTTTGAATGACAATAACAAAAAGATTTCCTTGTCAAATATTTTGAATAGAAGACTATTTAATGAAAATAGAGAATCGTTCCCTTTTGAATGACAAAATGCCCGGGGCACGTACTGACCTAAAAAATGTGCCGCCGCAAACACCCTCTTCACGCCTTAATTGCCTGCCGCTCCGTAGACCCCATATAAATTCAAGCACAATATTTAGTTCACAAGCCCTTTTTGAAAATTCTTAATCCCTTTTGGGGGAAATTTAATATCTAGACCCCCGGCCATTTTAAGCAAATTTCAGATTTTTTTGCTTCCAGAGCAATTGACAAAAAATAGCTCTCAACTTCAAACGGCATTTGACCCCCCCCCCCCCCCCGTCAGAAGCTTTGCCCGGCCCCCCCCCCCTCCAAGTTGCCCCCAATAATTTTCGGAGTGAAAAATTAAAGGGTTGAAAATGAGAAAGAAAAGAAAAGGGAGGGTTTTTTTGTCCGGCATTGCCCCCCCCCCCCCACATTTTGTTTTGCCCCCTATTTGCCCCCCCCCCCTTAAAAATCCTGGTGCCGCCACTGCTTTTAAGGTCACTTCGGTTATAGATCTCCTTTTCAGAGTCAACTCGGTTATACCTGTCCCCCGTTTCAGAAACCGGGGCCGCACATCCCTACCAAACCCAAAGTTGAGTGCCCCCCCCCCCCGACAAAATGACGTGGATGCTGAAAATTTTTGATACGTATTCTCTTCAAAATGACGTTGTCTTCGATGAAACATTTCATTGGTCAAACTTGTTGACTGACGTCACCGCGCCGGCCGCGCGCGCAGCTAGCGCAGCGCAGACGATCATTTGAAATCAGTCGCCATATCATGAGTGTATACCGCGGTAAGTTATCCAGTTTAATCTGTAAGATATTACATGATTTTGTCGGTGAAGTAGTTTTATTTTTATATGTATTAATATGCTCTATTCTCTTGAACAAATTTCTTGTATCTGCAACAGTGCCATCATACGATTTTCGGTCAAAATGCAACTCACAAAATGTCAATGCAACTCACAAAATGTCATGTACGATCACTGCGATGCTACTCGATGCACATACGTTATGAATATGATTGATGTACGGTAGCTTAGCCTTAGCCTACTGCATTCGACAGTCTGCATGCAGTTTGCACAATGATTAGTCTGGAATTGATGTTGTTTTATGATGTTCACCCCTGGGCCTGGCCCTGGCCCTGGTCTCGCGGCTAGCACTAGCAGTCTCAGTCATAAGACAGCAAATGGAACTCGAGTAAGTTAGGCTTGGAAGTTGGGCTAGGCTAGGCCTACCTTAGGTCTAACGTTAGGCCTATCTAACTAGTATTAGGCCTAACTTTAGGCCTACTAGGCCTAGTAAGTTATGGTTAGCAATAGCATGTCGAGTCGTCTTGAGCAAGGCAAGGCAAAACAAGGCAGACCCATGTAGGCCTAGCTATAGGCCTAACTGTTAGATCCCGGCGGGGCCTAGATCTATCTACATTACGAGTATATTCATGAAGCGTGGATTGTATAGGCCCTGAAGGCTAAGGTATTCAGCGATCTCATGCACAAAAATGTCAAGAAGCATATTTTTATTCCAAACCTCATTTCATACTAGGCCTGGGCCCTGACCCAGGCCAAGGCTAGACTAGATCAAGGCCTAGCCCTAGCCTAGCCTAGGCCCTAACTTAGTTTAGGCCTAGGCCTAACTTTAGTATTTGATATTCAATTTTTTTTCAATGAATGCCTAAGTTATGGCTTCACTGTCTTGAAGGTAGCTATAGCCTAGGCCTAGTACTAGGCCTAACTTAGGCCTACTACTGATTTTTTATACCCCCGCCACACACAAGGTGTGTAACTGTAAGGGGGTAGGCCTAGGCCCTATATAGGAATCACCGTGTGGCCGGGCGGGCGGGCGGTCCGTTGCAGAATCTTGTGGATCAAACTCCCTCAGTTTTTGATCAATTGACTTGAAATTTAATACATGGGTCCATAATGATATGTAGAAGTGCAAGATATATTTTTCGTCAAAGTCGGGAAATGCGTTGCCATGGCAACAGCATTTTTTGAGTGAAATTCATGCAAAAATCTTGTGGATCTAACTCCTCCCTCAGATTTTGATCAATTGACCTGAAATTTAGTAGGCCTACATAGGTCCATAATGATGTATAGAAGTGCAAGATATATTGTTCATCAAAGTTGAGAATTGCGTTGCCGTGGCAACAGCATTTTTTGAATGAAATTCATGCAAAAAATTTGTGGATCTAACTCCTTCCTCAGTTTTTGATCAATTGACCTGAATTTTTAATTAGGCTAGTAGGCTTACATAGGTCCATAATGATGTATAAAAATTCAAGATATATTTTTCGTCAGAGTCGAGAATCGTGTTGCCATGGCAACAGCATTTTTTGAATGAAATTTGTGCAAAATTTTTGTGGATCATACTACTCCCTCAGTTAAGGACCAATTAATTTGAAATTTGGAACATTAAGTCCATATTGATGTGTATAAAATATAAGTGCAAGATATAATTTTCGTCAAAGTCGAGAATTGCGTTGCCATGGCAACAACATTTTAAAATAAAATTGGTGCAAAAATCTTGTGGATCATACTACTCCCTCATTTTTTGACCAATTGATTTGAAATTCGGTGCATGGGTCCATAGTGATATGAAGAAGTGCAAGATATAGGCCTAATAGTTAAAAAAAAGAAGGTTGCACTGTTGATTGGATTCTCAGTGAAATGTCATTCTTTGATATATCTGATGATGCATAGTTTTTGCCCTAACTGATAGACTTCAAAATATTTCATTTTTTCTTTTCTTTTTGGGGTTATTATAGTGGGATATTATTTTTTATGTAGGTAGAGCGCTGCTGGCGGGGGTAGTATTATTAATCACTGATAGTGATATTTCTAGTTTTTTTATGTAGGCCTAGGCCTATATTATATGCATGCAAAGAGAGTCTTTGGCAAAGTGTCAAGATTGACATTGAGATAAAACTAGCCATCAGTGTCATAACTACCAGGCATGTAGCTGGGGGGGTTGGGGCAGTCACCCCCCAAAAAAAATCCAAAAAAGGAGAGAGGGAGAAAGGGGGAGAGAAAAAAAAAATGAAAAAGTAAGAGAAGTTAGGGAAAGGGCAGATGTAGAATCACAACAAAGATTGTCTTCTTTTGCTAATGATTTCAGGAAATTTCAAAGCTTCCACGCTTAGCGCAGGAGGGGGAAACTCAAAGCCTACCAGAAACCTGTGATTTTATTTCAATTCGTTTCAGAAATCAGAGTTTCTCAGTTGGCCTTTCTTGTAGATTTTAGTACTTTATTACTATGTGCTTTGATGAATTATCCCACATTTTAAGAGTAGCCGATTCGAAACATTTTCTAAGCATTATGGATCTTTAAGATTAGGCCTCAATATTTTTATCATAAAGGAAACCCTCTGTTGACATAGTTGTGACTGACTACGCATGTCAACACCTAAAGGCTAAGGGCACAGCCGTCTTGTAAATTCTAGAATAATATAATTAAAATAATGGAATTTCAACAATGAAAATTTCAAAACTCATTTTAGGTGACTTATTGTGGGCTTTTGAGATAGTAGGTCACATATGTAGACCACCCCCCCCCCCAAAAAAAAGGGCTTGACACACACCTGTCAGGTGGTCAGATGAGGCCAAATAAAAATAATTTCAATTTTTTTTTCTCGTCCCCTCCTTCCTTTTTTTGGGGCCGCCTTAATTGCTTTGTTATTTGATATTTTTGTTCTGAAATGATATGAATAAAAATATGAGGACTTCTAGACAATGATATACCAAAAAACATTAATATGCAATTACACCTTGTTTCGATCCTCTGTAGTGTAGTACAAGTGTTACTAAATTTGTGAAGAATGTGTTGAAGTTGACCCAATAGCATTTTTGTGTATAAAAAAAAATCAAATATCAAATAAATAACATGGAACCCCCTCCTCATTTTCGAAAAATCCGGACGAGAAACTAGGAATCGATTTTACTTGGCCTTACCAGTAAAAGTCACTGTCAGGCAATTAGCTTAGTTTGCTGGTCTGATATGACCGATATGTATATTGTCAGGGCTAGTAAAAAAGAACAAATCCGATCGAGGGGGGAAATTAGAGACATTTGCATATATTTACATGTATTTCAACAAATTCTAATTGCAACAGACTTTGTATTCAGGACTTTTTTATTTTCTCAGAATATTATATAAGTGATCTGATAATGAACAAAAATAAAGCCCTGTGTGATTTCAAAAAGATGCAAGTCTACTACCTCCCCTCCCCGGAACTTTAATTCCCAAGGCCATATAACTTGTTTTATAAAGATGTTTGAAACAAGAAAATAAAAAGGCCTCCATCTTTTTGGGGGGCACCGCATATTGAAAATATAGTGCTATAAACCGTAGGTATTCAGAAATTAATTCAATAAAAAACAAAGAGCCCCTCCTATTTTTCCAAAAACCAGAAGAGAACCATTTTTTTTTTTTTTTACTTGGCCTTAAAATGTGTGTTTTTTTTTTTTGGGGGGGGGTTTGTTGAAAAATTACTGGAAATGAAATATTGTGTGCCTACAAAATCAGATCAGATATTGTCTTTTAAAGCGAGCGTGCATGATTTCGCTCAGTGGCACATCTAAAATGGGTTAAGTCAGAGCAATTTATCGCGGCAAGTCATGTCAGAAGCCACTCCAGAGACATTTTTCAGCAGTGGCAGTACTAAGGGGGGGGGGGGGAGGGGACGAATTCCCCTGGAATTTTTTATTTCTGAACACTAAGCTTATAATGCCATGTAGGCCTACAAGAATTTCATATATGTGAGACATAATTTGGTTCCAAGAGCAAATATCGATCGGGGGGGGGGGGGGGGGGGAGGGGTACTAAACTTTTGTTTTGGTATGGGTGTGAGATTCGCAGGGCTGAAAATAGGGGCTTAAAGAATGGAAAGGCACCAAAATAGGGGCTCAAAGAACTGATTTTTTAAAACTAATTTTTGGCCCATTTTAAAGCTTGAGAACTCGTTGCCAGTTTTATGTTTACAAGTTCCATTATTGCCCTTGCCTTATAGACACCTGTATTTTTTACCCACACCTATTGATTTTTTATGTTGTAGAAACAGCAGCAACATACAAACCCACCACTCTAATGGTTTTCTCAAAATCGAAAAAATTATGAAATTAGAGGGGATAGTTTCCATCTTATAAATGTTCTTATGTCTCCAGAGACAAATACTTAACATTCCTGTATGAGTGCTTCTTAATTCAGCTCTAGTCTATCATGTCAAATTAAATCAGATAGAAATTTAGTTTGAGCTCTATTTGAGGGGAAAAAATTTAAATAAAAAAGAAATGTGTCTCATAATCGCCCAAGAGTTAAATTTTAGAAAAATTTATACCCAAGGAGTATTAAAATGACATTTTGATGATCAAAAAGTTTGAAGTCACCTGGTGGGTGTTTCATAAAGCTGTTCGTAAGATACGAATGACTTTACGAACGACTGGTGATCCTTTCTTGTGCTCTGTGATATCCCTATGTAATTGAATTATGACCTAAGAACATGTTCCAGTCGTGCGTAAAGTCGTTCGTAACTTTACGAACAGCTTTATGAAACACCCACCTGATGACCACAGATAGTGTGTTTATTTTGCTCAAAAGGACTGATTTCAATACAATTTTAGCCTCTTTAGGGGGTAAAGTGTATCATTGATGGGGGTTATTAAATTTTTGTTGCTGAAATAGGGGTGTTGTAACTTTATCGCCGTCGACTTTTTGTAAATTTGGACCCCCCCCCCCTCACAAGAAAATGCTAGCCCTCGTAGGAAAGAGATAGAAACAGATTTATGCAAAACTAATTTTCAACATTTGAGGCCATTAGGAGAGGGTCCTCTATATATGAGTTAAGTCAAATTGAAAATGTGATGTCAAATTAAAAAGTTGAACCAAACTTTTAACCCCGATAATGATTATCTTCCCTTTTTATACAGCTCCTTCCTTTTCACGGATCTCCTTCCAGATTGGAGTGTGTTGTCATCATGGATGACTTTGTTAAAGAGAAACTAGTGATGTGGGGGCTGGAAAGATTTCTGGAAAATTTTGAAGGTAAGCTTTTGTAATCATAACTGTTCAACTGTCGCAAAATTTGATATTGTTGCTTGAAGAATTTCTCAGACTGAGCAAGTTTAATTGAGTTTAACACTGCATTTGGTATGCAAAACAGTGTTAAATATGCACAGTAAATGCATGCCTAAGCCTTCCGTATTTGAATGTACGCAGCACGCAAGACATTTACTGCCGTTCAATCAAAGTCCGAGAATAACGTTGGGCGTTCATGGTTAGTAACAAATCACTTTACACACTTTTTTATCCGTTCGAGAAATTCCTCAAGCAACAATAAAATAATATTCCATCTATAATGTGAGCCTGTCTGGCTATGGATTTGTTTGGCCATGCTTTGACCTACGGAGCTGTTTGGCTTGTAGGGGGTTAGCAAGCTTGAAGGTGTGTGATGTCAAGCTTCCAAATTTTGCACTCATTTTTACTTGGAATATTTATAATGAGCGATCAACTTTAAATTGTTGTTCAAAATAAAATGTTTTGCCGACAGACTTACCCAACTTTCTGGGCAGTATGTAACCAGAACAATTTTGTCCCGCCTTATGTTTGTTGTTGAACCTATGACAAATGTGTACAAAATAGTTTTGAATTAAAAGTAGGAGTGGGCTTTATACAGGGGTCAAAAACACTTTTTTGGTAATTTAATTTTTACAACAGTGTTTTTTTTGTGGGAAATGACTTATCTCAATATAATATGGAAACATTTTGGACTATGTGTTTACCAAAAAGGTGCGCCATGCCCTCTTATGTCAGCTCATAGCTATTGAAATTGTGGGAAGGAGCAAAAAGTTACTTAATTTCACTCATTTTCAGTGAATATTTCTGTACCTTTGGTGTCAAATTAGATGCAAATGAAGTCAAAATACAAGATTTTGAAAGTTCTGTAAAAATCAGACATTTCGTTTTTGTGAAATGCGCCATCATAGGTTAAAATGTAGCATGAGGGTGCTTTTCATTCTTTCAAAATTTTTTTGAATTTTTTGCTTATCAAAGGATACCAGAATAAAGATAATACTAAGTTTGACATCCTCAAGAAGTTTGAGCTTTCTATTGCAAATGGTTTATCTGTAGCGACTATTAGAGTATCCGATTAGAATCGATATGTTTCCCATCAAATTACACAGAGGAAAATTTTGGTCGGTAAAGAGCGTGCATTATTTACAGGGGAAGGGGCAAGGAGAAACTTATGGGGGAGGGGTGTCATATGATTTTCAGTTGGTCAAATATTAAAGGGCATTTTGGGGAATTTGGGTCCTTGCATGCTTAGAACACAAAAGGGAAGATGCAATGCATTAATATGTGTGAGATAAACATAGTGTGCCTCAGGTTTTTTGCGCCATTATCACTTACGCTAATATTGCAGAAATATTTTGCTTACATGCGCACTAGAAAGCCATGTGAAGAACTTTGAATCTTCCTAATTTTCCAAGATTTGTGTAGGTCATCAGCAAATATTATGTTTCAAACTTCAAAAGTGTTTCTTGAATTTGATACCAATTAAATTCTACCAAATTCAGCTACATTGTATGTATTATGAAGATTCCCCAACTACTGCTCCATGAGATCGAAGCGAGAACTTCGACTCAAGAACCACTAATTTTTTTTCTTTCTAATTACACCCCTCATGAAAACCTGGTAAAAACACACATGCCCACAATGCCTGTAATCTGGATCATGAATAACACGGAATATGGTCATATGGTTTTATTTGTAACAGAACAAGAGATTGACCAAGAAACCCTCCTTCTCCTTGATGATCAAGCTGTGAAAGCGGATTTGATAAAGCCACTTGGTCCAAGATCAAAGCTGCTCCAAAGGATAAAGGAATTGAAGGTACTTTTATTTTGACTTTTACTCTGTAAAGGAGTATATCGGAAACACTATTCTAATGGAATATAATTGTACTTGTCCCAAGTGTGGTGAACTTATAGACGGTGGCAGTAAAGCAATTTTATGGCATTTACAGAATCGACATGGTGTTATTAAGGGCCGTATTTTTACAGAAAGTATAGTATGTATGCAGGAAGGGTGCCAACGAACATTCTCAGGCAGAACGGAACAGTTCAAGCGCCACTTGATGAGTCATGCTTGTACTAGAGAACCACATGGCCATGTCCCACCACGTCCACATGGTAATTTTGATAATGCTGCAGATGTTGACGCAGGCAATGATTTTGCTGAAAACATTGATGTTGACATTGACCCAACAGAAGGGGATGCTGAGATGTGGGATTATTTTGGTGAGGATGAAATTAAGGAACGGGCTGTCATGCTGGTTGCGGGTCTGCTGGCAAACAGTAGCATTGTCCATACCACAGTTAATGAAGTTGTAGAAAAGTCAGCTTCTTTAGTTAAAGACACGTGTATGTATATAAAATATAAGGTGCAAAAATTCGGTGCAGAAACTGGACTTGAAGAAAATGATGAATTTCAAAGTCTCCTATTGGATATAGATATGGTTTCCCACCCGTTTGATAACATGGAAAGTCAATACAAGCAGAAGAAATTCTTCAAGAACAGTGCAGCTTTTATTCAGCCTGAACAAACTACAATAGGTATTGCATATTATCCATGTAATAACCGTTTAACAGGCAATGTGCAGCAGGTTATGAAGACTATCACATGCCAGTACATTCCAATTAAAAAGCTAATAACCTTATTGCTTGAAAAAACAGATCTTATGAAACTAGCTGTAAGCTATGTACCAAGCACAGATGGTATGATGCATGATTTTCAAGATGGTTTTTTCTGCAGGCAAAGTAGGTTTTTATCTAGCACTCGTACAATCAAACTAATTCTGTATGTAGATGACTTCGAGGTTACCAACCCTCTTAGTCCTAAGTCTGGGACTCACAAACTGACAGGAGTGTATTTCAAAATTGCTAGTGTACCACCTCAATACCGGTCAACTTTAGCAAACATATATTTGTTGATGCTGTTCAATTCAAGTGACGCAAAACTTTATGGATATCCTGTGATTTTGTCACAATTGCTGAAAGATCTGAAGGTGCTTGAGTCAGATGGTATAGCCATTCATACCGACACTCTTGATGGAGTTGTAAAGGTTGGGATAGCACAAGTAGTAGGAGACAATCTAGGGATTCACTCATTGTTTGGTTTCAGCGAGGGCTTCACAGCAAACTTTCCATGCAGAACTTGCCGAATGCCACGTGCTGACATAAAGCATGCTTTACTTGAAAGAAAAGAAGTAATGCGGACACCTGAGAATTATCAACTGGACCTTAATAGGAATAGCTTACAAGAGACTGGTATAAAATCACCATGTATCTTGAATGAATTGACACACTTTCATACTCTAGACAACAGAGCACCAGACATCATGCATGACATGCTAGAGGGAGTGTGCCCCTTGGAGGTGAAATTGGTGCTGCATGAACTTATCAGAAAACAAGCTTTTACATTAGAAACATTAAATGCCAGGATTACGAGTTTCAATTACGGCCTACCTGATGCAAGTAACAAACCCTGCCCCTTCACTAGCAATCAGCTTCGTTTTCCTGATGGTGCTGCAGGACAGCATGCAGCACAAATGTGGTGCCTTGTCCGTCATATTGGAGTTATGCTTGCAGATCTTATTCAAGAAGATGATGAGCACTGGGAACTTATCGTAGCTTTGAAACAATGTATGGATATCATTTGTTCATCTAAGATAAGCAAGGGACATACCTTGTTCTTGGCACAATTAATTAGAGACCACCACATGCTCTTTTTGCAACTCTTTCCTGATCGTGATCTGAAGCCGAAACACCACTTCATGAGCCACTACCCTTCAGCAATGCAGCTGCTTGGACCTCTCATTATTTATTGGGTGATGCGTTTCGAAGGAAAGCACAACTTTTCTAAACGTTTGGCACACATTGTGTGCAATTTCAGAAATATTGCCAAAACTCTAGCCTACAGAAACCAAATGCAGCTTTGCTATAACGTATTAAGCAATCAGACAATGACACAGAAATCTGTTGAAACAGGTCCTGGTTTATCTGTGATGTTAGCATCATTGGAAGGTGCTGAAATTATATCTCAGACATGTAGCATACCTTTATATGATGATATATATGTTGCACAGTGGTGCAAGGTTTATGGTACTGAGTATCGTGAAAATATGATGGTGGCAGTTAGCAAAAATGACAATGGAGATGCCCAATTTGGAAATGTGAGAACAGTGCTTGCAGTTGGTACAACAGTTTTTCTTGTGTGCCATTTGTGGCATACATATGGATTTAAAAGACACTTCCATGCTTATGCGGTACAACCTAAAGAGCCAAAGGAAATAACTGTGGTTCAAGTTAAGAATTTGATTGACTCTAATCCCCTGCATGCTACTAAATCCTATGATGACGATGATGACTTGTATTACATAAGCACAAGATGTATGTTGTAGGTGAGTAATTCAATCGCAAAAAAGATTGATTTATTTTGCTAAGTTACTAAAACAGGATTTTCAATCTACTGCAGGTCACAAACCATTAATTTTGAGCCAGAGCTCGATATACAATGCACATGTAGAGGGTGCACAGCACACATGCACAATGTAGATAACATTTTTTGTTTGCATGTAGAGTTTCTGACCTGCATACACATTGTGCATGTGAAGAAATCTGATTAATTCGTTACAATTTCAACTCACAACTCACTTCCTTTATGACTGCTTGCTGTTCATAGCAATGTAACTTGACACTTTGACGGACATGCAGGATCCAAATTTTTGGTCTAAAAACTTGGATGTTAATACTGTATATAAGTTTTCAAGTTTTACATGTAATAGAAACTCTTAGTTTAAAAAAAAAAGTCGATGCTTTGACATAAAAACAAACAGACCAAAAAAAAAACAAAGGAGTACATAGACCTTCATGTTTGAGTAGCTCAATAGCTCAGGAACTCCTGAAAGAGCTTGTAAACCAGCTAGGGAGTTTTGTAAAGATTTAGTGATTCTACCTGATCTTAGTACAACTCTTGTATGAAACTATAAGTAGTATAGTGATTAAATGCTGATTGGAACTTTTGGAATTTTGAATAAATTATCTCTGGGAATCCATTGAGCACTCTGTTTTGGGAATTGTGAAAACAAATTTAATGATTTACTGTATTAATAACCATCTGTTCTGCACTTCGCTACTTGAGGGACCATCATTGATCTCTGAAGATTGCACGTTCTCTGAAGATATCCCAAGTACTAGCAACTCCTCACTGTCTATCCCAAGTGGTTCATCAACATCTATCATCAAACCACCAGAAGTTATCCCAAGCACCAGCAACTCCTCAACGTCTATCCGAAGCAGTTCATCATCAACATCTAAACCACCAGAAGATATCCCAAACACCAGCAACTCGTCAGTGTCTATCCCAAGCAGTTCATCAACATCTATCATCAAACCACCCGAGGCTAAAAAGATCAAGATGGCTCATGTAAGTTTTTAATCAACATTAAGGGAGGTCAGAGCCTTGCGACTTCTGTAAAATTGTTTTCATTGTAACTTGAAAACTGATAATGTATGCTGAATAAATGTAGACACTTTTTAAAAGGAAATTTCACAAGAAATCTAATTATAGCATCAGATTTTAGATTAAGAACTTGCTTTTCAGAAACTCACCAAAAACAGCAAGTTATTTATCCAATTTTTTTAACAAGCCTAGAAAAAATACTTTTGGGTAAAAAATGGGTAAACATCATCTAAATCGATAGTTCTTGGGTATGTTTTTTTTTTTTTAAGTTAAATTCCTATTTTTCAAAATATTTGTCAGTAAAGGCAAAAATCATTTTTTTAAACCAAAAAAACCCATGATTTGTAAAGCAGTTATTTGACACATATTGGCTGTTTTTTAGAAAAATATGAAATTAATTTAAAAAAAAGGTATGAAAACAATCCCAGAAACTATCGATTTGGATGATGGTACCACATTTAACGATTGTTGGCGCAAAATGAAGAAAAAAAATGTACTAGCTAGGCTCCTTGTTTGTTCCTGTTCCTATAGTATCTCTCTCATATTCTAGATGTGAAGGCCCCGGCACATACATGGATCACTTAAAGCATCCACTTATGGCCTTTCTTTGTAATCACTTCTGATCTGCAGGACATACGAGCCATCTTGTCCAAACGGAGAGAGGGGGAGGAGCTTATAAAGGAGATGGAGGAAGGGTGCATCAGCTACAATTCACGAAAATTGATAGTGAACACATTGGTCTCACACCTGATAGAGACATATACAAAGTGGTAAGCTAAAATCCTATGAGCAGAAAAAGGAAATGCTAGCGTATTTAGATGTGCTATACTATGTGGTAGTTTATTTGCTTATTTGCCTTACCAATTGACTCCAGTGATCAAATAGATGTCAAGGATTAAAAGTTTGACCACAGACACATACATACCATTTCAAAAGCAATCCCTTTCTCTTGTAGATGACACAAAAGTTAATTATCAACTTAACTGGTGCATTGCATACCAGAAATAACCAGACACTTGGTATAAAAATTGTATACATGTAATCTTATCTAACAAATTTCACATAAATTTATATTTTTTTACATTTTCATGGCATAATTGAAACTTGTGTGTTGATATTTAAACACAGCTTTTGAATTGTTTATCACATTTACATAACAAATACATGCAATGAGCTGACATTACATGTGTATTATGCAGGTGCTTGGAAATAGTTTGGTGTGATACATACACCTTGCACTGTTTGTCTGCTTTATTAAAGGATGGGAGTTTG
Source organism: Lytechinus pictus (assembly GCF_037042905.1). Taxonomy (NCBI): domain Eukaryota; kingdom Metazoa; phylum Echinodermata; class Echinoidea; order Temnopleuroida; family Toxopneustidae; genus Lytechinus; species Lytechinus pictus. The sequence goes on along the minus strand of NC_087254.1, from coordinate 15,801,984 downwards.
GAATTACTAAAATCAGAAAATGGGTGGATCAAAATTTTGCTATATAAAGGATATTCTCAAAGCAGATCACCAATGAAGCAGAAGTTCATCAGACTACAATTCAAAGCAGGGAATAATTTTGCTTCCCAGATTTGATTAGAAATTTTTGGAGATGGGAAAATATTTAAAACAAATTATGTACAATCCCATGGAAAAAAAATTGTGACACAAAGTAAATTTTGTGTAGCAGCCCTGCAAAAAAGCAAAGCAAATTGCGATGCGATACTAGGTAATTTATTCCCTGCAAAGAATTGCATTTAATCTCTAATATATATAGCCTTTTAAAACAATATTCTTAAACATTCAATTTTCATTTTTCTAAAGGCCTAAAACAGAGCAAAAATTGGCAATGGCAAAATGCATTGTTACCCAGTTTCCTGCGTTGGACAATGATGATCATGATGCTTACGTAAGTTTTGAGTTCATTATGTTAGTTCATGGCTAGATAAATTGTGTGTAACATTGTTACTTGTTAAAGATAGGATCACCCATTTACAAGCCATGTTCATCATTGACTTTAGGCTCATGATGACCAAGATAACCATTGTTTATACTTAATATCAGCTAATGCTAAATGACCCCCTGAACACGTTATCTGCAGCAGGTTATTATTTACTCAACCAGACAAAAGTGGATGAAACTTGATACAACTGAAAGTCTAAATGCTTAAATCATTGAAAGGTTATTGTCTCAGATTGGGCAAGCCTTTATTAAGGTAAATCTGATTGACCGTACAGTTACCCCAAAGGGTAATACAAATTCTTATGAACAGTGATCTCTACTTCTAAAATTCAATAGTTTTGTTTTACTTTTTTTACTCTTTTACTTTAAAGTTGACCTGGTTCACTCCAGCAAGCCAAAACAAAACAAAAGATTCATCAGGTTACATTGAAATGCGGCTAAGGAACGTCAGATATCGTGATCCTGCCAGAACGCCAAAAGAAAGCAACAAGAAAGTGCAAGCAAACTTGCCTAATACAGAAGACCTGGATCTGTCGTCAGGTAAGGAAGAAATATAACAACTGAACATTACATAACCTTAGTTAATTGGTCATGGAGATCTAATAGGGGTATTTGTGTCTGCCAGGGAAGCATACACAGAATTAGTCTCAAATAATACCCATGCATGTGTATAGTGTCTTTTAAAAAGTGGGTTTAAGCAATCATGCTGACACATTCAAGCGACATCTGAATATACAAATTAGTTGCGCTGTAACGAAAATGAGGCAATTTTTCGTATCGATCTGAATGATATTTTGGAGATCTGCGCCACAAGTTCCTTCCTTTTTTTCTGTACCCTTTTTGTTTGTACAAAATAGTGAAATCAGTCAAGAAATATTCAGGGAAGTGGTTAATTCTTGACATCTTAACAAATAAACTCCTAGTGCTTTAAGGCTTCACATGCTTCATCTATTCAGCACCATGCACATTACAGTGTATGAGCCTGGGGGTTGAGCGTGCATCATGCAGGCTGCGACGATTTTTTCTTCACTTGATTGCCTGGTCAGGCAAGCTTGGCCTTAAAACTGCTTGACCTTGCTAACAAGCCGCATAACAAAACGGTCTGTGCAAAGTTAAAAGTCAGAATATGTTTATGGTTTGTAACTATTTAAGACATGTATAATTTTTGGATGTGTGTAACTTAAGTGATAACATTGATGCAAGCTAACTTACGATTTGATATTAATCATTGTTGCCCAAACCAAAAAATGATTGCCCAGGGCAATCAGGCAACCAATTGTCACAGCCTGCCCACATGTTTTATTTCTTGTGTTAATTTTTTACTGTCATCAGGTGAAATGGAACATTTGCTTGTGACTGTCATGACTTATAAATAAACTAAAAAGGCATAATGCATTAACTCCCTGAATTTATTTGCATATTTAGATAAGGATGAGGAAGTAGATGCAAAAATAAAGTGGCTTCAGGACCACAAAGAGCCAAGGCAACAAGTTCGATCATGGATGAGGGATACCTGTAAGGCGAGGGCAGGCTACATTAGAGACAATAAGGACAAACCTGTGCAAGAGCTTTTACTGTTGTTTCCACGTTTAATTGACACAGAAGGAATGGTAAGTTTTCAATGGTACTGACTAGTAAAGTCTTCCTGCTTTTGCAGTAATTCCTGCTTTTTTAATTTATGATTTCCAGCTTGATCTTGCACTTTTATCTAATTTCAGCCCGTTTTGAAGGCTTTTAAAAGCCCAGATTCATTCACATTTTCAGGTTTTTCCTTCAGGCCAGCTTGCATTTCTAAGACGATGGCACAGTTCTGTAATGTGATGTGAAAAAAATAGGGGTGTCTACATAGGGTGGCAAAATATCACAGCTCTCACAGTTCACAACTTATACACTTTTTAGCTCCCTGCGTTCAAATTTTTTGCAGAGCCATTTTTTGACCAGTCAGCTTAGTAAATTATTCAATTTTATGTATATGTAATTCTTGTAGTTTCCACTTTAATAGAGCAAATAGAATGTACAAAACAGGTTTTCTTTATACTAATGACAAAACATAAAACTATTCGATTTTAACTTTGTCTTTATACAGGTTGACCAGGATTTCCGAATTCTTTTCCCACAATCAGCAGATAAGTTATTCCTCACATGGCCGAAATTTTGCAGACATGTCCTGAACTATGCTGAAAAGCAGGTGGATTGGAGGCTATACCTTAACTTCAAAGGTGCTGTTGAAACAGGTAAAATGGTGCTTATGTCTAACAGCTTCACTCTTCTTTCAAACCTACAGTCAGGCCATGCCATGCCCGTCACTTTGACAGGTAACTTCCCTTTTTGACGGGCAAGTAATGAACATTTTATACAAATTCAGCCCATTTTGGACAGGCACTCTTTCAAAAATGAGGGGCAACTCCAAAATTCTAACTAAGGCCCTGCCTACAGTAGTGAATATGCAATTTGAAATCCATTCTACATGTATGTATTATAATAGCTTGGTGAAAACCTGATAATCCAGACTATGATTGTCCCATTTCAGTAAGTGGGATTAATGTTAATGTTAATTAATTAGAGCGATGTGAACTATATCAACATTTTTTACAATTTGCAGTAATAGTAATAAACTACAAATATGTCTGGAAAAGTATTTGTTTCTTTTAAATATGAATATTATTATTAATTCATTTACTTTGTCGTACGAAAACTTGCTTCCTTCATCATATCATTGCTGAGATGATAAAAGCCTTATATCTCAACAAAAAAGTGAAATGTTCAGGAGAGCATAAATACATTAATTGCTTTCAATACAAGATTACAGATCGTGTTCATGTAAGTTGCAAGGTTCAGTAAGTTCATTGTACATGTAGGACATAATATTTGCAAATTGAAATGCAAAAGTTTGTCAGAACAAAATCTGAATTAATTAGCAACAACAAAATCTTTTTTAAAGTCATTTTCATCAAAATTTGACATGCAGATCGATTTTTATCATCTCTACGCCAATATTGGGATCTTAGATTTATGCTACTGACATGTACAGTGATTTTAGTATTGAAGGATGAAAATTTTTGTAAAAAATTTGCTATTTCAAGATAACTCTAATTTGACCTCTGCCAACATCATTCTCACCCACCTAAGACTATAATATAACCAATGATATTATAGTCTCATTCACTGGTGTTGAGTCGTATTTGATAACCACCTCTTTATCTCCAATTTGAAATAGTGTGATATGAATGGAGGACAAAGCCCGTGTTTGATGCTGGGAAGGGGGTCTTAGTAAAAGGGTGGGTACGGGGATGTGTGGCCCGAATAGGGTCCTTTTTGGCCTCTCTTGTTTACCTATGGCCCCTTTTTTAAAAATTGGTGTACATATTAATTTTTGAGGAATTTTTCTTTGGTTTACCGATATATTGTCAAAAAGTACTTATTTGCATTCCAATTTACTTGGTATTAAAAAACACTGATTAGTTTTAAAAAGGCCCCTTCCAAAAGCAACAAAAGTAAATGGTTAACACATGGGTTGCAAATTTGCATCTTCTTAGGTTTACTCATCAAAGGGTGGTTGTTGGAAATTTTGGGTGTTCGGGCTGCACATCTGTACTTAACTTTAATCTCAGGTTAGATGTGATAAAATGAGCACAAATTAATCTTAGTCTGTCCTGGAGTTTACTTCTCTGCAGGTGTTTTTGCCGTTGCTATCATGTCACGTTTGCGGCGTCTGTACGCGCTTTCATATGCACTTGTTTGATTCACAACACGCTCCCATAACTGGTTGATGAGCAATTTACTCTTGCTATGCTGCGGCATAAATTGTTCTTGTACAGATGTGACTTTGATGTGAGTTTGAGAGAAAATAAACATTTGGAAGAACTATAATTTAGAAACTTACAAATGTAGTTGTATCTTGTCTCCTATGTTTCAGATGAACAGGAGGTAAACTTATCTCTGCAGGTGTTGCCTATGCTGTTTCCACCGGGAAAGAAGAAAGGGGCAAAAGGGAGAAGTGGTTCTTCAACGAAGGATGAAGCCCGCAAGGCATTCGTGCAGCGCAAAGAGGTGAGGAACAAATTTTATTTTTACTATTTGGCACACACTGTTTCAGACAGATCAAGCAGAAATTAAACAAATACCCAGAGCCTGCTATTAAAAGGACAGGACTGAGATTATTTTAGTGATATTACATAAAACACACAGTGGCTCATTGCAAAGGGTTGTAGCACCTGGGCAAAAAGTAGAAATTGCTCTCCTACAGTATATCTTGGGCACTCCTATGACTCCATGAAAGCCTAGACAAAAATATGACATTTTGTGAAAGAAACTGCAGTAAACTCCTTTCTGGATGGAATTTTTTATAGTAAAATTTAAATAATTTGACAAGCCCGCTATAGTGCTCTATAAGTTTGAGTCAGTTAAATCAGCTATATGACACAAAAACTAAGCAATTGTGGCAGCAAGGGTATTTACACGTCTGAGACGCATAGTGTGTGTGTGTGGGTGAATTTTCGTCTTTTTTAACCCCCAAAATTTGACATTTGAAAACGTGGATCCGTCAGAAAAATCTGCAAACAGACGTGTTTATTTTGAATCTTCACAGAAAAAATAATCAGTTTTAAGGCTGGTGTCAACCTGTCAATGTTTGAAAAGGTTTTGCTCTGTAAATCAGCCTTAATTATTATTCCTAGTAAATGAGTGCGTTTGTAATCATAATAGGAATATGAAGCTATCCATTATGAGACAATATATGACAGTGCATTTAGCGGTCAACACAGTGAAGCTACACATTATAACTAAACGCGAACTGCTCTACTTGGTTTGGAATATTGTATGTTTGAATAGGGGTGTACATTTTTCAATAAAAATGTTGTTTTTTTTGGGGGGGGGGTGTTGACATCATCTTTGGTTTGAAAATTACTCAAATTTGTGACTGAGAATGAGAATAAAAGATAGAATTAATTGTTTTGCCTGTCATATATCGTCTCATAACGCAGGCGCGGATCCAGGATTTCTGGGGGGGGTTCAAACTGGGAAAATTTTCTGACAATAATTTGAAACCTGACAAGCAAAAAAAAAAGAAAGAAAAAGCTTATCACTCCTTTTTGAAATCTGACAAGCAAAAAAAAAAGTCTTTATTACTCCTTTTTGAAATCTTACAAGAAAAAAAAAAAGGTTATCACTCCCTTTTTTCCCCCGCTCGCCCCCCCCCCCCCCCGTATCCGCGCCTGTCATAATGGATGGACGTACATTACAAATGATAGTACTGTTCCGTAGTGATTACTAAAAAACCTGAGAAATTAATTTTAAAAAAAATTTCTTTGAAAACTGTTCTGGAGGAAAATATGTTTCAGTGAGAATTGAGTTCAACGAATATTGGCATGTATAGCTGCTGGCTGTATTTCCCTGCATTTATCAGAACTTAGTCTGGCATTCAGTATAGCCCTCCGCTTCACAACCCTCACTACATTTGCCTGTTTTACTAAGATTGAAATGATGCACTAAATATTCCCTCCTTCATTTGTGGATGGTTCTGCTATCTCACTTGTCACCAATTTTATTTGTATTTCATATGCAGATTGGTACAAACATACCAGGCTTCTTGGACCAGAAGACTCAAACACAACCGTTTGTGTTAATTCAAGGTGAAATTGACAAACCAGAACAAGTGTTTGTTGTTGTGGAAAATAGCACCATCCCATGTACAAGTCTCCTGAAAGGAATTGATATATGCATGAAACTAGTGTATATCCTTGATATGGATTATGCTTGGCAATGTCAACATGTTTGGGACTTTCTGCAGAAGAATGTTTACAAACTTGGGCAGGTGAAAGGTAGAGGTACCTCAGTTCCAGCAGTAACACTTCTCAAAACCTATCTAGAAAACAAGGTAAAAGAAGTTTAGGGAGGCATATGTTTGTACAACACATTTAGGTGAATTGGTGTATTTAAGCCTAATGGATGTACCTATAGTGTTCTGATTTTTGTAGCTTTAAGAAGTGGTAATCTTTGATAGGTAAATAACTTGCATCATTTGTGAAGACAAATCCATGCACTCACAGTTAGTGATTTGTTGATACTTTCTTAACCAGACAGCAATTACAACCAACATCAAAGTAGGAGTGCATTGATTTGTCTAATTTTAATTTCAGTGCCATAATGTTTGGGATTTCTTAATTGCAAACGAATGTATACACACTGTGGCAGGGGAAAGGCAGAGGTACCTCAATGCCAGCAGTAACGCGTCTTGTAGAAAACAAAGTAGAAGAATGATATGAAAGTAGGCTTTTTCTTTTGAGAAATGAATGTTGTGCTACAAACACTACTTCTCAATATATTCAGGTATGCTGTAGGTGTGCATTTTGTATCTAACTGTGTATAATTTTACCAAATTTAGGTGTGCTGAAAATCGCACACCTCAAGACTATTTTAGGTGTGCTATCGAACTTGTACGCCTCAAATGAAAAAGCCTGATGAAAGTTTAAACTTCAACAAGTACTACATAAGTACTACGCTCACCTGGAACATTTTCACTAGTCCAACATATTAGCGCAGTGATACCTGTCTAAAAACGGCAACCTCATCTGGTATAACATCATAAAAGATTACATCATGAAAACATTACAATGTTGCTCCACCTGGCCCCTTGGGTAAAAGAAAATTGAAAAGATGTACATATTGTTTTTTGTATGATGTCATACCAGTTGTAGACAGGTATCACAGCACCTCTGTCTGCAGAAGATTAGCGTAAAACTTATTAACTAGTGTTGAAGTTCAAACTTCGTATTATGTTAAATATCACTACGTATGAATATCTACTCGGATATAAGATTATAAAAAGTGTAGGAAGGCATATCTTTTCGCAGCAAATTTATGTGATTTATCTTTTAAAAACTGATGCTTGTCAGTGCCAACATGTTTGGGATTTTTTACTGGGCAGGGAAAAGACAGCGGTACCTCAGTGCCAGCAATAACAGCCTATATATAGAAACAAGGTAAAGAGGTTAAAGTGCGTAGCCTACTGGGTTGTATATATGTGTTAGGGTTTTTGTAGCTTTAGAAGTATTTATCATAAATAGGTAAATAACATGAAATAACAGAGAGAAATGTGGAGGCAAGCACATTGTGCAAATGCCAACATTTAAAGAAAGAATGCAACCAAAAGTAACAAGTTTTGTTTACCAGCATAAGTAGACAAAACTTGTTTTCATTTGAAAATTGGGCTGGAAGTATTAAAGAAGCGAGTATTGGACCATTCTCATAACTGGCAAGTTCAAAAGAAATTTTTGTTTTCTAAAAATCTCACAATATTGCTTGAAATTGTTGTACAGATGTATAGATACAGATTTTTTTTTTTCAGATTGGTCAAGTTCAGTGAATTAAGGGTGAAAATCAATCACAAATGTCAACAATTTTCTTGTGCAATAATGTTCTTGCACCCAAACCCCTACTTGTGAAGTCAAGTGGGTAAGTCATTCAAGTTGTATTTTTAAGGAGGTAGGGCAACCAAAACAAAAATTTAGCATGTTTTATGCGCTGTCTCAAAATATCACCTCTTTTTTTTTTTGAAAAATGAGATATGCATCTTAAAGCAAATTATCTGAAAACCTAAAAATGACATTGATATTCATATTCAGGCCAAATCAGTGATTTTTTTTGAAAAACTCACATGATTTAAATCATGATTTAAATCGACATGATTTAAATCAAACAACCCTGGATGGGTTCTTCATGAGAAGTAGATTACAAATTTCTCAGGATGGCAATTGAAAGTTTGTATTGCTCACACCAAAGAGAAACCATAAATTCTAAATTTAAAGACACTTTTAAAAATGCAGCTGTTGAATGCCAGTAAATCAGGACTCAAACCAGAGAAACCGTTCGATTTTGTCGCCGCCTCAGAAAAAATATCTCAAACTTTTAACATTTTAACATTTAAAAAATGTTAAAATTTTAACATTAAAATTTATCATTTTAACATTTAAAAAATGCAAAATCTGGTTTTAGCTAATCTCAAGCATGTAACTTTATACAACCTATTCCTTTGTCCTTAAAGGGCAAGTCCACCACAACAAAAAGATGATTTGAATAAAAAGAGAAATATCAAACCAGCATAACGCTGAAAATTTCATCAACATTGGATTTAAAATAAGAAAGTTATGACATTTTAAAGTTTCGCATAATTTCACAAAACAGTTATATGCACATCCTGGTCAGTATGCAAATGAGGGAACTGATGTGGTCATCCACTCGCTATTTCTTTTGTATTTTTATTATATGAAATATGAAATATCGTAATTTTTTTCTATATTACAAGTTTTAAAAGGGCTTGACTACTTCCTACATGTGGGGAATCCACTTCTGCAACATACTGCAATTAAACAAAGAGCTCCCTTATTGACAAAACTACAAAATTTGAAAATATTCTATATTTCATATAATAAAATACAAAAGAAATAGTGAGTGGGTGACGTCATCGGTCCATGCTGACCAGGATGTGCATATAACTGTTTTGTGAAATTAAGCAAACTTTAAAATTTCATAACTTTCTTATTTCAAATCTGATTTTGATGAAATTTTCAGCGTTATGCTTGTTTAATTTTTTTTCTTTTGATTCAAATGAACTTTTTGTTGGGGTCGACTTGCCCTTTAAAAGGAGATGTTAACCTAGAGCTGTGAATGCTTTGTATACCAGATGTAGCTCGAGAATTGCAAACCCTATTTTTGTGGAAACAATTCTTACTATGAGAAAGCTTTACAATGGCTTAAAGGCATTGGTCAACATGGTGTTCAATTTTAAAAATCTGAGCTGCATGTTCTTACATGTATGCTATCAGGATGTCTATTGGAATATAGAAATGAACCTGAGGGGGGGATGCTTGAAGTTTTATCATTTACAGAAAAAACTTTTTAAAATTGGATAACTTCAACTTATCATCCCATGACTACTGTGCAGGAATTATTGTCTTACACTACATAATAAACATAATGTTCATAGAGCATGTCTTGATAGTGAATAGGTGACTTTCTTTTGTTTTTACTTATGTAATATACCTTTCTATAATTTGTTATGTTTTTTATATTGTTAATGTTACCAATTCCTGAATTTGGTGTTGCAATAAAATGTGTTATATGTGAAAGCTAACACTGATGATTCTCCTGTTTTCTTTATGTGTGTATGACAATGATTCTATTCATTTTGAACAGGATTCTATTCATTCTTGAATAGAAAGACTACTCATTCTTGAATAGGAATACTATTTAACTTTGAATAGGGTATATTCCAATTTAACAAGAGGATGAAACTGATTCTATTCATTTTTAATAGGATTCTATTCATTCTTGAATAGGAAAACTATTTAACTTTGAATAGAATACATATTCATTTATTTGAATAGATTTTCCTCTTCATTTTGAAGAGAACCTTGTAAGTGTCCCTCGGAAGAGGTTTTCTATTCAAATCTGAATAGATTCTATTAAAAAATGAAGAGGTTTTTTTTAGAGTGCAGTGCCGTGTGCCCCACACAGGGGCGGCGGAGCGACCACAGAGACGGGTTAGTGGCTAGGGCGACCCCGATCCGATTGACCGTCAGATAGACAGATTTTCGACACTATACCAATTTATAATTTCCTTTGTCGGGTGAAGGTTAAGGTGGTTAAGGCACCGGCGTTCAAAGCTGGGGGCCCGGGTTCGATTCCCGGCAGAGAGCTCTGGGGAACCTTGATTTAAGCTACGCCTACCATTGTTCTCTTCATTAATTTCTTTACAATATATATATATATATATATATATATATATATTTATTTATTTATATGACTCATGAGATAGAGACACATAATTATCTCACCAACAAATCAATGCAAGCACGAAGCGCGAGCTGATATTTTTTAGTATACTGACCTGAAAACAGGAAAAAGGTGCCTGTTAATTAGGACTGTTTGTAGTAACTCATGAGGAGGATACATATCTCACTACACATAATGCGAGTGCCGAGGGCGAGCTTAAATTTCTTTATATTCTGACCAGAAAGCTTGATATTCGAAGCATTTTTGGTACCAATGATTAAGATGGGTAACTAAAAAAAATTAGATGCGAGCGCGAGCTTAAAAGTTTGGTATTTCGATCTGAAAAAATGACAGTTTAATGGACGTTTTTAATAAAGAACAAGATTACATCCAACAAAAGATTATTGCAAATCGAAGCGGGAGTCCTTTTGAGGTTTAGAACCGAAAACGGGACATTCTATTCACCTATATTTAATCATGAAAAGTATGGGGTTTTGCTACAGAAATGATGCGAGCGCGAAGCGCGAGCTGAAAATTTTTATATTCCAATCTGAAAAGCGGACAATTTGAGCACGATTTTAAATAAAGAGCGAGTTGTGTAGCTCAATCTCGCTTGCTGATTTCTGTGTAACATAACCATCTTATTTTATTTTTGCACATGCGGAATTATTGGGGGGGGGGGGGGGGCAAAACGATATGTTTGCCCCCCAATATTTTCATTGGTGGGGCGATCGCCCCCCTGCCCCCCCCCCCCCGGATCGACGCCTCTGTATATACAATGATACTACATCATGAATCATTCGGAATACATCACCAATCCAGGTTTATATATTATCATTCAATTTTCATGTACATGATGTATAGGCCAATATACAGAATTTGGTATATATTGTGATGCTATTTACTAAATCTAATGCAATTTGTAATGATGAGTAATTTTTATCTAATTACTTTGATGAAACTGGATATGATGCTTATGACCTGAATTCAGAAAGAGATCATTCAAGACAGAGCTTTGGAAATAGTTCTCCAGTTTTACAGGTATCGTTATCTTTGTTTTTAACTTCTTCCTGAGTGATCAGATGAATAATATTTAACTTAATGGAAGATGAAAATAAATCAAATTTTGAGGCGTAAACATTTAAACGTTAAAACAAAGGTATTGACAAACTGTATTTATACATTGAAAATGATCTTTAGTGGTTTAAGGTCTAACGAATATACTTCTGGTTGCATAATTATACACTCCCGGTAATAGCAACGGGTTTTAGCAAAGTTTTGGACTAAAATATCGAATCATCTTCATAAAACACTATAGTAGCTGTCTTACACTAAAGGCCATAGAGGTGGCACAATGTGGAATGTGTAAAAAAGAAAAGTGACTGACCTTTTTTTATTAAAGCATTGGAAAATAAGATCAAAATTAAAGGATTTGCTCTACGCTTTTGTATGATTCTGGGATTGTTTGAATAACAAATTAAAGATTTCATGACATCTGTGGGCAACTGCCCGCCCCAGTCCACTCTGTAAGGGCATGCGATAAGATTTGTTATGACCATTCAACAATAAAATGTATAACCAGGTGCCGCTGATCATTCTTGACCGGCGCCGATCTAGATTTGGTTGGCAATAGGCCCTTTTTTCATTATTCTACCAGCGCCTATTTATTGGAACCAGGGGACGCTGATTATTCTTGACCGGCGCCGATTTAAATTTAGGTGGCGCCGGTTAAGACAAAGGCAGTGCCGAATTGTCTTGACCGGCGCCGATTTAGAACAAGTAGTGCTGAACTGCGGATTATTTTTACCGATGTCACGTAAGATTCAGGCAGCGGCAATTCATAATCGACTGGCGCCGATTTAGAACCAGGAGGCGCCGATTATTCTTGACTGGCGCCGATTTTAAACAGGTGGTGCTGATTATTCTTGTCCGCGGCGCCGATTTAGATTTAGGTGGAGCTGATTATTCTTGATCGGCGCCGGTTAAGACTCAGGCAGCGCCGATTTATAACCAGATGGCGCTGATTATTCTTGACCAGCCCCGATTTAGATATAGGTGGCGCTGATTATCCTTGATCGGCGCTGGTTAAGAACTCAGGCAGCGCTGATTTTTCTTTACCGGCGCCGATTTATAACCAGATGGCGCCGATTATTCTTACCCGGCGCCGATTTAGATTTAGGTGGAGCTGATTATTCTTGATCGGCGCCGGTTAAGACTCTGGCAGCGCCGATTTATAACCAGATGGCGCCGATTATTCTTGTCCAGTGCCGATTTAGATTTAGGTGGCGCTGATTATGATCGTCGCCGGTTAAAGACTCTGGCAGTGCCGATTTTTCTTGTCTGGCGCTGATTATTCTTGTCCGGCGCCGATTTAGATTAAGGTGGCAGTGATTATTCTTGATTGGCGCCAGTTATATGCAGGCAGCGCACTGCTGATTATTTTTAACCGGCAAAGTTGTTGGGAAAAGGGTAGTTAAAAGAAAAGATAAGGAAGATGATATGATTGTGCTTCGCCGGGGGATAGTCTTTCCTTTACATGTTGCTAATATTATATCAGTGTATATTTTTTTAAGCGGCGCCTTTTCTTTCCTTTATTTTTATTTTTTCAAGCAGCGCCTTTTCTTTCTTGTACTTTTTTTTTGAGCGGCGCCTTTGGCATTCAGGTCTATATACATCACATGACAAGGTCAAAATAAATAATGCGAGTTTAATTTCTTAATCGTGCATGCAAGAATAAAGCTAAGGTATACTTAACATTTTGGTCTTTAGGACTATCCCCCAAACAAATTATATTGGTGCCCCTAAAAAATTTCAAGCCCCCCCCCCCCTCCCCGTGCCACCCTGCTGGAAAATAAATCCTAGCGACCCAATTGCAGAGGGTGGCTAATCGAGGGTGTTTACTCGGAGGGGGGGGGGGGGGTGTAAAATGTCAGTATGGGAACTTTTTATTTTACATTGGGGTGGAATGGGGCAGCAGGTTCCACTTCACCCTGGTAATTCACCAACGTTCTTCGAAACTATTTTTTTAAGGCAAACCATATATAGAATTTGCCGATTTATATTTACTTTCCTTTCGTATAGCCAATTAGGTCAACCAATTATTATTCCTTCAACCTCAAATGATGTTAATTGGTTTGCTGCGTTCTATTCAGGGCCATTCATGCCATTCTGCCAATAAAGAAGATATGAACATCAAACTGACAGAGTATGGATTAGAGAGATCGAGGGGAGAAAATAAACGACAAGGATAGAGACAGAGATATAGACAGAGAAAGAGGGGGACAGAGAGAGTGAGGGGGATAGAGAGAAGTAGAGAGAAAGAGGAGGAGGGAGAGAAACCAATTTTCAGAATCGCGTTTCTATAGCAACATCACAACACATCCCTCTAATTTTGATCTAATGCGCTGGTTCAAATTAAGACCTATATATTTTTTTTCTTTTACTAACGTTCTGCTCCTAACTAAGCATGCTCGTCAGGCACCAACACAACTTTGATTCTAATTAAACTGATATTGCTTCCAGAGAGTGACAACATATCAAGCGATTAATGATGGCAACGTAAGCTTAATTATTAAAGTCATGCTGACTGACATTCTTATTGTGCTTTTAACAATTTTCTGTGTTAACAAGGAGAAATGAATATATTGAGAGCTCATTGGATAGCAAATATTTCCTCCTCGTCTCTTTTCTTCGCGTTACAAATTTTCACAATAATTATTAAAACTCTGCTTCCAAACACAATCAGAGAAGTTTTCACTTTATCAGGTTTGGAGAAAGGATTTATCAAAAGGACTTTAATTCTACCATCCGAAGTATAACGAACAAAGGCTGAATATGAAAATGGCGGATATTTCCGAAGACTTCAGCATGTTTGACGGAGCAGAAAACAAGACTCAGAGCTTCAATCTAAGTATCGGGGCGCGTATAGCGCTGGTAGTTTACGTTACTTGTCTGATGTTCATAGGTATCATCGCTAATACTGTTCTCCTAGTGATGATCAGACAGAATCCTCGGATTCGTCAGTCTGCAACGATCGTATCCGTCGTGTACCTTACAGCTGTGAACTTGATGAACTGCTTTCTGATGAATTCATTCAGCCTGACCGCCATCTTGAACGAAAAGTCGAGACAAAGTGTCCTCTACTGCAGACTCTACCTTGTATTTTCAAGCATGTTCATGAAAATGTTTGCTTTTGCGCTGATAGTGTCTTCGGTCACCTCAGGCATTGAGATTGTGAAGTGGTCAGTCGACAAGAAACGCCTAAAACGAGGGGCCAAATTAGCGCTTGTTGCTTCATCTTTATTCGTGATTGCCGACTCTTCGCCGCTGTACTGCAAAATCAACATTCGATCAGACCCGACTTGTTTTGTAGCTCGTGATGACAACCCATTACGCGGGATATGGATCGCGGAGACATTGATCATTATGCTATTGCCTTTCATATCATCTCTCGTTTCTCTTATCATTGTTGTAAAAAAGATACGTTATATAAAGTCAAAGGTGTCCTCTGATCCATCAAAAGCAAACTGTCACGTATCCAGGGTTAGTCGAAATACAAGTGATTCTACAAACAGAGTTATCTTAAACGGTGAAGATCCGAAAAGCTTTGCTTCGGTCGTTACAACACAGCCAGTACTCATGCCTCATCGATCAGTTCCCTCCTCTTCATCCTCATCAACCATGAAACAGCAAGAGAATAGAACCACGAGGCACGGCAAGAGTGGCTCTACAACAGCATGGAACAAATCAAGCATTGCAGACAGTGAGCAGGATGGACAGGGAGTTTCAGAAAAGCGAAGGTCCAAGTTTCGTCTTAAGAATCTTTGTTGTTGTCGACAGTTCATCTTAAGAGAGGAAGTCCGGATGCTGCGCCTCGTCTTTCTCCTTTTCTTGACCTTGACCGTCTCCTGGACACCATCAGTAGTAACGGTCGCAGGATCCAGTTCTAGTTCCCCTACGTTTCTTGATTACATTTTTCTCCGGGTCTCGTATCTAACGACCGTTCACCCCTCTTTGATACCACTGGCCATCTTGTACACCAATAAACATTTCGAAGGTGGATTTATGGCGTTTTTCAGGAGTCTGCGAAATCGAGTCTCCTGTAAGAACTAGGTCTATTGTTAAAAATAGACAAGTTTTAGGTGTAACCATACACCTGCACATGGCCGGATGCAGAATTTTTTTTGCTGGGGAGGGGCAGCATGCATAAACTTTTTTTTTTTTAAATGTCGAAAGCGAGGGAGCTTGTCATTGTGGCGTTTTTGCATTTGTAAAGTGAAATTAACGAATTAAAGGTTGTATAAGTTTAGTGGATTTTGTGAAAGATTTCAGTAACAAAATGTAAGTTTTTTAAATTTCTGGGGGGGGGGGGCACTGCCCCGCTCTGTACGGTAATACACCTGCATTCTTCTGTATATATATATATATATATATATATACTATATTTAATTTTTGTGACGTTTCTGACATTGTAAGAACTTGGAAGATGTTTTCTTTTTGTCAAATAATAATTCATACCCCAATGGTAATGCATGAAAAGTTACTAATGGTTTTGCAAATAGAAAATCCACACATTTAGGTCAAACCCAGTTTTAATTTCTTGCACCGACAGTTCCAAAACGCTTTTGAGTTTTGTGAGTGTTCTATGATGATGTATAGTTTCTAAAATGTGAAAGCACATGATGTCATGATCCCATTTGTATGCACATCGTTGCTACGCCGATGTACATTTTGATTGGTGGATTTGAATAGTCTTCGGTTCGGGAGCCGCTGACTGAATTCGAATTTTCGTTCTATATTCGACGACGATTTTAAATTTATCGACAGGAGACTTGAAAGGAATTTAGAAAGATTAAGACCAGGGAAATTCTGTAGAACCGCCTAATTTTGAATTTATATAGAGAGTGTTTTACAAAGATCGCACTTAAATGGCGACGCGTATCTGAAACGCGCAATACTACGTGTTTACACTAATACCGTGTTTACACTTAATCGGCATTTGAATCGGCTTTTTCATAGCGTGTAAACGCGAGGAACTTGAATCGGCTCGCGGTTCAGAACCGGCAATTTGCAATACCAAAGTAGTAGGTTCTGAACCGCGAGCCGATGCAGAATCGGCTTTTTTTTACTACGTGTAAACAGAAAGCCGATTCTGCACCGGCAATTTGTGCGCATTTCAATTACTTTACCATTGTGACGTAATTGTAAGCGCACTGATCCAGCGTTGTCTTTATTATGACGTATATTGTAGGTATGCGTATCATTTCAGGTTTTTGCATCGGCTCGCGGTTCTGAACCGCGAGCTGTAACAACGTGTAAACGCGATCCAAATGCCGATTCTGCATCGGCATTTGGTTCAGAACCAATTGCCGATTAAGTGTAAACACGGTATTAATCGGCATTTGAATCGGCTTTTTCATAGCGTGTAAACGCGAGCAACTTGAATCGGCTCGCGGTTCAGAACCGGCAATTTGCACCACCAAAGTAGTAGGTTCTGAACCGCGAGCCGATGCAGAATCGGCTTTTTTACTACGTGTAAACAGAAAGCCGATTCTGCACCGGCAATTTGTGCGCATTTCAATTACTTTACCATTGTGACGTAATTGTAAGCGCACTGATCCAGCGTTGTATTTATTATGACGTATATTGTAGGTATGCGTATCATTTCAGGTTTTTGCATCGGCTCGCGCGGTTCTGAACCGCGAGCTGTAACAACGTGTAAACGCAATCCAAATGCCGATTCTGCATCGGCATTTGGTTCAGAACCAATTGCCGATATATACCGTGTTTACACTTAATGGAATGGAATGGAATCTGTGAAATTTTGGAAATACAAGCATTGTTTCGAGGGAACATAACTTTTTTACTTCTTGACCATTTTTGTGATTAAGGTATCAAATAAAAGAGCAGATATTGAACTTTTTAGGCATGTGATTTTTTCTTTTTGAAATTCAGATACCCCCCGCCAAATGAGTTTTTGGCATCCTTTCTCCAAATTGTTTTTGCTCACTCATGCGTGAATGAGGAATAATCTAAGTAATATCAGATGAAAGAGGAGATTCTAAGCTATACATTGGTAGGTCATTTGTCTATTGTATTTGTGATTAAGTTATGATAAATCATCGCTTAATCTCGGTTTCGTTTTTTTTCTGGGACGCACTGTATAGGCCTGATGAAGGCCCGAGGCCGGAAGCTCGCCAAATGCATTTGATACACAAAGCTAGGTCTAGCATCCATGTCCCCTATTTTCACGTCTACACCTTGAACATGATGCGCTGCACAACACGTTTTGTGAAGGGCCCACTTCCTTTATATATATATATATAAATGTATAAATATATTAATGAGGCAAAGTGGTAATGCATTGTACTTAGTTCCAACAGTTTATATCTTCTATGTCCAACACGCGGAACGTAATATCGTAATGTATAAATATATATATATATATATTAAATTGTACACGTAATTAAAAGAGTGATGTACTTGGTTTTAATTAATACAAAAAGAAGGGAGTGTATCTGTATTGCAATTTTATCAGATTCTTGTAGTTCAAAATACAAAATGTAACATTAGAAATTAACAGATGATTCAGAGAGTCAGAAACTCACAATTAATATTACAGAAAACTAAAAATACACGTTTATGTTTTCTAACAGAGCAAGTAAAATCAGACAAACCTAAAACTGAAAATTCCATCAAAATCGAACAAGGAATAACAAAGTTATGACTTAAAATTTTGCATTATTTCGGCGAAACAGTTTTATATGTATGTCGTTATGAATATGCAATGAGCAAACTGATGATGTCATAACACCACTTATTCTTTTGTATTTTATTATAATGAAATTACATTTCTTCAAATCTTGTCCACCAAAAATGAAATAAATTGAATTGACACCCAATTTAATGCATTGAATATTCATTGCTGCAACTCATTTTGTTACAAGAGAGACATTTGTCATACACACTCCTATGGGCGAAAATGAAACAATTATGCTTTTGTATAATTGCATAAAGGAAAGCGGGGACATGATATCATCATCATCATTAGCCCACCTAATGAATATTTAAGGCGGTGTGCATATAACTGTTTTCATAAAATATTCTTTAAAATTCAATAACTTCGTTATTTGTAATCGGATTTCAATGACATTTAAAGCGTTCATTTTACTCGGTGTTTTTTAAATATTTTTTTAGATACAATTATTTTCATACCGGAGTACCCCTTTAATGAAATGAAAACGAGTATGAATCGTTCATAACCATCGATGTAACCACTCACTATAATCCTTAATACCGATCCCCAAACCGTAATAAGAGGCAAAGGCGTGTTTACCCGCAGCGCTGTGACATGAAACCTAGTATAGCCTGCATAGAATAATCCCCTTTTTTCAGGATTGACAATGCTATATCGAAAATGCTAGTTTGATATTTGTCAAACAATATGCATATTGGTAATATTTGCTCGGTGTTACCCGAGCTCCCGCCCTTTCTAATATTCACACCTCATTAGAACCAACTAGATTTCATTTCCATCTTGTTTTGTATAGCGAGAAATGTAGAAGTTCATAATGATTCACAGTTGTTGTTATTTTTAATTTGCATGAATTTCATCTCATGATTATTAAGAACGGTGTGTTGGTTTGATTTAAGATCCATTCATAGTTTATTTTTGCATGATTACGAATTGAATAATTTAATATCATATAAAAGAAAAAAGGAAATACAACATAAGTAAAAGAAAAAAAGTATATGCGCAATTAGTTTTCTCTCCCCCCATCCTTTTTTGTTTTTCCCCCTTTTTTTCTCCCTCATAACGTTCTTCTTCTTATCATTCTTGTTGTTGTTATTCTTATGCTTCTTTCTTCATATTATTCTTTTTATCTTTTTCTTCATCTTCCTTATTCTTATTCTTCTTTTCACTTTTCTTCCTCTTCTTCTTTTTCTTCTTCAAAAACTTCTTTTTATTTTCCTATATACTCCTCATCCTTCTTCAAAATCCTCTTTTTCTCCTCCTCCCCCATCTTCTTCTCCTTTTCTTCTTCTTCTTCTCTTTTTCTTCTTTCTCTCCTTCCCGGCTCCTCGTCCTCCTGCGTCTTCAGATGTCTTCTCTTTCCTTTTCTTATAAAGTTGGATCATCTGTCTGTCTCTGGGAGTCATGGATAATATAATATGTTACATTTTGTCGCACCGACGATAATTAAAGAAAGTATATTTACAAAATCCTTGGACATATTTGAGAAAAAACAGTTTTATATACATCATTACTTCAAATTCGCTCTAAATGTAAACGGATACGATATTTCCATAAATAGCCGACTGTAATTGTTCGATGCTACAGGATAAATTTTAAATGATCCATCGATTTCTCAATGACTTTCTCCCAATTTAGGATCCTGACAAAGGATCACGTTGATAATTATGTCAAGTAATTAAAGATTGGAACGCACTTTGTGAACTATTATGTTACTGTTTCAAGTGATGTCTATCAGAAATTGATAAAAATTGGATTCGAAGCGAACAATGATGTAAATTAAAACAATTCCGGTACCGTGATCGATTTATGTTATTTGTTTGATATTTTTATGTATACATATCTTCTTCTTTTTTTTCGATTCAAAATTCGTCAGCGATAGTATTTCGGACATAAATAGGCTCAAATTAAATGACTGTCGTCAATAAAAAGTAAAATCACCCATTTATTAATTTGATCTGAAAACACATTTTATGTTGACTTTGAACATGACATTAGGTACTTGAGCAATTTGGGGTCTGACTGCACTTACATAATGTTGCGCAATTTCGTAACCGCGTACATAGGCGTCGCAAATTTAGTCTCAACGTTGCGCAAAACTTCAAAGTTACAAATCTGGGAGCGGCGTGGTATAAAAAAAAAATCGAGCGGAGGATTTATCTTAAAAAATTTCGAGGTGGGTAACTATGGCATCGGGAGTATTTGGGTTATAAAAGGGTAAGTCTACCCAAACAACGAGAGTTGTTTAAATTTAATTAATATAAAAAAGAGAACATTGAAAGTTTCATAAAAAACGAATGTGAAATTAGAAGGTTAGGAAAATAAAGAAAACAGAAATATGCACCCTTGTCGGTATGCAAATAAGGGAACTGATGACGTCTAACACTCACTATGTCTGTGCATTTTGTTATTTGAAATATCTTTTTTTCCTAACTTGAATGTGAAATATAGTGTGACGCTTCCCTAGCCATGTGGAATTGTGATTGTTGTATAACCTTTTCCGAATCAATTTAGGAGTTTCCCTAAAGCAAAATCTGCAAAAATTGGAATATCACATAACTCTTCAAATAAACTTTTTGTTCGGGTGAACATGAACAGTTTCACAAACAGCAGTATATATTCTGGGGAGTATTTCACGAAGGATCTTACTCAGCGATTTTGACCGATACATTTGCTCTGAGCCAATCAGAAGCGATGACTGTAGTAACTTATTAACATAATAACCGTATCAAATCAATTTGCAGTTGCCAGTTTATTGTGCTTTTTGACAGCTCCATAGTGAAAGAGTGGGAGAATACGGTGATACATGCGCCATGGAGACCTGAAGCTCCCTATTGTAAAAAAAAAGTATAATTAAGCGCAATTCCTCCGTCGGTACCCCACCCCTACGTCCATAACTCTGAAATGGTCCTTTCATTTTACCACAAAAGCGATTTAAGAAACTTGAAAATGCCAGTCAAATCACAATGAACAGCTGAGAGTGCTTGGTCGGAAATTGGTGAACCGGGACAGTTGATGGTTGTAAGATTCGGAGCGGACGAAAAATTACGAATAAAACAGTCTTTTGTCCGAAGCCAAAGACGACACTGATGTTTTGATTCACCGAATTTCGACAAAGACTGCTCTGTCATGAAGGGCATTCGATAATAGATTCTATACGTTCAAGAAAGCGTCTGTGTAGTGTTGCGATAACTCCCTATTGAAAGAAAGACAACAAGATAGAAAAAAAAACAGACCAGAAAGTCCAGGGGATCGTCTTACAAAGAGTTGCGTTTGATTTGATCAATCACAACTATGGAAACCCAACAACGTCAACATCTAAAATTGCATGTTTGCTCAAAATATTTTCTAGAAATGATGTATATTCATACATTCACTGTTTTCTTGACAATTCAGTATGCCTCTCTTTGTTTTATAGGACATTGAGCAAATTTCCTAAAGAAAAAAATTGACATCGATGGATTTCCAAATACTTGAGATTGATCGGATCAATCGTTACTGTTTGTAAGGCGACGCCCTGGTTTACAAATACATATAGGTCTATCACCCTCACATTTTATTTTCTCATTTCATGACAAAAATTGTGACAATGTGCATGAAATCCAAGAATGATTCTAAGATAAGAATATTTTTGACATACAGGTTATCCCCCTTTAATTTTTTCTGCTCATGTTCTGGCAAAAAATTGTGACAATGTGCATGAAATCCAAGAATGATTCTAAGATAAGTATACTTTAAATAAGATTCAGGAAATTGCAAACTGTCAGAAGTGTTACATAGGTTTGGGCTTCAAACTGACCTGCAGAATGTTGTGGTAGGGAAATAAGACAGCCTAGACTGAAAAAATAGACAATTCCAATATGTTTATTGCAAAATAATTTGAGTACAAACATACACAATACAGACAGTTAATGTCTTAAACTTACATCGTATATATGGAGTCCACTCTCAAATATAAATGTACATGAAAATAATGCTTTGAAAATCATTATTAATTAAAAACATATATACAAATATGAACATGTTTATGAATATGCTAGATATATACTATATCAATTTACATAACACGATAGGATTATTTCATATCATTTCATTTATTGGATTTTGAAACATCTTTTCAAAAACAAAATCCTGACATGTAAATACATATCTAAAATTTGACATCAAGATAATGATGAAATGATTTTGCTTATAAATCATCAAATGTATCATACATAAATAAACAATTTAAGTGGTATGTTCTGTTACACAATAAGTAAGATGGCTGCAAGGGTAGTTACAGAAGCAAAGCTCGAAAGCGTGGCAGCCCTTATGATTTAAATGTTACTAAACCGCATGATAATTAAATTGAGGAAAGCATGTTATAAATGTAGTTATTATATTAAAACGGTACAAACTGTTTATTTACAGAAAATCGAGTCAACCACCAAACTATGTTTTGTTCTCAATTATTTCATTAACAAATCTACGGGGGCTGTACATTAAAAATTGGCATACCCATAACGGTTGGGTTTTGAATATTTTCAGCCCTGATTCAGAATCGTTTCGACGAATCAAATTACAAAACAATGCATGATTGTACATTCTCGTAATATGAACTTCAACACTTTCTATATTATTAAGTTCACTTGAAAAAGGGCTGTGATAACTTTGATGGATCCATAATGGGGAATCCAACCCGAAGTAAAAGTTGCTTTTAGATAAATAAGAAAAATCAGATAAGTAGATAGATAAAAGTTGAACGATATCGGACAGACAATAAGACAGGTACAATTTTTAAAAGTTGTAAAAATTGGTAATAAGTATTATGGCATGTATGGGGACTTCAAATCGGTGTCATTGGTGATGTCATAATGATGTGAGGTAAGGACTGCTCTTCCATTTACTCCAATACATACGTTGGTTAAAATGTTAGTTTTTCTATAGTTTTACTTCAAATTTTCTTTTTCTTTTACGGAGACATAAAACAGTATGCTGCTAGTGTTACATTGTGATCACTGCGCCCAAGGGTAGGAGAAAACCACAAATCCCTGACAATTAAGTACATGACCTATGGGGAAAGTTGTCCCTACCGCTAGCATGACTAGTCATAATTCACTTACCCAGTTGCCAATTCGCAATTTACATAGTCTTAGGATTCTCAATTTTAAAACAGCCCCAACTTTCTTAATGCTTGTTCGATTTCTTTCAAGCTTTCACAATTCTGTTTTTATAATTTTTCTCCTCTTTCACACACAATATTTATGGCCAAGGTCGGATTCCCCTTTAAATAATAAAACATTGATTAGGAATTAGATTATACGAATGAGAGGACTTTAACAACCAAATTGGGGTTTTCTTCGTAGAGAAAAACCCCTACACTCTGCATGACAATGAATAAAAGTAATTTCATTTCATTCAATACTTCTTACCTGGTGTACTAAGGAGGGGTTGAAGACATGGGGAAAAGTAATGATGAGCATAATTATATTAGGACGTACATATATTAAACACAATCAATAACATAAAGCCCACCATTTTATACAGTGTAAAAGATTACTATAACAATGTAAGCAATTATGTGCAAGACTGAATTGTAGAAATCTTTATCACCTCGCATAATTTGAGCTAATGCGTAGTTTACATTTTTTTTGCTACGATCATATCACACTAAGAAATAGGGGTTCAAATTTGAACCCTAAGGGTTGGTACAATAACAGCACCCGAAAGGTTGCTGATTAGTGCAATTTTGCTCATTTGTGCACTTTAAGGGTGCAATTAGCTATATTAAGCACCATATAGGGTGCAGAAACAAACCATGCAATAAGGGTTCAAAATTGAACCTTTTTAAATGTCAAGTATTATGCACCTCAAAACGTTCAAATTTGCATCTTTTAGGGAGCCAACGAGCATTTCCTGGTGTAAAAACAAATAAGAATGTGTAGTTTTGCACCTTTTTCCATTAAGGGTGCAAGATTACACCCCAAAGGTTGGTACAAATGTTCATTTAGGGTTCAAAATTTGTTTAATGTGGCATCGTGCAATGGATAAATCTACAAATTTCAAGGGGTACCTCAGGTGGGTACGGACTAAGAGTTTTAGGTTTACATAATTTACGGTTTTCGTACGATTGCATGCGTTGGGATCGTTGAGGGACACATACTAAGCAATACAGTAAGAGATTGTAAGAGACTCATGTCGTAGTAATAGTACGATGCTCCTGCACTGAACAAACGATTAACCTGCGCGAATCGTAAGATGTCCGTACATAATACGATGCCCCTGCGTTGATCATACGATGCCCTTAAAATGTGTAAATGCTACGATATTACGAATCCTTTTTTTATACAAAAATCGTCTCTAACTCGGCTAAAAAAAAATCGTAGACTGTCGTGAATCTGTACGGAAATCGTAAGCAATCATATGGAAGTCAAACGAGGATGCAATGCAATCGTACGTCCTTTGGGCGTCCTAATGTAATCGTATACCAAATGTAAAATGGCTAGTTTCTGCGACTTAGAGATAAACTGTATATATACACGTAGTTGTGAATGTGTATCATCACCATTAGGGCTAAAATGAGATTGTATATGTTGTGATTGGTTCGTTCGTTTTGGTCAGGCGACCTCATTGTCTCAATGTGACGGAAGCAGTACCTGGTCGGGATCATCCGGGTCACTGCCCAATGTCTTGCTCCTTCGATCGATTTTGACATCCGACATGTAATTCGATGGTCTGATTTCAAAACTGGAAGGAAATAAGTTAAGAGTTATGACAAAGAATAGCTAGAAATTTCAGGCCCTTATTAAGACAGTAGGGAGTTTTTTTGAAACCGCTACGCAGACGCTTTCAATAACGCAGATAATCTTTTTCCAGGCCCTTCAATGACTTAACAAGTTTGACGAAAATCGGCGAATCAAAAAAGCAGTGTCGTCCTGGAATCTGGACAAACGACATTTTGGAATGTTTTCGTCCGGTTCGAGTCTTCGGACGATCTGCTATCCCGGTCCACCAACTTTGTGATTTGACTTGCAATTTGTGCGTTGTGGAAAGCGTCTGCGTCGTGTTTGCGATAATTCGCTACAGTGTCAACTGATACCCCGTTCCTCAATGAGACCAAATGAAATGGAAAGACAAACAGAAAGATAAAGGGGGAGGGGGTATAGGGAAAGAGTGTACTATAATGGAAATGTGGAAATATTGGTAACTAATATCCCTAATTAATTTGGGAATATAAGGGGAGAAAGTGAGAGAGAGAGAGAGAGAAAAAGAGAAAGAGATGGTTTCACACACACTGGCAACTCTCCCCAACATTTTTAGATGATCAGGGGCGGGGCTAATGTATTTAATGGGAAGGAGGAGGGGGCGAACTAAATGAGACAGGTTAACAGGGGCAACGTGACCCAGATCTCGCGTTTGGCACCCTTCTTTTGTTTCTCCATTTTTTTTACTATTTGAAAAGAGAGGGCGGTCGCATCATGCCCCCTGTAGCAATAAACTACATATCCTTAATAGCAAGTATCAAGAGTATGGATTAGGTGTGAGGTGTGCGATGTGTGTGATGTGTAGGGGTGAATATGATCGGGACCGGGAAGGTAAGTGAGTGATGGTTGTGATAGGGATGTCTATGTGTGAGGGATGATTACGATAATTTATGTATATGTGAGGAGGATCGATGATTGTGACAGTGTGTGTGCGTGTGTGTGGGATGATTATGATGGGGAAAGGGCTAGGAAATGTGCGTATGTGTAAGGGTGAGCGATGGTTGTGATAAGTTCTAGGGGGGTAAGTGTGCGTATGTATTGTGATGGGAAAGGGGCCGGAGTAGCGGAAGATCTGGTTCCACCAGCGGATACGGTATCCGCCGGCAGATACCGTTCTTTACTAAGAACCATATCTGCCGGGTTGACGCGGTTTGATATCCTTAATTCCTGATTATTTGTTTTCCTATGAAAATAGATAAATAGAAATGATAGGTCCTATATAATTTTGAAGGAAATGGGTACTGTGTGCATGCAGATCGAGAAACGATAGCAAGAATGGTATCTGCTGAAGAGAAATTGGTTATGAATCCGCCGGAGTTGGAACACGATCCGCCGGCAGATAGTGTTCCTATATAGAACCGTATCTGCCTAGCACCCAATCTACCGCTACACCAGCTTCGGGGTACACCTCATGTATGTGTGTGAGTGAGGGATGATTGCGATAGGGATAGGACTAGGAGATGTGCGTATGTGTAAGGGTGACCGATGATTGTGATAGGGACAGGGCTATAGGAGAGTGTGTGTGCGTATGTCTAATTATATGTGTGAGGGTCTGAGGGATGATTGTGATAGGGAAGGGGGGGGGGCTTGAAAGGTGTGAGGTTGTGTGTGGGTGGGTGTACTTGTGTGAAGGACGACTGTCCCCCAAAAAGGTGTGTGAAAGAAGGATCATTGTGGGGCTTCGAGGGGGTGCGTGCGTGTGTGTGTGTGTGGGGGGGGGGGCTGATCGTGATAGGGAAGGTGTTTGGAGGGTGTGTGGGGATAATCATCACAGGGAAGGAGAATGGAGAGGGGCTTTTCGGGGGGGGGGGAGGGGGTTAATTGTGATACGGAAGGAGGATTTCTGCATACCTGCTAAGACGAGGTCCTGGAGCACGATTTTTGTCCTTTAGAGAACCCGGATGAACGTCTACTGACGTACCACTCCTCATGAGCCTCCTCTCTACTGGTTTTGCATCACTCGTCCTCTCTACACCATCCCTGCCGACAAAAATGACAAAGAAGTCGGTTAAAAAAGTTTTCAGAAAATTAACAAATATGTTGTAGAAATGTTTCTATTGCTAGCAAAGTCTAAATTACACACAATTAAGTTATTGCCAATTTTGAAGAATGGTGTTGATTTTGAAAAACTTACTTCGTCGGGGTGTAGTCAAAGTCTGACCACAGTGTCTCAACTTTCTCTCCTCCGACATCACAGGGGAGTGAGTCTAAAACGCCATCGGTGCATTCATTGAACTTGTCGACACTGGACGCGAAGCCCGAATCTCTTTCCTCATGTCGACTGGCCGCTTGCCTGTCGCTTGACGTTGCATTGCTCGACACCCGTCCCCGCAAGGCCTCTGGGATCTCCGACACAGGCAGTGATCGATTGCGCTTCATTGGGCCGACTGGGTATTCATAATCCGCCAAATCACTGTCGTAATCCACACTGTACTGTCTGTCGTTGATGGAAATTGAACGTTTACTCTCGAGAGGCGCGGGAGATGAGCCTTCTGTAGCGGTTGTCATGGTAGTCAGTTTGGCGGTATCGCTTGACGATGTCGCCGTGTTTCCATCCTCAATGGAACTGACTTCAGTAACACCTGAACTTCTCTTCGAGTCATTCGATCCGTCCTGGGTTACAGGTTGAATAATTGAAAAGTATATTGCTTAATATGTTTAGTATTACACAAGTCAATGCCCTGTCATGCAAATGCCGACACCACAAAGTGGTAAGACGAAATTTCAACGTTAATGATGATTTGGCCAAAATTATATACCTTTAATTTCGAGATGCAACAATTGTAACTCTTAGTACCAAACGGGGCCCATTTAAGTCACCTGGGTCAGTCAGTAGTTATACAAGGAATCCTGTGAGGTTCTTCAAACAAACTTTGTTGTTCTTGATGGTGAGAAGAACCTGACAACCAACGAGGTTTACAAATTGGTAGGGTTCTTCAAAGCTTCAAGAACCCCAACCTTCAAGGTTGTATAAATAACTGCAAAATGGTTCGTTATAGGTAAAACGGTTCTAAAGAATGTTCTGAACCCGGGACAAAGCAAGGTTCTAATCACCGTTTTTTTCTCCAAGAGTGTATGATGTTTCCATGAATGATCGGGAGATACGGATCAATTAACGCGATCTCCCAATATTGGTAAAAGCCCAAATTGATTTTGATCGCTTCGAATGTTCATCTCTTTATCTAATTAAAGGCGATGGGGTTGAAGTTAAAAAATAATCCTATTATTACGTCATAATAAAATTACGTACCATGCTTCCAGAAGATATCAACGATGGCGAACGCTCTTGGAGGAGCAACTGAAAAAAAAAGATTAATAATCATGAATACTGAATAGTGTCATTTTGTTAAAAAATACTCAAAGATGCTTTACATGCTGTCTGCTAAGCCTTTTATAAATTAATTGATTTTTATCAACTCCATTACAATATTGTATTTCAAACGTTTACCTTAATCAATCATGAACACCTACATTATGAAAGCATGGCACTAAAACCGTTTGTTCTGTCTATCTTTTACAATCAAGTGAAGTTCAAAACGGATGAAAAGCAACCATTATTACTATTCTGGTTGTCGATAAAGTTGCCAAAGTTACTTAAGTTTAATTTCTTTCATACAAGTTTTGCTTTTCTTGGAAAGCCCCTCGGTTCTATTGCATTTACATATTATGTAGCCAAAATCAATGTAATTCAACTCAGTCCCTGTAAATCTTTTCTAACAGTATTAAAATGTAATAAATTAAACTGTTTTAATTTCGACTATGTATTGTTACTTTGGTTTTATTTTGCTGAACAGAAATGAATAAAATGTAAATGTGAATCTTAATCTCTTTACCTCATCAACCTTTCATGGAAAATAGAAATCATGAGAGAGTCGTAGGATGTCCGTTTTCTTACCCTCTTTTCTCTTTTAAGGCGCTGAACTTTACTTTTGAGATCAAAAAGTTTGCGTGTCTGATTGAGGTACGATTGCCTCTCGTTGTTCAGTTTCTTGACAAGATCATCACGCTCCAGCATGGACAAAGCTGTTTCTTCGAATGCCCTGTTTCGCTCCGAAATTGCCTGTGGGTTCAATGTCAAAGATACCATAGTTAACTGGGAGCATCGAAGTGTATAATCTTCGATGCTGTTCCTATACAATTGGGGAACACTCTGGATAGTTCTGTAATGGAGATAACGATATGTGACACCACATTCCATGAGTTATTGACGTTGTAAGTCCCAAATAGTTTGATTTAATAATCGTGTGCCGATCATATCGAATGATTCGTGTTTAAAACATAATCATAACTGCACTGAGACATAGGCTATGTACAGTATCTGGTAATTGACATTAGTCCGAACTAACCACTAGGTATACATCTTTAGTTCGGAATAGTGGGAATTGCCAGATAGCATAATCCATGTCACAATGAAGTTCATAACCCCATATCATTCAACCAACGGACAGTTTAATTTACACATTCAGAAGTAAATTAATGTCTTACCTCTAGATCAAGATCTAAAGACGACGCGATATTGAAGAATGAAAGAACTACCACATTCCTAGTAAAAGTTGCAACAAAAATCATTTCAAGGGAAGTGATCATTATTTGATAGATTTGAGCGGGAACCCTAGGGATGAGGTGGCTGTTCCATAAAGTTTTTCGTAAAGTCACGTATAGCTTTACGAACGATTTGCGCATGTCGCTAGGTGCTAAGTCAGCTAGCTACATAGCGATATATCACTTATGGGGCGTTGCAAGAAACTTGAAATCAATTGCAAGTCTATTTTCGGTCCCTAAATCAATCATAAGTCTTGAAATTAATTACAAGTTTGCGATTGATTGCTAATATGATTATTGGAACACCCCCTTTATAGATCAAGATAGAAATGGTCTCTGGTCGTTCGCAACTTAATACTAACAACTTTATGAGACACCCATCTAGTAATCTGACCAAATAGTTACCGGTCTGAGCGACTTGCGTCATCTTGATTGAGTTAATAGTTTATATATACTAGTGACAGCTCGGAGCTGACTTGCGTCAGCTTGATTGACTGAATAGTTTATACGTACTTGTGACCGCTCTGAGCTGACTTGCGTCAATTCTTCTTGCGCCATTTGAAGTCGATCCATGACCATATCACGCTCCTCAGTCAGGAGGGATGTTATGGTGTCCAACTCTTCATTCTCTGCCTGGAACTGGGAATATATACAATCGAGGTATCCTACAATTTACTTTACGTTTTGTTTAGTAAGATATTTGTTATGGCCTTGTCAACCCAAATCTATTCCTGGTTGACGTGTCCCAAATCATGCAAACCGCATCAAATCACTATAAGAGCGACCGCATGTGTGACAAATGCTCTGGCAATCGGTTTAGTTTACCAGATAGAGAAAACGATTGGTGTGATCAAATACTTTGAAATATAGAAAAAAACGAACTACACTTTTTTTTTATTATAATGAATCATTTTACACGACTGGGCCACGGTTGGTATTCGGTGTGCATGTATCTTTACTTCTTGTTCATTTAGTTGGTAAGTTCTTTGAACAGCCGACTAAAGAAATGGTCACATGTTTGAGGTCGGGGAAACTGAACCTTGTCCCAGCTTCATGACATGAGTAGTACATCACTGTGTAATTGTCTGCACTTAATTGTGACCACGCAGTCTTGCAGTGACCACTCATAAATTTAAAATACCGTTTGTCTTACAAAAATGTTACAAAATATTCCTTCTGTTGTCATAACAACCAACAGATGAAATTCCTCCTCTTGTAATTTCTGACACTAGGTGAAGTATTCAGTGATTACATTTTGTATCTGATTAAGCGATGAAATTCATAAGAGTAAGAAAATAAGTTGCACCTTTTTTCAGGTTTTTTTTCCCAACGCCCCCTAAAAACCATGGTGAACAGACGACCCACTGACATAATTCGCCATGCACCGCTTTAACCCTGTGCCTGTTGGCTAATTATGATAGGTTCGATGCTACCCAACTTAGAGTTTATGATCCAGGTTCGTGACTTATAGTTCAGATGATGGACTGGAAATTTAGACAATCTGCACCACACTCTTAGTAAAGAAGGTGTCCAATTGGAACCCTTCTATCCCGTATTAGGAACTCTCGAGAAAAACGGTTCCCAAAAAGGTGATCCACGTGCTTAAGAATCCTATATGGTTTGATAAAGATCTTAAAACGGTTCCAAACTGGCTGTTTATCGGAATTTAGAACTTGTAGTATTTTCCAAATTTCATCCTTTTTCATTTATCAACTTTGCCTTCTATTACTCATCATCTTCGAGAGGACATTACCCTTGGATACCAGTTACTTCCACTCCTTAGCAATAAACATGCCAACAAGTGGTCAATAATGACCCTCACACAGCACACTCACCTGTGACTCACTATAAATTCTCCGAATTGGTACCTCTCTCTCCCCTCTCTCTTTGTTTACATCCTACATCACATTTGGGATGAAAACTACTACTTTCTTTTCTGAACACACTTCTCAAAGTTTTCTACTTTAGTAAACACGTGTTTTGAGAACGTCGTCAAATACTTGATACATTTTGTGGATTCCATCATCTCACTTGGAGCAAATTCATCCATTGCATCTTCCACAGCATATCATTTCTAATTTGCGTACTACCCTTTTTTCTCCGTCATTTTCACTAAGAAAAAATCCAAATACCGCTTGAGCTAGCCAAGTTATTTTTTGTGATATAATCTTGTGTGATTCTGTGTCATTGGGATTGTGCAATAATTAGAACACTTTGTTATATTAGAGGATTGTCTGTCGGATCTCTACACGCATAAAGTCGGTAAGTGGAGATTGGCTTATTACCATTTCATCTTATAAACCAACCCCCGCTTCACTGGTGACCCCGACGTGATTAAAACCCGACCAACGTGATGAGAACAGTCATCCTTCGTCATATAATGTTCTAATTATTATCTCCCTTCTTCTCATTTCATTGTCGACTCACTTACATTCTTCAATATGTCGACTTGCAATCAAAAGCACCCTTTCTCGCAACCAACTACTAGTACTGGTACTTCTATTCAAGATTTAAGAGCAGAACTATCAAAACTCACAATTGCTATCGACGCTTATCGTCAACGTCAAGCTCGTCACAATAATTATTCTCCCTCACATCAACATGCCGGAGATTATTGTTATTATCATTGGCGCTTTGGTACAAAATCTCACAAATGTGTACCACCTTGCAAATTCAAAAAGGCTTCAAACAAACAGGACACCAACAAACCAAAGCTAGCAACAACTAACCAATCTTCCTCAAAATCAAAAAGTCGCCTTTTCTACATCACTGATAGGAAAACTGGAATTCGTTTTTTGGTCGACACAGGAGCTGAAGTTAGCGTTCTTCCTCCATCAAAAGCCGAAAAACATCATCCTTCATCAAAATTATATCTACAAGCAGTTAATCGCTCAAGCATTACGACTTATGGAGAGCGAAGCCTGACTCTCGACGTCGGCCTGCGTCGAGCTTGCAGATGGATTTTCATCATTGCTGATATTCCCATTCCTATCATCGGGGCAGACTTCCTTCATCACTTTGGTTTTCTTGTTGATGTGCGCAATCTCAAGCTCATCGACTCTTCTACAAATCTATCTATTACTGGCATCCTTTCTTCATCCCCTTCTATCAGTCCTATGTTTCTAAAGCCAGAAAATCAAGCTGCCTACAAATCTATCCTCGAAAAATTTCCTGATATCACACGCCCTGTGTATAAGGAGGCTGAGATCAAGCACTCCGTCACCCATCACATTGTGACGAAAGGCCCTCCTGTTTCATCCCGTCCTCGTCGCCTAGCAACCGACAGGTACAGTATCGCGAAGGCGGAATTCGATCACATGCTGGAACTAGGCATCATTCAACCGTCTAGCAGCAATTGGGCATCTCCACTTCATATGGTGCCCAAGAAAACACCCGGAGACTGGAGACCGTGTGGAGACTATCGTGCACTAAATAGGAATACAGTGCCCGACAAATATCCCATTCCCCATCTTCAAGACTTTACATCTGCCCTAGCAGGCAAGCGAATTTTTTCAAAACTCGATCTCGTACGAGCATATCATCAGATTCCTGTCGATCAAGCAGATGTACACAAAACTGCCATCACCACACCCTTTGGGTTATTTGAGTTTGTACGCATGCCTTTTGGGCTACGCAATGCCGCACAAACTTTTCAACGATTCATTGATGAAGTAACCCGTGGTCTTCCATTTGTGTACGCCTACATCGACGATCTGCTCATCGCTAGCGAAAATGAAGAGGAGCACAAGCAACATCTCCAGCTACTTTTCGCTCGACTCTCGAAATATGGCGTCGTCATCAACCCAGCCAAGTGTGAATTCGGCGCATCTTCTCTCACCTTTCTCGGACACATTGTTGATGAGAACGGCATCCGCCCTCTTCCCGAGAAAGTCAAAGTCATCAACAATTTCCCTGTTCCTGATTCTCTTCGCAAACTCAGAGAATTTCTAGGACTAGTCAATTTCTACCGTCGCTTCATTCCTGATTGTGCAACTCTCACTCAACCACTCACCGATCTATTGGCATGCAAGCAGAAAAACAAAGCAATCCATCTCGATGATACAGCCCTAAATGCATTCAACTCAGTGAAAACAGCTCTCGCTCAAGCTACTCTCCTTTCACACCCAAAACCTAATGCCCCACTCTGCATTATGGTGGATGCATCAGATGTTGCTGTTGGAGGTGTGTTGCAGCAACACATTGACGATGACTGGCAACCCATCGCCTTCTTTTCAAAACGCCTGCAGCCAGCTGAGACAAGATATAGCACATTCGGACGTGAACTCCTCTCTGTGTATCTCACTATTCGTCACTTCAGACATGCACTTGAAGGACGACAATTCTTCATCTATACTGATCACAAACCTCTCACTCATGCCTTTAATGCTAGACCTGACAGGTATTCACCACGCGAAGTCAGACACCTAGACTACATATCTCAATTCAGCACAGATATAAGGCATATTAGTGGAAAACACAATGTAGTGGCAGACGCTCTATCTCGCATGGAAATCAACTCCCTCACTTCAACTCCTACCATTGATTTCAATGCCATCGCCGCTGCCCAGGAGGTTGACGAGGAACTCAAACAACTCACTTCAACCTCGCTCAAACTCGAACCTCTACCTCTTCCTATTTCTGACTCTATATCCTATGCGATACTTCAACTACCAATCCTCGACCTTACATCCCATCTAAATTCAGACGAGTTGTATTTGATGCTCTTCACAACCTATCTCACCCTGGCATCAATGCTACCCAAAAACTCATCACAGACAGATTTGTTTGGCCTGGAATTAACAAAGATGTTCGAAATTGGACCAAAACTTGCATACAGTGTCAACGTTGTAAAGTACACCGTCACACCAAGACACCGATAGGTACTTTTTCAACACCTGATGCTAGATTCGATCACATTCATATCGATCTCGTGGGACCACTTCCTCCTTCAAATGGCAATGCATATCTTCTCACATGTGTTGACCGTTTCACCCGATGGCCTGAGGCAATGCCTATCCCCGACATATCAGCTGAGACAGTTGCCCGAGCATTCATTTCACACTGGGTATCTCGTTTCGGTGCTCCCTCAACCATCACTACCGACAGAGGTCGACAATTCGAATCTTCCCTCTTTCAAGCTCTAACTCATCTTCTTGGTAGCTCTAGAATTCGAACTACATCTTATCATCCTGCATCAAATGGACTGGTTGAGCGCTTTCATCGGCAACTTAAAGCGTCACTCAAAACTACCTCTTCTCCACGATGGACTGAAACTCTCCCTCTCGTCATGCTTGGAATTCGAACTGCAGTCAAATCTGATTTGGGATGTTGCGCTGCTGAGCTGGTATATGGAACAACTTTAAGATTGCCAGGTCAGTTTGTAGCACCTAAACAGAAAGATTGTGATTTGGACCCTAGCAACTATATCCATCGACTGAGAAAACAAATGGAGAACCTCAAACCTCAGCCCACTCGTATTCAGCATCGCAAACCACAGGTCCACCCTGATCTCACATCATGCACCCATGTCTTTGTGCGTCATGATGCTGTCAAGAAACCCCTTCAACCACCCTATGATGGCCCATATCAAGTCATCAAGCGAGCTGATAAGTTTTTCACCATCCTACTCAAAGGAAAACATGAAACTATCAGTCTCGACCGTCTGAAACCAGCATATTTGGAACCACCCATTTCACCAAACGTTCCAACCACTGTTCAACCTAGCTTATCTACTCCTGAAAACCCTAAACCTTCTCAAGTGACTACTACACCAACCACTAAGCCTCCGCCTCCCTCCATCACTCCTTCTTCATCATCTACCGAGCCTGAAATCAGACAAACTCGTTCAGGTCGAAAAGTGCATTTTCCAAAGCGCTTTGTTCAAGTCCTTCATTTTAATTGAGAAATTATTTTCTTCATTTGGACTATATACTATTTTCTTTGTTATCGACCGTTTCATTTTATTCAACGATCTAGGAGGGGGCTGATGTAGTATTTTCCAAATTTCATCCTTTTTCATTTATCAACTTTGCCTTCTATTACTCATCATCTTCGAGAGGACATTACCCTTGGATACCAGTTACTTCCACTCCTTAGCAATAAACATGCCAACAAGTGGTCAATAATGACCCTCACACAGCACACTCACCTGTGACTCACTATAAATTCTCCGAATTGGTACCTCTCTCTCCCCTCTCTCTTTGTTTACATCCTACATCACATTTGGGATGAAAACTACTACTTTCTTTTCTGAACACACTTCTCAAAGTTTTCTACTTTAGTAAACACGTGTTTTGAGAACGTCGTCAAATACTTGATACATTTTGTGGATTCCATCATCTCACTTGGAGCAAATTCATCCATTGCATCTTCCACAGCATATCATTTCTAATTTGCGTACTACCCTTTTTTCTCCGTCATTTTCACTAAGAAAAAATCCAAATACCGCTTGAGCTAGCCAAGTTATTTTTTGTGATATAATCTTGTGTAATTCTGTGTCATTGGGATTGTGCAATAATTAGAACACTTTGTTATATTAGAGGATTGTCTGTCGGATCTCTACACGCATAAAGTCGGTAAGTGGAGATTGGCTTATTACCATTTCATCTTATAAACCAACCCCCGCTTCAAACTCTTTAGGGAACCTTTAAAAGTTCTGAAAACAGGATAAGCATAGAACCGTCTAAGAACCCCTTTTCGTTTGGACGGAGCCATTAGGTAGACAGTCGCCTTGTGGAACAAATTTTCTGGTGGATTATGGATAGATTGCGGGTACTTCGCAAATGATTGAAAGTGCACCATGGGTATTCCGTACCTTAGTTTTGGCCTCCTGGACCTCGTAAAGTTGTTTGCGGACCTTGACTAGCTCATTGACGACCTCTTCACACTTCGTCACGGCCTCCTGCTTATCGGCCATTATTATTTCAAGTTTTGTCTGATCATGTAAGTCGTTCTCAATGGGCGGTACGTAAGAATCCTGGATATAAGAGAAGAAAATGCTAGTTTGGTTAATATTAGCAACGGAAAAATAGAATCATAGTAAGAATATTAATATGTTAAAGCATAAGGTGTCGTAACTTCAATGCATTTGCATCGAATTAGTACAGATAAGTCAAATAGATGAAGTGAATAATCTGAACGTGATGAAATCGGATACATCTGTCATAATAATTTGGTATTAAATTTGAGGCATCAATTAAAAAAAAAACAGGTAAAGACCTGCAGCCATAGCACTGATAAAAAATAAGTTCATCTGATGGTTAGGTCATTACTAATGAAACATTGTGGTAATTGTGTGCAGCGCGTGTGTGGTCTGTTGTGTATGAGAGCATCGAGAGGGTGTGTGTGGGTGTGTGTGTGTGTGAGTGCGTATGTAACTATTGGTTCAGGCCCTGTGAGATTTGGGTCGATTAGAAGTATACATATTATATATAAAAATGTATAAATATACATATTATCATGATTTCATCTATCAATCATGACGATTCTATGACGGATAAATGTAAACAAATTCCATGACAAGTGTCTGTTAGACATGTACTTCAATATAAAACCTTTACCTCTATCTTTTTACGACCGAGGCCAAGTTCCTGGAGATGTTCGACAAGCGCCCTTAATGTGTCGCCATCTTTCAGTCTGTCTGTCGATCTCTCCTGCTCCAACCTTGTGGACTTCTTGCGTTGAAGACGCAGCTTGGTGTTGGCCTCCCGACATTTGTTCTCTAGTGCATTATTTTCCAGATTCACCTAACCCCAAATAAATAGATAAAATAGAAATAAATAGAAAGATAAATAAATAAATATATAAACAAATAATTTATAATAATAATAACAGTTATAATACTAGTAATAATAATGATAACAAAAATAATAGTTATAATAATGATAATAATAATAATGATTATAATAATACTAATAATAATCATAAAAATAATAGTATTTTCTCATATAGAATAATGCAACATAATTACCCTGGCTTTAGCAGAGCAGCTATTACGCGCAGTGCGTTTCAATTTGAGGAATAAATTCCTGTGGTGTCAGGTATCAATTGAGAGCAGCACATGATGGTGGATCAATATCTTGCTAAAGAAAATTACGTCATGGCTGGTATTCGAAATCACGACCCTCTCTTTCAAAGTCTGGAGACTTATCCACTGGGCCACAACGCTCCACGTATCCCCAAATAAAGTGGCTCCCTCTTAGTTAACCTTGCACCCTTAGTTTATGACGAGTTTACACTCTTTGCTGAGGGCATTTTTCACATTATATCCAACTAGTTTTAGGTAGCCCCTATCATAAGAAATGTAGACATCACTCTAAAATCTGAAGTGTTAAATCATTTTGAAAGGTTGGAGTAGTGATAACCTTTTCCAAAATAATGTTCAAGTGCATTTTGAATTGTTGGATTCAGCTTAAAGCAATGTTGGATATAACACCTGGAATAGGTTGTCACTCCTCCAACCTTTCAATTGTTGATTAAACATTTTCGTTTTTTTAGATTGTCGGCATGCTTTGGTTGTTATTATCCATTACCAAGATAATCTAAGTTGGAGAAAATGGGAGCCAGTTTGGCTAGAATTCCGAAAGTATGGTTATTTATCAATTAAAAGACAACCAACTTATTTCACTAGAAGATTGACTCAGTTTATATCTCCTACAATTGCCACTACTTCCGATGTCACTACTCCCGTTTTCGTCGCGCTTGAATATCCGAAGCGAGATATATATTCGCCGTTTTTCAGACAGTGGCGGCAGTTGCATTTACATAGCCAAAAAACTTAAACTGTGTTTTTTTTAAACTACAGAGTAACTTTAAAAAACATAAGATCATATATCATGAAAATCAGGATCAAGTAGCACTTTTTGGCCTGAATTTCAGGTCATAAAATGAACTGATGTTCCAAATTTAAAGGTTATTCAAGAGGTTTGTATTGAAACCATCGAGTGGTGACTTTCACTGGCATTGGATGTCACTACTGATTTGAGCACACTAAGGCCATATCCTCTCTATCCTGGGATAGATATTCTCGAAAGCACTGCTGTGATTTTGCTTGTTATGGTATTCTTTACTTGGAAACCAAAATGTGCTGTAATATTTCGATAGTAATTATTGAACTTATGCCATGCACATAATGTGAGAGCGAATGTACTACTGTGATTGAAAATGAAATGAATTGGGCAAAACAGTTCACAAATCGTCTGAAGCAACCCCTACAAACATTATTTTTACCCCATACGCTATACGGTCTCCATCTTGCTATGATCCATTTTCTAATTACTACCACATTGTTTATTAAATAAGAAAATTTTATATGAACATTTAGACATTTAGTGACTTGTAAACGATAAATGATGCCTGAAATCATCTGTTAAATCCGAGGAATATTCGACCCTTGTTTGTTTTGCCAGGACGTCATTCTCCTTTGTACCTGCAAGTTACTTTTTATAAATTAAGCCATTAGTCATGATAAAAGTGCAAGAAATTAAAAAATAAAGAAGACACTGACATCGAATTCTTAGTGGACTGAATGGCTTGCAACACTTTATTTGTAAAATAAAAAGAGAAATAATTGTACAGCTCATCTTTAGGTGGCCCACTTATGCTTCAGCCACTAATATCCAAATTTTATCA
Organism: Lytechinus pictus; assembly: GCF_037042905.1. NCBI lineage: Eukaryota > Metazoa > Echinodermata > Echinoidea > Temnopleuroida > Toxopneustidae > Lytechinus > Lytechinus pictus. Next base: position 15,763,044 of record NC_087254.1, on the reverse strand, counting down.
AAAGCAAATTAAAAGCCTATCATAAAACACAAGATGAAAGCAAAACAAAATGATCAGCTTTTAAATATCTGTGGATATCATGTCTATGAATTGATCTACTAGTAATCATTGCAGCCAGTGAAAAATCAGATCGCTTGAGAATCGTACGAAAATCGTACGTCGATTGTATATGCATGGTAGGGTGTCGAAGGATTAATGCAATCAGATCGCTTGAAAATCGTACGTCGATTGTATATGCATGGTAGGGTATCGAGGGATGAATGCAATCAGGGGCCCATTTCATAAAGAGTTGCTATCATAGCAAGTTGCTATCATAGCAACTCTGGTAGAATAGCAGCTTTTACTTGCTATGCTAGCAACTTTGCATTTCATTAAAGCACATTCGCTGGAAAGTCAGCTTGACTTTCCAGCTATTTATTTGAATAGTCATGTACGAGGCTGATTAGGGGGAAATCCCCTTTCTCTCCAGTTTTTTGTTTTCAATTCAAGTCATAAGTTTTGGTAGAAAGCACTGGCGGATCCAGGGGGGGGGGGGGCACAGCCAGCCCGTGCCCCCCCCCACCTTTGAGAAGCAAAATTAGAAGAAGAAAAATTGAAAGAGAATATTATTATTTTTTTGCTTATTAATTTTTTCGGGAGCGAAATTATTATTTAGCAGCTGCAAACAGGGTCTGCAGCATAAGACTAGCAGTTGAAGCAGAGTGATGGCTCTATGGCGATAGTTTGCAATTCTAGAAGAGAGTAAGAAGAAAATATCTATTTGTCACAGGATGGCATAGCATTGTTTCTCCATTGTGTAAGTTTTCAGAGAATTGATTTCATTTAGCCCTATGCCAGGGAAAAAATTATTTTAAAAAGGGGGAAAATTTATTATTATTGCCGGTCGAAATTTCACCTTCAACAAATTTTCTACCGTACAAGTTTAATCCCAGTCCCACACTTGACTATTTGTGTCGGTAATGCAAGGTTGTATCAACAACAAGGCAGGCGGCGGCCCACTGCTGGTGCAGTGCTGTATGATCACCCTGAAGCAAGTAAATTTGTAGGCTCTAATTATGCATGAAACATCGAAAATGACCTTAAAAGATTATTTTTGTTCAAAATGGAAATGATTTTTAAGTTATCGGTTTCAACGGTGAATAACCATTCAGTAAATGGATTCAACAATGCCATCCATGGCCACAACTTTTTTTTTTTGAGAAAGTCAGAAACAGAAAAAAAAAGCAATCATTTTTTTATCGCATACATTCGTAATTCCGAAGCTTCATTATTCCGTAGGTTCGTTAGTCCGAAAACGAAGTGGGGTTCGTAATTCCGAAGGTTCGTTAATCCGAAAACGAAATGGTTAACGAACGTTATTTCGTTTTCGGACTAACGAACCTTATTTCGTTTTCGGATTAACGAACCTTCGGAACAACGAACCTTATTTCGTTCTTGGATTAACGAACCTTCGGAACATCAAACCTTATTTCGTTTTCGGATTGTCGAACCTTCGGAATAACGCCACAAATGTTCGGATTAACGAACTCTTTTACGTTTTCAGATTAACGAACATCGAGGTATAGGCAATTTACGTGTTTCGGAATTACGAAGTGTAACCTTTTTTATGGCCTAGGGCTTTTTTAATTTAGGCCTTGCATTAAACACTTCCACATGATAGATCTACCTTCCTCTATTTTTTCCCACAAGAAAAAAAATCCTCTCAATTTTTTTTTTTTTAAGTCTGTCTATAACTTGCCTCCCTTTTTTTCCCTTTGCCTGCCCTGGGAAAGACTGAAAAATTTGCTGTTTCGGAGGAATTTTTAGAATTTTTTTTTTTTTGGGGGGTAGGTAGAACAAAAAAAAAGAAACAGCATTTCGACTAGAAAGCATTACATTAATATTTTCTTTATTAGCATTATCACAGACATTGCTCTAAATATCTGTTCTCTTGTAAGAGCCCTTTGGGCATGCCTGAGCACAACGTACACCATTCTTAACAATGAAAAACCCTTTACAGTGTCAACTTGACGCTCCCCCATGACCAGCGTCAAATATTTAACCCTATTTGACGCTCCAGTAACCATACTTGTCGCTCCAGTAAAAAGTTGACGCTCCTACTGGAGCGTCAACTTTTTATGAAATGCGCTGCAACGTCAAATATTTAATTTGACGCTGCAGGTGAAAATTTGACGCTGTTTTGGGACTTGACGCTGACGCTGTACCTTTATGAAATAGGCCCCAGATCGCTTGAGAATCGTACGTCGATTGTAAATGCCTAGTAGCGTGACTAGCGTCGAGGGACTAATGCAATCAGATCGCTTGAGAATTGTACGAGAATCGAACGTCGATTGTACTTTCATGGTAGGGTGTCGAGGGATTAATGGCAAAACAGTCACCTTTCTGAGCTTGTCATTGGCTGCCATCAACTGCGTCTGTGTTTCGTAAGCTTTGGCTTGAAGATCACAAATCTGAAGTCGCTTCCATTGAATGTCCTCCTCTAACTGGATGAAAGAGAATGGTAAATTACATGATGATTATCATATCAACCAAAACGGTGATAGCATGGAGGGGACAATGGTGGTGACTTTGTGTTGTAATAGGTAGTAATCTTAAACTTTCGCAAGTTGCCCTTTAAGCGAACCCTGCATGCGTATCACAATAATATCCTCCTATCTAAAATTCCGAGTGTCTTGCTAGAATGCATAGGAATCCAATTTTCAAAGACTTTGGCATGACTCGACCAGAGATAGAACCCTAATCTTCGGAGGTGAACAGAGGAAGCAAAACAAACTCACGACGAAATTCGCGACGCCATGAATTTCGTCGTGAATAATTGACGACGAAATTCACGATGTCGTGAATTTCGTCTTGAAATTCGTGAAGAAATTAACGACGGAATTGGCGACATCGTGAATTTCGTCGTCAATATTCGCGATTTGGTATATTTGCGATGTCCCTTCAGGGCCACCATAAGAGCGTCCTTAATTCTCACAACCGGGAGGTCGGAATTTCAAGCCCCGGTCGCGTCAGACCAAAAAGAAATTAAAAGGTGGCAGTTGATGCTACCCTGTTTGGCGTTCAACGATTTATGGGATAGAACAACGTCGATATGGCGCTGCACAGTGGCTGCCAGGCTCACGATCGATTGGGGAAAATTAATTTTCGGAGGATTTCTATTTCAGATTTCTATTTCGGAGAATAAAACATGGATTTTCTTTCACTTCATTTCACTGGAATATCTTACTTTGTGTCTGTCCCGTGTTTCTGACTGCAGGACGTCGAGTTTCTTCTTCATGGTTTCATTCTCATGCTTCAGCTTTAGTTTCTCCCCGCGGACCTTGTCGACGGACTTGGCCAGCTTCTCCAACTCCTTCCTCAGGGAAATATTCTGTTGCTTCTCTTTCTTGTAGGCATTCATCAGATCTAGTGAGATATGATCTTCATGGCCTGGGAAAAAGGAAAGGAGATGAAGAAGTCAGACACATGATCTATAATACACTGTAAGTCCCGATCAATGCTAGTTGCAGTCTAGATTGGACGATGATTTATGAAAGCTCTCTGCTTGCTTACTAGCATTCATGTTTTCTTAGGTTAAGAAATCCCCAGCAAAAAAAAGCGTCGTTAGATTATGTTGGTAATGCGATCACAACATTTTACTCTGCAAAACTGTCTAGACATGAACTAGTGATGTTCCTTATTCGATCATTATTGTAGAAGAGGATTTTCAACTGCTGTTACCTTTCCAAGTCCCAAAGGACTTGGAGATTCAATGGTCATATATAATTGAAGAATACAAAAAGCTGAACCTTGTATTTCCGGTTGTCAAAGAGACTCGATGAAGATGACATGATCGTATTGCAAAAACGGTAACACCACTGATTCCTACACTGATTGAGAAAACCATTTTTGTTGTTGAAATAATAGGGAACAAATCCCTGATTTCAAGTTCAGCGTAATTCTTCCTGGGTCCAAAGGCATGAAATTTATTATTATGATAACATCATTACCCAGGTCGGTTAACATTATAAAATAATGACATTAATCATAATGATATTGATAATAATAATGATAATAATGATATGTAATAATAATAATTATAATAATAATAATAATAATGATGGTAATAATATTGATAATAATAACAATAATGATAAAAGTAATAATTATAACAATAATTATAATAATGACAAAAGTAATAATGATTACAATAATTATAACAACAACAATAATACAGATTAATAACTAATAATAGACTACGTGGATGATAATGACTTTCATAGGAGTCATATCATAATCAACCTTTTTATAGGCCTACAATTGAATGTAGTGTGTGGTCATTGAACAAAAATGATTTTATGCCTTAGACTGAATTAGAGTACCGAAGTGTGAAGTCAGTTGCCATGGTGTCATGGTGGGCTGGTTCTAAACAGAATCGCGGCTGACGATCGTCTGTACACATTTGCATGACTTTGGTTCGTCTGAGAAATAGGTTACAAACGATCCAATTCCGATAGCAGCCATTTTCTCCTATGAGAAACACATGCATGCTTTCATTCGGGGGGCTCATTTGTTAGAAACAGGCCGCCATGACACCATGGCAACTGACGCCATCGCTTCGGTACTATATAAGGAAGGAAACGCCTCACATTCGCACGAGCAGGTTTTGCTGAGTCCGATTGTCCATGCTTTCGGTTCCGGTTCATTGCCGGTGATGCTCTTATATACTTCCGGGTGATCAGCTTCCAGGCATTCTATGAGAAGTTTGTAGGCATCGGGACCTCGTAACCGCACAATGTCCAGAAACTGACCTGATGGAATATTAAAATTGAAAGTACAATCAGGAGGTTAATGTCTTCTCGTGAAGAGTTTGTTGTATGTCCAACATAGGCCTATTAACAGTAAAACCCGATTTTCAACTATGATGATTAAGGTCATCTGCACATCTGTGATGGATAGAGACATCAAATGCATCCAGAGTTCGAAAGAATTTGCTCACCGGATCCAATAAAAGTAGAGGTCAATTTATTAATGTAAAAAACAATTATGATAATTATAAAACAGTAAGACAAAATTAAATCCTTTATCAATGATTAGAAGTCATAACAAAATAAACATACGTGTGCATACCAGAATGGCCTTATAAAGTACTACCATGGCCACACTCAACGGAGGGGCTAGGGTACAGCCCGTCCCCCCCCCCCCCACCCAGAAATTCTCAAAGTTACATTTTTCACTGAGAATTTTTCACAGAATTCACCAAAAGCGTGCACGAAATCCTTCGATTTCATTTTAGAAAATGCATAAGCGACCCGCCCCCCCCCCATAAAAAGCTCCCTCGCATTCGGGTTTGCTCAATTTTTTGTTATTCGTCTTGTTCCCAAGGCCCTGGGAACTATTTTTTACAGGGGGTGTCTGGTTTAAATTCGACAAGCAAAAAAAAAAGAAACAAAAAGTTTCGCTACAAAACGAAGGTGATTTTGGTTACATCTCTGCTATTTAGCATACCGACCAGATTTCGAAGTCCAGTTGACCTATTTGAAAAGGATGGTGTGGTCTATGACGTCAGAAAATGACGTTGCCCCAAGGGTACCAAAGTAGCCCCTGTCAGATTCTAAATACACACATCCTCAACATAACTATCAGCTAAAAATACATTCAATGCTCAATTTGTTTGTAATCCAAACATGAGATAGTCCGCATTATATGTTGCATTGCTTACATTTGTGACCTAAATTGACCTTTCATGACCTTAAATGACCTTTAATTGGTCTGACCGCAATATAAATGCCTTGTGATTCATATTTTTGGATTTGATTTTGCATTGCTATAATTTGATATCAAACATGATATGTTTATTTAGCTCAATAGAAAATTAACAATTAAGAGGAATGTAAAAAAATTTGCGTGGTTTATGACGTCACATAAATAAAATTCCTCAAGATGCCAAGGTCGCACCCATCGGATTCTTATTATGCGCACCCTCAACTTAACTTTCAGCAAAAAATGCATATATTACCTAACTTATTTGTATTTAGAACATGATATTTTTCGCCTTATATGTATTACTTACATTTGTAATGCAATTTGACCTTTAATGACCAGTGATCCATATATTTGCATTTGAATTGTCATTAGCTTTAATTTGATACCAAACATGACATTTTTAAGAGGTATATGTAAATATGTGGGCATAGCCTATGACGTCAATTTTTAAAAATGCCCAAGTGTGCCCAAGTTGCACCTGTCGGATTATTAAAGTAGACACCCTATACTACAACTTTCATAAGAAAATTGCATATATACCCAACTTGACGGTCATGTTGTGGTTCTACTTGAATATTACCTATTATGTCAAATCGCAAAGTGAGTCTACGTGTGAGTGAGGTGTGGGAGGGTGGGTGGGGGAGGATTGTGTACTGAATTGGCTACTAAAACTTGTAATTTCTCTTCCTCTCCTTTCTCTTTATTTCTTCTTTACTTTATCCTTTCCTTCTATACTAAGCGTCTCTTTCCTAATCAGTCTCACGGCTAATTGTTTAAGTGTGTATACTTAATACAATAACTTGGTTGTTACTTTATTTATATAAGATTATTATGCACGCCGTGAATATGATAACATTTTCTTGTTTTAGGTGAGATGGGGGGGGGGGGGGTCTTTTTTATCTGGAAAATCCTGTTTTTTGTGTGTGTCTGTGTGCTCAGTTTATCAGTTCTACTATTATATGTAATTAATGAGAGTAACATGTATCTACAAAAAATGCATATATTACCTAACTTATTTGTATTTAGAACATGATATTTTTCGCCTTATATGTATTACTTACATTTGTAATGCAATTTGACCTTTAATGACCAGTGATCCATATATTTGCATTTGAATTGTCATTAGCTTTAATTTGATACCAAACATGACATATTTAAGAGGTATGTAAATAGGTGGGCATAGCCTATAACGTCAATTTTTAAAAATGCCCAAGCGTGCCCAAGTGGCACCCGTCGGATTATTAAAGTAGACACCCTATACTACAACTTTCATAATAAAATTGCATATATACCCAACTTGACGGTCATGTTGTGGTTCTACTTGAATATTACCTATTATGTCAAATCGCAAAGTGAGTCTACGTGTGAGTGAGGTGTGGGAGGGTGGGTGGGGGAGGATTGTGTACTGAATTGGCTACTAAAACTTGTAATTTCTCTTCCTCTCCTTTCTCTTTATTTCTTCTTTACTTTATCCTTTCCTTCTATACTAAGCGTCTCTTTCCTAATCAGTCTCACGGCTAATTGTTTAAGTGTGTATACTTAATACAATAACTTGGTTGTTACTTTATTTATATAAGATTATTATGCACGCCGTGAATATGATAACATTTTCTTGTTTTAGGTGAGATGTGGGGGGGGGGGTCTTTTTTATCTGGAAAATCCTGTTTTTTGTGTGTGTCTGTGTGCTCAGTTTATCAGTTCTACTATTATATGTAATTAATGAGAGTAACATGTATCCTTGCCTTTTCTGGTCACCTCGGTTTTTTTTTCCTTTTTTCAAAACCAAATGTAATGCACGTGCAATGAAATTGAAAACAAAAATAAAAATACATCTTTTCATGTACTAACATCCAGTTGTTAAATGTCATTATGGGATATATATGATGTCATCCAGATGGAAGAGGGGTGGGGTACAAGGTTGTCCCATAAAGAGGAAGTCGACTGATCGAAATAGAAAAGAAAGAAACTATAGATATCATTGTACTGCTGAAGGCTTAAAGCGGTCGGATGAGGCCACATAAATAATTTTTTTTTTGGAAAGGAGAGCCGAGCCGTGAGCAAAGTGGCAATTGAGCAACAATGAAAGCATTCTGTTGTTTTCAACATTCTAAAAGATATTGGGTAAAAGTGCTCCATGAGGGTAATTATGTGTCCAACCAACATTAGGCATTTCTTTTGGGCATTTTCATTTATCATGTGATGAAAATGTTGCCCGTTCTAAAGTAATTGCTGCTTAATTTTAAACCTGACTGGACAAGGATGATAAAAAACGCTAATATTTGACAGTAGTTTCGGAGATAAGACCATGACTCATTTAAAAATACTATTCTGAAAAGAAATCGTCTCGAATTTGAACATGTTACGTGACATCTAAAAGAACCCCTTCTTTTTATTCTTCTTCTTCTTTTTCTTCCTCTTCTTCTTCCTCCTCCTCCTCCTCTTCTTCTTCTTCTTATCATCCCGGTGCCCGGTGTTAATAAGTTCTGTATGTCACTCTGTTTTTTCCTTTACCTATTTCATTTGAGATTAGGTTAGTGCATTTTTTTTTTATTGTAATATATAGAAGTAGGCACTGGCGTAAATCCGTGTTGATGGGTGGGGGGAATGACTGAAATATTTTGGCATTTTTTTTGCAATCATGTTTTTAGATATGCAAGGAATTGTCATTGATATGTCCACAGTGGCGACCGTGGGTCACGGCATTGGGGGGGGGGGGGCACAAGCAAAATTTTTGAATAACTGAGTGAGTGACCTAATAGAGACATTTTAAGGACAATGTCATTAAACGGATATGTATCTCACTGATCAAATAATGCGAGCGCGAAGCGCGAGCTGAAATTTTTTTATATTCACACCTAAAAAGGGACATTATAATAAAATTTGTGTAATCATGATAGGTACCTGTCTCGCTTAACAATGCGAGCGCGAAGCGCGAGCTGAAAACTTAGATAATTCAGACCTGAAGTGGGGCATTCTAAGGTTTCTTTGTAGGAATTAACTAGGACCATACGTAATTCAATATCCAAATGATGCGAGCGCGAAGCGCGAGCTGAAAATTTTTGATATTCAGATCAGAAGAAGGGACATTTTAAGGACTGATTTTAGGAATTCATGAAGAGCAGACATATCTCACAAATCCACTAATGCGAACGTAATCACGGACGGGAAATATTTCATATATACGAAGACCTTAACATGGGGCAATCACTTTTGAGTCATGAAAAAGAAGCATATGTCACTACATAAAACAATGATAACTCAAGTGCTAGGAAATATATTTGGTTTATATTGACTTGAAAACGGGATGTTTTAGTACAACAGGATTATATATCTCGTTAAACAGACAATGCGAGCACCAGGAACAATGAAGACGTAGGCCCTGGGCAAATTATGTTTCATAAAGTTATGATAAAAATGTTTCTTATGTAATGTAACTTAACATAGTTATAATATAATATAACATTCTAATGAATAATATTTTCTTCTTTCCCACTACGTTTCACTTCCTTTCTCCCTCTTTTCCCCCTTTCCCCGTTTTTTTTTTTGGTCAGCCGATGGGGGGGGGGGGGATGTGCCCCCAAGTCCCCCGTAGTTTCGCCACTGTATGTCCATATGGCAAATACCCCTCCAATATTATTATCTTTTTTACCCCATGATGGTTTAATGGTTTTATTAGAGATTACATTCAACAAATTTTTGACATTCCATCTTAATCCCTTCCCAAAGACCCCAACATTGATGAATTGGAAGAAACGGGGGTTTCTCTTCAATGTTATAATAAGGACATAAGTATTTCGTTTGGAAATGGTGAACTGGCTATTTATTTGCATTTTATGATTCAATAATATTATTTTATTTGTTAAGCGGTATTTTTGGAGGAATTTTCACCAATAAAACAATTATCTCTTGTGATTTTTTTTTCATTTCTTTCGTAAAAAGTGGGGGGATGTTTGTACAGGCCATCCCCCCCTCCTCGAAAAGTGGGGGGATATATTCCCCCCATCCCCCCGGGATTTACGCTAGTGGAAGTAGGAGAAAGACGAGGAGTATTATAGTAATAGTAGCAGATCCAGCGGCTGAACTAGTGTTCGCAATTATAGAACCAATATTGTCATCAATACTATCATCATCATCATCATCATCATCGTCGTCGTCGTCATCATCGAAATCATCAATAAAATCCACAACAACAAACATTGGTCATTTTTCTTAACATTTTATATCATTTTGATAGCAATCTGGTATAATATGAAAGTTCTAAACAGGTTGCATATAATGATTGATGTACAGATGGCAGATAAAGAAGTTCAAAACACTACTACAAAACCCTTTGTACTTTTCATCATGTTTACACTGCAACTAATTAAAGACGCCTTTTATGATGTACTTAATGATGTCTAAACTCAAGTACAACTCCCCCGGAGCGAAAAAAAATTATACCTATATAAACACATTACTGTTTGGCACTGTAAGTGTGTTGTTTAAATATTGAGAGCTGTAGTAGGCGCGAATTACTATTTTCCACAATATATAGCTACCGAGCTCAAAAGTTTGATTATTCGTGAATCCGGGATGTGAATTCAGTTTTATAGATAGTGAAGCGAAAGAAATAGTTCAATGAATTTGACGTCATGATGAAAACGACTGAACAGAAAGAAAAAAACACTGATCGAGGTCGTGAAAGGTGTTTTCTATATTAGGTAAGAAGGCATACAATGACGTGATAATTTAGATTTCTGACGTCATTAGGCCCTTCATTTTAAACCAATATCTAGATACAGTTTCTGATCAGAATATATATCGATGCAATGATAATGTTAGTGAGACATGTTCATGAGTAGGCCTATATAATTTTCTTCTTATTTTGGTGAGGATCAATTACGATTTTTTCCCCCGTATATATACCTAGACCATTTGCATAATTGATATGAAATCGGATGAAATGTCAATCGGAAGAAAAGGCGTATATGTTTAATTGCATTGAAGTGAATGAACGATAAATAATGTATATGCACGTAATTCGCAAATTAAAATGAGTGTAAATGGTGGGAATGTGGGATCCTATTCTCTTGATCACCATGATCAACTTCTGTCCCTACAGTGCATCTACCCCCCCCCCCTCGGCCCTGCCCTATATACCAACCCACCTTCGCCCCTAGCTCCCTCCTCCTCTCCCTACATAACACCTACACCCTCTCTGTATCTCTCCCGTTCTTTCTCTTGCTTTCTATTTCTATCCATCACTTAATTCTCTTTCCATTCGATTCCTACTTAATACACTTCCGCCTGTCTCCCTGTGAGGTGACACGACATTTGCTCCTGCGGCAATTGCTCCGGGCATAACTTCGTCAAAAATGTAGGGTTAGGGTTGCATTAGGGTTTTATGTTAGGTTTAGGGTAGGGTACAGGAGCCGCGGAACGGTTTTCAAAGTGGGGGGGGGGGGCTGAGCCAAAAGTGGGGGGCTGACCATGCAAAAAATCACAATCATATGGTAATCTTTACGTTTTTGTACACGGATTTTGAAAAAAAGTGGGGGGGGGGGGGGGGGGCTGAAGCCCCCCAGCCCCCCGCTTCCGCGGCCCCTGGGGTATGGTGTCAAACCCAGAGTTGAAGTTGGTCATTCGATTGGTGCGTGGAATTACGACCAGAGCAATATTGTCGCCGGAACAACCAGTGACATGGCACCATCTGTGAAGCTCATAAGCAATGTCACGGGAAGTGAGTGTGTGTGCGTGTGTGTGTGTGTGTGTGGGGGGGGGGTCTGTGATTTCTGTTTATTAGTACGTGGAGTTGATAACGACATTTAACGAGTTGGTTTTATAAAAAAAAAAAGGTAGATGATGAGTATAAAAAGTGGAGGTCTGCGACGCGTCCATGCATGATGGTGTAAACCTGTTGACCTTCTTATCCACCCCCGCTGCTTTTCAACCTACAGTATATACCGCCCCAGATACAGATACAGACGTATTCATGTTCTCTCTACAAATGTTTATCTTTTACACATGTGTGCATTTCCTATTCTCGTTTTCGAAACGTGTATAGAGTATTGTTAACAATAAAATGAATAAAAGGATAATGGGTTGATAATGATAAAGGGGATAGGGACTTTCCCGTCGTTTTACCTTGCTCTGAAATGGCACAGTTGCATCTGCAGATCAGGAAGCTTATGAACTGCATTTTCGATCGGTGTGACTGTAAAAATAACAACTAAGCTTTTCTTTTAAGTGGGGAACGTTGCCCGATTGTTAATGCCTACTTTGTATTCGCAAAATAAAGGACAGTACGGCAGGCCGTCATGACGTGACAACTAGACATTCGACCGGGGAATTGTTAGTGGGATTCGTGATTCGACTCATTCGAATTCTGAGAATAGTTGCGGATGTAGGATCCCAATGATATCGAGAGTTTGTGTAACAATATCCCCACTCTTATCAAGCTACCAATGTGAGATGAATTATCTTCAGTGTATTCTTAATTGAATAGCGCATAATGTTTTATTTTTGTGCAATAAGAGATCTGCTCGGAGATTATAAGTTGGTTCAAACAAAGAAAAGTATCAAAACTCCGCGTGGACAATAATATTTTAACGAATTTTCGCCCATAGGGCTTTGTCAAGTTATCAAGTTAGTCATTTTGTCAAGCTATAGGGCTTCGTCATATATATACAGTGCGTCCCAGAAAAAACGAAACCGAGATTTAGCGATGATTTATCATAACTTAATCACAAATAAAATAGACAAATGACCTACCAATGTAAAGCTTAGAATCTCCTCTTTCATCTGATATTACTTAGATTATTTCTCCTTCACGCATGAGTGAGCAAAAACAATTTGAAGAGGGGATACCAAAAAGTCATTTGGCGGGTTGTATCTGGCTTTCTAAAGGAAAACCACATTTTTAAAAAGTTCAATATCTGCTCTTTAATTTGATACCTCAATTACAGAAAATGGGCTAGAAATAACAAAGTTCTGGTTATTTGAAATAAGGCTTGAATTTCCATAATTTCATAAAATGAAGAGGTTTTACAGGCTAGCGTTCAAACTCACTGACACTCCGTTTTGTTTACGATCAGCCATGCATTAAGTCTTTTGTTAACCATGCGATAGCTTCTGTGGGAAACTGGTGAAAACAGTTTATTTAATGAAATTATGGAAATTCAAACCTGATTTCAAATAACCAGAACTTTGTTATTTCTTGACCATTTTCTGTAATTGAGGTATCAAATTAAAGAGCAGATATTGAACTTTTAAGACATGTGATTTTCTTTTTGAAATTCAGATACCCCCCGCCAAATGAGTTTTTGGTATCCTTTCTTCAAATTGTTTTTGCTCGCTCATGCGTGAATGAGGAATAATTTAAGTAATATCAGATGAAAGAGGAGATTCTAAGCTTTACATTGGTAGGTCATTTGTCTATTGTATTTGTGATTAAGTTATGATAAATCATCGCTAAATCTCGGTTTCGTTTTTTCTGGGACGCACTGTATATATATATATACATATAAACCCCCCAAAAAAGTTGGGAAATCTGAGTTTGGCCATTAATTTCTCCCAACTTCCAATTTTAAATAATGCATATTTGATACCATTCAAAAGATCATTTATTTCTCTTTAAAATGATACCATGCTTGTTATGATCATGCCATCACGAAAAGAGCAGGATTCAAAAGTGTTGGATAAGGTCTGAATTGAAAAGCTGCAAAACGAGCAGAAAATAGGGTCAATACAGAACATGATTCTTTTGTCTGTGTCAATAGAGATGAAAATCCATTCAAATCAAGCCCCTGCTTCTTCATTTTTAATGTTTTGTTGTGGTTTATGTAGTGATGGTTCTATGAGATAACATGGTTTGAGTCGTGGTTTGAAATACCCATGCATGTTTGTTTGTTGTTATGTGTTTGCTTGTGCAGAGGTGTGTTTGATTCCATGTTAATGTTGATGTAAAGGTGCATGAAAACAATTAAAGGAAACCGCTGAGAAACTCACTCATCACCACTGAAAAAAAGGGAACAGTGACTTTCAATATTGTGTCATTTTGCAACTTTTGAATTTTGACCTTGCCCCACATTTCAAGGCACTGCACCTCCATGTGAACCATAATCATATCATGTAGGGTATCATGTTAAAGAGAATTAAATGATATATTCATTGATATTTATTTACACATTGATATTTACTAACACCGAGGAGGGATTATCGATCAAAGTCAGATTTCCAAACATTTTTGAGGATTATATATATATATATATATATATATATATATGTATATATATATATATATATATATATATATATATATATATATATATATATATATATATGATTAAGATTATTATTTCATTGCTTCTATTATTATCAATGTGATTATCATTTTTATTATTATTAAAATTATCATTATCATCATCATCGTCATTGTCATTACTATCATCACAACCATCGTTATCGTCACATCATTTTTGTGTTGTTTTGTTTTGTGAAGTAATGGAAAAAAAATATTTGAAAGAAAAAATGGGGGACGGGCATGACCACCCCCCCCCCATCCGTAAGTCAGTGACACAGGAATTTTTTTCTCCTCATGAGCTTACCCCCCGGACAACTACCCCCAAAAAAGAGGGGGAAAGAAAAAAGGATCGGAAAAAACATGGAAAAGATATGTTATCATGACGAAAAAAAAATTCATGAATCAAACTCGACTTTTGGTCATCTGGCTACGCCCCTATTAACAAAGCAATGCATGTTAAATAACAATTATCACGGTTAGGATTAGAATGTAATCAATTAATCTTTATATTAATTATTGTCAGAAATCGAAACTATTCGATCACGTCTAATATGTCACTTTTATTTCTATTACTTTCAAATCTTCTAGATATATCGAGTCTTAATTTTCAAGCTTGGCCTTCAAAATAACAACACATAAAGTCCAGTTGCACACCCCCCACACTCTCTCACACAAATGTATACTATATATGTATATAGTAATACATAAAAGCCTTCTGTATAGTTGATATCTTATAATTGTGCTAGATCTTCAAAAGATTGATAGAAACTGTATTTCCTTAAGACCGTGTGAACCATCGTTTGAAACGTAAAACTGTACGAGGAAGGAACTACAAACTTCAAATGCCATTTGCCAGATTTATCTCGCGGAAATAAAATATTGTGAATGCATATTGTCGACTTCCCGAGGAAATTTGATGATCTAAACCTGGACAACCAGAAAAGGGCACTATTATAAAGATAAAGATCACATCAATGACATTATCCTGAATACATCACAACTAGAGCCTCAACTAACGTTTATTCTTATGCTCATAATTCCACTTTTCTGGAGTACCAATGATAAAGTACAATATCCTCCAAAAGTCGGTGCTCTCTTAAGTATAAGCACAATTCACCAAATAGGTTTGGATGAGACTAGTGCATCAATACGTTTATTCCCAGTCCGTATAACGTCAATTCGTCAAATTGCCAACTAATCTACTATCATTTGGTCTACCATCAGTTCGTCCACTCACCACATGGTCTACTTTCATTTAGTCCAATGCCATTCTGTCTAATAACCAGTTGGTCCAATAGCCATTTAGTCCATATACCATTTGGTCTAATTAAACTAAAGTGTTAATTGTGCAAAATAAAGGAAAAGAAAATGGGTATTAGACGATCTGGTTATTAGACGAAATGGTAATAGACGAATTGGTGATTAGACGAAGTGATTATTGGACCAAATGGCTATTCGACCAAATGGTTGTTAGACGAAATGTTGATGGACGGAATGGCATTAGACTAAATGAAGGTAGACCACGTGGTGAGTGGACGAGTTGCCAGTGGACGAATTGGCAATTTACCCATCAGTCTTGTACCTTGTCAAAGGTCAGAGCCGCGTCTTTTTGCGCGGGAATTCCGCAAGCGACATTTCATTCTTAAAATCGTTATGTTATAGAAAATACAACTTTGTTTATTGTTTGGTTTTTAAAATATTTTGTTATGCACTATGTATTTTCTTCGTAATTTTGTATAAAATTAAGAAGTTGCAGAAACAACAAATGAAATGAAAAAAAAATATTACAAATCCTCATTTTTCACCAGAAACAAAGCCATAAGGAACGCGGGAAAGTCACTATAAAAAAGACGCACTGTCTTTATGGCGAGATTCCATGCTAAAAGACTTTGGACAAAACGCCTGTTGCAATAAAAAAAAAGAATGTGATCGAGGTGATAGAGTGATTATGAAGAAGGGGGGAATTTATTATATTATACTGTGGCAACTAACCTGCTTTCTTGTCTCGGGTGGGATACTTTGTCTCATTATTTATGATCTGTGTGTCGCTCTCGTCTAGGAGTCTCTCACTCCTGAACTTATCAAAGTAACGATCCGGTCGAAGAACCCGGGTCAACTCATATCGATGCTCTTCCAAATCGTCTTCCCATTTCGGATCCATGGGGGCTTTTAGTTTGGCTTGTTCTGATCTGGGGAGAAAAAAAAATCGAAATTGTACATGATTAACACCATCAAATATAAAACATGTAGAATCAAACAACAAATAAGTGAAAATAAAAAATAAATTCCACCAACAAAAGTTAAAATCGACCACACGATCCCAAAAATGGTGACATTATTCGCTACCAATATGTAGGCGACACAGTCCAATGTCGAAAAGACGGCATTGTCCGCCACCGTGAAGGCAAATCACTCATTTGTCGGAAAGACGACGACGTAGCCACTATGAAGGCGACACAGTCCCATGTCAGATAGGCGACGTTGTCTGTCACCATGTAGGTGACATTATTCGCTACCAATATGTAGGCGACACAGTCCAATGTCGAAAAGACGGCATTGTCCGCCACCGTGAAGGCAAATCACTCATTTGTCGGAAAGACGACGCCGTAGCCACTATGTAGGCGACATAGTCCCATGTCGGATAGGCGACGTTGTCTGTCACCATGTAGGCGACACAGTTCCATGTCGGATAGACGACGTTGACTGCCACCGTATAGTTGACACAGCCAAACGGTTCGACACAGAAACGGTTCGAGTGCCCTAAAGACATGACAGACGTTATGCGACGCAGTTCCTATTCAGCTGAATAACGCCGCCCTAAGGCGCAGATATCAAAATATAAGGGGAATCTCGCAACCACTACACAGACGTTTTCTGGAATGCAGAGAATCCTTTGTGGAAAATTGGTGAATCAAAACACCAGTGTCGTCTTGGAGTCTGGACAAACAATTTTTCGTCAGCTCCGATCTGCTGTCCCGGTTTACCAATGTTCGAGAAATCTATGCCGTTCATTAGCCCGTATTCTGATAGCAGGTTTAACTTAAACCCAGGTTTAAAGTTGTGGTTTAAGTATGGATAGCCAATTGTTACATAAATCACTAACAGTAGATATATCATACTTCAGCTCATTTGGCTCTCAAATCATCCATAATTGTCTAAGAAGTATAAATAGATGATTGTCTTCACCATCGATGAATCAGGAAAGAGAACAGTAAACATAAGAAACATACAACTTAATAAAAATGTTGATACTCTTGGCTTCCCATACTTAAACCACAACTTTAAACCTGAGTTTAAGTTAAACCTGCTATCAGAATACGGGCCAATGTGTTTTGGCGAGCATTCTCAATATATTCTCAACGTTCCAGAACGCGTCTGGGTAGTGGTTGCGAAAACTCGCTTTTTCATTTTTGGGGGAATCAGGGGAGCGTTTCATGAAGGGACTTTGTCCGACAAGTTCTGTTTTATCCGACAATTACCATAGTAACAGCACCTCTCAGCCAATCAGAATTAAGGAAAGATGTCAGATCTGACAACTTGTCGGACAAAAATGTTGATGAAACGCTCCCCTGGTGTACGAAACCTTCCACCCTACATGCCCTACAGGCAAACACAGGAAACCGAGTGTGATATTATATATGCAACAGGTTTATGAGTCATTCAATGGTCCCCGATATCCTGGGTTCGGATCGAAGTCTGGAGCGGTACCGGAAAAGGAAAGTAAGCAATTGGCATGGGTTGAATGAAATTGTGATCGAACTGATTACGGACATCAATGTTGCCAATGGTTTCCTTCCTCATATTAGGTCCTGATTGATTTCTTTCAAAACTTGTGGTCTGCTTTGAAACGATAGTACGTTCACCTGCAATTGATACATGTTTGAAGGTCAGGTTTGATATTGGAGGATATAAGAAGTCTGATGCTGTTCACTTTGCCTTTTTTTCTTTTTTGGATACGACGATATTCACATAAAAATATGCAGTAAAAAATCATGCTGATACTTCATCAATCTAAAATCCTTGTCTGGAATTATAAGGATACTTGCAAAATGAGCTTTAGCATGTTTAAACAAAGCGCGAATTTCGTGCGAAGAGATCTTATACAGTACCGAAGTATGACGTCAGTTGCCAACTTGCCATGGTGCCATGGTGGGCTGGTTCTAAACAGAATCGCGGCTGACGATCGTCTGTACACATTTGTATGACTTTGGCTCGTCTGAAAAATAGGTTGCAAGCGATCAAATTCCGATAACAGCCATTGTGTCCTATGAGAAACACACGCTTTCATTCGGCGGGCTCATTCGTTTAGAACCAGGCTGCCATGACACAATGGAAACTGACGTCATCGCTTCGGTACTATATTGTAGAAGTTCATGAATATGCATTAGAATTCAATTTAGAGGCCTGGGGCCCGTTTCATAAAGCTGTTCGTTAGTTACGAACAACTTTACGCACGACTGGTGATCCTATCTTGTGCTATGTGATGTCCCTGTATAATTGATTTATGACCTAAGAACATGTTCCAGTCGTTCGTAAAGTTGTGCGTAACTTTACGAACAGCTTTATGAAACACCATCCTGGTGAACCTACTGCTTTTTCTACTTTTTTTTCACTTCGTACGTGGCTTAATTTATTCATTGTAATAAGCCAGTTCGTAGTTCCACTCTGCGCATGATCAGAGGAAGGTTATTGGTACTAAAGTGACATGTTGGTTTAAAATTTAATGAGATAAGCACCAACTTTTTTTTTCATTTTTCCCCTTCCACAGGGTTCTTTATTTTCAAAAAGCATAGTCACATTGTATAAACATTTATAATTTTTCAGACAAACAGTAAATAAACATGGTACATACATAATTCATAATACATAGACATGTAGTCAAACTGATTTATTATACAATCAAGTTGTCACAGCCAAAGCAAATTTTGCAAGAAAAATAAGAGATCTGATACATATATCTAAGAAATAAACACTGGTAATAATTACGTTTGTTAATGTGACAGATTGCCAGCTTGTTCGAAAAAGTTTCTGAAACGAAACCATTTCTTTCTGAACTTATTTGCTCTGAAATTTGTTTCATAAATATATTTTTCCATTTCATAATAATGTTTCAAAGCCGACATAATTGTGGTAAATGAAGGTAACTCATTTCTCAATTTGGCTAAGTATATATCTTTTCTTACAATCACCATGACACAGTTAAGAGCATTATTATTTGTACCACAAAATCCAAACAATTTGTTTTCATTCGTTAATACAATCACCTCTCGAGTATTTTGAAATATCCATGATTCTATTCTCGACCATATTACATTAGAATGAGTACAAAGGCAAAATATATGCATAATTGTTTCATCGTTATCAATACAAAAAGTACATTTCATATTTGTTACTATACCAAATTTCAACAGAGAATATTTCATATACAATATTTTTTTTTTAATTTCAATTTGAAACCATCTTATGTTTATACCCATTGTTGCCTGAAAAGGAATCAAACAAAAAGCAACCCAAAGGTCATCTCGAAAACCGAACAGACCTTTCCAGCTGACAAGAGCCTTACATTGTTCAACTTTAAAGTTAAAAAAGAGCGATATATATTTGAGCAACCAACACGTGTTTTCACAACAAGGAATGATTGGTTCAATAGATTTAGTAATTATATGTGAATCTGTGGGAAAATCAGACCTAATCACCTGCTAATTGCGTCACAAAGACCGTAATACTGTAGAAAATTGGTTTGTATACCATAAGCACGTTGAAATTCAAAGTATGGAAAGAAGGTACCATCTGTTCTAAGAATGTCATTAACAAAATGTATTCCTCGTAAATCCCAAGACCTGAAATAGATTGGTTTGTTATTTATTTTTATTCGACGGTTATTCCAGAGAGGCTGACAGGCTATGTCATCAATTAACAATTCAAGCCAGTCTGACCAAGCAAGTAAAACTTCTTTCCAAAATGGATTGTAACTCGTGTCTGCCAATGTTATGTAATAATGTGAGCCCATGTACAAGTGAAAGTTGTGTGTTTGATTTAAGAAAACATTGAACATATGAAAAGTAAAACTGTTTTGAGAATCATTTAAAAATCGTCTTATCCATGAAATCTTCAGAGATTTAGCATGTATGAAAATATCTATCATTTTAACCCCGCCTTTATCATACAGTTGACACATTTGCCTTCTACTTATTTCATCAGGTTTGTTTCCCCATATAAAAGCATGAAATGAACAATTTATATATATCATTATTGCCTGACTTGGTTCTGGAAGTGAAAGCAATAAATAATTCAGTACCTGGATTAGCCCTCTGATACCCAATTTAATTTATGCTCAGGAAGAAGTTGCTTTTTACAAAATCTATTTTTCCCTATCCATATTGCATTAGTTTTGATATATTGACCAATAAAGCACCAACTTTGATGTCTTGATTATTCATATATTCTTTTGAATTGTGTTGTTCATTTAAGTCCACAAAAACGAACAATGCATCCACCACTTGTTGATTATTGTATTGCTGATTTATTTACCTTGTTCACTCGAAAAAAAAGTTTACCCAATATTGGTGAAAAAATGGGAACATGCATGTTGGTAGGGTAAAAAGATACCAAATATTTTGTAAATTTAACGCAGTGTTGCGTTGAAATAGCCCAATATGCGGTAAAAAAAATACCTAGCAAACATGCATGTTCCCTTTCTACCAAATATTTGGTAACATTAAAACTCAGTGTTTTAGAGTGATGATTTATTTTCTTTACTATAAAGAAAAAACAGAACGGAGAGCAATAAGTCTTTCAAAAGGTAGATGGCTGTATGTCTAAAGAACAGTTTTCATATTTCATTAATTCTGAACACAATGGCTACTGATTTCGGATTCAGAATCAATTCCAAATTTTCGCTCCACCGTGGGAATAACTTCCCCCGTCATTTTGTCCTTTATCTATGTTCAACGAAGTTTATCTAAACCATGAATATGACATTCGGATCACAAATATCCACGTGAAATGTAATGATACGATTGATATATCTGATACATAGTAACATAATTGTGGGCGATTTGACATCGTGCTTCGTCAAAAAAAGTTCCGCTGGTTGTAGATGAAAACCATGCAAAGTATGGCCAATGATGTTAGAGAGCAGTTGTTTTCCTACAAAATATGAAATTTTCCATCGTTTATGAACTTCATATATATATATATATATATATATATATATATGTGTATGTGTGTGTATATATATACCACGTGTACTTCGACATTTTTCTATGATCCTTGAGTCAAGTAATTGTTTTCCCCTATTAATGAAATAATGTGAGAAAATTCATGAACACGCCTATACATGACAAATAAAACTACCATGTAGAGTTTCTACTATATTATTGTATGAACTTTTCTTCTGTATATCTTGATGGTTACATTCATGTGTAGTTTGATATTCTTATTCATTAATAATATTTCGTTTTCAAGAGGGACAATAGAATATCATTACAAAAAGGTATGTAAAAGGATGAAAGATTTACTATCGGTCTTATTTTTTCACGAGGGAATTTTCACCTCGCGACGTAGAGCGAATTTAAGACCACAGTAAATATATTGAAAATAAAAGTCAAACCAAAATGAACAAATATGAGGTCTTTGAAAAATTGGAAATATGTTGTTTTCGGGGTACAGGACAAAACTGCTGTTTGGATTCACCTACTGCCGACAAGGACTTCTTGGTTGTTCTTTGTCATTTATATATCTATTTATTTATTCATTTATTTATTTCTTTTAAATTCATTCATTTATTTATTCATTGATATATTTATTTATTCATATTTCACAAATCATCAAAGTACATTTCATAATAAACCATTTCCATTAAAAGAATACATCAACTGCATAACAAATGCAGTTTTTAGACGTACCAATAAAATGAAAAAGTGGAGGGGTCTACTTAAAAGCAAAGCTTGTTAGGTGTAGACGCCCTATCGAAGTTTTATACAAGGGTAATATGATATAAATTTGCAAAATAGTCAGCAAAATTTTATGAATTTATTTAGATGTAAACACTGTAGCACTAATGTATATACTAAGGAGGGGTATTTGACAATATATTTGCTATGTTGTTGAAAGCGTTCTGCGTCGCGATGCGAAAAATGTTTATTACCTGTCACCATACTCTTTCTGGTACGGAGCCCGCCAGGTGACATGAGGAGAAAAAAATCTCCGTACATTATTTCGTTCCCACGAAATACACCTGGCGGGCTCCGTATTCTGGGGATGTGTGGGCCGGTAAAAAATACGCCTCCGGGGCGTCTACGTGGTTTCATACTTCTCATTGTTCGTTAGTAGGTCTACCCTTCGAGCTCATCAGCTTTATCGCGTTTTGTTGACTTAGCATGTTCAAATCCAGTTTCATATTAACTTTGTCATGTTCAATTGTTTGCTCGTTTGTTTGATCCGACATGGGATGTGTATGCATGGGTGAATACTGGAAATATAACCGCAGCTTATGAGCACAAACTCATCCATTGTTGAGAAATGGATGTAATAAATGGCGAGAGACTCGGGAGAGAAAAGAGAGGAGTTATGATATATTCATTTTGTCATACATACGAACATGTTTAGTGAGCCTTACTTATTATTCGGCATGTTTGATGAGCGATATATTCGTTCAAAGTATATTATTAAGAAGACTGAACTAATAGTTATTAAAATACGACAAACCCTTTCCATAGAAAAGTATATGTTGGTGTTGGTGACCAGTAGGCATGCAGTAGGGCTAATAACATGTAACACGTAATTAATTAACACTAAATGTTGTTCCACCTAAACTTATAATATGAATATTGAATGCTTCAATAAATAGTTTATGTTCTCCGCCGCACGGGTCTGGAACAATTTGCCAGATTCACTTAAGAATGCACTTTCAGTAAATTCTTTCAAATTATCCTTTAAAAAATGTATTTTTATGATACTATGTCAATTTTCACCTCACATTGGCTGTCATACACAATTATTACGAGCAAATATGAATGCATTTCTATTTTCATTTTTCCTTACTTTTCATGTTATTACCGATATTCCTTTACCATTCAGTTCTTTCCAGATAGTATTTGAAATCCAATGTTTTTGTCTATAATAACCCTTACTTACATTTTCTTTATTGTAATACACAATTCTGTAATGATCTTAACCCTTTGATATTTTATAGTTTTAGACATACATCTACATAAATACCTTATTGTTATTGTTTCACCCGATTTTCTATATATTTCCTATAATGCAATAATTAATTCATTATATATTAATTCAGTGTTTTTTTATCAGTGAATAAATTATACCATTAGTAGTTTTATAATTAGTAACCGTTCCGTTTTGATAACTTAAATATTTTAGTTTTATTCATGTTATCATTTAGGTCAATATATTTGTTTATTTATGTTACCAAGCGTTGTTATCTTTGACTCAGATTTTGAATTTATTTTCATGTATGATATGATGAATTTTGTTGTTCTTTATATCTTCATCAGATCATTGATGAAAAACAGTTTTATGCTGATCTTTTGGTCCTAAATAAATATGTTCTAATAAATAAAAACATGATGAACTGAATTCATGCATGTCAATCATCAGATGCCACTGATAAAACTTTTTACCAAAGGAGAAATATTTACTTTAAATATGTAAACTCGTTAGTTGTTTACCGTTGTTGTTTACCATTGGCTATCCGTATACAGTTAAAGGACAAGTCCACCCCAACAAAAATTTGATTTTAATGAAATTAGAAAATTCCAACAAGCATAACAAAATCGGAAGTAAAATAAGAAAGTTATCATATTTTAAAGTTTCGCTTAATTTCACAGAATTTCCTAGAACTGTATCTGCTTGGCACCGTATCCGCAGCTACACCGGCAGCCTCCCCGTCCCTAATCACGAATCGAAACGGAATAACATGAAAAATAGAGGATAGAAAAGCCGAAAAATTACTTTGTTATCAGGGTGTTTTACTACAGTATTTTTACTTCTAGTAGAGCTTTTTCTCAAGGAAAGCCGAATTTTGTCACCTTCAGTCCTTTGAAATGTCCGTGTACCCTGGTTCTTTCTCTCCGTCACTATCGTACCTACGGGGGGGGGGCAGAGGGGCAGTCTGTCCCCCCTGACGAGCCACCACCCATTCAAAGCCACAACCCATGCATGTATCCCTGCCCCCTGACGAGCTTGAAATACCTTTTTGCCCCCCCCCCCTGACGAAAATCCTGGAAAATCCTAGGTACGCCACTGCTCTCCGTGTTACCGGTACTGTTGCAATCGCTACTCCGTGTCTAATGATTCTCATTTGTTTAAAATGGGAAGTTCACCCTAACAAAAAGTTTATTGTAAAACTGAAAGTAAAATAATAGAAAAAGATATTGCCGAAGGTTTGAGAAAAATCCGAAGAATGTATAAGTTATTATAGCATTTTATTTACTTGATTTGTGACGACATATGCGAGCAGCTTTCCTACATATCGTATGGGGGAAAAATCAATGAATTGTCATTTTCTGAGAAAATTGAAAATAATTTTTACTGTACCTTCAGTATATCAATAGACAAATTACGTCACACTCGTTCCTACAAAGAAAACAAAAATAAGTTATTACGAACCATAAAAAATTGAAATTTATGCGTTTTATATTACATGACATATTTGGGCAGCTGCTCGTTTATGACGTCACAAATCCAAAACCTAAAATTATAATTTCTTAATCTATACTTTCTTAATCTTTAATTGATTTTCCTCAAACCTTCTCCGATGTTTTTTTTTTAATATTTTTCTACTAGCGTTTCTTCAGGGTGAACTTGCTCTTTATTAATACAAATACCAATACTAGACTGCATGGTATAAATTTCATTCTGTACTTTTTCATTTTTCATTTTCTTTTAATAGAAACCTCTGTTTTGTGTTAAATGAAAGATATTAATCTATCTGTAAATTTGATCAATGCATTTGCTATGTACAGATGGGGATTAGAAGTTGAGCATTTCATTTTCGGGGGAGTTTCTTGGTAATAAGTTCAGTGACTTAACTTACATCGTACACGGCGGAAAGTTCATCCGTTCTGAAAGTTTTGGGCAGCTCAAAACTTTTTGCGCGAATGAAATCACAGTGGACGGATGCTCGATGGATAGAGCGTATGTAGCACGTATGCAATGGATACACAACGGATGCATAGCGTTTTCCAACGGATGGCAAGAACTTCTTTTCTGTTTTACATCCTCATTGCATCCGTAAGTGCAGTGGAACCGGGCCTTTAATGGGCATGAACCGGAAAAAAAACTTTCGCATTCTAAACCGTTTGTAATGTTTTGCGTGCATGGGGTTACTCTGAGCTTTGTTCGTTCTTGCTGCCTCCAGACATTATGTATTAAATCTTCCTTTTCATCGGAGGGTGATAATCACACAATGATTAAGCGAATTACTCCAAACAATATGTCATATATCAACTCGAAACAATAACGAGAACCTTTGAAATCCAAACATCACATTATCATGTTTTATGTTGAACTTTTCTCATTAACCGCGTTAAGCTAGCTAGTCCTTATCAAGAAACAATAACGTTGGAATACAATTGTCAACATGCATGGTTAAGTATGCTTACTTGTATGTGGACATGATAGCGAAATCTAATGACTTTTGGAGTCTCGGTGCAGTGTTCTGACGTTTATTTCCTTATATTTATTATATTCCTTCTATCAGCAGAAGTAAATCAATCCTTTTCGCCGCATTATCTTTGCCACCTTTTGAAAGTGGGTTGGTGTGTAATTGCATGTAAAAAAAAAACACAATAGGGCCTATACATTATCAGATAGATATATGTCATTATGTACAAAGTGAATTTTACAATAAAATTAGTGGCAATGATTGAAGAACCCCGAACCACAAGTTACATGACTATGCCTGTTTGGGTTCCAAGCAGTGGGCCAAAACTAAAGATGGGGCCAACTGGCCTATGAGCGAATTTCCTAAAAAGATGCGAGCGAGCGATCCGAGTGAGAGTGAGCTAAACCTTTGACCTTTTTTTATATAAAATTCTAATTTTGTGATAGATTTTTACATATCAAAAAATAATATAACATAGAAACTCCCTTTCCTTTACCTTTCTTTCATTTTCTCATTTTTTTTTTTTTTTTCTGAGGGAGGGGGTATATAGGAGCATGAAATTTTGGGGGTCTATGATCCCCAAACCCCCATCTACACGCCATTGTCCCTACGGCATGGCATACTGGTCCATAATGGTCAGTTTTTATTCAATATGGCCACGCACAAACCTGCCAACATTACAAGTCCATAAATAGGGACAAAGGATGCACAAAACATATGGAACATTGCTAACATTCTACACAACCTCACAGACAACTTTTAAAAAAATAAGGACACAGAGTCAATGTGAGTGAAATGTTCTTTTTTTCTTTCCTCAAAATATGGACGGTTGGCTAGTAGGCCTATGCAGACACCATATATTACAATGTCCGATCATTTCAAGTGAACACCAACATAGAAACAGAATGCATATTGATTCATAGGAGTGGAACTCCAGTCTCCCTGCATTACGCGATTCAATAAAGCAATGACTAAAATGTTTCAATATAAATGATTAAGTTCATTGACACTAAATGACCATTTGCCTTGATCATGTGACATAAAACTCGTGCAAGATGATCAGCGATACTTGATTACCTAATGTCCAAGTTCATAAACTAGATCCATTTAGTTTTTAAACTACATATAGCAGCAGTTCAGACTTTGAAAATGACTATAAAATAATTATACAAAAAACACACTATTCATACAATTCTACGTTGATTGACCCTAAATGAATTTTGGCCTTGATCCCAATGTCCACATTTCGTTAACTAAACCCCTCAAAAAAAGTTTGGAAATCTGTGTTTGGCCATCAATTACTCCAAACTCCCAATTTCACACAATGCATATTTTACATCATTCAAAAGATCATTTAATTCTCTTTAAAATGATACCATGCTTGTTATGCATGATCATGCCATCACGAAAAGAGCAGGATTCAAAAGTGTTGGATGAGGTCTGAATTGAAAAGCTGCAAAACGAGCAAAAAGTTTGGAAATCTGAGTTTGGCCATTAGTTTCTCCCAACTCCCAATTTTATGCAATGCATATTTTACATCATTCAAAAGATCATTTAATTCTCTTTAAAATGATACCATGCTTGTTATGATCATGCCATCACAAAAAGAGCAGGATTCAAAAGTGTTGGATGAGGTCTGAATTGAAAAGCTGCAAAACGAGCAGAAATAGTCATGATGGATCAATACAGAACATGATTATTTTGTCTGTGTCAATAGATCTAGAGATGAAAATCCATTCAAATCAAGCCCCTGCTTCTGTAGTGATGGTTCTGTGAGATAACATGGTTTGAGTCGTGGTTTGAAATACTCATGCATGTTTGTTTGTTTGTTATGTGTTTGCTTGTGCAGAGGTGTGTTTGATTCCATACTAATGTTGATGTTAAGGTGCATGAAAATAATTAAAAGAAACCGCTGAGAAACACACACATCACCACTGAAAAAAAGAACAGTGACTTTCAATTTTGTGTCATTTTGCAACTTTTGAATTTTGACCGTGCCCCACATTTCAAGGCACTGTACCTCCATGTGAACCATAATCATATCATGTAGGGTATCATTTTAAAGAAAATTAAATGCTCTATACATTGATATTAATAACACATTGATATTTAGTAAAATCGAGGAGGGATTATCGATCAAATTCAGATTTCCAAACTTTTTTTGAGGAGTTAAACTTTTAAAGTTAGGATGGCAATTCAACAATTACCCCCAACATGGCCAAACTTCATTAACCTTAAATGACCTTTGACCTCGATAATGTGACCTGAAACTCGAGCAGGATGTTTAGTAATACTTCATTACCCTTATGTCTAAGTTTTATTAACTAATATGTTTTCATATGCTTTCCATATGCTTTCTAAGTTATGATGACATTTCAAAAACTTAACCTTGGGTTAAGATCTCGATGTTGACTAAGCCGCCGTCGGAAAAGCGGCGCGTATAGTCTCGCCCTTTTTTATACGCGAGACAATTAAAACTGTATTTAATTAGGCCTTGAAAATGTGTGTATTGCCATTCTCTTCTAACTAGTGTAGAATAGATTTCCGCTCGAGTAAAATTGTCTTCCCCATACTATTTTTCGGGATTCACTTCAGAAGTTCGGGATGACTCGATTCTCGACTGGGATAAATGCCGCGTCGGCAGATATTGACAGCAAGCTAGGATTAGTATCAAAATTAAACTTATCAAAATGAAACCAAAGAACTTCCAACAAGACAAGACAATGTGGAATATTCTAGATACTGTGGTAAGTAACGAGAGTACTCATAATATTTTTTCATTGAGATATCCAATTGAAGAGGAGTCCATTTGCGGTCGACAACCACTGGTTCATATCGTGCTAGTAAATGTAATAGGTACCATTGTATCAGTATCGTCATTATCTAAAACGATACTGATATTTCCACAAAGGTTTTGAATTACTGTAGTTTTAGTTGACTCCGTGCATGGAAGTTAATTGTCAGAGGGGATGTTTACACTAACGACAAGTTGTTTTAAAAACAGAAAAATTAGAGAAAAATTTTCATGGAACTATATTTGGGAGGGGGGGGTGGGAGAAGACTTGAATGTGATTTCATATCAGTTAAAATCTCAATTGAATCAGGGTTATTTTACAGTTAGATGGCCTAGATCTCCCATCTGTACACTCTTAAACCAGCGCACCCTCTTTAATTACATGGCCTATATCTCCCCTCTGTACACTCCTAAACCACCCCCCCCCCCTCTTTTCTTACATGGCCTAGATCTCCCCTCTGTACTCTCTTTAACCACCACCCCTTTCTTACATGGCCTAGATCTCCCCTCTGAACAGTCTCTTTAAAAAGCGCCCCCTCTTTAATTAATGAAATTAGTTAATTTAATTAGTGAAATCATATTTGATAGGAGAGGGGGGGGGGTGGGAGACGACTTGAATGTGATTTCATATCAGTTAAAATCTCAAAAGAATCAGGGTTATTTTACAGTTACATGGCCTAGATCTCCCATCTGTACACTCTTCAAACACCCCCTCCTCTCTTTTCTTACATGTCCTAGATTTCCCCCTGGTACACTCTTTTACCATTTCTCCCCGTCCCTAATTTTTCTTTTTCTTTTCACTTCTTGTATTATCATGGGAGGGGGAAGTCGCCCCAATTCCTCCCAGTTGAGCCGCCCCTGACCCCCTGAAGAGAACAGAATACTTCACAATTTTATTGCCGATTCTTTTTTTAATTATTTTTTTTACCCCGTTTGCACTTATGTAATGCCACTAGAACTGGTCAAAATGTTTGGTTGGTCTGATTTGCCATGGCATTTTTTTTACTATGGTAAATTGTAATAAAGGAATTAACCTTGTTTAGTCTCTAATAAGTTTAAACATTCTTTAATAGCGTAAGATATACCCCTACTTTCTCTCGTAAACAAATTGAACCTGTGTAAATCATATGGGGATCACAATATTGAGCAGCCAACGGCTTAATAACAGTTTACCTTCATCACAAGTGCAGACATGCATGAATCAGTATCAGTAATACACCCATGCAGCTGAGATAGCTTTCGAAGAATGACGGTGGCCCACTTGTCTAAACCACCGTACACCATGAATACAATTACAGCATTTGCAAAATTGCAAACATACTTTAGTTTATTCATTATGATATCAAACAAAATGATTATTATCTGGACTTACCTGTTTTGCTCAACCTTCTTGAAGCCTGGACAGATGCTATGAAGTAATTCAAGTAAAGGCTGTTAACACAGCACACGCAACACCAACTGGCTCCACTTATAACTGATCAGAATGTCAATATTGCTGCGATATCAATAGAATTTGATACCGGATGCAGTGCTGGAGAACTGAACTTCGGACTCCGGTTACAATGATTCCTTTTGTCAAAATGGTAAAAATACAACCGTCTTCCTCACAGACCGATGTCTCACTTGTCTGTTTTCATACCGTTCACGGTTGATAGGATTTACTATAGAGGGGGTTGGCACAATAAATTATATTAATGCAAAGAGCTAATAATGGTACCTTTTCTCTAAATTCCTCAGTTTGAAATAGGTTGCGATTATAACCCATCCCGTAACCTTCGATCAAGCAAACAAGTACTTCTTCAAATTCCCAAAACCCACACAAGCTTTTATGGTAGCAGATCATTTGCTGTAGCTGGACCAACCCTTTGGAACAAATTACCCC
Source organism: Lytechinus pictus (assembly GCF_037042905.1). Lineage (NCBI taxonomy): Eukaryota > Metazoa > Echinodermata > Echinoidea > Temnopleuroida > Toxopneustidae > Lytechinus > Lytechinus pictus. The sequence goes on along the minus strand of NC_087254.1, from coordinate 15,732,716 downwards.
TACATATCAGACAGGCACCCTTACTCAAAACCCATCTTTTCCGAAACTCATAACTAGGTGAAGTATAGGTAATAATTGTAAGCTTAAATATTAAGTAATTCCGTAATTCACAAGTCTATTTTCTTTGTTTGTATCATATGTATTTTGTTTCCTTTATTGTAAAGCGCATAGAGAAACTTTCAGTTTATTGTGCGCTATATAAGAGTATTATTATTATCATTATCAGGGACAAATCCAAAGTTGGATTTAAGTGTTCAATCTAATGGATTTAGAATTCAGTCTTATTCGATTGAAACCTTCGATCCAATTTTGGACTGTGCGTCTTTTGGACTATGCGTCTTCTTTAGAATTAAGAGATCAAATTCACTAACCGCCCTTTAACACGGTTAAAAAAATATCGCAATTTGAATGGTGACTCCAGTGAACAAAATAAGGCTAATGACGAATTTCAGCACGTGTGAAACCAAACTAAAACATGATCACAGTCACGAATTCAAATTCTACTCCGGGGGTGAATTCCAGTTACATTCCATTCAAATCACAGTTTAAGAGTGAGCGTGTGAAAGGTCCGATGATTCTAAAGACAAATTGCAATCATCATTACGATGATGATTTAAGATTCACGTGTGAAAGGGTCCTATAACCACGCAAATCTCACTCTGAAAGTTTAGAGATGCCTAAGGAGGGACCGGGGTCCCATTTCACGAAGAACTGTTAATACAATTAATGGCAGAAAAAAGCTGCTGAAAACTGCTTATCTAATAAAAGAGAGCAAATGGTGTAAATTAGAGAGTCAAAAGGGGCCTAAGCTTTCGATCCTAGCAGAATCTTCGTCGGAGGCAAAATGACCCAGCTTAGGCCCCTTTTGACTCTCTAATACAATTAATGCTCAACTTCTATAACAAATTCACTATCAGCCATTTAAGTCGAATGATTTCAGTAGCTAACAAGTTTTATGAAATGGGCCCGCGATGAACTCTTTGCGTTTCCAGTTCTTTGCTAACCGACCAATGTGACATTTTGAGGCGATATTAGCATTTGTTCAAAATAATCACCCCCCCCTCCTCTTCTGCTTATTAGTGCTTATGGGAAATAAGAACGCTTGGAATTTGCCGCTCTTCGTGGTGGTGATTTTTTCCCCTGATTGCTAAGAAAGCATTCATGCTTGTAAGCAAGCAACCAGAGGACCTACGGCTGAAGGTCCTCTCCGAGGGACCCGGTAAGGAGGTTAAATAATGCCTTACCAAAGGGCACTGTCGCACTAAGTTGGAATCGAACCCGGATCACCGGAGTCCGAAATTCCCGCTCAAAACCGACTGAGCTATCGAGCCTCTTTGGTAAAATCAACCTTTCAACTCAACTAGGTGTGGCAGCTAGTTCGCTAAGCTACACACTTTTTAGAGAGTATAAGGAATATACTTAACTTAAAATCAGTGAAACTTGCACTTTTTTACATTAGCTCATTGCCCGAAATATACATAACAATGTCTTTGGATAATGTGCTGAGCTGACTTTTAACACGAGCCTTGCGTAGACTCCCCACCCATATCGTATTTGGTGATACACAGCTTCCCCTTCCTTTGAAAACCGTTCTGAAGTCTACGATAAATAAAGAATATAATACATTATTGGAATTAAAATATTTTTGGAATTTGCCGCTCTTCGTGGTGGTGATTTTTTCCCTGATTGCTAAGAAAGCATTCATGCTTGTAAGCAAGCGACCAGAGGACCGACGGCTTAAGGTCGTCTCCGAGGGACCCGGTAAGGAGGTTAAATTAGATAATGCCTTACCAAAGGGCACTGGCGCACTAAGTTGGAATCGAATCCCGGATCACCGGAGTACGAAATTCCCGCTCAAAACCGACTGAGCTATCGAGCCTCTTTGGTAAAATCAACCTTTCAACTCAACTAGGTGTGGCAGCTAGTTCGCTAAGCTACACACTTTTTAGAGAGTATAAGGAATATACTTCACTTAAAATCAGTGAAACTTGCATTTTTTTACATTAGCTCATTGCCCGAAATATACATAACAATGTCTTTGGATAATGTGCCGAGCTGACTTTTAACACGAGCCTTGTGTAGACTCCCCACCCATATCGTATTTGGTGATACACAGCTTCCCCTTCCTTTGAAAACCGTTCTGAAGTCTACGATAAATAAAGAATATAATACATTATTGGAATTAAAATATTTTTGGAATTTGCCGCTCTTCGTGGTGGTGATTTTTTTCCCTGATTGCTAAGAAAGCATTCATGCTTGTAAGCAAGCGACCAGAGGACCGACGGCTTAAGGTCGTCTCCGAGGGACCTGGTAAGGAGGTTAAATAATGCCTTACCAAAGGGCACTGGCGCACTAAGTTGGAATTGAATCCCGGATCACCGGAGTACGAAATTCCCGCTCAAAACCGACTGAGCTATCGAGCCTCTTTGGTAAAATCAACCTTTCAACTCAACTAGGTGTGGCAGCTAGTTTGCTAAGCTACACACTTTTTAGAGAGTATAGGGAATATACTTCACTTAAAATCAGTGAAACTTGCATTTTTTTACATTAGCTCATTGCCCGAAATATACACAACAATGTCTTTGGATAATGTGCCGAGCTGACTTTTAATTTATTCAAGAAACAGTACAAAAAACCGAACTATATCACTCATCAAAAAATTTGTTCTTGATTCTTATTGATTTTCAATCAAATATCACTGTTACTTATCCACGGTAGTGTTGATTATTTCAAAGTCAATATGTACATGTGAATATTTTGTATATAGTGTAAATACATAAGTGTCACAGAGTTTTTTTTTTCTATATATAAATTTATACAATGTTGCCGATTTTTTTACCCAGTTTTAAACATATTACCCTTCTATAAAATTTCGACCGGGGATCTACATCTTATAAAGGCTTTGCTTTTCAGAAGACCCCCCCCCCCCCTCCCCCCGCTTTATTCATTTAATTCATATACTGTACATATAAAATATGTTTACTTAATGCAGATGTATTTTTCAATTGAAATTATTTATTTTGAATTATACAACTCCCAAGAATGTTCTGTAATCTGATTGGTCCAAAGCGGATCACATCCAAAATGCACTATCCTGCACTCTGACGTCATACCAAATGTACTATCCTGCACTCTGACGTCATACCAAATGCACTATCCTGCACTCTGACGTCAGAGTACAGGATAGTGCGAGGTCTGCACTTAATTCTAGATCTATAATTTAGATCAAATATAGCATTCGGGGCAACTCAGTAACATGGGGGAGGGGGTGTATAAAACAAACAATGCACGCATTCTTGTGCATAGAATGAACTCAAGCATAGATGTGCTCGATACGCCAAATGGATATCATTAATTGACCCTGCATACACGTGCTTATATGCGTGCATTATATGTATAATGTACTTAAGCGATTTATGGAATATGCTTGTATGAATAAATGAATAAATATTAAATAAATAGATAAATAAAAAAATAAAGGGGTGACCTAATAAGGTCATACATTTAAAAAATCGATAGAGATGGGAAACATCGGACGCAGGGTGTGGATAGTGGGACAAGGGCCGGTCGCCGAAAAAATAGGGTACGCATTTTTTTTACTCATGCTAAAAAAAAAGAGGGGAGAACGATATGTAGAAAAAGGAAAAGAAGAAGAAGAAGATGATGAAGAAGGAGAAGAAGAGGATGAAGAAGAAGGAGGAGGAGGAGGAGGGAAATAAAAAAAAGACGAAGAAATAAACATGTTTTTTCTCTTCGCGAGCTGGCAATTGAAACAAATTGCGTTTCTTTTTTCCTTTTGGATAGTTATAAAGAGAACATTTCTGACGCAACGCCACAAAACCCATGTTGAATTTTGAAATAACTATTAAATTCAAACATGTTAAAAAAGCCAATTCATCAGCTTTGAAGTTGTGATATGAATTGTCAAAATTGATCAAGAATAATCCACACAGGTTTTTGATAGCATGTCGTAGAAAGTCAATGAAAGCTGCGGAGAATTTTGCGAAAATATGATTTTAAGTTGGGTTCACTCACGTATGACAAGTCTAATATCGGTAAAATGTTGAAGCTGTCCAGAAAATGAGTCAAATATACTGTTGTTTTTCGTGTTTTTTTTTTAGATGGCTAATTTTCCTAGCTTTTGGTTTTTCATATTGGACAATTTGACCAATAACAGGTCTAAAGTGAAGACTAGACTCCAAAGACTCTGTGTCAAATAAAATGGTAGAGCCAGCCACAGTACATAGTGAATCTAGTTTAATTTCTTCAGACTATGCATTATTTAGGCACTATTCGAATTGCGAAAACCAAATGTCTGTCTCTGCAGACTAACAATAATCTTCCGTGGTCTGTTCCCTGCAGTTTTCTTCTTTGTTTCTATGCATACAAATTGAAAACAAATAAACGATACCAGTGTGGTGACAGTTTCCCCTTTTATATATTTACTTCACTTTACCAGCAGTTTTACAAACTTGCTTTTATGTAGGCCCCATCATATTTCTTTGACTAAAATTAAGCTTTTTACCTTATACCTCGACTGATTGTATCTTTATGTTATGTAATTGTAAACTTCTCAGTTGTTTATAATTAAATAGTTATGTATTATTGTTGCTGCTTTATTTTTATGTCAATCAAATCTCAAGAGAAATATGAAAATAAATGAAAAATGAAATGAAATACTGTATTCTACTCACGGCTTTTGCATCCGTGGTATCATGGTGGAGTTGAGGGAATGCCGAAATAAATCGATCTTTATATACGACGCGTCATATAAAGATATAATTGTCCCAACGACGTATCGGTTAACATTCCTAACAAACTACGAGCGAGCTAAACGAGCTAGTTAGCACATTTTTTACCTTTCTAATACAAAAAAGTGTGCTACATACATGTACATTTCACCTTTTTTCGTTTTATTTTCTTTTTCTCGTTTGTTCCCTTGGTCGTGAAAAATTAGGGGGTCCATGGCCGCCATCCCTCCCCCCATTTTTTACGCCAGTGTTTATACGTTTTCTTTTCCCATGATAAAAAAGAACCAATCATTTTCCCATATAGATGTCAAATGCTAATGATAATAATAAATTAACACTTATATAGCGCATAATCAATTAAAATTACTCTATGCGCTTTATACAAATCGCTCTGCTAATGAGTTAGAGATCAATAATGATAAAATGCACAATGTTATAATCATAATATTGGTAAAGTCAAACTTCATCATAGTAATATATTTCTTGACAAGCAGAAGAAGAGGCGGTACCATTTAGAACAAATAAAATCTAGATTGCATCATGAAACATTTATTATACATAACACAGATGGTACGATAACATATTTCATACTATTATTTTCTCGCTTTTTTGTATCATATAACATAATGTGAAATGAGGAAAATATAAGTATCAGTAACGATGTGTAGAATATTAATATTATGAACATATAGTGGCTAATTTCGAAACAAGTCAGAACTCTAGTATGACTTTAAAGGGGAAGTTTACCCTGACAAAAAGTTTATTTAAAAAATTGCAGAAAAAAAGGAAAAAACACATTGGTGGAGAATGTTAAAAAATTAAGATTTTTTTCTGACGCCATATGCTAGCATAATCACTAAATGATTCTTTTTCTGAATCAACTTTGATAAAAATGTGCACTATTATGTTTGACTCTTCTCATTCTGCCATTTCAAGTGAAGTGTTGACCGTTATGTCTTGGTGTCGGTCATTTGCTTACGTTAGCAACAGCGACACACCACTTTATGGTCCTGGTGGGTGTTTCATAAAGCTGTTCGTAAGTTAAGAGCGACTTTAAGAACGACTGGTGAACCTTTCTTACGCGCTAAACCTTCGCCAATGGTGTATAGCATTTACCAAAAGAAAGGATCACCAGTCGTTCTTAAAGTCGCTCTTAACTTACGAACAGCTTTATGAAACACCCTCCTGAAATGTTACTCACTCACTAGGGGTTGAAATGTCAATATTCTGATCTAGGACCTAGGGGGGGGGGGGTGCATCTCAAAGATTTAAGTATGACTTAAAGTCGCACTTAAATGCTTGGTTGCATAAGGTATAAAAGGCATGACCGCATTGATCAATAAGATTACGCGTTGCAAACCACGTACACGTCGGCATTTAAGTGCGACTCTAAGTCATACTTAAATCTTTATGAAATAGCCCCCTGGATCATTTGTGTAAACTCAGAATAGGTTTTGGAGGTAGAAAAGGAAACACAGTCCAAATTGTGCTTCTATAACACCGACACCAACGCCAAAACCGGACTTGAAAATGAAATCGCCCATTCTGTTAATTCAAACCTCTATGAATTAGGTTGGACGTAGCCATTCCTTGTTTGAGATAGTACTAGCTAATTTGCATATCGATGGCGGTTATCATAAATTTCTATATACATAGACATATTTCATGAATAGCATTGCCCCGTCATTGGAATCAGGTTTATCCAGACAAGTCATGAACATTCTCCATCCCTGCGGAGTATTCGAAACTCCGAGAGGGAGAGTGCTGCATCAACACTTTGGCCCGACGCGGTAATTTTCCTTTATTAATTAAACAGGTGATAAACAAGAAATATATATTTATATACAATATTCTTTTGTTGTATATGTACACATACAGAAAATGGTGATTGCTTTTCTCGATTTGTTTTCAAATATAAGGCAAATATACAATATTTTATCAATGAAAATTTAATGATAGGTTTTGAAATAAGATATGTTTATGCTTTCACTCTTTCAGTCGCCTCTGTGAAATAATAGTCCGGAATAAGTGAGTAGTATATCATTTATTTAGCCCAAGAAAGACAAAGCATTGGTATTTGTTTGAAAAAATGTGTCCTATTTGGAGTTTCCTTCCCACTGTCTTGCAATATGATACGAACGCCACAATTGGCTTTTCGTAGCTGATCGCCACCAAAATTGAACCTTTAAAAAAAAATACGATCCTACAATTTCTACTTCTGATCTGATATGATCTGACACGAGCTATGATATGTTCCACGATTAAGACCACCATTTCAATTGTGACATGAATCCTGACAGTGGACGAGTTACATAGGTCTAGACATATCTCTAATATTTACAGGTGGGTGTTTCATAAAGCTGTTCGTAAGTTAAGAGCGACTTTAAAATGACTGGTGATCCTTTCTTGTGGTAAATGGTATATTGAATTGGCGATGGTTTAGCGCGTATGAAGGGGTCACCAGTGACCAGTCGTTCTCAAAGTAGCTCTTAACTTACAAAAAATTTTATGAAACGGCCTCCAGGTAAGGTTCACCAGAGTGAAATACGAGAGAATTCTATAACTGTCACGTTTTCGTGACGAAGACGGTCGGGGGTTTTTACGATCGCGACGGGGATGGATTCAACAACATAGAAAATCACAATGAACAGCTAGGAGGTCTTTGTCGAAAGTTGGTGAAAAGGGACAGCTGATCGTCGTAAGATCATGAAGATTCTCAGATGTGAGATGACGAAGATTTGCAAATATCTCACTTGTCAAGACTCCAGAGTCTAGGGCGAAACTTTGATTCACCGATTTTCAACAAAGACAGCTTTGTCATAAATACATTTTCTGTGTTCTTGAATCCATCATTCATCGTGGAGCAAAAACCCCTAATTAGTATTAATATGATAACACCATTTTTGGATCCTCAAAGAGGCATTAGTTGCAAACGATCGGAATTTAATTCATTTTTATTAATATTTGTATGTATACATTATATTCCGTTATTTTATTGTTATATTTGTTTAACATTATCATCACGATATCCTTTCTTAATGTTATTAATCGTATAACCGTTTTCAAAAATTGGATACTCGATGGCGATAATTTATGCCATTCGAGCATCCTACATTCCACTGGAGAGTGAATAAAGTAATTCAAAACCATAATAACAACTCGTGCAAATATTCATTAAATTCACCAAGCGTATAGTTGTCAATTTATACAATATCCTATCAATCGACAAGAAGCTTTACAGCATCGCATGGAGAATATGGGCTCGGGTCCTTTTTATCTTTTGGAAGACTAGCATTAATCGCATTACAGGGGGCGTGCCATTTTCGTTTAACAATAGGCTGATATAACTCCAATGTGAAAATGCAAGAAGTAGAACCCTCATATGATTAAGCAGTTTCAGAAGTGTTTTGCACAGCGCCCCCACATTTGCGCCGATCCGAGTCGATGGTTGGTTCGACTTAAGTGCTCTACAGCGCTGAGCGTTCTTCGTCGTAAGGTGCACCATCAGCCTCTGGAGGGGGTGGTGGCGGCGTCTCTTCTGGTGGTGGTGGTACACTACTAGTATCAGCTGGTGGTGGGTGCGGGAAGGTATTTTCCGTATTCTCCTTTGGCTGAGGGGTGACGTCGGCAGCGACGATGATGGTCTGGTACCCGGCGTTATCTCCTTCTGTGTCGTCCAGCGCACCTTCGTTCGATTCGACGACGGCCGCATCAAAAGCAGCCACGGCGGCGGCAGCCTCTTCGGCTAGGCCCTCGTCATTAGTGAATCCCTTGTTGATGACGCCTCCGTCGTCATTGACGTTGCTGTTGACATCCCCATTTGCTTTCTCTTGGGCAACGTGTCCGGTCTCGGCTATGATAGCAGCCTTGTTAGCTTGGGTTCCATGGCTACCTTTTGACTTTGGGATACTGTTAGTCTTGTGGTTGTCAGTAATCCGTGCGTAATGGTTGTCAGTTTCCTCTTCATCTTCGATTTTGTGGTAACCAGGCTTTGTTTCCTCTGTGAAAAATAACAAGATACATTTTCAAATTCCATTTGTTATAATCCTAGTGTTAGTTAGGAAGAATGCAATAAAACTTCGATACAACTTAACTAGATTCATGGCATCCGATTGATTAAACAAGTGGAGCGCCTCTGGCAGTCTCGCCTGGATTACGCGATTCGATATAGCAGCAGTGCTGACTTTGATTTGATTTGATTTGAATTGAATTTATTTTTCTTCTACATAACAATATAATATAACATAAATGTAACAAACATATATTGACAATAAATCAGGTATAAATCATTTAGCATAAAATTAATAGCAGAAGATGGATTGCCATAGTAAGCAAAAAAATGCTTGAAAAATATGACAAACCGAAACATATTTTAACCATATAATCATATTATGAGCAGAATGGACAATAACAAATTATTAAAGTATCAATTAAGTATAATATAAAAAAAGAGAAGAACAAAATCTAACAAGCCAAAAATTGCTATAATATATATAATCAAGTAAAAAAAAAAATAATAATGATAATGACAAATGAAGATGATGAAGATGATGATGATGATGATGATGATGATGATAGTGGTGACGGTGGTGGTGGTGGTGGAAATAATGTTAATGATGATGGAAACGGAATATTAGAACATGATTATGACACAAGAAAGTTTATTTTACATATTCCGATAGTAACATGACCTTAACTTTAGCTTTGAATGAGTGTAGGGAGCAAAAGGATTTAATTGAGTCTGGGAGAGGATTCCAAAGGTCAGGACCATGATGTCTTACGGATCTCTGGGCAATACGTAGTTTTGGATTGACTAAATGTAAATTAGAGGAATTACGGGTGGGGAAATCATGAATGGTTTTATTCAAAGTATAAAAATTTTGAAATGAATTTGGTAGCATCCCATTTAAATACTTGAAAATGAACAATAAACTTTGTAGTGTATTAATGTCAAATAATGTCAGAGTTTTTAATTGGTAAAATAATGGTTTGGAGTGAGATAAATATTGTGAACCGGTACAAATAGAATTTATTTTTGTTTTGTTTGTTGTGGCCCATACTAAATTGCTATACGTTATATACGGTAAAATCAATGAATTATAAAGCAACGCAAGTGTTTTGCAAGGAATACATTTCTTTAATTTATATAGTATACCAACATTCCAAGAAATATAAGTTATTATATGGCGTATATGTTCGTTCCAATTTAAATTTTCGTCAATGACGACACCCAAAAACTTCGTTTGATGCTTTCTTTCAAGAGGAACATTATCTATACATATGTTGTAATGTACGTCATTTAAATGAGATTGTATGTGTTTAAAATACATGAAATTAGTTTTGTTGATATTGAGAGACAATTTGTTACATTTAAACCATAAAGATAATTTCAGTAACTCATTATTTAGTGTGTCAACTAGGGTGCTAAGGTTATAATGTGAGTAAAAATATATTAGTATCATCTGCAAATAATATAAACGATAGAAGAGAAGTTGTATTAGTTAAGTCATTGATATATAATAAAAAAAGTAATGGGCCTAATATCGATCCTTGTGGGACACCGCATCGGATTGGTAGAAAAGTTGAAGAAACATCATTAAATACAACATATTGTTTTCTATTGGTTAAATAGCTTTGAAACCAGGAAAGAGCAACACCACGAATTCCATAAGAGTAAGGTTTTTGAAGTAAAATTTGGTGGTCAATCGTATCAAAGGCCTTTGATAGATCCATAAATACCCCTATTACATGTTCTTTATTGGCTATAGAATCTGTTATTTTATCATATAATCTAATCAGCGCAAGGTCAGTTGAATGACTTTTTCTGAAACCATATTGATTGGAATTTAATAAATTATGTGTATCCAAAAACTTGTATAGCCTCTTGTAAATAATCTTTTCAATGATTTTAGATATACTAGGGAGAATCGATATAGGTCTATAATTACTTATTTCATGAGGGTTGTCTTTCTTAAAAATAGGATTTACTTTAGCAATTTTTAAGCACTCTGGACATTTCCCAGTATTGAGTGAGAGATTAAAAATATGAGTCAGAGGGGGTGCAATAAAATGTATAATTTGTTTAAGGAGAAAATTACTAATTCTATCATGGCCCTGTGCTTTACTTTGAAAACGGCTATAGAATAATCACTCACAAAATACACCATTCATATCATGATGAAAAAATACTATGTTCACTGAACCTAAATGACATTTGACCTTGATCATGTGACCAAAGACTTGCGCAAGGCGATCAGTGATACTTGATTACCCTCATATCCACATTTCATGAACTAGATCCATAAATTTTCAATTTCATTGGGTCCTTTAAGAAGTCCCTCAAAACTCTTTTGTTCTAGGCAACTGCCTTCATTTAATATGTCATTCTGATTTTCTGTTTGTATGAATAATTTAACTGAAATTGTGAGCGCTTTGGGCCATGAGCGAATAGCGCGTTATAAATGTTGAGTATTATTATTTTCAATGTTATGATGGCAATTCAACAAATACCACAAACACGGCCAAAGTTCAATGACCTTGGTCATGTGACCTGATTCTCACGCAGGATGTTCACTGATGCGTGATTACTCTTACAGTATGTCAAAATTTCATGAACCAGATCTATAAAATTTCAAAGTTATGATGGAAATTAACAAATACCCCCAACATGGCCAAAGTTTATTGACCCTAAATAACTTTGACCTTGGTCATTTGACCTGAAACTCAGAAAGAGTATTTAGTATTACCCTTTCATAAACTAAGCCTATATACTTTTTAAGTAATGATGAAGCTTCAAAAACTTAAACTTCGGTTAAGATTTTGATATTGATTCCCCCAACATGGTGTAAGTTCATTGACCCTAAATGACCTTTGACCTTAGTAATGTGACATCAAACTCTTGCGAGATGTTGAGTAATACTTGATAACCATTATGTCTACGTTTCATGAACTATGCCTATATACTTTCTAAGTTATGATGACTTTTCAAAAACTTAATCTTTATTTAAGATTTGATGTCGACGACGCAGCCATCGCCGCGGTTGGAAAAGCTGCTTTTGATCGGCGTGGAAGAGCCGTGGTGTAGTGATTCTGATTCTCGCCTTGTAAACAGAGGGTCGTGTGTTCGAATCCCACCGCGGTCTAGCGTCCTTCGGCAAGGCGTTAATCCACACTTTGCCACTCTCGACCCAGGTGCTAAATGGGTACTCGGTAGGATGCGAAAGATATTGTATGTTTGATTTTGCCAGCGCCATAATGAGGCTGCGATGAATGCGAGGAATGATCCCTAGGGAGTGGAAATTGTGCACTTTTCGTGCGGGATTGAAATGAATCCAATGACCGGGGTAATAATATGCTGTAACGCGCTTTGAGCCATTCCGGGAAAAGCGCTTTATAAAAATTGGCTATTATTATGCAGGCGAGACAAAAAAAAATGGAATGAAGTTACCCTTTGGAACATTTTGAAACATCCTTCAATCTTTTCTTATTTCTACAAAACTCCTAAACAAGTGCTATATAGTACGGTCGTACGCTTTTGGTCGGCGGTTCCTGTCTGAATTTACAAATGGTTCTGGAACGATGCTATCATTAATCCTGTTCAAATTGATCTGCCTTTGAATTTTTATTATTATCAATTTCATTATTGTGAATTCAGCCAACAATCGTCGGCCTCATCCAACTATCAGTTTTTGGTTGCCAGTGGTTTGAAATTTCTTACTAAACTTAAAGGTCAAGTCCACCTCAGAAAAATGTTGATTTGAATCAATAGAGAAAAATCAGACAAGCACAATACTGAAAATTTCATCAAAATCGGATGTAAAATAAGAAAGTTATGACATTTCAAAGTTTCGCTTATTTTTAACAAAATAGGTATATGAACGAGCCAGTTACATCCAAATGAGAGAGTCGATGATGTCACTCACTCACTATTTCTTTTGTTTTTTATTATTTGAATTATACAATATTTCAATTTTTACGAATTTGACGATTAGGACCTCCTTGCCTGAAGCACAAAATGTTAAAATAATGGAATTCCACGTGTTCATGGAGGAATGAAATTTCATTTCACATGACAATGACGAGAAAATCAAAATATTTCATATTTCATATAATAAAATACAAAAGAAATAGTGAGTGAGTGATGTCATCAGTTCCCTCATTTGCATACCGACCGATAACTGTTTTGTGAAATGAAGCGAAACTTTAAAATGTCATAACTTTCTTATTTTACATCCGATTTTGATTTTTTTTTTTTTTTTTTGGGGTGGACTTGTCCTTTAAGGATATAGATGAGACTCGAACCATTTAATTGAAGGAGTAAACGTCAATGATACAAACTCCGGAAAAACATGCCTGTATATTCGAGAGAAAGGGTTGTAGGAGTACACCTAGTACATGTAGACGCCTGATATTGCCAGTAGCTTGAATAGCGCCACGAGAATTTGCACTTTCTCAAGCATAATGTTTTCAACTTATTTGCTATAAGCTTTACAAACGCCAAAATGTTTAGGTTCTCTAAGTTCGTTTTAAATGCGCATCCGACCCGAACTCGATATCTGACAGGTAAATAAATAATATACTGATTTATATAGCGCAAACAATACGTGCATAATCATTATACCCTTCTGCGCTGTAAGGGATTCTGAAATAATTGGAAAACAACATTTGAAATAAGGAATAGGTGTTTGGAAATTAATGGAAAAAATTGTCTCTTTAGTCTTAGTTTGAACATTTCTACTGATGGAGAAAATCTAATTAAACATGGCAAGCCATTCCATAATTTTGGGGCTGCAGGCAAATACACACAACCTCCCGAAGTAATCTTCGTGGGGATGTGAAGGAGCAAATTATCGTAAGAATTGCGCAGGTTTTGGTTGTGGGTGTGTCTGTGGGCTTCATGCTTTGTAAAAACTACCAGAAATATATCGGGACTTGGCGAATTAGTGCATTGTATACAATTAAAAGAAAGAAATTTAAAGATATTCGTTGGCGAACTGGAGGCCAGTGCAGATCAGGCGCGTATCCAGCATCAGATCCTACAAAGCATTTCATAGGCCCAATTGTCTGGGGACAACAGCGACTCTACTACAGTGACCATACATTCTGGATACACTGGTGCAGATCCCTGATGTTAATAGGGTTGATCCTGTAAAATCTAGATAGAACTTACCCGCGGCTGCTTGGAGCTCTTCCACTCTGGCGGCGTTCATGGCGTCACGCTTGTTGACTGTGTAGAGTGATGCCGATATCACCATCACAAGAAGGGCGCCCAAAATACAGGCTGCTGCCATTCCAAACTTGTACCCGGACAGCTCGCTTTCAAGGGAGTTGATGACGGCAATGTCAGGGTCTGCTGTCGGTTCGCGTGCTAAGATATAATACAAGAATATAATGAAATGGAAAGGTGTAATTTTTGTTTAAAATTCATCAAAATGGAAACGTTGGGACACCTACAATTTTGGGCTCATTTTAATTATGTTCTTTTGAATAATAATGCACATTCCTGAACCAGTCATGTTGGTACATAAATCGGCAATCGTGTTTTAAAACGTCTGGATGAAATTTCCTTAAGCCCATTAGATAACATAATGTGTTTTTTTAATTGGCTGTAAATTTGTGGAGGAGTTTGTTAAACGCTAAATGAGAAATAAAACCGAAGGTTCGATGTTTCATTTCGAAGAATCCTGTTGGTATTCCTTCGGAACTTACATGTATTCCCTTACCCCATTTTCAGTGACAAATGAACAAATTCTGCAAATCAAGGGTGAAGAATACTATCAAATTGTAAGTGTAATACTGAAGTGCAACTCCAAGTGCAATAATTGCAGGGCCCTGGGAACGATTTTTTGACTGGGGGTGCTGATGTAAATTTGACAAGCAAAAACAAAGTTTTCACTACAAAATGAAGTCCGGAAAATTTTGACAAGCAAACAAAAAAAAGGGGGGGGGGTTTCTGTACAAAATGTAGGTAATTTTCGTTACATTTCCCCATTTTTTCACACCCTCCTCAATTACAGGGGGTGCTGCCTATGTGGAGAATAATACACGCAGCAGCACCAAGGAAAATACTTCCCAGGGCCATGAATAATTGCCGACAACATCGTCCTTAACCTAACTTCTCTCACTAGCCAGTCGTCCTGGTCATGTTGCGTCCTACAAAAATGTACTACTTACCGATATCAAAGTCGAAAATGGCTTTAAATCCTGTGAGCACCACGGACCCGTCCGAAGAGAACTTGATGAACATATCCCGGCCTGTGGACTGGAATCTTGTCGTCGGGACCTTACTGCCGCAGTAGTAGCCTACGAGAGGTGCATTCTCGTCTGGCCCATCGTAGAGTGCCACGTAGTCGTATATACAGGAAGGGTGGGCTTCCACATTCATCTCATCAAAGCTAAAGTACACCACCTCACCTTCTGGAGCCTAAAATAGGGGCACGTTTCATATACTTGTTAAGATAACATATTTGCAATAACATTTAAAAGCTATTAAAATCCTTCACTCTGATTGGCTGATAGTTAGATTTGTTATAGAAAATGATAATTTATTATGATAACAAGTCTTTATGAACAATTGGACCCATACATGCCGGATTCTCTGATATCAGGACTTCATCAAACGGTAACGCTTTCTAGTTTGATATAAGACCGGATTTGATTATTTATATATAAATAATAGGCAGAGTTGAAATTAAATGGATTTGATGTGTTCAAAAGGGGATTAAAAGGGTTTATATTTCAGATTTATTTTATCGTGAATTTTTATAAGTTAAGGGTGGTGATCATTTCCTTTACATAACAATTCATTACTAACATGGATGTTAGATCATTCATATTTAAAGTCAGGATCCAATCTGGAGCTTTTGGAATTCCTTTCGATAACTTTGTCATGCACCTATACTTGTAGATATATCTACCTACCATGAGATGTGTTGTGCAGGATATACTGTTAGGATATTCCTCGGGGTACATTGGTGACGTCACAACACCCGGTGCAACTGTATAAACTTTGTCGCAATCATAGACTGAAACAGAGAGAGATCGATCGAAAAGCATTTGTGAAGACATCTCACATAACCGAGCAATTTTACTTATTTTACCCAATGACGGTTTTTACTCTCTAACTCTCCTCGTTTTTGTACCAATTTAATGTGATTTTACATTCAGACGTAAATCTAACATCGGGATATTTGTCATATGAGTTTGTTTAATCTCTGTTTGCCCCCTTCCTCTCCTTTAGTCTTTTGTCTATTATTAGCCGTCTTATTTACTTCATAGCTTTACGTGTAGAATCCCAAACGTTTCTTTTGTCTAAAAAAAAATCGGAAATTTATTTTGAAAGTGTTTGTTGTATTCTGGTCTAGTTTCAGTTCGTTATATGGTCCATAATAGAACCATATCTGCCCAATGAACACCAAAAGTATGTAAATTGTAAATTAAGCAGTACTTTTTATAACAAGTTACATTCCCTCCCCTTCCGCGCCCCTTCTCTTTCGCAGTACAGACACAAACACTCCCTCCAGAACTCTACTTACATGCTTCGTATTCAAGGAGAAAACCGAAAGCAGCCGAGTCTGACGTCATCATCTCGACGATTGCTTCGGTACCCTTGATCATGAATTCGGCTCCCATTGCATTGTCATTGAGACAGAAGGATGTTTTCTCGACGTCACTGCCGCCAGCGATGGACAGAAGTGCGAAATTGTTATCAACGTCCTTGCAAGTTGCGTTACCTTCTACGTGAAGGATGGTGAATTTTATTGTGTCGGTTCCCGTAATAGGCACGTAGATGGTCCACGTGTATCTTTGACTGCACAGAGAAGGAATGACGTTTTGTACAATGTAATTGTTAGGAAAGTGACTGTTCTCTGATTGGGAGTTTCGGGAAATCTTAAATTTGATTAGCTTTACAAGTACTTCTGAATCACGATCTCACTCGTTGCTTGTGTGAGGAGGGGGGGGGGGGGTTGAAAAAGAAGCTCTCGAAATACAAAAAGTACACCATCTGAAGGTAATGAAAATGCCTTACATCTTGATTTTAAGAGCTACTGGTAACGAATATAAGGCGGTGAGGCAGACGAATGATTCAAGCCTGCACTGACACCGACAATGACATCAATTTTTTTTCCTCATGGAGCTTCCCTTTACATCAGTTGCGCATTTTACGAATTTACTTTACTCGACTTGTGCTCCGCATGGCTTGCAATGGACGAACAACTTATAGATGCAATCTAAGTTCAGCTTTATTTATTTCAAACCAAAAAAAAATCACGATATAACCAAATAAATGTATAATATACATAATGAGTACATAAACATCACAATAGAATCATATAAATGTACAATGTACATAATGAGTACATTATTGGCGACGGAAGCCAACAAATTTAGGGGGGGGGGGGGTCTACCTGAAATTTTGGGATGGAGATTTGGGATTGGACAAGCCAAAAAAAAGGGTTATCAACCAAAATTTTAGAGGGGGTCCACCTGAATTTAGGGGGGGGGGGGCCGCAGGACAAAATTGACAAGCAAAAAAAAAAGGTTATCAACAGAAAATGTAGGGGGGTCCGTCCTCCCCACGAAAAATTTAGGGGGGACAGGACCCCCCCCCGTCCCCCCCCCAGGGACCTGAGAAGCGGGGGTGCTGGGGGTGCTGAAGCACCCCCAGAAATTATCCTGGGGGTGCTGCGTGTATTATTTTCCATAGGCAGCACCCCCACGAAATCAGGTTCCCCCTGTATTTTTTTTTATATGTTATAATGTACATAATTATCACATCAGACAATCGCAAATCATTTACATAGTCTTTCACATATTCCAATAACATCCCTCCTATATAACGCGACTCAATCAAGCTCCAGCGGGGCAGCACTCCGATACAGACGTAGTCGCGCGCAATACGTGATACAAACTGGGGTGGTTGGACTTGAAACTTCCAGGTTTTATGTCGAATCAATTTAGTGAGCGCGCGCCCGACCGCTCGTGTATTGTATACAAAAATTACAAGTAATAGAAATCAAATTTCACAGTCTTTTTCGCCCTGTCCCATGGCCCTACGGGCTGGGAATCGGGGGTGTTCGGGGGTGAAGCACCCCCAAAATTTGGGGGTGCTGCGTGTGTTATTTTCCATATATATAGGCAGCGCATCTCCTAGAAATCTAGTGGTAGGTATGATAAATGACAGATATGTAATGAAAATGAACGACGTTTTGTAGACCCCCCCCCCTTCAGAATTTTCCGACACATTACTTGAAATAGTGTTTAAATTCACCCTCTTTCAGATCGGAATATCAAATGTTTTCTGCTCGCGCTTCGCGCTCGCATTATTTATTTTTATCATAAAAAATGTATTTAGAATGCCCAGATACTATAGGTCTAACTCTAAACACGCGCATGCATGTTTTATTCAGATACGCAGCTTGATTGGGGGGGGGGGTGTACTCCGGGCTGAAAATATTTATATCAAATACATTTTATCAAAATAAATAAATTTTATCAAAATCTGATAACGATTACTTAAGTTATTTAATTCTAAAGTTTAGCAATATTTTATGAAAATGGTGATATGCATGTCGTCATGAATATTTAATAGGTGGGCTGATCATTGCTGTCACATCCCCACTATCCTAGCTGTTCCTTGTGGAATCAAAATTGTTTCATTTTTTTCATACCAGAATGAATGATATATCTCCCTTATGGAATAAGTTGCAACAAAGAATATCTAATGGACTAAATCAGTTGTCAATTCAACTGTTTTGGTTCTTGAAAGGAAAATATTGAATAAATCTAATTTTATATAATTAAATACAAAAGAACAAGTGGGGAATAATGCTAATCTTTAAAATGCAATAACTGTGATTCCTTGTCTGATTTTGATCAAATCTTTATTCTTATGTTCGTCTGAGTATTCTTTATCTGTTCAAACCATTTTACATTCAGTGTGGAGTTTCAGATCAGAATATTGAAAATGTTCTGCTCGCACTTCGCGCTCACATTATTAATTTAAGAATATATCCAATTACCCATCATTTTCTTGATTTACATTTCAGGTCTGAAATCTCAATTTTGTTTCCGCTCGCGCTTTGCGCTCGCATCAATTGTATAGTTACAAACCTATCCTGTTCATGATTAGAAAAGTGCACTGATGTCTCGTTTTTAGGTTTGAAATCTCATTTTTATTTCCGCTCGCGCTTCGCGCTTGCATCGATTGTATAGTTTTATACCTATACTCATCATGATTAGAAAAGTACTTAGAATCTCTCGTTTTTTTGGTCTGAAATCTCAATTTTGTTTCCGCTCGCGCTTCGCGCTCGCATCAATTGTAAATATACCTATCCTGCTCATAATAAAAAAACGTGCTTAGAATGTCCAGTATTTAGGTCGGAATGTCAAATTTTTCAGCTCGCGCTTCGCGCTCGCATTATTTGATTGTTGATATATGTATCGTCTTCATGGGTAACTGTAAAACAGTCCTTATAACACGTCCCTTTCGATCAGGCCAGAGCGTATATAAAAAAATATCTGCTCGCGCTCACAATTATTATTTGTTACATACGCATCTTGGACCACAAACATTGCTCAAAATGTTCAATTTTCAGGACAAAATACATGAAATTTCCACAAAAAATAGCTCGCGCTTCGCGCTCGAATTATCTAATTATATATATATGTTCTTTTATAAGAAGAAAGCCAAGAAGTGACTGTCATATATATGTATATTTATATATATATATATATATATATATATGTGTGTGTGTGTGTGTAATAATGTTAAACTCAATTGTGTCTGTCCCCCCCCCCACCTCTGAGGAGAGATTTCAGCACCCCCACTGAAAAAATCGTTCCCAGGTCCCTGTCCCCCCCCCCGCTTCCGCCGCCTATGGGGTACATGAATACATATCAATAATATCTAAAGCATAGACGAAAGGGTTTGAGACCCAAATTGCTCATGAATCTTGAATAATTCACTTACGGACAGGTGACATATTAATTCTAAAATAAATAGTTGTACCACAGTAAAATTTTGAGCCATGAATACATATACTCAATGCGAAATGGCCTAGTTCCACATCTGTGAACCCATCAGGCGAGTGTATGTATGACAAGTACACACCTCGACTAGTAAGAGTTCATAGGGCCTAAGAGTGGGTTTGTAATGACCTTCTTCTGAGGATTTTTTCTTACATTTTACCCATCAACCGAGGACGTACACTGTCCCGAAAACCATGCCAACCGTTTCGTATCGTAAACGCATGATTTGCATTAAAAGACTCCCGTTCGACCAATTTAACTTAAGTTGTATGGATAGGGGGTAGGAATCGTCCCCGGTTAGCGAACTTTGCTCACGTTAAATCCGAAAACGATCTCGATGATTGAATTAAATCTAAACTTATGAGTTAATAAGACCGCAAACGCGCGTCTCCATTTTCGCGATTAATGAGTCCCCGACGCAAGGCAGTGTGTGTGAGGGTGTGGGGTGCGTGTGAGTGTCAGTTCGCCTACAATCCATCAAATCTTGTCTCCAGGTTCCACTATCCCTGCTGAAAGGAACACAGTGTGTTCAAATAGTGGACTATATTAAAATATATTACTCACACTGTTAAAATGCTTAAATTCAACAATGTGAAGATATTTTCACACTGTGGACACCTCGACAGTGTGACTGTTCATAGCGTGTTCACAATCATGGTTGACTATGTGAATATGTGATCCACACTGTTGAAATGCTCTTATGTATTTAACTAGCGTACCTACGGGGGGGGGCAGGGGGGCAGTCTGCCCCCCCTGACGAGTCACAACCTATGCAAAGGACGTATCCCTGCCCCCTGACGAGATTTAAGACCTTTTTTGCCCCCCTTGACGAGCTTGAAGACCTTTTTTTTTTTTTTTTTTTTGCTTGTCAAATTTTTTGGTGGACGGTTTTGCCCCCCCTGTGGCATACACTATAGGGCACTGAGTTCTTTCTCACTACTGCCCCAAACCCACCTTACCGAGTTGTCATCAATGCTCAAAGGGGCTAAAAGTGAGACATGGTCATCCAAATTATGCAGCGCGAAAGAGTCGTGATTTTGTGTAAAACAACATCACGATACAAACCTGATGAAAAATTAGGGTTTGTTCTTGTGTCATTAATGTTGGCTACTTTTTAACAAAATAATTACAAGCGGTACAACTTACAAGCTTTTTGGAACTGCAGTTATTATTAGTCAAGAGGAATTCGCCATTAAGTTTCTTTTTAGCTTTTCCAATTGGTAAAACATTTTTAAATGAAACAAGGTCATGATGTAAACTCACTTGCCAGGCGCAGGAGAAGTGTCGAAATAAGATGGTGATCCAATGACACCCGCCGCCTGGTTAAACACGGACTCGGGTTCTGAAATATCAAAATAATAATTCGTACAATCAATTCTATTGATAAACTGATTAGAATAAAAATCTTTGTGTATCACATAATTATTATTGGCAATAAAAATGAGAGAGCCTGAGGGATAGAGAGGGAGGGAGAGTCGGGAATTCACCAATCATTGTACAATTCGCTTTGTAAGTCATGATACATCGCGATTATTACCATGAGAATGATAAGGGGAGATTGGCCAACCATGCTTAATTTGGGTAAACTAATAACAAAGTCTGCTTTGTCAGGTAAATACAGAAAAGGCATATTCGTTATTTTGGGGATCGACCTGACCAAACTTCTCACTATCCTCTTTGTAGTTTTGCCGCATCGGTGTATCGCATACGTTTCGAGTAGCATCAGACTTGTAAAAACAAAGACAATAGTTGTTGCCTCCGTCTAGATTATAGGCTCGGCTAAAATTGATGAGACCCTTTTTTTTCTTCAAAATCTATATTCTCACCTTGGGACTGAAAAACAAAGTGATTGAAAGTTCTGTTGACATCGTTAGGCTCTGCGATGGTGATGTAGCCGTCCATGGCAAACTCGCATTTATAAGACCCGCCCTCTTCAACGCTAACGTCAAAGGCCCGACATCCGATGCCAATGCATGTGTTTGCGCAGTGTTCCTTCGTTGTCTGGTTGAGGTCTGTTCGGCTAATGTTTGATGGGTCGATGCGCTCATAGTAGAAGACATCGAACATCTTTAGGAGTCCATCTGCAATAGACCAATTAAATTGGATTAAATGGGGATCGTGCATTTTAAGTCGTGCTATGCTACCATGATTTGATGCGTTGTGAACAAGAAAATAAGGCGCATGTTTCTATTCTACAGTTATATTTTCTTAAAGAACAATATTTCATTTCTGTTAAATGAATTCGAAAGTAAAGATTGGTATGATAAACAAAAACATTATAATAATAATTATAATCAATAATAATAACGATGATGATAATAATAATAACAATATTAATAATAATAACAACAATTTATAAAATAATAATGATAATAATTATAATGATAATAATAGTAATAATAATCAAATATTATTATGCATATCATACATTACAATTACTATTGATGTCATCATCATCATCAATTAGTAGTCGTTACTTCATCTAGGTCCTACCACTACTACTGCTGTCTTTTTTATTATTATTATCATTATCTCAATTCATCTAACGAGAAGTAAAGGAAATAGAGATACCCTTACCACAAAATTCTTCATCAGTATCATGATAGCATTGTCCTCGTCCAGAGCACCGATAAATATCAGGTATACACTCTCCTCCTCGACATAAGAACTCCTCCTCTTCACACGTACCATCCTCTGTAACAAATGATTATATATATTTCGTAGGCCTATACACTTTTGGGACTATATACCTTTTTTCTCAGCCACAGAAAGATTTAGTTCTTCCTCCTTCTTCCATTAACATAATTTACATGCTTTATCTATATTCATAAGTTTATACTATATTATTGATTTATATATTTCATATGGGAATGGATGACATGTCAATCGGAAGAAAGGTAAATGTTTAATTGAATTGAATTGAATTAAATAGTGAATTTTGGCTGCTATAACCCAACAATTTTTGTTTACTTATAGTAGATGGACTCTTCATGTTTTCCCATTGCTTTATCTTATGTTTAATACAATAGAGCAATCATTTATAGATTCTATTATTTCTCCTCTGTTATGAAATTGTCACATGGTAATATACTTCATTATGTCATACTACGGTTATTTTTTCACAAATTTGTACAATTTTTTTTTCTCAGCGATAGAAAGATTAGATCATTTTGCTATAACTCAAGCATTATGCTTATAGTAAGTTGGCATCTGCATTTCTTCATTACTTTACCTTATGCTTATATGTCAAAATTTTGTGATCGTATTCCTCTGTTATAAAATTGTCACATGGCATGTGGACTTTTTACAGAGCGTATTGTGATTATGTTCATGCATTTAAAAGTTATTTGAATACACAATAAATGCATAAACTCCTTCAAAAATATACTTTTCCATAATTGAGAGAATATTAGCAACCAGTTGGGGGGGAGTATACGTTCAAACAAAGACAATTACATTTTGTGTAAGCCCCTATCTGCAAATTACATTTTCGGAGGTTTGTCTCTATCACAAAAATGCATTAACCTTTACACAAATCCTTACGTTTCTTGTTAGGAATTTCATACTTACTAGTGGTCGGTTTTCCACCATTGAATATGGGACTGATCCAATCTTCAAATTCGGTTACCCGGGTATACACGCCCGGAAAATCCGGCTGAGCACATCCGAATCCCCAACTCACAATACCAATCAAATAGTATTGGTCTGATGTTCCGTTCTTGTAGGCTACCATTGGTCCTCCACTGTCACCCTGATTGGGGAAAAAAAGAGAGGAAAATGTTACCTCTGATTCAAATAATAAAGTCCACTTTCATTTGGTAATGATTTGTGATTTATCTGCGAAAATTACATAATTTCTGATGATATGAACATGGGAATATTAAACTTACATCGTCTGAATCGTCGTATGAACTAATAATTAAAATCACGAAAAGACGTTAATTTCCAAAAGAAACTTGGTTACGTCATCTTTTCAACTCTTCTAAAAATGTGTTTTTCAAGTAATAAAACAAAATTAACAAAACTAGAACCATGCTTTAAATAAGACGAGAAAACGTGAAATCGAAAGATTTTGCACGAAAAGGCAAAAGAGATTAATAATTTGTAAGAAAATCTACTGTAAATGAGATCGATTACGAAAACTGAAATAGTGAAAATGCAGCGAATGACGCGAATTCATTGAGCTAATGATTAAGATATCTAAAATCTGTTTTTCGAAGAAAGAAAATAACCTCTACATGCACGATGAACTAGAAGGCTGATCCGTTTTTTTTTAAGAAGCGACATCGCCAGTAAGTGCCCCATGTACCAGTTTGATAGATTAATGAATATTTTCTAAAAGAGAAATAGAGATTGTCTATATACTAATTCTTTGAAGTTTAAAGAGCATTTCTGAAACCATATCATATTTAGAGGTTAAAACTGCAGGAAATCTATTTTTATCTACAATTAAGAAATGCAGTAGAATGATAGGTCCATTCTGGAGTATTTTCATAAATCTGTCAGTGGAATTACGAACGACTATGCAACAAGTCGAAGAAAGCCAAAATTGGTTTAATATGTTTCTAAATCTATAGTTACAGGTCTTCATAATAAAATTCATTATCATGATTATGAACAAAAAAATGTAAATCTGAATTTTAACCAGAGACTGAATTAATAATTCACGCCTCATCAGCTTGATATATTTTGCAGTGAATAAACATTTCTGTATTATACAGCCTTAAATACAATTGTGTGAGAATGATGGGCTAGTATTTATGCACTCCAAAACCCCGTCGTTAGGAAATTTACGGAAAAAACTGTATGAACTTTGTGTAAATTTGGTTTGAAGTAATATTATTTTGGCTGTATAGGCTGGAAGTGTTGGTCTAAAGCTGAGTTTGATAGTTTTCTTGCAATTTTTTTTCTTTCCAGAAAAAAAAGAGGGAAACAAATAGATTTTGTATTTGAATTTTAGAAAATCTTTAAATGCACAATGTGGCGGCACATTTTTTTATATTGTACATTTTGGTAATTTACTAAAAATGTGTCCTACACATGCCGTCATATTTCACTTCTCTTACCAATTCATCCAAGTACAAAACAAATATGATACATTCGTCATGTAGAATTTCTCAAAAACCTCATAAATATACTATAAATCTCTAATTTTCTCCTTCTTAAATAAATCATTGAAAATAAGCATGGCCAGAGTATTATTTTATTTCAAAGTGATGCAAAGGTACATAGTTAGTTAGAACATGCACTTGGTTGCAACTTTTGGCGACACTTGTAAAACTAAGTGGACTAATGTAGAAAAAAAACTTGTCGCTATGATACCAACCGTGAACGAGTCATTCTCCTTTGGTGACAGCTAGTAGACATGATAATAAAAGATTAGGTAAATACTACGGATAATAATCAAACTAAATTATAATTCGCATCCACAAACAATCTTGTTCGTATTCTTATATCAAACTAAATGTCATTCATAAAACGAATTATAAAGATAATTTTGTGTATTATATTAGATTAATATTTTTTTTTTATTTAATTCATAACAGGTTACCACTCATAACTTGAATTATATCAAGTCAACATTGTTTTTTTTTTTGCATATGTTGCCTTTCCAAAAACTGTGACTTTCTCTCTGCATTTTTTTTTTAATTAAAGCGAGCTCTGCCAATTTCAAAAGTATCTAGGTGACTCGCTATCACTCCTTGTAAAAAGAAACAGAAAAGAAGATGAATCTTGCAGGAGTTGATGAATGGGACCAAATTGGTAAAGCCAATGCTTAGGTCGAAAAGTGGTCAAATATATGTGGGGGTGTGGGTGTGTATGGGGGAGTACATACTTATGACCGACACTACTAGCTCTGTAATTCAACTGTGATTTTTTAAAGGTCGTCTTTCCCCCTTGACAAAATTGGTTGTATATTTTTTTCTCAACGGCGCGCCGTCCCACAATGTCACATTACAACAATTCACAGCAAAAACTGTGGTGTTAACTGGTGTACATAGAGGACCACACCAGTTATTTTACACCGGTGTTGAATTGGTGGTGTTAGTTTTACACCTATAGGTGTCATTACAACACCTTTGGTTGTTACATTTACACGCTTTGGTGTTATTTTTAATCTCTAGGGTGTAATTTTAACACCTCGGGGTGTGGTCCTCTATTAACACCAACTGGTGTCAGTTTTAACACCGCAGTTTTTACAGTGAACCAACAACAACAACAAAATCAGAAAAAGAACATTCGAATACCTGGCAAGAATCTATTCCTCCCTCTGCTACTCCGGCGCATATCATGTTGTCGGTGATATCTCCTGAATAAGAGACGTTGCATTCGTGTTGGTCGTAGATGGGAACGGTCACTTCATATAACTCGGTCGGACTCGGACCTGGTAAGAAAATAAAATAATGATTCGCCCAGTATAATCCAATAAAATTTGGAAGGATTCTTAAAGAATAATTTTACTTTCATGTGTAAATGTATAATTAAAAAAAATATAATACACCAACTGATGCACTGGGCAAACTGCTATCAAATATTGCACGTACCTGTATAATTTTTATGTCATTTTATGTAATGTTTGATATTGCTTTGTAAATCTTAAATATGTTTGAAGTGCCGAATGAATAATAAATAAATAAATAAATAAAATACAGAAGTAAAGGGCGTTCATAGAACCGTCTGGTACTTCGATATTAACACGTTTAAGATGAAGATGTCGGGCTGCATGAACGAAAGTCTTAGTCCAGAGAATAATCATCGCTAACTGGCTTATAGATACACGAGAGAATAAGAGACAGACATTTGTTGAAAATAATTAAATTAAAATAGTTCCTGATAGAATAAACAGACCACTGAATATCACATGACCTTTGCGCCACCAAGGTTTTGAATAAGAAATCGAAATCGTAAAGGTTTGGAAGGCGTCCGACGCCCGATGATACCGTCTCAATTATTTCATTTCCTTTTATTTCAAATCCAAACTATTACAATAAATCGTTTCAAGTCATTTTATGTCTTACATCTGATACAACTATACAAAAACAAAAATATATGGGATAATTTTACGCACATATACAACAGAAACATAACTGTGCAGCAGGTCGGTATATGGGGAGGCTGCTACAAGCCGAGCTTGTAGAGCGCAGCCCGCCAGCCCCGTATGAAAATATAGACCACATGAGAATAGAGGGGAATTTAATTACCTCCTTGTTGCAGAGCACCCCAGCCTGTCACGACAGCATCTTGACCAACCAAGAACATCGACTCATCACTCTTCTTTGGTAAACACACCGTGTTCACCTCGTAATCGGCCCAGATGTTGAAAGTTTTCGCCATCTTGAAAAGAGCGATGTCATAGTCTAAAGTTGAGGGGTTGAAGTCGGGGTGGACGTAGACTTCCATAGCCTGTCGCATTTGGGTCGCCTGTGTGCTGTTGACGAGACTCTTAGAACCCACCCGGAACTCAAAGATCTCGGGCTCGAAGATGATATCCCTAAAAGTGATACGATGAAATCGAGATGTTAGGCCGCTAATCGATGCCATTTATTATATGAGATTTGAGAAAATTGATTTTCTTTGGAATCTTCAAGCACTCTCGGGCACTGTTTTTTTTTTCAGTGCACACCTAGTTACCAAGAATGCATATAGCATTTCCATTTATTTGAATCACTATATAAAAAAGAGCACTGTCGATGACATGCTTTGCACACGTCATAATTTGCCGTGACCGGCGATCGAACCCTGGACTTTCTAATGTCTAGTCAGGGTCCTAAGACCACTCAGCCACGGCACCTCCACTGTTGCAAATGTTCAGCGATACTACTAAATGTATGGACGTGGGTGTACCATTATTACATGAATGTAGACGGTGTTGTAGAGGAGCCAAACTGAAAAGTAGCTGTTCGTTTCTTCACTCCCAAATTAAGATGGATAGGAAGTTTTCGCAACACTACGCAGATGCTCCCTGGAACGTTAGGAATCCTTGTCGAAAATCGCTGAATCAAAGCAGCAGTGTCGCCCGTGATTCTGCTTCTGTTTCTGGTAACTCCCGGCAGGACAGCTGGTATATAACCAGTTACCTAGGAAACATTTTACGTCTATAGGTTAATCAGTCAGAGTGGCTGACCTTATAGACGACAGATAATACTCTTGGGGCTTTTTATCAAAGTGGAGACAATGACAGAGTGGGGATTCGAACTCACAACCTCCCGATTATAAGTCTAATGCTGTAACCACTGGACAAACGACCCATTTGCAATTTTTTGTCAGCCAAGAATCTTACGACGATCAGCAGTCCCGGTTCACAAATTTTCGACAAAGACCTCTCAGCGTGTTACTGTGATTGGATGGGCACTTTTAAATAGATTTAATATGTTGTGGAATCTGTCCCCGTTGCAATTGCTAGCTTAGGATAGTGGTCAAGATCACATTCCGTTTTCATGATCTTAATATATCAACATATAGATTTATCAATTTAAGTTATGAAACATTCTAGCTCTATAAATATTTTGTTTAGTTATAAATTGTACTGCATTAGTCTTCTATTTCAGAGGGTTTTCATGGTCATCAGGGCAACAGCTTCGAATCGAGACGTATTCAGTAAATCTGTACATATCAATCATCGTTCAGTTTTTCTGATTATTGCATGGTAAATATAGCACGAGTAAATGTTGAGAGCAAACAACATTATTGCTATCTGCATGAAATAAGGAGGTGCTACTGATATTGAGGTTTCCATGTTGCCTAATTTGTATAATATTTCATTCTATTTAGGCTATTTATATCACTGATTTTTTTTTCAAGAAGTAGATGAACATACGTCCCCAATCATGACTGGACCTTCGATCTTGTCAAACATTAATTAATCGTCGGCGGTCATCCGAACCGTCGTATGTGTGATACTACTTTGGTGTAAACCCATTTCAGAGAAAATCGACTTCAAAGTTTACTATAATTTTCACACTTAATTTCCCAGCCTTACAACATATTCATTGCTAGAAAAATACATGGTTGGAAAGACCAAGACAATTGCTTGACATTGGTATCTTTATTTTTACACAAAACTAAGAATCCGAGAAAATATCGCAATAGAGCTACATGCTTGTAAGTTGTAATTTCGGTTTGAGCAGTTTAGATTTTCCCTGTACAAAAACGTCTGAAATCGCGGTCAGTCAAAACGTTGTATCGCTCTGTTACAGTACACGTTTCCAATGGGATTTGCGCATTTAATCAAAATTTGTATGGCATCGCCATGAAAATCCTCTCATATCTCAGAAAATAAAATAAAATAAATTGCTGCCTAGGAATTTAGTTATGAATAGAGTAGGACTTGTGCTTTCATTTTATGAAAAAATCTCAAAATCGATTTTTTTTTTGGGACCAAAATTGACTGATGCGACGGTTCGGACGACCGCCGACAATTTGTATTAACATGACGATATCAGAGATCTTTTCATCTGATTATGAATATTAATCATTGAGGATAGACAGAATGTTGGGCAGCATACCGTCCACTGTGTTGGGTAATGTATGTTGGTAAAGAATATATATACACTGTATATATTTATATATATATATATATATATATATATATATATATATATATATATATATATATATATATATATATATATATATATATATATGTATATATATATATTCTGGGCAATTATTATCCAATTGAGCAAATTTATTACCAAATTAATCCTTTTTATTACCCAATTTGGGCATATTTTAACCAATAGTTTTGTATGTGGACAGTATGTTGCCCAGGGTTGTTTAAAAGTTGGGCATTTTTTGCCCACCTATTTTAAGAGTGTAAATCTAAAATAAAACCCTATAGATAAGGCGAAAGTAAGCCCGGAGCAATTATCGCCGGAGCGAATGTCGTGTCAACGACAAAACCACGAATCACTTACACGCAGTGAGCTGCAGTGATGATCCATTCTTTATGGATGACCGAAGCACCGCAGATTCGGCGTCCACCTCGGTAGAAAGCCGCTTGCCATGGATACTCAAATTCATCGGCCATCTGCCCCCCGACGATCATAGTACTCGACCCCTCATACTGTCGACCGCATGTATCACTATCACCTAGGAATAAACATCAGATTAATTGGTGATTTCAAATTTTAAAATAGGTGACTGCCCTCAAGGGTTTTGTATACAGCAGCCGACCCCCAGTATTAGTTATGTGATTTTAACTATATCATTGCATTAATTGTATTAGTTATGTGATTTCAACTATATCATTGCATTAATGTTTTATTTTCATTATCATATTCACATTTCTTGATGTTACTATTTTTCTGTGGAATTGAACAAAATCAAATTGTATTAGATTCATTTAACAAGATAGCTTATCGAACATGTCTTTAATGGTAAAGCAGGGTCGTGGCTGGGGGCGGGGGCAAATTCACAAATGCCGTTGGCAAAAAGAAATAAAGGAAAAAGAAGGATGGGGAAGAATTTTTCAAGGAAAGAAGGGAAAGTAAATGAAAGAAACTAAAATTCAAGAAAGCGAACAAGTGGGGGAAGGAGATGATGCAAGAATAATAATTAATTTTTTCTCCCTTGATTTCCCTTTCACCCCACCCCCACGGCAGTTTTAGATTTGCAGATAAAAGTGTCTAATGAAAGAAAAAGCCCCACAAAGTGAGCCTAATTTCCCTCGATCCCTGCGCGCGCTCATATAGATTTATATATAGAAGGTGAACAAACATATTTTGCAGGTTGGGTGACGAAATCATATAGAAATAGCGTATCTTTGATCACGAAATTAATCCTATACTTCCATTTATTCAAAAATTACTTATTCTTTCCTCGTTTACTGCGACCGTATAGTTTTTAAATGCAAAATGGTACAAACTAGAAGGAGGTTGAAATAGGAGTTTCCCTATACACAATGAATTAAGAATAACAAACAAACAAGCATGAACAATTACGTTATTTACATTGACAGAATTTACAAACGGATTATTTTAAGCAATTATATCAAACAATTATATATTTCTATAAAAAAATATATATACACACACACACTTATATTTATATATGTATGCATGTATTAATTAATTTATTTACCTTGCCATTCTTGTGCTAGAATTGGAGCTATCAAGGCTACCACCATCAAGTGACGTATCCTAATAATCATAATTGTTCTGAAAATAAAAAAATATCAAAACAATTTAAACAATGCAGAAATTAACAACACTGTAAATATATTCCTAATCTTACACATCACACACGAAAATATACTGAATGGATTTTATGAGATTTTAGATACAGAAGAAAATGATGACTATGAGTTATTAAATGCTTTAAAGAGCCCTGAAGTCATGCATGGACTCAAATCAGACAGCCTTTATTGAAATAGTTGAGGCTTATTTTGTTTTCTGAACTGTTCAAATCCAACGATTTCAATACAGTTTTCTTCTTATCAGCAAATGTTTCAAGGCAATAACATGGGTGTAAACCGGTTATACATAAAAGACCAGACCAGTTATTTTACTGCGGTGTTGACTTTACAGTGGGTGTTATTACAACACCTTCATACTTTAACACTCTTTGGCGTTGTGTTCAAACTACATGCACTATGTAGGGTGTACTTATAACACCGCAGGGCGCGGTTCTCCAGGGACACCAGTCGGTGTTGGTTTTAACACCCACATATACACTGTTAATTTGTAGAAATATGTAACACTTTGGGCAGTCCTTTGTTGAATTGCATAATTTCACATTTGAGATCGGTCAGATAGAAAACCAACCAACACTAGTTATTTAAGTGTTTTGTCATTTTAGTAAGAGAGAAATTAAAATCACATCAGGACTAAAAGATTTTACGAAAAGGAACACCCTCCCCAAAACAAATTAAAAATACATATATAATAACATAAAATGAAATTCAGAAAAATAGAGGATAAAATTTTTAAAAAAGAATAGAAATAAATAGAAAAAATAACAAAATCAAACAGGAAGAAATTATAATGATTAGAAAATCTGCATTTCTCACAAGTCATGATATTGTGTATTTGCATCTCTGTTTACACATGATCTTTACGTCACCATTGAAATGTTCTATCTAAAGCAAATAAGATAAGTGAACAAATATTCGTCAAGTAGAACAGTTTGTATTTTATACGAAGTGACCTTTGTACAGCATGTGATTAGCTTTGATAATGGTGGTTAAATCTTTAAAGAGCCCCCATTTGATATATATTTTATTATATATCAATGATATATCTGTCAGACTGACAAATAAAAGTTTATGATACCGATTTAGATAAATTTTATGACAGAATAAGATATATTTTTTAATATATTTACATTGGATATTGTGTTAAAAACAATGCTCTTGACAAAATCCACCCTCCCTCCCTTGCCCCCCCCCCCCCCACTCACTATGATATTCTTTCTTTTTGTTTCTTCTATCCTTTGGCTTTTCCGGAATATTTCCGTTTCCTGCTCAAACGTTCCTTTATGTAATAAAATCTCTTGAAGGAATTAAATCTGCCTGCCCTAAAAGTTTTCTCTTAACTTTAATATCTTTAACTTAATATAACGTATAATTTCACACTGATTTCGCTCTGTTTTATTGATAAATAAAATGTAAAATAAAGAGAATACAACATCACGATTTATCAAATGAAATTTTGGAAAAATGATATAGTCTTAGGAGATTTCAAACTCAATAATTGATTCCATTACCTTAACAACTTTCAAAACGTTTAGAAAAATTGCAAGTCATACGGTTAATATCAGTGTTGAGAATAATACGAAATGATAAGAAAAAACAACCTCTGAAGAAAAAAAACTTAGTGTACAGCTAAGTATACAAAATTTAAAATGACGACTATGCATGGATTACCTTCAACGACTTTGCTATGAGTATCCGAACAAAGAGGATGCGTACATTAATCAATAATAATAATAATTTATAAATAATAAATAATCATTGAAAGATAAATAATCATTAATAAATAATGATAATTAATAAATAATAATAATTTTTATCGGATAAATTATATACTAGAACATTATTATTAGTAAGAATATTTTATATAAATATATCATATATGTATACATAATATTCTAAATATTTAGGTGTACATTGTTATACCAATAAGGAGGTTGTCTCTTCAGTTTTAGAAGATTTGATTTGATTTGATTTCAGCATTTTTCCAACAGAAATAATTAACAAACATAATGTACAACATAAAGAAAAAAATAGTAATACATTTCTTTTTACAAAAATAAATACAAATAATCATTCATTTGCAAAAATGTATATAGATAGTATTAGTTTGCAATATTATAAGTTGTACTTTGTTGAGTAGACAAAAAAAAAATGCTGGAGACCGCTACCATAAGCAGTGCTTGACTAGGGTAGCGGCCTCAAAACGTATTAGCGAAATAGACAAAAAAGAACGAAGTACAAATCAAGCATTGACTTAAATTAATTATAAACATATATTATTAATACGATATTTACATGCAAGAACCTTGTATGCCTGATATTATGTGCACATTTGACGTATTTGCATGTGTTTGTGCATGTGCAAAGATTGAAGCACCACCCCCCCCCCCAAAAAAAAAAAAAAAAAAAAAAAAAATCCCAGCCTATACCTTTGATTTTTATGCTTTTTAATTCCCATTGCAATATACTATTCAGATCTTTTATCGTGCACAACACACATATATCTTAATATCTGAACATGGCTATGCACTTATAACAAAACAGACTTAAGTACAAATTAAGAAATGAAAAAAGTAAAGTAAGTGATGTCATGAAAGCTTAAACAAATACTATTTTGACAAATCTTAAACTTTTTCTATGTTCATGTTGCCTACACTCTAAAAACACTGAGTAAACTTTTACCCGATATTGGGTAGAAAGGGAACATGCATGTTTGCTGGGTATGTTTTTTACCCCATATTGGTCAAAATGCATGTTTAAAGGGTAAATTTCAAGGCAACATTGCCTAAAATTTACAAAATATTTGGTATCTTTTTACCCATGCTTCCACCCAATATTGGGTAAACTTTTTTTAGAGTCTATATATTTCGGATAAGGAAGTGCATTCCATAGGATGGAATGAGCGTGTATACAAATAATCGCGCACCATATGTTTTTGGTAACAATCATGAGATTAGGAACAGCAAACAACCTCCATTTCACCAAATTCCAATATCTATGTATTTTTACTCATCAGCACCTATGTAGTATACGGTATAATGCCGACCCTCATCACTCTAAACCTCTCTGCCTTTCACCATCCCTTTTTGCACTCGCTTGAACTTGCTCGTCTCTTGTGACTTATCTTCCTGAATATTCCTTTTCTTGGTTTTCGATACACACGTGTGCATGATGTACATATATAATTTTGTTTGAGAATACAGTTTTTAACGAGTGCAGTGGGTATTGTGTCACGAATAGTGAAGTTGTTTTATCCATGCAATGTCAAAGGTTACGTGGTGACCCAGCCCCGGTTGTGGGTAAAACCTACCATCAGACTAAGATTCTAGTACATCATTATTTCCCTAAGCTTCTCTGTCTCTTCTACAGTCTAAATTCATACCAATCCATATTAATCTAATCTTAAACATATCTTCGAATCGTTTAACTGATAGCGCAAGAACAGTTTCACCTAATTAAAATGTTAAATCAACAATAAAAAGGTTGGTAGAGTGACACCCGTTTCCAATTCTTATGTCCAACATCGCAATAAGCTGAATCCAACAATTTATGTGTTGGGTAGAACCACTTAAAGTGGTACATGTGAATTCAACATCTAGAAAAGGTTGTCACTCTTCAAACCTTTCAATTGTTGATAAAACAATTCAGTTTTTATAGCGAGCTCCTTTCAAAGATAAAGCATACACAAAGTAATATATTAAACATGAATCGTACAATCTGAGGACACACACACACAAGACGATTAGGGGCGACCGGCTATTACACTGTAAAAATGAGAGGCGCCCGGGCCCTTGATTATATTATAGATTTTAATAGAGGACTTTAATGGCAGTGGACAGACGTATATAAATTTATATACAGAATACTATTTCTATTCCTCTTTACCATTACAAACTCCAAAAACAAAAGTAGGGCACATCCACGGTTGTAGGCCTATTGAATGCGGTTCATATGTATTCTTTTTAGATGGACAATTGATAGTGAGAGAGCGAAAAATATAGTAAGTCTGTCTCTACGTCAGGCCTAATTCTAATGGAGTAGATAATATATTCAGCTAAGATCTTAGACTGTCCAAAGTTGAACCTTTCGATGGTGTTAGGGAAAAAACATGCCTATATACTATACCATATTGTGGGAGCACTAGCGTACCTACGGGGGGGGGGGGGGCAGAGGGGGCAGTCTGCCCCCCCCTGACGAGCCACAACCCATGCAAAGGACGTATCCCTGCCCCCCCCCCCCCTGACGAGCTTGAAGACCCTTTTTTTATTTGCTTGTCAAATTTTTTTGCAGACGGTTTTGCCCCCCCCTCCTGTGAAAAATCCCAGGTACGCCACTGTGTGGGAGTACTACATGTATATAAAATTGGAATGAAAATCTAAACCCAGTTTTTAGATTACATGTATACACGGTCGACTGTTTTAAGTATGTACCGTTTTGCAAATGATACATGCACTTGAACTTGAATACATTCTGCACTACACGCGGTGAAATTACAAAGACTTGAAATAGCATCAAACGGACATAATTATGAAGCTTGGCGCAAAAAAATACCCTCGTCATGACCAGTATCAACATCACTAAATGATTGAGCCTCCATTAACATCAATATACAATCGCGATATCATTCATAACAATCGCCTCAATCGAATATTTCGAACGAATATTGGAGAACTTACCTGTTGTAGTTGTCTGTCGCGCGAATAATCTCTATCTCAATGACGGCCTCCCTCGCTGTAACATTACACCGATTGTGATATTTCCCAGGCGGCTGGGGCAGGGGTAGACTTTACCCCCGTTACCGTCAGTTACCGTTTCTGGACTACCCCAAAGGTAAATAAAACGGTTAATAATTGATTGGAACGGCGATAAAACTATTATCGACGGGTTGAAAGGTTCCGTTGCAGCCGTGCAAATGCAATTTACAAACAATGGAATTAATCTAGTATTAAAACAATGAACTGTGGATATGAGCCACTTAAGTTCGCATCAGGAATGGTGTGTAAATGTACGAGGAATATCGCATTTTTCTTGGACAAAATGTTGCAATATTTTGGTATAATTTAACCAGATTGATCTTTTCTTACTTTTATATCCATCCGATCTCCATGATAACTCTCTCCATTGCTGCCTGTCCTGTTTGCATTAGCCATTAGAATACAGTTTATGTGGTATGGTGCCCATTCCCGGCTTTTATCATAAATGTTAACTCACATGAAATTGTTAACTTTCAAATCTGAAGTAAACATCATTGCCACGATGTTATATTTATACGTTATATCATACAATAGGCCTACTATATAGCGTGTGTTCAAGAGCGTGTCTCAATATTTTCTTCTCTTTGACAAACTTATAATGAGCTCTATATTCACAGATTTCACAACTGTTTTATGTATTTTTAATCATTGTTATTTTCCGATATTAATAATAATGAGACATTATAATTATTACTATTATCATATTCAATAGTTATATATTTTTGTCAGTATCTTTCTTAAGGGTAGTTTGTCAAGTAATGCATTATTTACCAGTTTCTTCTTCTCTCTTGCATACGCCCTCAGATGAATAGAAATTCTCTAAATTTTCAGTCACACTTCCTTTTACCAGTTTGAGTAGCACAATCTTCAAATGGGAAGTTCACCCCGAACGTAAAAAAATATATAAAAATATTGTTTAAAGTATTACGAAATTCCGCCCAAAAAGCTGTAGTTCTTTTCTCAAATATTTGAAAGTGATTCGTTTTTGTTCGAGGTATATAATCATCAGCAATATCATTTCATATTCACTTGCCGTGTATGATAAAAATATTTTTATTCATCATGTTCTATTAACAAATTGAATTGATTGAATTTACATCAGGTCGTTACGATATATGGGGGAACTGCTCGCATATGACGTCACAAATTAAAAATTTACAAATTCACCGGGCAACTTCATGACGAGACGTATTCTTTGTGGGGCATCAAGCTTTAACCAGTATATTGTCTGCTTTGAATATTAAGATTAAGTCTTATTATTAGGGTGAATTTCCCCTTGAATAAAACAGAAAGAATCTCGAGTAGAATGTTTAAATAACGGAATAATCTGCACAGACGTCATAAAACAGAGCCATTGGGCCTAGAAAAAAAGGATGATTGTTGAAGCTAGTGTATGCCCCACTTCAGTCTGTTAGTATCACAAATCGTCATTGCTGTGCTTGGTGATGACATCATGTTCAACATGACATTCAAGGGTTATCATGATAACTCTTATCAGTTATTCTGTGTATTCAATATCATCTTTATACACAAACTCGCACATCCACACCCTCTCTCACACCCCCTTACACACCCATCACATACATATATGTATATATATATATATATATGTATATTTATATATATATAGCCAATATATATATATAATAAGTATATATAATATAATAAGTAAATATATAAGTGCTGGGGCTGAGCTGGAAGTGAGGGGCAGGCTGACCATGCAAAAATGACAATTTTTACGTTTTTATACACGGTTTGGAGAAAAAGGGTTCAATGTCTTCTGTGGGAGGTCTACATGGTTATTTTTTTTAGTGCCAAAAATAAAGATATTTATTTTGTTTATGCAAGGAGTTCATGATCCAACAGCATGGGCTTATCGTAAGCGTTATCAATAACAAGGCGTATTCCACAAGCCAGCTGTAGTATTCACATAATAACTCATGGTAATTATTTACATTACTGATTTGAACTTACACGCCAATGTGACGATACACACTGTGTAGTGTCATGTAAAACATATTGCAATAATATCATTACACTCCCCATCCTCTTTGTTTCCTTGTTCTAAATTAGAAACAAATTTGTGATATTACATAATTTAATTGATCAATTTGTTTGTAGTTGAATTATTGTTGATTTCTTCACTCTATTTATCTACCTGTATATCTATATCAGCCTCTCTTTCTATCGATCCATTTACCGATGCGTAATAATCATCATCATACGATACAGGCATGTAGCTCCA
This sequence comes from Lytechinus pictus, assembly GCF_037042905.1. Taxonomy (NCBI): domain Eukaryota; kingdom Metazoa; phylum Echinodermata; class Echinoidea; order Temnopleuroida; family Toxopneustidae; genus Lytechinus; species Lytechinus pictus. The sequence continues at coordinate 15,694,742 of NC_087254.1, read as the reverse complement.
TGATACAAGTAAATCCTTGGTAATTTAAGCTTGACCACTACACATATTAATTGAACATTGACTTAACTAAGAACTAGTCTGCAAGTACAGACCTTTGGTTTTCGCAATCCGCGTAGTGCACAATGCAGAGTCTGAAGTAATGAGACTAGATTCACTATATACTTTTGACACAGAGAGTTTGGAGTTTAGTCTTCACTTTTCTTCTCTAGACATAATATAATTGTTAAAGTGTCAAACTTAAGTCTGTTCTTGCAGACAAATTAAGAGCATCACTGGTTATTGACCCCTTGAGCTCTCTGTAAAATAATGCGGCAATTTAAAGGACACTTTATTTATCATTATCATTATTATCATTTTAATATTATTATTATTATCATCATCATCATCATTATTATCATCCTCATCATCATCATTGTTGTTTTTACTGTTATTCCACTGTTATTATTATTATCAATACTTTTCTTGCTGCTGTTGGTATTTTTCCTCTTGTTTTGTTGTTTTTTTGTTATATTTTCATCATGAATATTGTTGTTGTAATTGTTCTTATCATTTTTGTATAGAAACAATACATTTCAAAAGATAAAATCTGATTGGTAATCGCATCTTTGAAAAACAAAAATGTCTTGAGATTTTAACAAAAACCCAGAATTCTCCCCCCCCCCCCCACCCCCAAAAAGAAGGTCCCATTTTCTGTTTATTGCAAATGATTTTATTTATCTCTTTTTGACGGGGTTTTCAATGTGCTTTATTTTCTGGAAAAATTAAACAAGTCTGTAATTTTTTTTCATCTTTTGTATCGATCCAAACTAAAATGAACTATACGGCACTAATGAATATACATATATATATCATCATCATCAAAATGGAAATTGCAACCTCATCCTCTAAGTCTAATATATATATATATATATTTTATATATATATATATATATATATATATATATATTAGGGGATGAGGTTGCAATTTCCATTTTGTTTTCAGTTACATGTGCTAATCCTCTCTGAATAATGAATAAACAGCTTAATAAAAGATGGTAACATTTCGCCCCAATCATTCCTATATAGATAGTGAATATTGTTAAGAAAATGATTACTGCTGCCTGGTAATTTCACAAGAAAATATAAGCATGTATTAACGGAATGATGTAATTGTTGATATTCCCTTCTTATCCTTCAAGGAACATTAAGAAATTATTACAAAAGAATACAAACACAATTTATTCCGTTATGATATTGATGACCAAAACTGTTTGGCTTGATATTGATATTCTATATCAATAAAACAAAAGTCACTAATAATTTTCTGTCTCATTTCTTCTCACCTTATATCTAAATCAGCCAATGCAAATAAGGAGATAAGAAAACAATGCGTTTCGTAATTAGTAGCGGAATATTCCATAACACGAGTGTTACGGTTCATAAGGTCATAATTTCATGTTCACCTTTGGACCTATATCACGCAGTCACTTGGAAAGGATTGTCTTGCTACAAGAAAGCAGTGAGTCCATTCTAATAACATAAAGGTGGTTTTGTTATGATTTTTTAACCTGAGCGGTGGCCTGTGGTGAAATTCATTTAAATCGCAATGCCGTTTTCAAGTAGAGCGTTTAGGCCTAAAATATATATAGGCATTTTGATTCCACCATTCTGCAAACCACCAAACCAGGCTAAATAGCGCTGTGCATAAAATGTAAAACTTTGGGGTAGAATGTCCAAATTATGTTTAAAAACATGATTAAGAATTAGTACTGTTGATGGAAAAATGCTGTGGAGTGTCTACAACAATCAGTCGCAATGAAAATCGTTTTCTTTCAGTGTTTGGGCTAATGATGACCTAACCGTGAATGGAATGAAATAAAGGCGGTACAACATTATGAATTCAGAAATTCCACTTGAATACACTTCTCGTTGTATTGGTCGTGAAACTGTACTCTCCGTTTCAATCAGTAAGTCCAGATGATCAGATTTATTTCTATTCTTTATTTGTCTTTCTTCCTGGATGAATAAAAACATACATCAGTTTATCTTCTAATTGTATACATTTATTACATTTAATTGTTTGTCGATTTCGTACAAGGACTTTGAACGACTTATTTCAATGTATGACTGATAGAATAGTGTGTAAGCTCGCAGAGTCTGACTGAAGTTCGTTCCAGTCAGGCTTATCATAATAAACCAAATTTATTTATTAACTGCATTTCATTAAGGGCTAATAGGGCATTGAATGATCTACGCCCATTTGCTAGTCAAATTCGTCATTAAGCGTACTGATAGTTCAATAAGTAACATGTAAATGGTTTGTTAGCCGTAATATCAAGGCCAACAAACGTGACACGAGAAATAATGATTTTCGAGTATCTTATTACATGTTTTGGTTCAAAAGGGTGTTGCCATTTATTTTTTATCAAGATTAAGCGTAGATAACTCTATTGTTATAGAAATGTGATATTTCTTCCCAGGTTCAAACTCGAGTATTTTGTTTATTCCATTCCTGAATATTTAAGTAGAACGATCATTTTTTATATAAAAATAAAATCATAAAATGAGTTGTAAACATAGCAATACATAACTATTAAGCAGTTTCGTAAATCTTAGTATATTTGGGGTAATAAAGATAACATTATGGAAGTAATAATTATGTCCGATTGTATTAACATACAAACCTAACTAATCCGACAAATGAATTAAGTTTCATCGACAAGGATCCGCTATTCAAAATCAATGAGGTTTGTCGCTATTCATGATTTAAAACTCACCAGATTTGCTACCATCTTCTCCCATTATGAATAGCGAACATTTCTCCCATTACAATATGAATATATTGTTATTATGAATTGTGATCCTCATTCCATATGATTAGTGGTCTTTATGATCACTGAACCTCCAATACCGACTCTTCTATGTTTTTTTTAATTACGATGTATTTCTGCAGAGTGCATTTACAGTCCTTGCAGGTCTGAAATGCGCTATGTAAGAACTTCATTATTATTATTATTATTATATTTATTATTATTATTATTATTATGATAATGAATATTGGTCCTCCTGATAACAGACCCTCGGGGTGAATTATGAATAATGACTCCCATCTCATATGATAAAATAACGGACCCTATTAATAATGGTCGTTAGAAGTTAATGAATAGTGACCCCATTTCCTTTTTTTATGACTAGCAGACCTCCAGGTATGTGACCTCAATTTTACATATTATTCAGGTTCAGGTTTTGTTTTACTTTCTACTCTCTAAATGTTAAGAGCTAATCTGGTCCCTGATCACACTCCTGTCAGATTGAGATGAGGTGCCAGTCCTGATGGAGTGAGATTTCAATCTTTCAAGAGTGATTTTTTACCTTTTGTAGTGAAAGTGTAAAAAAATACACACTTTCACTCAAAAAAGGGTAAAACTTCACTCTTGAAAGATTGAAATCTCATTCCATCAGGACTGGCACCTCATCTCACTCCGACAGGAGTGTGATTATAGACCAGATTATCTCCTTTGCATTTAGAGAGTACACTACCCTACACTTAAAATCAAATCACTGGGCAAAAGTCAGAAATGTCTTTACGATACAAGCATTTTATTTTTTTTTCGAAAAAGAAACATCTTGAATAAAGATCAAAAGTCTGGGAACGGAGATGGGGTGCTGTATTGGGAAAAAATGACAACTCAAAAAAGGGTTTTAATCCCAAAATGAAGGTGATTCGGTCAGCACAAAAACAAGTTTTTGCTCCAAAATTATGGTGATTTTGGATGAAACTGTACATTTGAGAATACAAACCTGATTTGCAAGAGGTGCTACCTGTATAGAATACGCAGCTGTAGTGCTTCAGCACCCCGTGCATCCTACTTCCCAGGGGGTGCATGGGGTGCATTATTTCACCCATCATCTTTCCCTTCTCACTATTAAATATATAATCTTCAAGATTTAATGTAAAATACATACAGAGGAATAGCAACATCACAATTTCCATGAATACCCTAGTTAGTGCACAAAAGATATAGGCCTGTTTCGGTTTCATAAATTGGGTCTCAGAATTTGTAATGAAATTATAACATTATCTATATATCTCTATATAATAAAAGTTTCAATGTGTTATTGAAATGCTGTGCTTAGTATGCATTCAAGCCTTTTTGCCTTGTCGCCATAGACATAGTCCTAGACCAACACTAGTGCCTATGAAAATAGCGAGCAGGATTGATAATACTGAAATGACCGCTGTGATTGAAGACGACAATTCCTCTCCTTCTCCTCCTCCTTCTTCATCTTCTTCGTAACAAATGCATGGTACATCTGAAATTGAACGTAAAATGATTTTTTTTTTATTCACGCAAAAGAAACAAATAGATGCATTGGAATGTAAATGAGATCAAGGGGATCAAAGGGGGGGGGGGTAGGCTTAAAAGCTACAAGGGTTTATTCCGTAGACAATAGGGGAATCGAAGGGGGGGGGGTAAACTACCTGAAAACACTTAAGAAATGTCTGTAGAGTTTAAAATAACAAATAATTAGAAGTAGTTGTATTATTATTATTAGTAGTAGTAGTAGTAGTAGTAATAGTAGTAGTAGTAGTAGTAGTAGTAGAAGTAGCAGCAACAGTAGCAGTAGTAGTAGTATAGTAGTAGTAGTAGTAGTAGTAGTAGTAGTAGTAGTAGTAGTAGAAGTAGCAGCAACAGTAGCAGTAGTAGTAGTAGTATAGTAGTAGTAGTAGTAGTAGTAGTAGTAGTAGTAGTAGAAGTAGCAGCAACAGTAGCAGTAGAAGTAGTAGTATAGTAGTAGTAGTAGTAGTAGTAGTAGTAGTAGGAGTAGTATTATTAGTAGTAGTAGAAGTAGCAGCAACAGTAGCAATAGTAGTAGTAGTAGTAGTATAGTAGTAGTAGTAGTAGTAGTAGTAGTAGTAGTAGTAGTAGTAGTAGTAGTAGCAGCAGCAGCAGCAGTAGCAGAAGAAGAAGAGATGTAGGAGAAGGAGGAGGGGAGTTTGCTGTGATCATTATCACTGTAATCATTTCAAGATATTTTTTTAACGGCAGGGGGGTGCAGCGCTATCACATAGGGTGTAGTGAACACATTTTATCACCCATCCCCGTCCCCCTTGATCGCTGCTCGTGGTATAATTGGTAGTAGTGGTAATACTCTATATACAAATAAAGCGAACATTATTTAAGTTATTGACGGTTTTGTTGTACTTATGATAAAAGTATTACCATTATTGTTTTAACACATCAACTATCGGCAAATTATTTCCTCATTGTCAACACCATTATTCATCTTTATCATCATCATCACCATCATCATTATTAGCCCCCATATACATACATACCTCACACCCTCACGCCCACACACACTCACACACACACACACACACCCTCCCTCACCCTCACACACACACATACCCACATGTTCAGTTCCCCCAAAATGAGAGGAACCCGGGGCGAGGAACCATATTTCGTTTACATTATCTCCATGTCGGTATTTCCATGGTCAGATATTTCAAGGATTTAAAATAAACCCAGATCTGTTATGAAAAGTAACCAACCGCGAACCTTGAAGTTAGACTTAAACCTGGTAGATTTCAATTCAAAACCAATAGAGTTTAATCCAAACCTTTTTAGATTTAGAAGTTAGTCCTTAGGATTGTATATTAATCAATTTTTCGGCCTATCACTATTCACATTCACGGCCGATTTGGGGAAATTTGAGATCCTTCGAATTGAGAGAAAATAAACTTACATGATTCTTGAGTTGTGGCATTTAAGAACGATTGAATCCAGTCAGCATAACGCGTAACCCTGGTGTAGACCCCAGGTGGACTTGGAGTGCCACCCCCAATGCCCCAGCTCACAACACCTATCTGATAATATTGTTCGGTATTATTTGAAGGATACGACACCATGGGACCTCCACTGTCGCCCTGCAACAAAAAGAAAACATACTCATGATTCGATATTTTAATAAGCTGCTTATAAATCAGCAAACCGATTCCATAATGAGGGGTCTTTTGTTTTCTTTTCCTTCTGACTTTCAGCAAAATGCCGATTTTTGTCTCATATCCAATCGGACTGGTAGGACTATCCCAATGCATGAACTTGTTGAATATAGAAAACAAATAATCATGATGATATATGGATCGGAATTCCCGTAGACATAACCAAACAATAATTTTTAGGGAAAAATGGGATGAATTTTCAAGCAAAATGATTAACAAAATTGGATATAGCTCCATTGTCATTTGGTTACAAAGCAATGCACACACCCTACTCTAATATTTTGACCACTAAGACAACAATTCAACACTTCAGAATGATCAGCCTATACCCTTTTTACACAGGATTTTCTTAACCCCGGACTATCGCTAACCCCGTACTATCCTTAACCCCGTACTATTTTTTTTCCTTTTTACACATGCCAAATTGTTATTGCTAACCCCGGATAAGGAATGCTAGCTTTTCACACACGAAACTCGCTAACCCCGGACTAGTGGTTTTTGTCGATCATTCGTAGTACAAGTACTTCACTCGTACCATTTTACACACGCTACAATTTCCTTAACCCCGTACTATAGGTGGGGCCAAATTGCCATTTAGCCCCACCTATAGTACGGGGTTAAGCTTAGCCCACTTTCGTTTTACACTAGCGATCTTAACCCCGTACTATCGCTCTTAGCACCGCAATTGCTGGGATAACCCTGCTTTTTTGCAGGGCCAAATAATCCCGTACTAAAGGTGGGGTTAGCCCACTTTGCAAAAATGCTGTGTAAAAAGAAAGTGGGCTAAGCTTAACCCCGTACTATAGGTGGGGCTAAATGGCAATTTAGCCCCACCTATAGTACGGGGTTAAGGAAATTTTAGCGTGTGTAAAAAGGGTACTAGTCAGTTAGTCGGCAAGCCCTGAAAAAGTAGCTTCTTTTATCCAAGTGACATTCATGACTAGAGGGTTTTTGCATTGTTAATGAGCTTGGTGCGGACCAAAACACCTCTTTTTACTCGGTCATTGCTTCTCTAAATATTGACCAAATCTCATGTTTATGGTATCTTTGTAAAGAAGAAGAACCATTCTTTTAGGTCATGTGTTTGGATTTTTAAAAGGATTTTGTAATATAGGAAAAAAAAATTGATCTAAAACATGAAACAAAATAATTATTTTCATGCAACAAAAGTTGCTGTTTTTACACTTAATTTCGATTTGAGCACAAATGATTTTTAGATTATAATAAAGCTGAAGATCAAAGCTTTAATATGATATAATTTTTGTAAGAAGATGTATTTTAGATGGGTCAGCAGCCAGCTTTTCATAGACCATGTACATTTAGCAGCTCAAAAACAAGAATACTGCGCTCTGATTGGTCATAGAGACCACACACCCACGCAAATTCCAATGTTCCCCACACTGGGCCTCTGCAAGGTCACACACACCATGTGGTAATCTCTTCAAATTACCCGGGCCGGTAGTTTTGAAAACATTATTCAGCCAATCAGAACTCTGGATTTTATGTTACTCAGAAATTTCAGAAATCTCGTCTTGCATCTTGATGGAAAAAGCTGGCTGCTGACCCATCTAAAAGATGCCACATATCAAGAGTGACATTGTAAGAAAGTATAGAGTTTGAGCTTTCTGGTGATATAAATAATGTTTGTGCCTAAAACACAAAATATTGCACAATTTGCAAGTGAAAACAGAGGAAGAAAATTCTGTTTGATGCATCTTTTTTAGGTAAAAAAAATCACTTATTTATCAAAATCAAAAGAAATAACCAATATAAAAGAGTGATATTTACTCTTTCCCATGGTACAAAAATAATCAATATTACTCAAGAAGAAAGTGGTTAAATTCTTTGAGAAAGAAAGTCTCACAATTCACGAGATGATGCAGGGACATGAATTCAGCCACGAGAGGACTTGGATAAATCTTGCTTATTTGCTCATTAACACGGGCTTGCAGACTGACTGAACACTGTCCTCTAAGCAAAGATGGGATTTAGTGACTTTCTTGAACTGGTCAACTGAGGAGGCCGTCGAGCGATAATTAAGCCTAAATGGTCGCTAAAACAAATAATTATAGCAAATCAACATACCAAATTAATGATTCTTTTGATCTGTTTTGGAGTAACTCAACAAACTTAATAAGTTTTCACGTGCAAACGATGACTTCTAATCGAAAGATGCTAATATCCGCAAAAATTTAGCAGGAATTTAAAGTGTCATTGATCGTCTGTTGATCAGCATTGAGGGCGCTTTCGAACTTCAACATATTTCAGAAAAAACGTAGTGTAATTTTCGGTGTTCCGATAATAGCATGACATCATTAGGTGTTTGTGTGTGAGTGAAAACCAATCTCTCGATTGTTTGAGAATATGGGGAGCGTTTCATGAAAAGCACTTGTCAGACGATTTATCCGACAAGTCAGGCAGTTACCATAGTAACATTAGTTCTCAGCCAATCAGAATCAAGAAAAGGAGTCACTTCTTACAACCTGTCGGACAAAAAGTTGACGAAACAAACCCCTGACCAACTGTTATGTTAAAGCAAATGGAGTATAAACCAAATAATACACAGGATTTAACCTGACTTACATTGGACGCATCGACACCGCCCTCTTTCAGTCCTGCGCATATCATATTGTCAGTGACTATTCCACCACGGGCACCGAGGAGAACTTCGCATTCTGATTGATTGAAGATGGGAACTGTCATTTCCTGTAACTCGTCAGGGTATAAATCTTTTTAACAAAAAATAATAAAACGAAAAATAGAGTTACTAATTCATTAACTAGTTTAACTAACTGAATACTAAAAGCTAATTGCAATACAGATAATAATTTTATGCCCTGGGCAGGAGGGTAGCATTCGCGTAGCCTATATGATGTTAAGGGGTGTGTCGCTTTGATTAACCCTTTTCACAAACCCTGATTTCAGATCTCTATAAGGGTGTCGAATAGCACCGTTCGTTAACGAATTGCCAAAAACCGAAACAAATGTCTAATCCTGTATTTCCATGTTATCACCTTCATTCCGTTTCATGGTCCCCCATCCAGTAACGAATGCATCCTGTCCGACCACAAACTGATCATCCATATCACTGGTCGGTAGACAAACTGTATTGACTTGGTAATCTTCGTTGAGCGTGAATGGTTCTTTCATCTTAAAAAGAGCAATATCGTTGTCACAGTAATACTCATTCCAGTAGGCCTCGAAGTCGAATTCGGGATGAACGATGATTTTCGAGACCGGAAGTTGCTGCGTGAAGTCAGTATCTTGAGTAATGCTGGTTGATCCTGCTCTGAATTCGTAAGCTTCCAATGGGTTACAGAGGTAGCACCTATCACTGCATAAGAATCCATGAGAAAGTTAAGAATGTCATTGAGCGGTTACAGAGAAGGACTTATCATGAAAGGACTTATCAGACATTTTATCCGACGAGTCTTTGATACCATGGTAACAGTGCTTCTAAGCCAATTAGAGTGGAGGAAATATGTAACATCTGACAACTTGTCGGACGAAAATGTTGATAAAACCACGGACCAATTGAAGTCCATCATGAAACGTTTCCCTTATCTTCATCAAAGCGATATAGACCAGTTTCGTGTTGCATGGTTAAATTCTCAGTGTTGCAGTGTAAAACTGATGCGGAACCGACTCCCAACCGGCCTACGGTCTGTCGTAAAGGTTTAATAAAAATGGTCGAATTTGAATTGGTTTTGTCGACGGGACTGCGTCATTAGCTAGCAAGAACAATACAGATTTCAGTAAGAATACTTACACGCAATGTGCCGCTGTCATGACCCACCATGGGTCAATAAGGGATGCACCGCAATAGACGAAATTACCATTCTTGAACAAAGCTAGTTGCCATGGCCAGGCGTATTCCTCAGCCGGTTCACCCCCGATGATCATAGTATTCATTCCTCCGTAAGTCTTCCCACATTCAGTTGGATTAGCTTAGATCAGAAAGAAATAAATGTCAGTTTTAGAAAATCATTAGTTATTTTGGTGATTATTTACTTCGACCGCTTGCCGATCAACTGAGCAGGAGTCACAAAAGGATCCCTCTTCACACCATTGCTTCTCATATTGCAATAACTTTCTACATCATCCAAAGTCGCTGATATTTCTCCTTTTTTTGTCCTTTTCTCGATATATTATCACTGCTTTTAGTGCTTAGGGCAGCTCCATACTTTCAATACATAATTGAAACTAATTAAAATCAATCAAGCTTTCTCCCAAACTTAATGAAGCATGAAATTTCGAAGCTAACGTACATGTCTATAATTCTACATTCATACAATGCTGTCATACTTCTATCCATATTCATTCAGATCAAGATTTCTCCACCAACATGACAGAAAATTAAAGAAATTAAGTGTAAATCATATTAAAAAAAATACCCCTACACTCTGGTATATGAATTGCCTCTGTTAGTAAGTTTCATTGTCAGCAAATAAATTTTGGGAGTACTTTTCAATAACTTTGACTCACCTTGCCAATCTGCAGCCATTGATGTTGCCAGCAGCAAAGATACAGCCAATAGAGAAAATAGCCAACTCATTCTGTCCAAATTATCTTACTTTTTTCGAATGAAGAATGAACAACCTATCACCAAAGTCGCAGTAGGTTCAGTGAGATCACTTAAAAGGAGGGAACGCGTTTTGTCCCCTCTTATTACAAAATTGGAAAATTTCAACTGCTTTTTTTTACATTACATAAACCCTACTTCTATTAGATAATGGACAGGGTTTGTTTATTGGTTGATTGTATTGGATAGTCTAGCTGCAATTACGATATTTGCTTTACCTTTAAGTTTGTACGTGATATAACTGCATGTGGTTTCTGAATTGTATATCTACACAGGGTGTTCTTTGGGGCAGGGGTGAGAGTATGCCACCATTTTGGATTGTTATATGTTTATCAGCTACATATTATGTCTAAACTGATGGAATTTTTCAGAAAGCTTATCACAACATGCGCGCCACTTTTCAAATTGGAATATGACAATAGAAATATTCATCTTGACCATGTTGCTTACATTACCATGTTGATTACATGTTGGTTGTCATTTTTTTCTAGCAATCTGCTTACAGTGATGATCCTTCATCCAAAATGTAGATCCTCCTATTTGTTATGTAATGAAAATGTTTTATCGATGAATGTTGTGAATGCTGAAGAAAAACAATAAATCAAATCAAATCAATAATTTGGAGTAAAAAAAGTTAAATATGACTATTATACAGTTAAAACAGATCTTTAGGGCACAACCTATTCTTGCATGCTGGTAATGGTAAAAAGGTGCTTAGAACCTCCAGTTATCATCTCACGTTATTAATGTACATTGTGTGCATGTGCAGAGTTTCTATTGCTCTCTGCTCTGCTCTCCGCTTGTACATGTACTTGTACAGTACCAGTCACACATCTTTGATGCCTGTTTGCCTGGCTCAGCCAGGAATCAATGAATTACATGTATCTATTGTTCTCTGGTTTGAGGCAGGTAGGCAGTGTCGGGGATGTGTGACTGGTGGTGTTATATAATTGGGGACATCCCGATAGACCGCGGGTCCGCAGTGTGTGTAAAATTATGATCAGATATATCAAATGTCATCGAGAGGTCCAAAGGTCAAATGATACGAGACCATGGGGTTATATCAGGTGCGGATCCATGGGGTGCCGAGGGGGAACTGCCTCACCCCCCCCCCCACCCCCAGCTCAAAAAAAAAAAGAGGGGGGAAGATAATAAAAAGAGAGAGAGGAAGATGGGAAAAGGAGAGAATAGAAAAGAGAGTGTAAGAGGGGGAAGGAGAGGGAGAAAAAAAAGAGAAGAAAAAGGGGGAAAGGAAAGACAAAGAAAAAGGGAGAAGAAAAGGGGGAAAGAAGAGAAAAAAAAGAGAGGAGGGAAAAGGAAGAGAAGAAAAGAAAGGAGAAAGGAAAAGGAGGAAAAAGAAGAAGAAAAAAAGAGGAAGGAAGAGAAGAATATTTAAATAGAGAGTAAGATGAGAAGAAAGATAAGAAAGAGAGAGAGGAAGTCGGGTAAAGAAGAGAAGAAAAGGAGAGAGTAAGGGGGAGGAAGAGAAGAAAAAAGTGAGAGGAAAAGAGAGAAAGAAAAGACGGAAAAAAAGAGAAGAAAAGGGGGAAATAAAAGATGGGGAAAAAAGAGAAGAAAAGGGGGAAAGGAAGACAAGAAAAAAGAGAAGAAAAGGGGAAAATAAAGAGAAGAAAAAGAGAGAGAGAGGAGGGAGGAAAAGAAGAGAGGAAGAAAAGGGGAGAGGAAGAGGGGGAAAGAAAGAGAGAAAGAAAGAGAAAGGAAGGGAAATGAGGATAAGAGAAAGAAAAAGAAAAGAAAGAATAGGAGATGGGAAACAAAAGAGGGAGATGTTGACCCGGACGTCGATTTGATGTTCAAACTATAGGCGGCGCCAAAATGACGTTCGATCTATGGGGCGCCGAACTGATGTTCGAACTGGAGGGGGGCGCCAAATTGATGTTCGAACTATGGGAGCGCCGAATTGATGTTCGATCTAGCGGGGCACCAAATTGATGTTCGAACTAGGGGAGCGCTAATTTGAATTTTGACCATAATGCGACAAATACATGTTTCAGAGGGGGGGGGGGGGGGGGGGAGGGCAAAGTTATATTTCACATGGGGGCGCCAAGTTTATATTCAACCGAGGGCGCCAAATTGACCTTGAACTGAGGGGGCTTCATGCAAATTCATTTTCGACCGGGGCGCAACATTGCTCGTATTGCCTGTTTATAGTAAAATATATCTCCTGCCCAAAAAGCTGAAATTAATGCGGCTGAATTAAAATATCCCGTTTTTACGATAATAGACAAAAACAATGTTTTCGAGTTTTAAGTCTGTTTAGCGAGATAGATATCCTGTTCAGAGTCACAAAAAAGGGTTATTATCAAATTCAGCTCGCGCTACGCTTGCAATATTTCATCAATGAGGTATGCATCCTCTGCATCAATCCCACATGTAAGTGTTAGTGTTTTTCAAGTCAACATACATAGGCCGATCCAAGGGGCAAAGATTTTGCCCCCCCCCCCCTTGGTGGCGCAAAAAAAGGGTAAGAAACAGAAAAAGAAGAGAAAAAGGACAAGCAATTAGAATAGGAATTATACCTTAGTCCTTCTTAAGTCAGTATATAAAAAAATTGAGCTCGCGCTTCGCGCTGGCATCAATAAATTGTTTAGTTATATACGCATCCCGACCTCACAGTTTTTTGTATGCGAACGAGAAGCACAAGCTGAAAATATTTGATATTCTAACCTGACAACTGAAAATGTATTTTTCATTTCATCATTATAAAAGTTTTCAGCTAGCGCTTCGCGCTCGCATTCATTTCTTCATAGATATGCATCGTGTTCATCTTAACAACTACTAACATAGGCGGATCCAGGGGGCCCGAGGGCCCCTCCCCCTATTGACGGAGCAAATAAATTGGGAAAAACAGGGAAAGAAAGAAAAAAAGAAGGGGAAAGATAGGAGAAAAAAAGAAGACGAAACATAAAAGGAGGAAGACGAGTGAATAAAATAAGGTCAGGAGAAAGCTTGGAAAATATTTTTTTAAAAAATATTTAATGTCTCTATATTAAAATTTCGCTCGCGCATCACGCTCGCATTGCCTGTTCAATGAAATACATATCTCGGTCAATATAGGCTGATATATAGTTCAAAATATCAAGTTTTGAAGTCAATATACAAAGCATAATTCAGCTCGGACATTGATTTTTCATTTTTTTTTTTTTACCAATTTATTTTTTTAAGTGCTCTGGAAAATGTCCGTTTTATGGTGTGAATCAACATTTGCAACATTTTGTGCGCTCGCATTATTTGCTAAGTAGGCCTACCTATTGTCTTTTTGTATTTCATATAAGATTATCTAAATATTCTTTTTCAGGTGTCTCGATTCTAAAAAAAATGAAGGCCTATGCTAACGCTGTGCTCTCGCATTTTGGTGAGTTATGTACATCTATATGTTAATTCTATAACAAACTACTTAAATTCCCCCCATTTAAAAATTTCGGATCGCGATTTGCGCTCGCGTTATTTGCTAAAAATATATCAACCAATGAATCCTATTCATGATTACAAAAATACTTAAAATTTCCAGTTTTCAGGCATCATACACTGTCAACCAATTTCACACACTCATTAGGCTTATAAGATTAATACATATGAAATAATTTTTTTATGAATTCATAATAACTAAATTGTCCCTTTTTCATAAATAAATATCGACACGTTTTAGGAAAAGAAAATGAAAATAGTCATCATTCTCATATGATGACAAAAAAATCCTTAGGCCTAAAATGTCTCGATCCTAGGTTAAAATAATAATAAAATATCAGCACACGCTTCGCGCTCGCATCATTTATTTAGTGCTATCCACATCATCGTCACAATTTCCCTGTACACACAGTGCTGTAAATAGTGCTTAAATTGACTCATTTCATATCGGAATTTCAAATATTATTTTCAACTCGCGCTCTGCGCTCGCATTATTGATTTTCATGATGAAAAATGAAATGTATTCAGAATGCAGATTCTGTCTAACTCTAAAACACGCGCACGCATGTTTTTTGAGATACGCAGCTTGATCTTATTCAAAACGTACTAAAATTATTCAGTTTCAGATCAGAATATCTGCTCGCGCTTTGCGCTCGCAGTATGAAGATAACAAAAATTACCCATCCTTTTTCATGATTGACAAAACATGACTCGAGTGTCCCGTTGGGGGGTGTGAAATCTCATCTTTTTAGGTTGGAATATAAAAAATGTTCAGCTCGCGCTTCGCGCTCACATTATTTAATCGTTAAAATATGTATCTTCTTAATGGCTAACTGCAAAACGTCCTTAACAGGTCCCTTTTCGACTAGGCCAGAATGCATATTTAACACTTCTGATCGCGCTTCGCGCTCATGGTAATTATCTAGTTACATAACGCGTTCTGTTCAGGTTCACAAACATTGCCCAGAATTTTCAATTTTCAGGACAAAATACATGAAATTTCATTTTTTTTAGCTTGCATAGGGCTTATGAGATTGTTACACATTTATGTTGTTTATAAAGTAAAGCTAGGAAATGACTGTTAGGATATGGGCGTTTTGCCCCCCCCCCCAAAAAAAAAAAAAAAATTAATAAATAAATGAATAAATAAATAAAAGAAAAAAGAATCACAACCAAGAAAAAAAAGAGAGAGAAAAGGAAAGGGATTAGGATGAAATATGATATTATTTTCCAAATATTATGTCAAAATATATCACAACCTTGTATTTTTGAAATAAAAATGTCAGCATATTTGCTTGCTCGCTTCGCTCACTGGAAACTTCTTATTAATTTTATGCGATACGCCATATCGAGCCCCCCCCAAAAAAAAAATTGTTGGCTTATTACGCCACTGGAACAACCCCTTCAAAGAAACCAAACAAAAAAAATATCAACACTGAGCGGCCGATCGGGGAAAATATGGGTGAAAAAATTTGCCCCCCCCCCTCCTTATTTTCGGAAGCTGTTCCGCCCCCAGAATTAGGCTTTCAGGATAAAATACATTAAAAAAAAATCAGATTGCGCTTCGCGTTCTCATTATTTATTTAGGCCTTGGGAAATACTTCAGTGTGTTTTTAAAAATAAAATCTCAGATATTCTTTATCTTCTCCCCCCCCCTCAATTTCATTTATTTATTTTTTTATCTTGGTGCCCTCTACAAAAGTTCAACAAGAACCCCCCCCCCACCCCCCGTGCATCCATGCTGAATAAATACGCCACTAATGAGGAGAATGAGTCGATTGCTTCGAGATTGCATTATTCCCAAGAAGTTATCATTAATATTATTGAAGGCTATTCAAAAACAACTAGTAAAGAAACAACAGCTCCCGTTCACACAATATTCTAGTAGGGCCTACTCTGGAGAGAAGTTAAACCAAATTGAAACCCCGAAAATCGCTCGCGCTTCGCGCTCCCATTGATATTTCATTATTTATTCACGGATTTTTTTTTTCAAGAACACATTAAAAGAATGGTCTTTAATTGCCTTTTTTTATGTGATTATAAGATAATTCAAAATCCATTTAAGGCACTTAAGTTAGCCTGGCTGGGAGGGAGTGGGCGCCATTTTTCGAAAAGTACACATGGGCGCCAAGAATCAGGTCAAATTTGGCCCCCCCCCCCTTCTCACGAAATCCTGATCCGCGCCTGGGTTCTATAACAATAACCCAATTAGGGCAATTATCCCCTGACAACTACTTTAAGGAAAATATGATTCCTATATTTTTACCGCCGGGGACTGTTACCCCCGGAAATTTACCCTCCAGACAATTACCCCAGATAATTACCCTTAGTACGGAGCCTTTAAAATGCCATCGACGTGACGACATGGCGTGATACTTTATCTTGCCATGTATAATTAATAAGCTTATTATTTCGACATGGCGATATATTCTATCTTGGCAAGTCGATATGTCGACATGGCGAGATATGAAGTGTACAAGTCCCGGCGAGAATCCCGATATATCGCCATGTTGACATATAACTTGTTACAAGTCGACTTGGCAAGATAACATATCTCACCATGTTGACGTATAACTTTTTATAATATGTGGACTTGGCAGGATAACGTATCTCGCCATGTCGTCAAGTCAATGGCATTTGAAAGGCTCCGTACTAGGGGTAATTGGCGTCTAGAGGGTAAATTTCCGGGGGGGGGGGTAACAGTCCCCGACGATAAAAATATGGGGATAATATTTTCCTTGAAGTAGTTGTCAGGGGCCGATTGTCCTTTGGGTCATCGTTATAGAACCCCATGGACTCTTATCATTGACCTTTTGACCTCTTGATGACATTGGATCTCACTATATCCTTATCATAATTTTACACACACCGCGGACTATCGGACCCGCGGACTATCGGACCCGTGGTCTATCGGACCCGCGGTCTATCGGACCCGCGGCTATAGGACCCGCGGTCTATCGGACCCGCGGTCTATTGGGCTGTAACCATTTAATTGCACCTGGCAAGACTTTATTAAGCTTTTTTTTATTCTGTCAAACTAGTCTTAAGCATTCAAAAAAACTAATATCACTTTTTTGTATTTTTTTCTTTTGAATAATATACATGTATAAGTGTAATTTTTGTATGTATAATCTTGAGAGCCAATATCTGAATGATATTACAAGATTAAATAGTTTTTTATCACCTGATGTTGATACCGAAGATGCTACTTTTAACTTATCTAATAATGTTTTTTCTCTTTCTAAATTTAATACCAAATTGATGGATTGTGTGTCAAATAATAACTGTATAAATGATAAACACTTTTCATGTATACATATAAACTGTCGAAGTCTTTCTAAGAACCATGAGAATTTGATTTCATTTTTAAGCTGTTTAGATATCAAACCTACAATTATAGGCCTAACAGAGACTTGGATTTCCGAATCCACATCAAGTGCAATATTTAATATCGATGACTATAAATTTGTTGGTTTAGAACGTAAGAATAAAAGAGGTGGAGGAGTTGGTTTTTACATTCGTAATAATGTTGAATATACCCATGTAACAGAGTTTGATATCAATGAATGCCACGTAGAAGGTATATTCTTGGAATTGAAACTTTGTAATGATTCTCTATATGTCGCATCTATTTACAGACCACCTGGTCAGCCCATTGGTTTATTTGTTAATTCATTATGTGCAATACTGGATAAAATAAATATATCTTGTAACAAACTGTATTTACTAGGGGATTATAATATCGACTTGTTAAAAGTGAATAGGAATTATGAGGTTAATATTTTTTTAGACACTTTGATATCTTATTCTCTGAACACTTTGATTCGTTATCCAACCAGAGTCACTGATCACTCTGCGACTCTGTTGGTTAACATCTTCACCAATGACGAAAGTGTTTTTTTTTTTGTCAGGTGCATTGTTTTCAGACATAAGTGATCATTTTCCTGTTTTTTGTTTAAGTAACAACATTCTTAATTGTAATAAATCTAATAATATGTCTGGGAAGCGGCGCAACATCTCAGATCAAAACATTGCTAAATTTATTCTTGAATTAAATAAAATTGTTTGGAATGTTGATCATGAAGATCCTAATAAGTCTTATGATAAGTTTTTAGACAATTTTTTACATGCATACAATGTATGCTTTCCATATTCCTCTTTTTCCATAACCAATAAGAATAGGAGCTATAAGCTATGGATGACAAAAGAAATACAAAAGTTAACTAAAAGAAAATGTAAGATGTATAAGAAATTTATTAAGAATCCATCTGAATATAGGAAATGTGTTTATAAGAAATCAAGAAATAAACTCACAAATTTAATTAAAAAAACAAAAAAATAATATTATCGAGTACAGTTCCAAAATGCCTCTGGTGATATGAAACAAACATGGAAAGTGATTAATAAAACACTTGGTCGTTCTCAAAAGAAAACTGGTCTTGATAAAATTACATACCAGGATCAGGTCTTAAAGGAAAATGAAACTCTTGGAGCAAGTTAGCTTTTGTGAAAGCAGAAAAATCAAAGAATAAGATCAACAAAAGTTTGAGTTAAATAGGACTAGCAATAGAAGAGTTATGAGCATTTGAATGTCGAGATCACTAATGCTATGGAGATCCTCCCATTGGCAATGCGACCAAGATCTATGATGTCACAGATGAACAACTCTCCCTTTTGGACACTGAAAATATACCCCAAAACATCTCTTTTTGCTCATTCTAATCATATGACAAACGATTCATCAATGATATAACGTTGTGAAACCTCTGTACTTGTCCTCTCATAAAGAGAACACCTCACCTTGTGATAGACTCCATAAAAGTGAGAATATAAGTGAAATAAGTACTACAGTAATGAGGGAGTTGTACGTGTGTGACATCACAGATCTTGGTCGCATTGCCAATAGGAGGATCTACATGGCATTAGTGATCTCAATATTCAAATGCTCATAACTTTCTCATTATTCATTCAATCTTCCTCAAACTTTCAACAATATGTTTCTTTGATTTTTCTCTTTGATATGGATTCAGCTGGTTTCAAGGGTTTCATTCTCCTTTAACAGATAATAAAGTGATATGTAATACAATAAACAAATACTTTGTTAACATTGGTCCGAAGTTACATTCTGAATTTACATCTAATATAAATACTCAATCTGATTTATGAAAGTATATTACTAAAAACGACAAATAATTATTTTTGGCCCCAATAACTCCTAAAGAAATATTGGATTTTGTAACTGGTTTTAAAAATAATGTCAGTGCTGGTTTTGATGGTATTGATGTCAAGGTTGTAAAGAGGTCAATACATGTAATTGCTAAATTATTATGTGATATATTCAATTCTTCTTTTGTTACTGGGATTTTCCCAGATCAGCTTAAGCAAGAGTGGTCCCTGTTTTTAAATCTGGTTCTCCTGACATTATTTCAAATTATCGTCCAATTTCCGTTCTATCCATTTTTTCAAAAATATTAGAAAGATGTATTTATTCTCGTTTACATAGTTTCATTTCTCAGTGCAATATTCTTACAATAATCAGTTTGGTTTTAGAAAGGGGCACTCCACATCTTCGGCCTTAGCAGAATTTGTATATAAAGTCACAAGTGCATTAGATAAACAGGAAACAATGATCGGTCTTTTCATTGATTTAAGCAAAGCTTTTGACTCACTTGATCATGATTTATTATTACGTAAATTAAGTTATTATGGAATAAAGGGGGGTTGCACTCAGTTTATTTGACAATTATTTTCAAAATCGTAAACAGTTTGTTTCGATTGATTATTTTTATTCCTCGATACAAGGTATAAGATGTGGAGTGCCTCAAGGGTCGATCCTCGGCCCACTTCTGTTTATAATTTACATTAACGATTTAAGTAATGTCTCCAAAATTGTGGACTATATTTTATATGCAGATGACACCAGCTTGTTCATGTGCCATAAAAATGTACAAACTTTGCAAAATATTTTCAATAAGGAACTGAAATATGTATCAAACTGGCTTACTGTTAATAAATTAACCTTAAATGTTAAGAAATCAAATTATTTGGTTTTTACAAATAAAAATAGATCACAATTCAAATTTGAGGTTTGTTTAAATGAGATGCCAGTTAATGAAGCAACATTTACTACCTTTCTAGGTGTTAATGTTGATAATAAGTTAACTTGGAATGAACATGCTGGTGTCATCTGCAATAAAGTTGCCAAAATCGTTGGTTTTTATGTATAAACTCCACACATTGCCGAAGAATATTCTTCTTTAATTGTATAATACCTTGATTTTACCATATTTGAATTATTGCAATATAGCCTGGGGTAATGCCTTCCAAACACATATTAACAGAGTATTTCTTTTGCAGAAAAAAGCCATGAGAATTATAACTCACTCTTTTTATCTCTCCCATTCTGGACCATTGTTTACATCTTTGAAAATTTTGAATATGATGGATTTGAACAGAATGAATATTGCACTTTTCATGTTTTTCTATAAAAAGGATCTCTTGCCTAATTCCCTTAAGAATTATTTTCTATTAAACACATCTGTACATACTTATTCAACAAGAAATGCCCAAAATATCCATATTCCACAGTGCTGTACTTCCATCTTCAAAAACAGTATATTTTATCAAGGACCAGTTATTTGGAACTGAATCCCTTCTGACATTCAATCAAGCCCTTCGGTATCTGTTTTTAAAGGAAATACAAAACATTTTTATTGTCTAAGTCTTAGATTTATTTTTGGTTCTCCCCCCCCCCCCCCATTCTCATTCGGTTAAGGTTTAGTTAGGTGTTTGCTTGTTTGTTTGTTATGTTTTTTGTTATTTTTCTCATTGAATTTGTGATTATATGATGTTTTTAATATTTCTTTAAGTACAATTTTTGTTATGAGTTTGCCCCCCCCCCCAAAAAAAAAAAAAAAAAAATCCTGGTGTCGCCACTGCACACGGTATTGACCGCTGCGAAAGTATGAACGGAAAATGATTGCCACGGAAAACGTCTCGTAACGGTAATCATAGCCTCGTTCAGACGTGGGTTCTTAGTCGGAGTAATCTTGGTCGAAGGATTACCACTCCGACCTTTCCTCCGACAAAAATAGCCTACGTCTTGGTTGTGATAAGATAAATGTCTTTGGAATTTTGATCCATTGATAATAAAATAAAAAATTAGTCCGACCTAGGAACCCACGTCTAAACGATACCAAAAGTGATTTATTTGACCAAAACATTAGAAAAAATACGTGCTACAACATAAAGTATTTATAATTCTGGAATGAAAAATGATAAGTCACATTTTATTCAACGTTTGAAATTATTTTGATTAGAGTAATTTCATTTTCCAAATTTTTTTCTATTTTTTCTCAAAGGGCAAGTTCACCCTGATGATAAGTTTGTTGTAAAAATTGTATAAAAGAAAAAAAGAGGAAAAAAGATTGGTGAAGGTTTCAGGAAAATCCATCATAGATTAAGAAAGTTATTAGAGTTTAAACATTTTGATTTGTGACGTCACATTATCAGCTGCCCTATTATTTAACATAAAATACATATAATATACATTTCAAGTTTTTTATGGTTCGTGATGACTATTTCTTCTTATTCTTTTTTACTTTCGAAAGGCGGATGTGAAATGATTTACATATTAAGTTACAATAAAACCATGTCCATGTGTTTTTTTAATAAAATTTGACGGTTTCAAGAAGTAAATGAAATGAAATTTTTACTATGCGATATAAGCGAAAGCTGATCGCCTATGACCTCGAAAATAAAAAATAAAAATATTTTTTTAATCTTTGATGAACTTTCCTCAAAACTTTTCTAAAATTATTTTTTTGTTTGCTATTTTTACAATAAACTTTTTTTCAGGGTGAACTTCCCCTTTAAAGGCGTTGTCGATTGTGTGAGGCTCTGCCCATATTCTTTCTAGAACATCATCGGGGGAAAAGATTATTTCTATATCATTTCATCTAGCTGGATGGGTTTCTTTGAAGACGTTAATTTCTTTGAGGTTACCACGGATGGAAAGTCAATATCTCGACAAGAAATCAACCTAAAGAAATACAGATAACCCTGCCGGAAATTGCGATTGGTGGCAGCATAGATCACGCAGTTGATACTACTGTTAGTGTGGGCCAGCAGAGCGGAGAATATGTACATGTTTCTGTGAGCCACTGTGTGGCGATCAATGATCACGGTTAGAGCATACGGTGCACACATTGAGACGAAGACGACGATGATGATGAGAACCGATCTAACGAGCTTCATATCGTTCGCATGTCTGAGTGATAATCCATCTTCTTCAGCGACCTGGGATGTAGAATATAAAATGATTATTATAGCAACAACAACAATAATAATAATAATGATAATAATAATGATAATAATAGGCATCTAAATTGCGCCATTTATCTAGAAATAAACTATTCCTAAATGCATTTCCCCCTTAGCTTTAGCTCGAGCTGCCTTCAAGCGCTCAGTGTATTTCAAGGAATTATTTCTGCTGGGTACCCACTCACCTCGCCTGGGTTGAGTGCAGCACAATGTGGGAGGAGAACACGCCATTGATGGGACTCGAACTCGTGTCCCTCTACTTGAGAGACGATAGTTGTAACCACTAAACCAAGACGCCCCAAAGTCCGGGGGCACATAAATTTGTTCCTTACAGGTGTACAGCAGAAGCCTAAAAGCCAATATATACCCTTTTTTTACTTTTCACTTCTCAGAAAATAGGATGTAAAGATGCCCCTTTAATAGCCCTCCCCTTAATAAAACATGCAAAATGTTAACTTTAATGGTTCTCTCCTTTCTGAATGTTTAAATTTGGTGCGAAAAACCACTCACGTAGAATCGGAGTTGCGCATTACAAATCCCATATATTATTATTATTATTCTGAACAAAAAAGTTATTCATGTTAAAGTACGCGATCGAAAAGGCAGGGCGTGATTAAAGATTTTCCAGCTCAAATCGATGCCCGTCTGTTTTAGAATTTTCTTTTAAAGCGACCATTAGAGTGGTACTTCCCTGTAGGTCATATGCAGCGGGTACCCCCCCCCCCCCCTTTCCCGGCGCCAGACAATTATTGCATTTTGCTCGAGGACATGTAGGAGGCATGATTAACTTTTGCTAAGTTTTATCTTTTAGTTAATTATCAATGGATCATATATAACGGTATATGTAATCAACTTGTTTTTCTCATTCTTGTTTCATAACTAGACGATTACATCTTTCATGAGATGGAATGATTCATCTAAAAAAATAATTCTAAACAGGCTTTTCACATTAAAAAATGATTTAGTTTAAGCACAATCCTCTCTCTTATAGTAATGGAAGCAGTACATGAAAAACTATCGCAATCACTGATGTGCAGAAAGTAAAACGTGTTTGTCATTATCATTTTTCTTTTAAATCGTGATCCTGATTCTTACTGAGTGCCTTTGAAAGTGCCGCTAAATGTGATGGGAAGTAGGGAGAGTTTTTCGCACATTGGCCCCGAATGAATCCTACAACGCAGCAAATGCATTGAAAATGCAAGTCAATTCACAATGAAGTCTTTGTCGAGGTTCGATGAATCGGAACATTAGTTTCGTCCAACGTATATCAGAGATGACGAAAAATCGTAAATATCGGACGAGATTGCTGTTTTGATTCGCCGGCCATCGACAGAGACTTTGCGTTGTAGGATTATTTATTCTGCACCATGTTGGGAAAGCTCCCTATTACCTCTCTTCACGTTATTAAAAGGGGTACTCCGGTCTGAAAATATTTATGTCTGAATAAATAGAGTATGAAATTCACCAAGCAAAATGTTGAAAATATCGTCGATAACAAATTAGCGAAGTTATTTAATTTCAAACTTTAGCAATATATTGTGCAAACAGTTATATGCACACCGTCATGAATGTTCATTAGGTGGGCTGATGATTATCCACACTTTCCTTTTTCTTTTGTTGTTCCATGAAATCATAATTGTTTCATTTTTTCATACATGTGTGAATAAAATGTCTCCATTACGTTGAAATAAGTTGCCGTAATGAATATCTAATCAGTTGTCGATTCATTTGTTATTAGTTCTTGGAGGATAAGATTTGAATAAACCTAATTTCATATAATAAAACACAAAAGAACAAGTGGGGATATGACATCATCCCTTTGCTCATTGAATATTCATGAGGACATGCCGAAGAACTGTTTCACCGGAATAATGCAAATCTTTAAAATGCCATAACTTTGTTTTTCATTGTCCGATTTTGATCAAATTTTCAGTTTTTGTTTGTCTGATTTGCCTTTATTAGTCCGGGAGCAGGGACCTGTGAAAAATGAGTTCGTATACGACCCACAACACAGAAAAGGTTTGATACCATAGGGGGTAGTAGTATGGACCCTCTAGATCACTGCTAGGTAGGTAGTAGTCTCAAATTGTGGTATCACTTTTTTTTACTACCGTTGAATTTAAAGAGCACTGTAAAATAGTAAAAAATGAAATGAATCAATAACTTTTCAAGGGAAGGTGAAATGTAACTTGCCATATCTCCGCTTGTATACGTCAAAATACGTCGTTCATGTATCAAAATGCTGCTGGGTGACAGCTCTAACGTTACAGCAACATTCCAAAGTGAAATTGAGATATCGAACCTTCAAAATAGGAATACACTAATGACCAGTGTCCATTTCCATCTCAAGTAGATATGAAAAATTGAGACGATAAATTGATTGTTGTGTTTAAATATGTGGCGCTCTATAAAACTTTACTTGGATTAAATATGAGTTATTCATAACAAAAATAAAATTTTAAACATTTTCAGATATGTTCTACCTAGCCTGCGGGCTACTGTTTACAATCTTGTAGCGCCGTTAGTTTGTAATCTAACGCTGCTTAAATCAATTAGAATTACTTTTTACCGGCGATATAATCTGATACAAACCAAATTCATTACCACTGACGTAGGACCCCGCCCTCAAAAATTAAAATGATGGGGCCAGATATGGAGTGTGTGGCAAAAATGTCTAAGGAACTGTGGGCGACCGAAGCAATTGAGCCGACAAATTACGTTTTTAATACACCAATCTGTTTTTTGCGGGACAGATTATGACATAATCAAGAAAATATATTTCCTCCTATTCCTTTCGTTTTCTTTCTTCTAACTTCATTTTCTTTTCATGAAATTGGTTTATGGGTCAACGGCCCCAAGCCCCCTATTTTTACAGCAGTAGTCATTACTGAACATCATAAAATGCAAATATTTCCAAGTCGTTTCCCCCCTCATAGTCTTTGTTTATATCAAATCCCCCCCCCCCCAAAAGTACGATAATCTCCGCCACCTATAAATAACAAGTATCAAAATGATACTGGATGATAGGCCCAGTGATACGACAAACAATTCGAAGTGAAACTCTCTATTTCGTGATAATTTTCAAACGAAGTTTACATTGCAAATTCTGATGACCAAGTTCAATTCACAAATGAATGTTACTATGTATTCCCATTCATTTGATATGAATAAAGTAATTGAAGGAATGTCGCAGGGTTTTTTGTTGTATTATTTTACTTCATTTCCATTTCAATTAAAGATCTATTTTATTCCAATTGACATTTAATCAATCTTCATATTATACACATTACTGATATCATTAATGTAGTAGAGAAAACAATGAATGTAAAATACAGTATATAAATTATACATGGAAGAATGCGTAAAAACCCAGAAAGCAGGTGCCTTTGTCGGAAATCGGGATACCTTTAAAACCATGAGTTAACAACAATTAAAAAGAAAGGGCTAAGAGAAGGGAAAGGAAGAGAAGAGAGAAGAGGGCATGAACGTATGAAGCAAATGACCTACGAGTAGGTTTAACGCATATTTTAATGAAACAGCTTGTTATTCTTATTGATCTCCTGCAAATTATTGAGGAGATATTTGCTCAAAATACTACCCTGGCATATTAAAAACTATTTTTACAGGAACCTGTTAAAAAGTTACCTCACCATTTTTCATACTTGACATGTATTTGGAAATATCGTCTGTTGGCATCTCCATGTGGAAAAATTGTTTATTTTTGCTGTATCGGAAACAGTGGAAGCAGCTTTTTACCTCAGTGGGGGCTCCAAAATGACAAATTTTCCCACAAATAGGCAAAATATGTAAAAGGGGTGGGTAACTTCTGTGTCCTCTCTCTGGGGTAGAGGTTTCGATGTCCCAGCACTTCTTTATATTTAGCTGATAGAGAAAAACCTACTCTTTTGTCTCCAGGTTTAAGACGATTTAAGTGGCTTGCTTTACAGCGGAAAAAGCTTTATGCCTCATTAGGAGCTCCAAATAGGCAAATTTTCCCGTAAATAGGCAAAATACGAAAAAGGGTTGGGTAAATTCGGAAGGCCCCTGAGGGGAGTACGCTTCGATTTCCTAGCACTTCCTTATATACAGCCGATAGGGAAATAAGTACTCATTTGTCGCCGTATAGTTTAAAGACGATTAATGTGGCTTGCTTCACAGCGGAAACAGCTTTTTGTCTCAATGGGGGCTCCAAAATGGCAGACTTTCCCATAAATAGGCAAAATATGGAAAAGGGTGTGTAATTTCGGCGGCCCCTCTGTGTGGTAGAGGCTTCGATGTCCCAGCGCTTCTTTATTTGTAGATGATAGAGAAAACCCTACTATTTTGTCCCCAAGTGATTTCATGACAATAAAAGTGGCTTTACTGCATAGCAGAAATGTTCTTTTTGCCACAATAGGGCCTCAAAATGGCAGATTTTTACATAAATAGACAAAATACTGAAAATGGCTGGGTGACTTTGGCAGCCCCCCCCCCTCCCCCTGAGCGAGAAGGTTGCCAGCACCTCTCTATTTATAACAGATAGATAAAAGGTTACTCTTTTGTCATAAAGTGGTTTCAAATGAATAAAAGAGGGTTTACTACATAGTAGAAATGCTATCTACCTCAATAGGGACTTCAAAATGGCAAATTTTCCAAGAAATAGAACAAATTCGGAAAAAGGATGGGGTGACTTTGGCAGCCCCCCTCCCCCTTTCGGGAAATGAGCCCTATAAAAGAATTTACAATCTAAAGAAATTAGGAAAAAAAATGAGTTTGAAGAAAGAAAATGTAATATGGTTGGGATCAGATTATATCCCCAGTGAACAAGAAATGCTAATTTATTCATGCAGCGTTGGAACTCGAACTAACGGCACTAAAAGATTGTGAAAAGTAGCCCATATATGGTGGTTAAATAAATGTTTAAAAATATTGTGAAAATCTTCATTTTGTTAAGAATACCGCATATTTAGTCCCACTGTCGTTATATACAGCGCCTCATGTTTAACAACACAAAATCACATTATCATATCAATTTTTTTCATATCTACTTGAGATGGAAGTGGATATTGGCCATGAGTGTATTCCTATTTTGAAGGTTTGATATCTAAATTTCATTTTTAAATGTTACTCTAACGTTAGAGCTATCACCCAGCAACATTTTGATACATGAATGACGTATTTATGGCATAAACACGCGTAGATATAGCAACTTAAATAATATTTTGCTATTTTACATCGCTCTTTAAATTCGACTGTAAAAAAAGTGATACCACAATTTGAGACTACTACCTACCTAGCAGTAATCTAGAGGGTACATACTACCCCCCTATGGTGTCAAACCATTTCTGTGGTGTGGGTTGTACGAACTCCTTAAAAAGGGCCCCTATGAGATTTTGCTCCTGGACTATATCTGTTCAACTCATATTCTATTTTCAGCATGGAGTAACCGTTTAAAATTGTGAAAATATTACCCTCTTAAGCCTGGACGAAGATTTCCAGGCGTAATAGTAGATGCGGACATAGCTGTACATGATGATAAACAGAGGAATCCCAAAGGCCATGCCGGAGAAGTAGATTGTATATGAGTAGTCGATGGCCATATCCGCAGTGCAAACCATGGTTTTCCAATCGAAACGATACCCACCCCAGTTGACAATGTTTGGTAGAGCAATGAGGAAAGATATGGTCCATATCGCTACGAGCATCAGAGAAACAGTCTTGCGATTATAATTGGTGCTATGCTTGGCCCAGTGACATATTATCACGTAACGATTCACACCAATAGCAGCAATACTCCACATAGAGCACGCACAGCTAAATGAAAAAATACACACAACAAAATAGATTGTATTAGCATGAGTAGGGTGAAACTGGATTAAACATGATTATAGAAAACGACAATTTGTTTAAAGAAATGTTGACGTCTTCAACGGGGCCTTGGGAAAGATTTTTGTTACAGGGGAGGGAGGCCCTGATGTAATTGACAAGCAAAAAAAAAGGGGAGGGGGTCACTATAAAAACGGGATCATTTTGGTCCAGAGAAATTTGATAAGCATTGAAAAAAGTTTCATTTGCACAACGTAGGTCATTTTGGTTTTTTTCTTCATTTTGAAACACTTACTAGAATTCTAATGGGTGCTGCCTATGAAAAAATACACACTAGCAGCACCCGCGGGAAAATCTTTGAGTGCTTCAGGCACCCCATCCAGCTACCCTGCTTCCCAGGGCCATGGTTTTCAAGAATTTCCAGTTTCATGTTGCTTTTCAGTTTCATTCACTTGGTACATTTATTTTCATCCATTTTTTGTCAGTTCTTGTGGTTGTATTTTAAGTAGGCCTATATTATGCAATTTGATTACAGACGGAGCGAAGCAAGTAAAAAAAAAATAGTCCAGAATATGTATGCACCCCTAATGTCCCCGGTAATTGGTGGATTGTAATAAATATCCACAAACGCCCCCACATTACGGTTACAAATGGGAGCACGTGTCCCCACTTACACTGGCTATGCGGAATGTGTCGATGTTTTACCTTTTCAGATTGGCAGCAATTAGAAGCATGTGTGTGGGAGTTTGGGGTGGCTGGGAAGGTGGGTGTGCGGGGATATATATGTAGATGTTGTTAAGTTAACATTAATTGTGTAAACTTTGATATGAACATGAAGAACACTGGGAGGATTAAACTGTTTTTTTTACGTAATTAAATAAATATATATGTATATATATATATATATATATATATATAGCCAAGCGCGAGTGGTTCAAAGCGCGTCACGTGATATAATCGAAATCGGTGTATTTTCCCAGCCTTCGATTAATATATTGACCAGCCTGTCTATGAATATATTTTTCTACGTGTATGACGCCCTCTTGCGGATTAGATGTTACCAATTACACGGAAATAACATATGTGGGACTACAGCGCAGCAGAAGCGATAGTTTGCAGCCGAGCAACACTCGACCGGACCGCGGAATTTAAGTGAGTCCGACGACGACGAGTTAGGTTTAACGTTAGATCTAACGTTAAGCCTTCTTCGGTTACTAAAATGGAGCCTAAATTTGTGTAGACAGGAATAACCGCCGTTTCTGAAATTCTGGGGAATTATAAACAGTCTCTGGATATATATTGGTGAGTGGAGCCAACGTAACATTACTAGTTTTCAGCAGACAGAGACTGAGTCTGAGGCTTAGCTTAGTTTTACAACTTTGTTGTATAGATCTACTACCGGTACTAGGCATAGGGCCTAGTAATTTCTAGGGGGGCCTAACGTCAAATATTTGTGGTGATGTCTGATGAGCAATTAGGAATAAGATTAGCTTTTGGCCGATAAAATTGGGTGAGTAGATTTGGATTTAGATTTAGGCTTAACGTTAGATATTATGAGATGATGATGAGATCTAGATCTAGGCTAAGTAAGTTAGAGTCTAACATTAAAAGTTAGAGAAATCTAATGTTAATCATGCTAACGACAACTTAAGTTAACGTTGGTCCTAACGTCAACAAAACATTAATTTGGTCATGGACCAGGTTCGACAACAGAAAGATCAGGACCACCACCAACAATGGCAACATTTATACAGCCGCAACCTAGTCTGACATAGAATCTGATCTAGATCTAGTCATGTTTTATCTCATCCTACCTCAACTTCCTCAAGCGATGTTCGTGCAGGCTCCTCCTCTCCACTTCGCTACCGCTACACTGGAGCGTAGTGTAGCGGTGGTAAAGTGGAGTGGAGCCTGTACGAACATCGCTTGAGGTAACCTCACCCCAAAGTTGGATCAGAATCTGCACCTGATCATGGCTCAACCACTAGCGTACCTACGGGGGGGGGGGGGCAGAGGGGGCAGTCTGCCCCCCTGACGAGCCACAACCCATGCAAAGGACGTATCCCTGCCCCCCTGACGAGCTTGAAAGACCCTTTTTGCCCCCCCCCCCTGACGAGCTTGAAGACCCTTTATTGCCCCCCCCCCCCTGACGAGCTTGAAGCTGTTTTTTTTTGCTTGTCAAATTTTTTGGCGGACAGTTTTGCCCCCCTGTGGAAAATCCGAGGTACGCCACTGGGCTGAACAACATGTATTGTCGGTCTGCCTTGCCCTTGGGTCCTGGACCTGGACCGGACTCTAACTTAGATCTAGGCCTAAACAAACTTGATTTGTATTAGGAAACGGCTATTCACTGTACCTAACGTAATACTAACGTTACTTATTCTTATACCAGGTCCATTAGTCACTGTAAATATAATAAACAAGTCTTGATCAACTGCATGCATCGTAGACCTACCTTTAGATGATCCACCTTCATCATTCAAGGCTATCTAATATAACAGATATTGACTGATGGAGTGTTTGAAAAAACGTTCTTTGGACCACCTAAAAGATTTATATTTTCCCTCGTGATCACATCACATAACCCCTCGGGAAAATATAAATCCGGCGGTCAAAAGAATATTTGTATTACACACCGCATCAGTCAATATATATATATATATATATATATATATATATAAATTATGTTATATAGTTGAGATCAAAGGGTGTATGGAGAGGACCGTACCAAGTTCAAAACTTTTTCTTCAAGCTTTCGGGCACATGCCCTTCATCAGGAACTAGACCAATATACAAAATACAAAATATACTATTAACACCGATAGATACAAAACGATGTATATAAAGAAGATGAGTAAATATAAATGCATTAATAGCAACTAATTATTTATATAAGGTAATGGTGAGTCAATATGTAACGTAGCATAGCATATATAGTTACCGTAAGTACAGTGTATTGCTAACAGTAAGGTTAAGTGTGAAGTGAGGTCAGGTGTGAGGGCATGAGTTATTAGATGATGAAGAGGGTCGTTTATTGTTCGGCGTTTATACCACGTGGTCTTCATGTTTTGAGTTTGTGTATGTTTGAGTATGTTAGCAATACACTGTACTACGGACCTTACACTGGCGTAAATCCCGGGGGGATGGGGGAATATATCCCCCCCCCCCCACTTTTCGAGGAGGGGGGATGGGCTGTACAAACATCCCCCCACTTTTTACGAAAGAAATGAAAAAAAAATCACAAGAGATAATTGTTTTATTGGTGAAAATTCTTCCTGAAATACCGCTTAACAAATAAAGCAATATAATTGAATCATAAAATGCAAATAAAGAGCCAGTTCACCATTTTCAAACGAAATACTTATGTCCTTATTATAACATTGAAGAGAAACCCCCGTTTCTTCCAATTCATCAATGTTGGGGTCTTTGGGAAGGGAATAAGATGGAATGTCAAAACATTTTGAATGTAATCTCTAATAAAACCATTAAACCATCATGAGGTAAAAAAGATAATAATATTGGAGGGGTATTTGCCATATGGACATAAAGTGGCGTAACTACGGTGGGCATGGGGGGCACATCCCCCCATCGGCTGAACAAAAAAACGGGGAAAGGGGAAAAGGAGAAAAGAGGGAGAAAGGAAGAGAAACGTAGTGGGAAAGAAGAAAATATTATATAATGTTATATTACATTATAATTATGTTATGTTACATTACATAAGAAACATTTTTATCATAACTTTATGAAACATAATTTGCCCAGGGCCTACGTCTCCATTGTTCCTGGTGCTCGCATTGTCTGTTTAACGAGATATATAATCCTGTTGTACTAAAACATCCCGTTTTCAAGTCAATATAAACCAAATATATTTCCTAGCACTTGAGTTATCATTGTTTTATGTAGTGACATATGCTTCTTTTTCATGACTCAAAAAGTGATTGCCCAATGTTAAGGTCTTCGTATATATGAAACATTTCCTGTCCGTGATTACGTTTGCATTAGTGGATTGGTGAGATATGTCTGCTTTTCATGAATTCCTAAAATCAGTCCTTAAAATGTCCCTTCTTCTGATCTGAATATCAAAAATTTTCAGCTCGCGCTTCGCGCTCGCATCATTTGATTAATGAAATACGTATGGTCCTATTTAATTCCTACAAAGAAACCTTAGAATGCCCCACTTCAGGTCTGAATTATCTAAATTTTCAGCTCGCGCTTCGCGCTTGCATTGTTTAGCGAGACAGGTACCTATCATGATTACACAAATTTGATTATAATGTCCCTTTTTAGGTGTGAATATAAAAAAATTTCAGCTCGCGCTTCGCGCTCGCAATATTTGATCAGTGAGATACATATCCGTTTAATGACATTGTCCTTAAAATGTCTCTATTAGGTCAGTATAACTGGCAACTTCGCGCGCTCACTAGCGCACTCACTCAGTGATTCAAAAAATTTGCTGGTGCCCCCCCCCCCCCCCAATGCCGTGACCCACGGTACGCCACTGTGGACATATCAATGACAATTCCTTGCATATCTAAAAAAAAAGATTGCAAAAAAAATGCCAAAATATTTCAGTCATCCCCCACCCATCAACACGGATTTACGCCAGTGGGACATTACGGCAAATATATATTTTATACCACGTTACATATTGACTCACCATTACCTTATTAGTTATTAATGCATCTATAATTTACTCATCTTCTGTATATACATTATTTTGTATTTATATATTTTGTATTGTGTGTATTTGTTTAGATCCTGATGAAAGGGATGTACGGGGGATGTGCCCGAAAGCTTGAAGAAAAGGTTTTGATGTTGCTACGGCCCTCTCCATTTATATATATGACCACATATATGGGTGTGTGGGGGTGTGTGCACCCTCAAAATAAATATACCGCAAAATATATAGTATATCTCTTGAACACAAATTTGTGGTTAATATTTTTGTTGCGGCGTTTTGTTCATAATCGTTCAAATGTGGCAGTGAATTAATTTTGGTCTGAAAAATATGTTCTTGACATTATATAGATAAAATGTACGCGACGAAAAAGATCCCAAATCATGTAACAATTAAGTTAAAAAAAATATAAAAAAGGAGCTCGCATTTTTATAACGAGTATGGTGACATGTGTCTAATGTTTTAGATCAAATCGCGATATGTAAAATTACAGATAATGTAAAATCATTTAATGTAGTTTTTTCCTGAATCAAGTTTTTGTACTTATGAGCTTGCTTCATTTCCATTTCCCCTTTATTTTCTAAATTATTTATAACCAACTTAACAAAATCATTCAATGAATTTCTATCCATTGTGTTGAAAGAAAATTTATATATGTGTGTCAATTGCAAGATTTTTTATCTTCAAAACTATATATGATCCCACTACGTTTCCACTATATTTTTATCGTTGTTATTGTAAACTAGTTTGTTTAACATCTTGAAATGTTGTTTGTTATGCTTTGTATATGTTTATAATTAAGAAATGGAAATAAATTTAAATTAAATAACTGATAGATACAAATAACGAAACATTTATTTGTATCCACCAAATATATACTTCGCTATTTTTGTACAATTTTGTATGTTTCTTGTAGCAAATCAAGTACATTATATCTTTGCTGATATGGAAATGACACGAAAAGTTATTTGTAATGATTCTATTATACTTTACCGATATATTTTGTTTAGTTCATTAGTTCATTTAGATTATTTTTTTTGTATTTACAAAAATAGAAAGGATAGAACAATACCGTATTGTTGTTTCTTCATTGAAAAATATTATGAATGCAGGGAGTTATGCATTTCATTCTATTTCTCTCAGTTAAGAAAATGATTTGTTAAGTTTCTTGTACTTTTTTGTATGTAATCTATTTTGGATAAAATCTCGAATATGATTTGGAAAGAGAATAGTGGATTTAGAGTTTCATACTCAACGCTAATATTCCCTATGCCCCCCCCCCATAATTACAAAAAAATAACATATAAATATTACTTTGTTCACTACGAAGATTTGAACAAATTTTGCTCATTTCGTCTTTTCCATTTGAAAAAAAAACTAATACTTTACGCTGTAGATTATGAAAAAAGTATTATCGAAACAAGGTTTAAAAATAAAAACAAAAAGACATAAAAAGTCCCTAATAGCTTAGTAATGGGAGGAGATTAGAAGTAATATGTGGAGATGGGATCAGAGTTTTCCATTATCATCGAACGTTATTATCATAATCAGATAATGGTTGGCTTTGAAATGGCATAACAAGGAACGTGTTATTTGTGTTATCCATTATATAATGTCCGTTTCTTAAAACATATTTGGCATAGCTATGTCAGGTAATGTAAATCGATAAGTCAAAGGTAATAAAAAAAATAAAATTGTATGTGTCCCGTCATTGACTACATGTGTATTGGTAATAGTGGAAGTAGTAGTAAGAGTAGTAGTAGAAGTATTATTATTAGTAGCAGTAGTAGTTGTAGTAGTAGTAGTAGAAGTAGTAATAGAAGTAGTAATAGAAGTAGTAGTAGTAGTAGTAGTAGCAGTAGTAGCAGTCGTAATAGTAGTAGTAGTAGTAGTAGTAGTAGTAGTAGTGGTGGTCGTGGTAGTGGTAGTAGTGGTGGGAGTAGTAGTAGTAGTAGTAGTAGTAGTAGTAGTAGTGATTGAATTTATTAATTGTCATGCACAAAAAAGGGCATAGAAATCATCTTGTGGCTCATATGACGAGAAAGTAGAAGTATTAGTATTTCATAGTAGTAGTCGTAGTAGTAGTAGTAGTAATAGTAGTAGTAGTAGTGGTAGTAGTGGTAGTAGTAGTAGTAGTAGTAGTAGTAGTAGTAGTAGTGGTAGTAGTAGTAGTAGTAGTAGTAGTAGTAGTAGTAGTGGTAGTAGTAGTAGTGGTGGTGCTGGTAGTAGTAGTGGTAGTAGTAGTAGTGGTAGTAGTGGTGGTGGTGGTGGTAGTAGTGGTAGTAGTGGTAGTAGTAGTAGTGGTGGTGGTGGTGGTAGTAGTGGCAGTAGTGGTAGTAGTAGTAGTAGTGGTAGTAGTAGTAGTAGTGGTGGTGCTGGTAGTACTAGTGGTAGTAGTAGTAGTGGTAGTAGTGGTAGTAGTAGTAGTAGTAGTAGTAGTAGTAGTAGTAGTAGTAGTAGAAGTGGTAGTAGTATTAGTAGTGGTAGTAGTGGTGGTGGTGGTAGTAGTAGTAGTAGTAGTGGTAGTAGTGGTGGTGGTGGTAGTAGTAGTAGTGGTGGTGGTAGTAGTGGTAGTAGTGGTAGTAGTGGTGGTGCTGGTAGTAGTAGTAGTAGTAGTAGTAGTGGTAGTAGTAGTGGTAGTGGTGGTGGTGGTGGTAGTAGTAGTAGTAGTAGTAGTAGTAGTAGTAGTAGTAGTAGTAGTAGTAGTAGCATTGATTCAATTAATTGCCATGCACAAAGAAGAAGGCATAAAAATCATATTGTGACTCACATGCACAGAAAGTAATAGTATCAGTATTCGTAGTAGTAGTAGTAATAGTAGTAGTTAGGTGGAAGTAGTAATAATACCAGTATATAGCAGTATTCATTTTTCAGATTTTGAATGAAAAGAGAGCAAAACACGACAATATACACAACAAAGAAGGTAAAATTAGAAATGTATGAAATACTATAGAGACACAATGGGATATCCTTATTTCAGCAGTGCCAGTCAAAACATATCTATCTGGTCTTCAATGTGTCAAGAAAAACATGAAACTATCTAAATGAGTAAAACTAACAAAAAGAAAATAATTTCCCATACAAAGCAAATTGAATCAATGAATATAAATGATAAAGTGATGACTAATAAAGACAAATTAACAATAAGAGATACTGATAAAAGTTCAGATCATTTGAGTAATGTCGAGGAAAATTGTTAATTTGTCAATCGTGGACAGATGATTTGAAAGGGCATGAAATGTGAACAGGGTCGTTGTATTGGGTGATTTTGAAATATAAACTAACAAATTAGTTATATGAGTATTTCATCTTTTGTTGAGCGAGTTCCAGTCATTCTGACATATTGATTCATAACAATTACTAGATCCGTCTGATTTGATGAAGGTCATTTAGACCAATTCAGTTTGAATGCTGTTTTATAATTCTATATGACGGATTTTAAGTACATGTGTGAAAAACAAAAGATGATGTAAACATTGACAAAACAACCCACCCCGCTCTTTCCATGAAATATTGAAAGGTATTTTCATCTTCTTTAAAACCCCCGAGTTATTGCCGCCATAAGTTATAGTGATCTGTCCACCTGTCAAAATCATTTTCCTAAACCTATCTAAAACATTTCAACTTGACCCAACCCCCAGCCTGGCTCATCAAGACATATCTTGCTGTACATATTTTATATACTCATCCCGTTATTGTTGAATTCTTCAGTTTCTTCAGGATTCGTTCTGCCATCATACAAGATTTCAGATGTTACACGAATCTTGGAAAAAGAAGCTTTGCTGGATGGAGATAATCTGGTACGCTATCGGTCCATCGTGATCCAGATGTTTCTTGCAACAGTGTAGTAGATTGCATACAGGTATAGTTGTCAGGCAGCTAGTACCTATAGGCTATACATGTACAGGGGGACCAGATGTCCCGTATTTTAGCAATTTGTCCCGCGTTCCGTACGACCCTTCCTGGAGGCCGTTTTGTCCCGAATTTCACGATTTCGAAACTATCTATTCAAGCATTACATTTCTCCCCTAATATGCATAGTATAAAAATGGGAAAGGGTGAAATATGATATATGTCAAAATCTTTCATATAATGCTTGCTCGTTCGCTTGGCTCGCAGTTTTGCAGGGTTTTTTTATTGTTTGTTTATTGTTTGAATAATATTGTGCCCTCTAGCATTCTAAGCCCAAAAGTGTTTGGCTTATTACTTCAGTGATCTGATCTCAAAGTGTCCCGTATTCAACTGTCCCAATCTGGGCACATGCCTGTATAGTGCTTTTCCCTCTACAATTAGGCATGTCGAGATGTTCGTTCCACGGAACATCCTAATGACATTTTGCTTGCGCTATAGACAAAGGACAGGAGGTCACTACAGTTTTGTGGGTTTTTTACACGTGCACACGTTGGTATCAATGGTGCATAAAACATTTTCATTAATTTTATATGATTCAAGAATCGAACCCGGAAGCAGTCGGTCGCAGCACCTCCTCGCGTACGGTGTAACTTGATTATTCGGCATCCTTTTATGAAATCGAACATGATATGATAATCAACACTTTAGTCACAAATACGGCAAAAGGAGGCACTGGTCTAAAATGGTGGAAGCCATATACATTAATTGAGAACCGGGAGCAAATAGTCGCTGTCTATGGAACTCTATCTGATGAATATCCTCTAAGCTATGGAGTGCCTCAAGACTCAGTCATCGGACCTATGGCATTCATTTTCTACACTGGCTCCGTGAGTTAGTCACATATTATACAGTGCGTCCCTGAAAAAACGAAACCGAGATTTAGCGATGATTTATCATAACTTAATCATAAATAAAATAGACAAATGACCTACCAATGTAAAGCTTAGAATCTCCTCTTTCATCTGGTATTACTTAGATTATTCCTCATTCACGCATGATTGAGCAAAAACAATTCGAAGAAAGGATGCCAAAAACTCATTTGGCGGGGGGTATCTGAATTTCAAAAAGAAAACCACACGACTAAAAAGTTCAATATCTTCTCTTTTCTTTGATACCTACATCACGGAAAATGGTCAAGTAGTAAAAAAGTTATGATCCCTCGAAACAATGCTTGTATTTCCATAATTTCATTAAATAAACGTGTTTTCACTGGTTTCCCACAAGCTATCGCACGGTAACAAAAGACTTAATGCATGGCTGATCGTCAACAAAACGGAGTGTCGAGTGAGTTTGAACGCTAGCCTGTAAAACCTCTTCATTTTATGAAATTATTGAAATTCAAGCCTTATTTCAAATAACCAGAACTTTGTTATTTCTTGACCATTTTCTGTAATTGAGGTATCAAATTAAAGAGCAGATATTGAACATTTTACAAACGTGGTTTTCTTTTTAAAACCCAGATACGGCCCGCCAAGTGACTTTTTGGTATCCCCTTTTCAAATTGTTTTTGCTCACTCATGCGTGAATGAGAAATAATCAAAGTGATTTCAGATGAAAGAGGAGATTCTAAGCTTTAAAATGGTAGGTCATTAATTTTGTCTATTGCATTTGCGATTAAGTTATGATAAATCATCGATAAATCTCGGTTTCGTTTTTTTTTGGGACGCACTGTATAAAGCTAATACATCGTTGTCAATTTAAATAATTTGTATCTTCAAATTCAAATTCAAATTCAAATTCATTTATTTCACTTCCATCAAACAAAAACAAATTGTATACCATATATAAAACATAAATATTTGTATCCGTTGCAAACAAAATTAATTATACATATGTAGTGAAAAAAAAAAAAAAACACTTAGACGATTTGGGCAACACATTGTAGGTTTTAAATATATATACTATTTTTCAATATAAATTAAATTAAGATGGAAATGGAGGGACCCACTAAAAAGCAATGCTTGTACAATGTGGGCCCCTCAAGAAATAGATAACACAACAAATAACAAAATGACAAAGTATAAATACAGATAATCAAATGAGAAAAGAATGAATAAATGAGAGGGAAATACTCACAAAATAAATACAAAGTAATAAAAAATATACAGTTTGGTGAAGGACAAAACAACCCGTCCTAAAATTATCTACCCTTCCCACCCCCCCCCCCCCCCAGAAAAACTTGAGAAGAAAAAAAAAAAAAAAGGGAAAAAGGGGGAGAATGCCCTGAGAAGATGGATGGGTGCTGCTGTACGTAGATAGAACACATGCCGTAAGTATCTTGTAAGTATTTACATGTATTTATTATATATCTATGATTCTTAAGTAATGATGTACATAAAACTGCTTAAGGATTTTGCGAATTTCAATAATATCACGAGTATAACGATTGTCATATCCAGGGAAATTTACGTCCTTTCTGTTGTTTGTATAATAAAGTGAATGCCAAATCTCAATGTATTATTTGTATCGAATTTACCTATCCAACAACTGTAAATTGAAAATTGTATTTTCAAAAGGCTGGAAAATGCTTCAAGGAGATCAGAACTCAGAGTTTCACAGCCAGACTTTTTGTTCGCGCATTGTTTACCTCTCTGTGGAATACAACCAGTGGCGTACCTAGGATTTTCCACAGGGGGGGCAAAATCGGCCACCAAAAAATTTGACAAGCAAAAAAAAAAAAAAAAAAGGTCTTCAAGCTCGTCAGGGAGGGCAATAAAGGTCTTCAAGCTCGTCAGGGGGGGGCATAAAAGGTCTTTCAAGTTCGTCTGGGGGGGCAGTGATATGTATTTTGTATGGGTTGTTGCTCGTTGTTGCTACCTGCCCCCCCCCCCCCCGTAGGTACGCTAGTGAATACAACATTACTGTTTGCAATTATTTTAAGAGAGGAATTCTCAATTCTCATCATAAAAAGACCATCAACCTGTTCTAGAGAACATTTACCAACACATGGATCACTGAAATCGACTGTTTATCATCAAATGACGACGAAAAAAAAACGAGGGGGCGGGGAAATCGGGGAAAGGAGAGGAGAAAAAATAGGAAAAGTAAGAGGAGGTAGACTACTGAATGAAGTAAGGTGGGGAGATAACTTGAAAAAAAAAAAAAACATTTCACTATATGAAGTTTTCACTCGAATCGCCTGTGTGATGAGATACTCATCTTGCTCAACAGGCTGAAATGGAGCTTAAAATATCAACGTTTAAGTCAATATAGAAAACATCATTTCCGCTCGAATTAATAGAAAACCTATTCCTTTCGCGTATTCCTTAAATTTAGCAAAACACCAATTTTCAAGTCTGAATGTCAAAACTCATCAGCTTGCATATTGATTAGTGAGATATGTGTACGTCTTTATGAATTCATTTTGTTGGTATATTTTGAGGAAATGGAACAGTCCCGACCCTCCCATTAAAGTTCTAATAGTCGAATTCTATTCAAACTTGTATAAGTTCTTAAGCATGTTCCTTTTACTTTTTATAATAACGTGCCATTTGGGTAAAAAAAAAACCGGATTTGATTTCACAAACCTTGTCATGCAGATAGCTCCGATGGTTTCACACAACCTCTCTCTGTCCACGTAGAACTCGCCTTTTGTTACGATACCAATGATGGAGAAAGAATTGACGAGGAGGGATACCACCATATCAGCCACGGCCAAATTCACTATAAAAGCGTTTTCTTTACATACAATTGGAAAGGAAATAGGAAAATATTAAGGGCTGTATCGTGAAGAAAAAATACCATGCACAAAATTATACACAGGGTATCACCCTTACCATTTTTTTAACCATTTGGGGAGGAGAAAAATTACACCAACGTTACGTTGTCTTGCTACCTTTCACAATAGCCTGGCGTCGTCCCTGATAATATAAAATAGCATTTATTTCCGCCATCAAAGACAACGAGAAGCTTTGGCCATAAAATTGAAGGGGGGAACAAGGCTATTTAAAAGGATTGGGAAAATGTTGGGTCATGATATACCTTTAAGTAAGACACTGGTTGTGTGTATTTCTATATTTTTTCTTCAACATTTGTTTTCAGATATGTTGTCAGATCTGACAACTTTTCTTTGAATTTGATTGGCTGAGGAGTTCCGTTTGTATGGTAACTGTCAACAGGTCCTTTCATGAAACGCTACCCTGAATAGGGGCAGATAAGTTTCGCAATTAGCGACCTGTATATACATCAATGATTAAAAAAAACCAGTTGTTTAAAGAGTTTAAACATTTGTTTAAGAAGTTTAAACGATACACTGTTAAAAAAATATATTGGCTAAAATTTTAACCAGCACGAGGATAATTATGTGTCCAACCAATTTTGGACACTATTTTACCCAATGCGAGAAGCACATTGTCCAGTAAGGTTAAAAAATAAGCAGGAATTACTTTAGAATGGGCAAAACTTTCATCACACTGGATAAATAAAAATGCCCCAAATGCCCAATAATTGGTTGGACACAATAATTACCCTCATGGAGCATTTTCACCCATTGTTTTTTTTTTTTTTTAGAGTGATGGGCTTAAACAACGTGCTTAAAAATTTAAACAACGTTTTTGAGTGTTGCATTTACTCCGGTGAATTCCACACACTAATGGACTCGCCAACGTCAACCCTGGATTTAACACTATACCCTATCCTATCTGTATCTGTATCATTCAGTTAGCAAAATACCAGGATTGGCACATCACACTTACATGACTTACTAAACTTAATCCGAAACCCAAAATGAAACCCTAATATTGTAACCCTAACACCATATCTTAGACGAAATAAAGCCCGAGCAATTGTCGCACGGGCAAATGTCGTGTCATCTAAAAAAATATTCTTCAGTAGTAACTGAGACAATGAAACGCAGGCGGAGGTCTGTTACGGCACAATTTGGTAAATTGCACTTTTTTACGGCACATTTTGGTAAAAGAAATTATTTACAAATATGTGCCGATAGTGCACCTACATGTATGTCTAACGGGATTTTTTTGTTACTAAAATGTGCGATTATAATGATGTGCCTGCACATTTTGGTAACAACTGGAAAACGGAGTTGACGGTTATAATGTCGTAAAGACAAAGTCAGGGGTAGTATGTCGGGGTGTGAGGGTGTGTGTGGGTGTGTGGGTGATTTACATCAACGTCCAATGCCATTTCGTCCAATGACCATGTCGTCTAATGCCGTTTGGTCCAATATCATTTCGTTCTATATAGTCATTTCGTCCGATTTCCAGTTATTCTAAGAGCATCTCCATCTAAAAGCCACTTCGTCTAAGAGCCATTTCGTCCAATGGCCACTTCGTGTAAGAGCCACTTCATGCAAAGCCACTTTAAGAACAACAACAAAACAAATACATGTATATCTTTGATTTCTCCCCATCCGTTTTATAGGTTTCATTTGTTTTTTGTCAAAGTTATCCACTGAATGTAATCAAATATTGGATATTCTATTATTCGTTTTTCCTCATTTTGATTTCTTTTACTAGGGGTGTATTTTATGAGTCTGAAACTAAAAACCAATGAAATTGTGCAGATTATTGTTCATTAACTTGAAATATTTAATTATTTGGGAGCTTAAGTTTTTGTATCGGTTTTTTTTAGCATTTGTTTATTTGCTGTCTTCCTTTCTTTCAATTTCTCTTTTTTACACAAGGCGTCAGATAATTTGGACATGGAATTAGTAAGATTTATGCGTTTGTAATCCATGAAATTGTTACCTTTTTTGTTCTTCATTAGTTTTGTTTTGTATTTTTTGCTATGTATGAAAACGATTGAATTTTCAATTTTGAGATCTGAAAAGAGAAAATTATTTACATTGTATATCTGAGATTGGAAAAGTCAATAGTTTTCACAAAAGGGAAGAATGTGTGCATGTGTGTGGGGGGGGGGGGGGGGCATAAAAAGACAAGGGCCGGGGCGTTCACACCTGTTATTACCACGTGATCGCGTAGACTTATACACATTAGACCAAATGAGCATTGGGCCGGGTGGACATTTGACCAATTGTCAGTTAGATCAAGTGGGTATTGGACCAACTGTTAATTGGACCAAGTGGGTGTTGGACTGAACTGGACCAAATGACAATAGACCACATGTCTATTGTTTTGGGCCAAACTGGCTATTGGACCAAAGTTTAATGATGAATTGGTATTTAGATTAAGTAGCCATTACACGAAGTGGCTATTGGACAAAATGGCTCTTAGACGAAGTGGCTTCTGGACGAAGTGGCTGTTGTTAGACTAACTGGTAATTTGACACAACTTTTATTGAGTGACATTTAGATCAAATAAACTCTTAGACGAAGTGGCTAATCGACGAAATGGCTCTTAGACGTAGTGGCTTTTGGATGAAGTGACTCTTAGACGAAGAGGCTTTTGGGCAAAGTTACTCTTAGACTAACTGGCTATTGGACTAAGTAATATTGGATAAGACAGCATTAGACGACATGTACATTGAAATGGTATTTGACATTGCGGGTATGGGTATTAGACCATGTATATAGATCTCAGACCAAATCGAGATTTGACAAAACTAATGGTAAAACCAATGGGTTTAGCCGATATAGTTTTAGAAAATACAAATCAACTGAAATGCCCTCCTTCAATTACAGCGCATTTTGTATTTTTTAATGAGTACAGACAACACTGAGCGAATAATCCCCAAATTTACCAAAATGTGCCCTTACATATTTACGGCACATTTTGGTAATT
This sequence comes from Lytechinus pictus, assembly GCF_037042905.1. Lineage (NCBI taxonomy): Eukaryota > Metazoa > Echinodermata > Echinoidea > Temnopleuroida > Toxopneustidae > Lytechinus > Lytechinus pictus. The sequence goes on along the minus strand of NC_087254.1, from coordinate 15,651,330 downwards.
TACCAAAATGTACAATTTACCAGTATGTGCCGTAACAAGGTCTCTATAAGAATATGATTACACATGAAGGCCTCTCTACTCACCTATTTTACGCAAGTCTCGATGCAACAAGACTGCCGACACAACGAGTATGTTACCAAGGCAGCCCGTAATCATAATGGAGATCGTCCACGCCAAAGTAACCTTGTAAATAGTTTCATCATGCACCGTATCGTCCGATGTTTCATTACTAGTTTGCCAACTAGATATGTCAACCTCGTAGTCGACATCATCTGACGGTTGCCGTGGGAGCGATGAGGAAAGGCTCCATGTTTGTCCCGGGCTCAAGGCTCGTCCGTGTACCGAGGCATTATCCATAACCTGTGGTGAAGTATATACAACTGAACTCAAATTCATTTCCATCCTATTACTCTCCTAAATTCCCACTCTGAATTCCTAATATGAAAAAAATCATATCTTATCTGGCGTGGATATGGCACAAAAAACCATCCTGTGTTCGGTACACCCGAAAAACAAATTAAAAATATATATATTTACCTTATCAAAATAATGAGCGCTTGATAAACTTCAGGAGCTGTGGAACCTAGGGGGGGGGGGTGCATAGGAGGCGCGGTTCATGTGGGTGGGGGCTTTGAAGACTAATCCCCCTCTAAAAATGCCACAACTAAAGAATAACAATATGTAGGCCCTAAACAACGTGTAAATGCAGTATTCCATTCATGTCTTCAAATTTAATGTTCTCAAATTCAAGCTTATAGCATCTAAATGCAGTATGCATTAATGTTCTCTTACATTACGAGTATTAGCAAGTAATTGATTCCCTACAATACCTTGTAAAGTTTTTTTTTTTTTATTAATCTCCATACTCTTCCACCAAGAGCATAATGATACTGATATTTTTGTCAAAAGCTCACTGAATTTGTGTAATTCTTTAGGATATGTTTTTGAGACTATATGCGCCGCTTTTCCGACGGCGGCGGCGGCGGCGACGGCGTCAACATCAAATCTTAACCTAAGGTTAAGTTTTTGAAATGACATCATAACTTAGAAAGCATATGGACCTAGTTCATGAAACTTGGACATACGGTTAATCAAGTATTACTGAACATCCTGCCTGAGTTTCAGGTCACATAACCAAGGTCAAAGGTCATTTAGGGTCAATGAACTTTGGTCAATTTGGGGTATTTGTTGAATTGCCATCATAACTGTGAAAGTTTATGGATAGAGTGAATGAAATGTGGACATGGGTGTATAGTTGACAAGTCTTGAGTCACCGTTCAAATGTCATTTATGGTCAATGAACGTGGTATTATGTCATTATATGAATGGTGTTTTTGTTAATGATTATTTTATAGTAGTTTTCAAAGTTAGCACTGCTGCTATATTAAATCGCGAAATGCAGGCGAGACTGCCAGAGGCGTTCCACTTGTTCTGGTTATATAGCTCTGTCGCTGACTAAGGCTAAAATTATATAAAAGTTTAGGATCAGAAGCGCTGATCCATGTTTCAGATGGAGAGAGTGGAAAAAATGTCATAAATTTTTGGCACGCTTTTCCCGCCAAATTATAATACAGAATTTTGCGTGTCCAGCACGTCGAAAAATTGCGTTATTGTACGATTGATAGCTCTTTTTTTATGTCAAGTTAAATCGGTTAATAGTGCTTTCCGATGCTTTTTTTAAACATTGTTATTGCAGAGCATATTACAAGTTTTTCAAGTATATCTGTTTGCTCCTCCCCCCCCCCCCAATATTTTCATACGGCCAATCGTCTTTATCCCCAGGATCGTCACCTGATTTGACTTTATCCCTATCAATCATCCATTGTGTAGACTACTAGTAATTATAATTATACAGGGGACCGTTTCATGAAGTTGTCATCACTGACAACTTGTTTTTCCCCGACAGTTACCATGATAACAGTCAGAGGTTAGTGCCTCTCAGCCAATCAAAACTAAGGATTTCACTGAAATTGTCAGCTCTGACAATTTAGTCAGCGCTGACAACTTTCATGAAACACCCCCAGGTCAGCGATTCCTGGGTCCTGTCCCCTGTGCAATCCATCTGCATGTTGAGTATTCCAATCAGGGATTTAAAGATGTTGTAGATGTACATATTAAAGAGCTCCAATATAGGTTTGACTTCAAAAGTTTTATCTTCGGTCACCACACTCCTCGTAATCCTTTCAAGGGGGTCAGTGGCGGATCCAGGGGGGGCACAGGGGGCGCGCCCCCCCCCCCCCCCTAATATTTGAGCGGCGCCGAAGGCGCCGTTCAAAAAAAATAAAAGAAAAGTAAAAGAAAGAAAAGGCGCCGCTTGAAAAAAAATAAAGGAAAGAAAAGAAAAGGCGCCGCTTAAAAAATTATACACTGATATAATATTAGCAACAGTAAAGGAAAGACTACCCCCCAGCAAAGCACAATCATATCATCTTCCTTATCTTTTCTTTTAACTACCCTTTTCCCAACAACTTCGCCGGTTGAAAATAATCAGCAGTGCGCTGCCTGCATATAACTGGCGCCAATCAAGAATAATCGGTGCTGCCTGAGTTCTTAACCGGCGCCGATCAAGGATAAGCAGCGCCATCTATATCTAAATCGGGGCTGGTCAAGAATAATCAGCGCCATCTGGTTATAATTCGGCGCTGGCTGGGTCTTAACCGGCGCCGATCAAGAATAATCAGCTCCACCTAAATTTAAATCGGCGCCGGTCAAGAATAATCAGCGTCCCCTGGTTCCAATAAATAGACGCCGGTATAGAATAATGAAGAAGGGCCTATTGCCAACCAAATCTAGATCGGCGCCGGTCAAGAATGATCAGCGGCACCTGGTTATACATTTAATTGTTGAATTGTCATAACGAATAACAAAGCTTATCGTATGCCCTTACAGAGTGGACAGTTGCCCACAGATGTCATGAAATCTTTAATTTGTTATTTAAAAAATCCCAGAATCGTACAAAAGTGTAGAGCAAATCCTTTAATTTTTATCTTATTTTCCAATGCTGTAATAAAAAAAGGTCAGTCACTTTTCTTCTTTACACATTCCACATTGTGCCATCTCTATGGCCTTTAGTGTAAGACAGCTACTATCATGACTAAAGTGTTTTATGAAGATGATTCGATATTTTAGTCCAAAACTTTGCAAAAAAACCCGTTGCTAATACCGGACCGGCGCGTATATAATTACGCAACCAGACGTATATTCGTTAGACCTTGAACCACTAAATATCATTTTCAATGTATAAATACAGTTTGTCAATATCTTTGTTTTAACGTTTAAATGTTTACGCCACAAAATTTGATTTATTTTCATCTTCCATTAAAGGGCAAGTCCACTCCAGAAAAATGTTGATTTGAATAGAGAAAAATCAAACTAGCATAACGCTGAAAATTTCATCAAAATCGGATGTAAAATAAGAAAGTTATGACATTTTAAAGTTTTGCTTATTTTTCACAAAATAGTTATTTGCACAATTTAGTCACATGCAAATGAAAGAATCGATGATGTCCCTCACTCACTATTTCTTATGTTTTTTATTGTTTGAATCATACAAGATTTCAATTTTTACAGATTTGACATTAAAGACCAACTTGACTGAAACATAAAATGTTAAACAATGGTAATTCCACATGTTCAGGGTGAAATAAAACTTTGTTTCGCAGGACAATGAGGAGAAAATTTGAATATTTCATATTTCATATAATAAAATACAAAAGAAATAGTGAATGTGTGATGTCATCAGTTCCCTCATTTGCATACCGACCAGGATGTGAATATAACTATTTTGTGAAATTAAGCGAAACTTAAAATTGTAATAACTTTCTTATTTTCTATCCGATTTTGACGAAATTTTCAGTGTTGTGCTTGTTGGATATTTCTCTTTTTATTCAGATCCACTTTTGGTTGGGGTGGACTTGTCCTTTAAGTTAAATATTATTCATCTGATCACTCAGGAAGAAGTTAAAAAAAGATAACGATACCTGTAAAACTGGAGAACTATTTCCAAAGCTCTGTCTTGAAGGATCTCTTTCTGAATTCAAGCCATAAGCATTATATCCAGTTTCATCAAAGTAATTAGATAAAAATTACTCATCATTACAAATTGCATTATATTTAGTGAAAAGCATCACAATATATATGTATATATAAATACCAAATCTGTATATAGGCCTATACATCATGTACATGAAAATTGAATGATAATATATAAACCTGGATTGGTGATGTATTCCAAATGATTCATGATGTAGTATCATTGTTTATACAAAGGCGTCGATCCTGGGGGGGGCCAGGGGGGGGGGGCGATCGCCCCACCAATGAAAATATTGGGGGCAAACATCGTTTTGCCCCCCCCCCCAATGATTCTGCATGTGCAACAATAAAATAAGATGGTAATGTTACACAGAAATCAGCAAGCGAGATTGAGCTACACAACTCGTTCTTTATTTAAAATCATGCTCAAATTGTCCGCTTTTCAGATTGGAATATAAAAATTTTCAGCTCGCACTTCGCGCTCGCATCATTTCTGTTGCAAAACCCCATACTTTTCATGATTAAATAGGTGAAGAGAATGTCCCGTTTTAAGTTCTAAACCTCAAAAGAACTCCCGCTTTGATTTGCAATAATCTTTTGTTGGATATAATCCTGTTCTTTATTAAAAACTTCCATTAAACTGTCATTTTTTTCAGATCGAAATATCAAAATTTTAAGCTCGCGCTTCGCGCTCGCATCTATTGTTTTTTTAGATACCCATCTTAATCATTGGTACCAAAAATGCTTAGAATATCAAGCTTCCTGCTCAGAATATAAAGAAATTTCAGCTCGCCCTCGGCACTCGCATTATCTGTGTACTGAAATATATATCTTCCTCATGAGTTACTATACAAACAGTCCTAAACAGGCACCTTTTTCCTGTTTTCAGATTAGTATACTAAAAAATTTCAGCTCGCGCTCGCATTAATTTGTTGGTGAGATATGTGTCTCTATCTCATGAGTCATATAAATAAATATATATACATGTATATATATATATGCATATGTGTGTGTGCGTGTTTGTGTGTGCGTTTGTTTGGTTTGTGTGATCGAGCGCCTTTGGAAAGTTGATTCATGATTTTGCCCCCCCCCCAATCTGAAAAAAGGATCGACGCCCCTGTATATATATATATATAGTATTAAAAAATTGTATCTCAATTAATATCCAAAATATTATACATTGTTCGCGCTATGGTACTTTTTGTTTTTAGCGCCTCTAAATATCCATTATTATTATTAAAAGTATTGACCTCATCGCAATAAAAGGGTTAGTACACGAGATTTTGAAATCGCACATAACATGCATAATTTGTGTTACTTTTTGCTTGTTTCTTTCTTCAATAAGTTTTTCAATCTCTCTCTTAATATGTTTTAGAAAGATTATATGTTTAAATTGATGTATATTTTCTGTTATAATGAGATATGTTTAAGTGGACTTCAGGGAATGGTCGTACGCAGCAAGGTGGAGGGGGGGGGGGGCAAATTCCCGATTAGCTATTGTGAAAACACTTTTTTTCCCTTAACATTTTATGAAAACTATAAAAAAAATGTGCAAATGTGAGATGTGCACCAAATACTTTTATTACACTTGTAAAAAAAAATAATCGTCCCATTGAGCAGCTCGGTCCGTTTACTATATCGTTTTTATTTTACTTTTTAAATAAGTTCGAGTCTTGCCCCCCCCCCCCCGGAAATATTATCTGCGTGTGGTCATGCAAAATGGCATGACTGGAAATCCTACATTTTAAAAAGAGCATTTGACAGGGTCAGACTTTACCCCTTTTTTCAACATTTTCTTTTATGGCGCCGGTGAAGTGCAAAAATATGTGCGCCGCTCGGCAGTGCGCCCCCCCCCCCTTTCGCCAAAAGCGGGATCCGCCTATGGGGGTGTCATTGACATTAAAAGCCCCATATCTGTAATATATTCTATTAGGTTCAGGATGCTCAATGGTCTCTAAAATTTGAAAATATTGCTCTTGAGCAGCGTACTCGCGTATAAATAAATGAAACGTCTGCATGGGAGAGCATCAACACAGACGGTTCTAATGACCAGTCTTGCCCACCTTATCGTGAAGTGAAATTGCATGCCCTCCGAGGGCCCTGGGAACATTTTTTTTTGCTGGGGGTGCTGAAGTAAATTTGAGAAGCAAAAAAAGAGGCTTCACTAAGAAATTGAGGTCATTTTGGTTCCAATGAATTTGACTAGCAAAAAAAAAAGGTATTCACTACAAAATGAAAAGAGGATCGTTTTGGTCCAAGGAGATTTGACGAGCCCCCCCCCCCCTCGAAAAATTAGGTTTCATTAAGAAATTGAGGTCGTTTTGGTAAAAAAAATTGACGAGCAAAAAAAAGGGAGGTTCAGCACAAAATGATGGTTATTTTCAATACATTTCACCAATTTGACACACCTACCCGAGTTCTAAGGGGTGCTGCATATGGAAAATAATACACGCAGCACCTCTTGGGATAATCTTGGGGGTGCTTCAGCACCCCAAGCACCCCCGCTTCCCAGGGTCATGTGCCCTTATCTACATGCATAACACCCATCAGGGCTTCAAATGGTTGTGATTGACATTCTCAAGCATTTTGAATATTTCTGTGATTTTTTTTCGCTCGGTTGCAACGCTTTCTCTCATAATATTGTAAGTAATTTTGAGGCCGGAGGGGGGCGACTGCAGCTGATTGGTCGGGGTAGTCTCCAACGTTCACTATGCTGCCCACGATATGCCATTTTCATTGTATTGCATAACCAACCTCAAAAATTTTCCGAGCCCCCAAAAGTCCCCGAATCGAATCTAGCAGAACATCGCTTGCCCATACCATTGAACACACGTTTTGCAAGAAAATTTAATTCTAACTTCACGGATGAAAAGCTTGCAAGACGATTTCATGATTTTTTTATATTTTTTTGTCTGCAATTAAACTCTGAAAAAAAAAACTCCTATGGGATTATCCCTCACTCTTCCCGTACACATACACATACACACCCACAAACCCTTACTCGCACGAATAATGTGGAGTTACTTGAATAACAACTGATTATAACCCGATAACATTAAGTTGATGAAAAATGATGAATATATAAAAAAATATATACCTACCAGATTGATGATGACGACAAATATATGATGTTGTATTGGTGATCTCCAGGTGGAAGGAGTAGCTTCCTGTTAAATAACCATGGCCCCCAAAATATGTTGAAAATAAATATTAAAAAAAGAATCCACAGGCTATTGTTGTCACGATTGGTAGTGCAACTCATATCACCATTCAGATCTTACTTATCACGCGGTATCGATAATGACATGTTTCAGAGACGGAGTTCACGCAATCACTTGGCAGACGCTTTCTACAACACACCAAATTCCTTTCAAAATGCAAGTCAACACACAATGGACAGCTGAGAGGTTTTTGTCGAAAGTTGATGGACCGGGACAGTAGATCGTCCTAAACTTCGGACCTGGGTAAAAAAAAAAATCGCCAATGAATATCGTTTGTCCGGTGTCGGGGACGACACTGCTGGTTTGATTCTCCGATTTTTAACAAAGGCTGTATTGTGATTGAAGGACTTTTGACAAAAGATATCCTGCGATATATCGGAAGCGTCTTCGCTGTGTTGCGAAACTTCCCTATTCTGGAATGCTTGACACGCAGTCCAATCAACTTGCAGGTGAATGATCGTGAATGTACAATTCTCATCTGTTATTTTTAGACATTCCGTCGTCAGCACTTGCTAAATAATATGGTTTTCATATAATAGCTTGAAAATAAATAAATTTCTGATATCACAAACCCATACACTGCCCCCCCCCCCCCGGTTAGAGCGCTCGACAATCATTATTTTTTAACTATGGATAATTTGACATACATGATAAAACCCCTACAATTCACTGGCAATTTTGAAATTAAAAAGTCCCCCCCCCCCTAAACAGTGGCGTAAAAGACGGGGGGGCAGAGTGGGGCAAGCTGCCCCCCTGGCGGATTTCACCGGGGGAAAAAAAGGGGGGGAAGAAAAGGGAGGGAGAAAGAAAGAAAGGGAAAATGGAAGAAAGGGGGAAAAGGAAAGGAGGAAAAGGAAAGGGAAAAGTGAAAAGAAAACGAAGAAAAAATATTTTTTTAATGGAAAAGGAACGAAAGAACATTTGGGAAAGAACAAATCATTCCGAAATAGGCCTATGTAATGAAATAGCATGATGGGAAATAAATTAAAAGATGACAAAATGGCAAATAATAGTGGGAAATGAAGGTAGAATGGAACTAGTCAAAAGCTAAATTGGAAAACAAAGAAAAGGGACAAGAAAAAAAACCTCAATAACATGACCGGGCTGCCGAGGATAGAAAATAAAGAGCGGGAAGAAAGATGGACTGCATACAACATTGTGCTACAAGCTTGCTAAATTTTATGTAAATAAGCTACCGGGGCTTTGCCCCAGACCCCACGCAGTAGGGGCTATTCATCTATAACCTTCAAATTGCTCTATAATGCCCCCCCCCCCTAGAGACCCTTCCTACATTAAGCTTTACGTTCAGTCACTGGCGTACAGGCCCGGGGGGTCTTGGTTCCACACCCAAGTGGAAATAAAAGAAATTAAAGGAGACAACGCATAATGAAATGAATGGAAACAATGAAATGTGTTATTTGCTGAATATAATGGAAAAATCTATCACATAATTAGAATTTAATTTCAATAGGCATTTTTTGCAGCTCGCTTTGCTCGCTGGCGAATTTTTACAAATTTTCCCACATTGCTATGTTTTGCCCCCTCAAAATATTTGCTTTAACTGGGTTGAATAAATGTGTTGTGTAAAAGCTGCGCACTGCCGTATATATGAGTATGGAAGGGTTGGGTCATGGTCCCCAAAAGTTCTACAACCAAGAAAACAAAAGGAGGAAAGAAAAGCGAAGGAAAAGTGTAGGATATGATTTTATTTACTGAATATAATGTCAAAAAAATATATCAAAGTTAGATTCTCATGAAAAGGTGATTTTTTTCTCGCTCGCTTCGCTCGCTCGGGACTTATATTAAGCAGCTTTTTAGCACATGCGCCATACTGCGCCTCTCGTTTTTTTTCCTCTTCACGCTACTGCCGCAAAGAATCATGTTCACAGTGGCATACAGACCACAAAAACGAGGAATGGAAAGAGAGAAGAGTGAAATATATTATTCTCTGGATATCATGTAAAAAACTATCACAAAATTTGATTTTTGTATTAAAATGTCAAAATACCGAGTGCCCCCATCTAATCTATTCGATTAAATTTTTATGGGGGGGCAACAATACAAAGGTTCTATATGGTTCCGAATTTGAGGTAGGTTATTTTTACAAATTAAAAACAGATAATGAAAACGAACGCAAAATAAAACAGAAATCCTTCATAAACATATTTTAGCCAGATTTGAATAGACCGTAAATTTTTATTATCCCTCACAATTTAAATTGAGAATGGGTATTTTATGTCAATGTGTGTGAAAAGGAAAATAATGACTGAATAATAATGAAGTATTTTGATTAAGACGTAATTATGTTGACATAATTCTGCGGTTACTACGCAACACATCCATCATAATGATGCCTCTTGATTATGACGTAATCATGTTGACACAATGATGAGGTAACTACGCAACGATTCTAGGACATCTACCCCCTGGACATCCACCCCCGGACATCTACCACGCGGACATCCACCCCCCGGACATCCACCCCCTTAGGACAAGTACCCCCTAGGACAAGTACCCCCTAGGACATCTATCCCCCGGACATCTACCCCCCGGACATCTACCCCTTGGACATCTACCCCCCCGGACATTTACCCCCGTATCCAAAATATCCGTGAGTAGATGCCCGGGGGTAGCTGTCTGGGGGGGGGGGGTAAATGTCCGGGGGGTAGATGTCCGGGGGGTAAATGTCCGGGGGTAGATGTCCGGGGGGTAGATGTCCGGGGGGTAAATGTCCGGGGGGAAGATGTCCGGTGGGTAGATGTCCGGGGGTAAATGTCCGGGGGTACTTGTCCGGGGGGTAGATGTCCGGGGGGTAGATGTCCGGGGGGTAAATGTCCGGGGGGTAGATGTCCGGGGGGTAGATGTCCGGGGGGTAAATGTCCGGGGGTAGATGTCCGGGGGGTAAATGTCCGGGGGGTAGATGTCCGGGGGTAGATGTCCGGGGGGTAAATGTCCGGGGGGTAGATGTCCGGGGGTTAATGTCCGGGGGGTAGATGTCCGTGGGGTAGATGTCCGGGGGGTACTTGTCCGGGGGGTAGATGTCCGGGGGGTAGATGTCCAGGGGGTACTTGTCCTAGGGGGTAGATAGTCCGGGGGCTGGGAGAGTTTATTCAGCTGATCGGGTACAAAAGGTTTGATGGTCCCATCATGTTGGCATGAAAGCAGTGATTAAGGAAAAGTGTTGCTGCCGAGCCATATCCTGTACGGAAGGCCCTGATGGCCCCAAATAGGGGCCCCAAAAATGTGTTTATTCAGCTGAAAAGGTACATGGCTAATTCTTTTTGCAATGGACCGAGTATACATTGAGATTTCAAAAAATACCCATGCCAGCAACTTTATCCTGTACGGGGGCCCAGACAGTAGGCCCAAAGGGCCCCCCGAAAATGGGTTTATTCAGCTGAAAAGGTACATGGCTAATTCTTTTTGCAATGGACCGATAATATATTGGGATTTCCCAAAATACCGATGCAAGCAACTTTATCCTGTACGGGGGCCCAGCTAGTAGCCCCAAAGTGCCCATATCTCCTGTATAATATGTTCCACAACTAATTTATGAAGCTAAAAATGTACATGGGTAATTCCTTTTGCAATGGAGGCAGTACACATTGGGATTTTCTAAAATACTCATGCCAGCAATTTTATCCCGTATAGGGGCCCAGACAGTAGGCCCGAAGGGCCCCCGAAAATGTGGTTATTCAGCTGAAAAGGTACATTGCTAATTCCTTTTTAAAATGGAATCTGCATACTTTAAGGCTCACAAAACTACCCATGCAAGCAATTTACCCTATACGGGGGCCCAGACAGTAGCCCCAAAGTGCCCGTATGCCCCACAACTAATTTATTCAGCTGAAAATGTACATGGATAATTCCTTTTGAAATGGAGGCAGTATACAATGCGATTTAAAAAGAAAAAAAAGAACCCATGCCACAACTTCATCCTGTAAAGGGGCCCAGACGGTAGGCCTGAAGGGCCTCCGAGAATAGGGTTCAGCTAAAAAGGTACATGGCTAATTCTTTTTAAAATGAAATCTGCATACTTTAAGGCTCACAAAACTACCTATGCCAGCTTTTTTACCCTGCCATGGGCAGCATTTTACCTGTGTGGGATTTAAAACAGAATTCATGCAGAGCCCATTAGAATGGTGTCTTATCAATATATATATATATATATATATATATATATATATATATTAAGATAGAGAAGGGGAGAAAAATGATAACTGGATAAAGGAAAGTGATTGAGGAAACAGAAGGATATAAAGGCGATCATATAATAGGGGGAAAGGAAAGGATAATAAAAAATGTATTTTTGTTTGACAAAAGCCCTTGCCGTCTCGTATAAAATAAAAAAATAAATAAAAGGTAATTGGGAAATATAGTTGGGTTTTGGAAGCTGAAGCAGCATCGTCCCTTAAATGGCGACGCACAGGATTATGAGGGATAAAAGAGGAATATAACAAGAAAGCGGGAAGAAGTTTTGAAAATATATAAACGTGGAAATAGAAAGAAAACTAACCGAAATGAGAAAAAGAGGAGAATTCGCAAATACCACACCTTTCATAAATCAAAATAAGCTTTTATTCCGGCCTTTAACTATCATCACCAAAAGGAATAAATGTTAGTATTAGGCACACGGCAATATACTCCTGTAGCCCTTGTTGTGATGATTACAAACCACCTCGCTTCGCTCGCCCACATATTGATATTATACCGACTTCAGTAACTGAGAAAACTGTTATAATATAGGTATTTAATAATTGTCATAGGCTTAACAAGAAAGATGGTAATGTTAGCCAGGTACATGCTTATATTTTCCCGTGTTTTGGCTGTCCCCCAAATTTTGAATTTAATCTCAATATTTCTATGATCACCCACTGCTAGGACCGGATCTACGTCACTGGCAAATGAGAGGAAATGAGAAGGAAAAGAAGAGGGGGGAGGGAAAAGGTGAGGGGCTATGGGAAAAGGGAGCCGGAGAGGAAAGAAGTGAAGGGAAAAGAGGGGGAAAAGAGCGGGAGAAGGGAAAGGGACTGAGGGAGAGGAGAAAGGGAGAGCGGAAAGGACAGGAAGTGGAAAAGAAAGAAGAAAGTAAGGGGGAAGAAATGGAGGAAATAGAAAACGAAAAGAGATTAGAGGAGGGGAGAGAAAAGGAAGGGGAGGAAAGAGAGAAAATGAGAAGGGGCATGTAGATGGGAGAGAGTGTGAAGGGGACAAAGAGAAAGAATGAGAAGGAAAGAGTGAAGAGGGGAGAGAAAAGGAATGGGGAAGATAAAAAAAAGGAGAGAAAAGGAAGGGAGAGAGAGAAGGAAACTGGGAGAGACTAAAGAAAAGGGAGAGTGAAAAAAATAGAGAAGAGAGGGAAGGGGAAGGGAAGAGAAAGAGGAAATATAAAAACTAGGAGATACAGGAAGAACATAATAAAAGATAGAGAAAATGAGAAAAAGGATAATTAGATTAAGGAAATTGATTGAGGAAACATCCATGATATAGAGACGATCATAATGATACTAGGGAAAAGAGAAATGAATAACAGTAAATGGAAGAAATGATTCTTTTAACAAAAGCCCTTGCCGTCTCGTAAAAAAAAAATGAAAAGGGAAATATATGGAAAGATGAAGTAGGATCTTGGAAGCTGAAGCAGCCTCGTACCTTTGATGGCGACACAAAGGATAATGAGGGATAAAAAGAGGAAAATAACAAGAAAGGAGGAAGAAGTTTTTAAAAATACATAGAAGTGGAAATGGAAAGAGAATTAACCAAAAATATCACACCTTTCAGGTTAATAAATTAAAATACTATTTTACTATATTCGGGCCTTTAACTGTAATCATCAAAAGTGATGATAGTATTAGGCACACGGCAAACTACTCCCATATCCATAGCACTTGTTGTGATAATGACAATTCACTTGAAAGAGGTATTTGGGGATACGCAATTCTGCGCACTCGCTTCGCTCGCTACTGCTACTGTCATTATTTCAGTTCAAGAAAAAAATATGCATGTTTCAATCTATTTTGTAAACCCTCACTTATAATGTAGTCATGTAAATAATTATCCCTCTATGTATTTAGCCCAGTAAATCAAGTGTGGTATTTCCGCCAGTTCCAAGCATATATTCGATATCCCCAAATGAAACTACATGTATAGGCCTATATATTGCACACTGGGTCCCTTTCAGGCATATATTACTGGAAATAAGGACCAAGGTATACTGATTACACTACAAAATTAATTATCCATGTACTAGTATATCCTATTATCCTAGGGAATTTTAGGGTTAACTGCATGTCTGGGCCTTATACAGAATAAACTTGATGGCATTGGCATGATTGGTATCTTTTAAAAACCTTAGCTGAGTGCATACAAATTCCATCCAAAAAAGTTATATCCATGTATCACTTCTGCCGAAAAAAAATTGGTTGTTAGACATCTGTTTCCTTTTTGGCTGCTATCTGGACTCCCATACAGGGTAAATTTGCTGGAATTGACAATTATCCATGTATGTCTTCAGCCTAAAATACACTTTTTGGGGAGGGGCACTATGGGGCTAGCCCCGGGCTACTGTCTGGACCCCCGTACAGGATAAAGTTGCTGGAATGTGTATTTTTGTGAGCCTTAAAGTATGCAGATTCCATTTCAAAAAATAATTGACCATGTACCTTTTCAGCTGCCAATAACCCCATTTTTGGCGGCACTTTGGGCCTACTGTCTGGGCCCCGTATACAGGATTAAGTTGCTGGCATGGGTATTTTTGAAAATCCCATTGCATACTGCCTCAATTACAAAAGGAATTATCCATGTACATTCTAGCTGAATAAATTAGTTGTGGGGCATATTGGCACTATGGGGCTACTGTCTGGGCCCCCGTACAGGGTAAAGTTGCTGGCATGAGTAGTTTTGTGAGCCTTAAAGTATGCAGATTCCATTTTAAAAAGAATTAGCCATGTACCCTTTCAGCTGAACAACCCCATTTTCGGGGGCTCTTCGGGCCTACTGTTTTGGCCCCGTACAGGATGAAGTTGCTGGCATGAGTTTTTCTTTACAAATCGCATTGTATACTGCATCCATTTCAAAAGAAATTATCCGTGTACGTTTTCAGCTGAATAAATTAGTTGTGGGACATATATGGGCACTTTGGGGCTACTGACTGGGCCCCCGTACAGGATAAATTTGCTGGCGTGTGTATTTTTAAAAATCCCAATGTATACTGCCTCCATTGCAAAAGGAACTATCCATATACATTTTTAGCTTAATAAATTTGTTGTGGGACATATACAGGATATATGGGCACTTTGGGGCTACTGTCTGGGCCCCCGTACAGGATAAAGTTGCTGGCATGGGTATTTTGGGAAATCCCAATATATACTCGGTCCATTGCAAAAAGAATTAGCCTTGTACCTTTTCAGCTGAATAAACCCATTTTCGGGGGGCCCTTTAGGCCTACTGTCTGGGCCCCAGTACAGGATAAAATTGCTGGCATGGGTATTTTTGAAAATCCCAATGTACACTGCCTCCATTGCAAAAGGAATTATCCATATACATTTTTAGCTGAATAAACTAGTTGTGGGACATATACAGGATATATGGGCACTTTGGGGCTACTGTCTGGGCCCCCGTACAGGATAAAATTGCTGGCATGGGTATTTTTGGAAATCCCGATGTATACTCAGTCCATTACAAAAAGAATTAGTCATGTACCTTTTCAGCTAAATAAACCCATGTTCGGGGGGCCCTTTGGGCCTACTGTCTGGGCCCCCGTACAGGATAAAGTTGCTGGCATGGGTATTTTTTTAAATCTCAATGTATACTCGGTCCATTGCAAAAAGAATTAGCCATGTACCTTTTCAGCTGAATAAACACATTTTTGGGGCCCCTATTTGGGGCCATCAGGGCCTTCCGTACAGGATATGGCCCGGCAGCAACACTTTTCCTTAATCACTGCCTTCATGCCAACATGATGGGACCATCAAACCTTTTGTACCCGATCAGCTGAATAAACTCTCCCAGCCCCCGGACTAAGATGTCCTAAGGGGGTGGATGTCCGGGGGGTGGATGTCCGGGTGGTGGATGTTCGGGGGGTGGATGTCCAGGGGGTAGATGTCCGGATACGCTACGCAACGCATCTAGCTCGCGTATGTGGCGCGCGCCAGAGGGCAATTTGGGTTTGAATTTGTTTGTTCATCACATTTCACTTTCCGAAGAAAAAAATCGAAACTAGTGAAAGTGATTTTTTTCGACTTTTCTTCCATTTTCTTTCCTTGACGGATAACATATTGCATCATTTCGTGTATATATAAATAAGAGCGCGGAACGTGTATATACATGCTTGCGTCATGATCTGTGACGTCAATGATGGAATAGTGCACTATTCCATCATTGACGTCACGGAATAGCAATTTTTCTTCAGTGGGCGTTTCATTTTCAACATAATCACAAAATAGTGAGAATATTTGGTCACATGATGCTATCGAAACCAATCAGCATGATTTAATTTATGTAGGATATAAATATATATATATATTGTGAAAGAAAGGGATGAAGAGAACAATATTAAATCAAGGTTCCCCAGAGCTATCTGCCCTTTGGAAAAATTGGTAATGCCGATAAAATGTCTCTGCCGGGAATCGAACCCGGGCACCAAGCTTTGAACGCCGGTGCCTTAACCACTAGACCACAGAGACGGGTTAGTGGCTAGGGCGACCCCGACCCGAGTGACCATCAGATAGACATATTTTCAACACTATACCAATCATAATTTCCTTGGTCGGGTGTAGGTTGGTTTTGAACAATGACAAGCCGCCATGCCTCAGCTGGATCAAAGCTATTGCTTTGATGCAGTACACGTATGAGAGAAAGTATACAAATGTGTGAAAGAGTTGCCAAAGTTGTTGTACATGTATAATTTCACACACACACACACACACACACACACACACATATATATATATATATATATATATATATACATAATATACAAACATACCAGGCTTTGAGTAAGTATATAGTATAGATATATGGACTGCTTTGAGAGGCATGGTTGTTTCTAGAGGCTCAAGGGGACTGCAACGCGACTATGCCCGAGGGCTTTGCCCGAGGGCATGGTCTGGCCGGTGCAGTACCCGCGAGCCGAAAGAAACAACCATGTCTCGAAAATAAAGGCAGTCCATATATATTTTATGAACCGAATTAAACGTTAGATCTAGTCTAGGTATAACTTAGGCTAGATCGTATCCAAATTAAGCCTAAAACTAAAGCCCTAGCCCAGGCTAACGTTAGGCCCAAATTATTTTTTAGGCCCTAACAGTTAGGCCTATATTTATTTTAGGAACCAAATTAGGGTCTGAAACAGATCTAGATTCTACAGTAGATCTGACTGAGCCTTATTCTTAATCTCCAATAGAGTCTAACTTTAGATCTAACGTTAGATCCAACTTAGGCCTAACTTACGTCAGATCTGACTTAGATTAAATGGAACATTTAATACGTCTAAGTTAGTTAGTTAGATCTAGGCTATCATCTAGATCTAGAGGGTTACATCTAGATCTAGTTCTACTCTAGTCTTACTTCTGAGCTAACGTAGGCCCAAGTTAGATCATTACTTTTATTAGAGTTTTGTTTAGACCTTACGCCCCGACCCAGCTTAACGTTGTCGTTTGTCATAATGGTACCTGGCTAAAACGTTAGAAAGTGCAATGATGACTCAGCCGACTCACCTTTTGCGAGCATGCATTTGTTTTTGAATGAACAGTCAACTGCAACAATACTTGATGATTGATACATCTGTTATGTCCTTAATAAATTCGTCTTCTTTTCAATAATGCCGTATTTTTTAACAGGAGTAAACAAGCAAAACTCAAAGATCGGCATCGTTCCATCGATATGTCATATCCGTTGCGCGCACTTGCGCAATAAGCGCGTAAATGCGCGAATTGTTTAAAACTTTCGATCAAATCGCGCGGATATTTATGGTATCCGCAATTACCGCAGGAAGCAACATTTTGCACGCAATCAAATGGAGATCTCAGCCAAATTTTGCCATGCCCGTCGTTAAGGGGCGGGTCAGGGGGCAACGGGCAGAAATCTTGTTAACTATGCCCGTTGCCCTTGGTAACCACCTTAGTTTGTTGTTTTGCAGGCATGGTTGATTACATGACCTCAATTTCGACCAATCAGAGGAACGGATTATTCGACATTCTTAAAGAGAGGTTTATAATGGGAATTATTCATCCGAGGTTGGACTGGCATTGCTATTTTGTAATAGTGATTTTGCCAGTACAACCGAGGATTAATAATTCCCTCTATACTTTCGAAATAAAGGCCTGGTATATTTGTTTTATATCCTACTTTGATACCTTTCATAAACCCAATTATGCGGCTAATAGCAGCATAATTTGGTCGTAAAATCGGAGGAGGACCAGAGTTATACCCCTTTCATAATCCCATCCTCCAATTAGAGTAATGCGGATAATTCAATAAAAATTGCGTTCACAAACTCCGAAAATAATCCGCACTATTTTTACGAGCGCCCGTCCTGAAAAAGGCGGATAATCGTCATGACAACTGCACACGCCCCCTCCGATGCGGTTGTGTTGGAAAAGGGTGACCTTATGACTGCACCATGACAATTATCCGCATTATTTGAAAATGCGTTCATAAAGTCAAAATCTGGTCCCGATGCCGCTATTATGCGGATAATTGCAGCATCAAAATAATGCGGATAACTCTGGTCCTCCTCCGATTTTACGACCAAATTATGCTGCTATTAGCCGCATAATTGGGTTTATGAAAGGTTATCCGCATTTTTTTGATCTCCCTTCAAAAATTTATTTTCTTCATAAAAATTATGTACAATATATCATTCGATTTTTTTAATGATAAAACCCGTGTTAAATGAATAGGGAGAATATCAATAATGGCAATGCGCATTTAGTAATGAAGCCCTGCGCGTAAGCGCAAGAAATGCGTTGAATCTTGATTTGTATAGTGACGTCACTATTCACTTTTCACTTTTCCTGACCCGTGCAACTATCATGGTTTGTAAACATTTCTTTGTAGGTGATATAAGAGTAGTATCATCAGCATATGCTAAGCATCCCTCAAACATGTCAAAATAATTACCAATAACAACCAATCCCTTCTTGTTCAAGTTTTACATGCAGATCAAAAACAGATCTAAACCAAAAACAGAATAGGAAATTATACTCCTCCTTGTTTTACTCCGTTACATACAGAAAACTTTGTAGACTTTTGACTTCACCACTTAACCTGTAATGCCTGATTTGTGTACATATTAATTTTAAAAATCCAAGAATCAGAGGAGATATATCTCTTTTCATTAACAACCCGAATAGTTTACCATAGTTGACCCTATCAAAGCCTTTGATGCATCAAGCATAGCAACATATACATTACTTTTAAAAGAATTATGATACGAAATAGTTACTAGCATTGCAAGTGTACAATGAGTAGTTGATGAACCAAAATTGTAAATCCGAAGTAGTCAATGCAAGATTTTCCTTCAGCATAATCACAAAATCAAATATTTTACGCACAATACTTCCCAAGGTAATTGTTCTATAATTACCCGAACACCCTAAGAGTTTTCTCTTGTCTTTAGGAATCGGAATCATTGTACCACGTGACAAACTATTAGGACAATTACCGCGAACAAGCATACAGTTCATTAAACATAATGAGCCAATGTTGTGGTGCCATGTATAAAATGATCTGAAACTAAACCTTCTTCACCATCTGATTTGCCATGCTTCAAACCTTCTATAGCTTCTTATACGTCACGAACTTGTACTACAAAATCAATGCCTCCCTGATTAACTAATTTAGAATCAATTTGAAGTTTTATTTTCCCATTTCCTGCAGATTATAAGGTACACTATACATGTACAGTTCCTCATATTTGTCCTGAAAAAAATATTACATATATCGGTATCATCTGAACACCCGTCAAAACAACAAAATTGTTCCTTCCTTTTATTTTCTAAACCTCTTTCCACAAATCTCTGTAATTATTTTTACTTGATAGCTTCAGCCATTTTTTTTTTCAGTTCTAATAAATTCAGAATCTTTAATGACCCGTTTAACATCTTGTTAGTATTGTGCTCTAGACATTCTAAATAAATGAATAAAATAAATACAAATAAATAATTAATCCAGACGCCAATATCAGGTCAAAATCCTACACGAGCTTGTGAACCATTTTCAATTAAACTAACTTGAGAATCGATAATAAATGTATTTTGAAATGGATTTCAATACAACCCTTAGAGGAATAGGACATCATTGACCTCTGGATTCATTCATTGCAGTCACGCCTTAATTTGGCGCAAACCAAAATTTACATCACTGCAAAGAATACCTCCTGGTCATCCAAGCGTTATTACATACCACAAGAGTATGGTATTAAGTTATTTGGGAGAACATACTCTTTCAGGTGATACATAATAATTATGTGTTCATGGAATATTTTTCCTTAAATTGGGAGCTTGTGAGGTGTCAATTTTTTTTTTTTACTCACACGGTAGTTCTTTACCGGGTTCTTAACAAATGTCAAATTTGCAACAGGTTGATTCTACCAAATTTCTCGGACTCTATATTGATCATGACTTCCCGTGCAAATTTCAACTAAATTATATATTTAAACTATTCTCTCGAAACACTGGTATTCTAAATAAACTAAAATGTTTCTTTTCCTGATTACATTTAAAAAATGTATATATTTTCACGTGTTGCGTTATTATTATGGAATATTGCAGGCCTGGGGAAACTGCAATAAAAATAACAAAATATTCACAATACAAGAACGAGCACTTAGGGTGATCAATCAAGTTTGGTATTATTTCTACACAAATTCCTTATTTTTCACAAAAAGAATCATTAAGACTTCAGTTGCTAAGAGAACAATAGCTTTTGAAGGATCCACGTTTTGGAATGGTCTCCCCCACGATGTGGAACAAAGTACCTTACTAAATATTTTCAAATGTAAATTGGTGTTGATTAATACTGTAAGTTTACGCTCTGACTGGGTGATAGTGGCAAACACATTTTTTTAATGTACACTCTTTAAAACATGCGTGCGCGTGTTTTGGATTTAGACCTAGAATCTGGGCATTCCAAATACATGTTTTCTTCATCATGAAAATTGATAATGCGAGCGCGAAGGGGAATTTCAAGTAGTTTGTTATAGAATTAATACAGAGGTAAACATAAATTACCAATCAAAATGCGAGCGCGCAGCGCTAGTTGATACGTTTAGACACTCAGACCTGAAAAGGGATACTTTTAAAACGTTATGGAATACACAAAGACAGTAAGGTACTTGGCAAATAAAATAATGCGAGCGCGTAGCGCGAGCTAAAAATGTAGATATTCAGAACAGAAAACGGACATTTAGAAAACCTTTTTAAAATCAATTTGTAAATCAAACAATCACTACTGTTTTCATAATGATTTTAATGCTGCTATCTTGTGTTCAGACATCTCGGACCATTTGCCATTTTTTTTGTGTTAATAAGGGTGATTTTGTTGATAAAAGATCTAACAACCAGGCTACATTTAAGCGATTAATCACAGACGAAAGGATTTTAACCTTTAAGCAAAATCTACTCGGAATTGATTGGCATGACTTGTATCTGCTCGAAAATCCAGATGAATCTTATGATTATTTTATTCGTCTATTTACTGATTTATGTAATCGATGTTTTCCTCTTGTCAAAGTGACAAATAAGAAGAAAATTAAGAAACCATGGGTTACTAGTGGATTACTAAAGTCATTCAATCGCAAACATCACTTATATTCTAAATATGTCAAAACGCCAAGTAGTACTAATAAAAGAAAAGATGTTGAATATGAAAATGTTCTTGTTACAATGCTTCGCTTAGCAAAGCAACAATTTTATGACTACCTTTTTCAAAGTGTTAAAGGGGATATTATAGGAAAACTTAAAGGGGATATTATAGGATAACTTGGTCACACATCAATGAAATATTGGGCAGGGGTAAGAAGCAATCGATCCCCTCAGAGATGTTCCATGAGGGGTCATCTCTAGTGTCAACTAAGCATAAAGCTGAATGTTTTAACAAGTATTTCATTGGACTGCCTGCAAAATTAAATACAGAAATTCCAACAGTGCCACAGTCTTTTCTTGAATATTTAAAGCTAAACTTTGATAATTCTTCTCTGTTTCTTAGACCAACTTCTGTCTCCGAAATAATCAATTTTGTTTCATCACTTAAGTCATCAAAATCAGGTGGTTCTGATGATAGCCCCTAAGGTTGTTAAGGAATGTATTCATTACTTTGTTGAACCATAATGTGTTATTCTTAATAACTCCTTATCTCTTGGAATAGTTCCATCGAAGATAAAGGTAGCTAAGGTTGTTCCTGTTTTCAAAAAAGATGCCAAGAAGAGTATTGCAAATTACACACCTATAGCTCTTTTGCCAATATCTTCTAAGATCTTGGAGAAAATTGTCTACAAGCGGTTAAATGAGTTTTTGTTGAGAAGAAACATTTTGATCCCTCAGCAATTTGGCTTCCGTAAACACTTCTCTACTAGCATGGGAGTTTTCAACTTATTAAATAGTATTATAGAATCATTTGATAATGGTATTTTTTTCCTTGGAATTTTCCTTGATTTGTCCAAGGCATTTGATACGATTGATCATGCCATCCTTCTCAGTAAACTTGAGCACTATGGAGTACGCGCAGTAGCATTGGCTTGGTTCATGCATAGCTACCTACATGATATGTCATGGTTGATGGTGTAAAATCACAATCTGGTAATACTCACTACGGTGTGCCCCAGGGTTCGGTACTCGGTCCTTTATTATTTTTGATCTATATCAATGATATCATTAACTCATCAAATATATTTTTGTATTCTTTGTTTGCTGATGACACTAGTTTGTTATTGTCTCATATAAACGTTGTTACTCTTATGTCGGTTGCGAATATATAAATAAAAAAAAGTTACTAGCTTGGTTCTGTTGTAATAAACTTTTGCTGAATGTTGAAAAAACTAAATGTATTATTTTTCGATCAAGAGGCAAAATCATTCCAGAAACTGTGGATAATCTTGATGTTGAAGGCCACAATGTTGCTCGTAGTGAGCATGTTCAATTTCTAGGAGTAATTATCGATGAGCATTTGACTTGGAAACCCCACTTAGAGTCAGTGTGTACAAACGTTTCTCGAGGTGTTGGTGTTATATGTAGATTAAGATGTGTATTACCTGAGCTATTTAAAAAACTTTATATACCAGCATTGTGCTTCCCTACCTGACCTATACTGCAATGTTGCATGGGGCAATACTTTTAAGACTTACATTGACAAACTAAAAGTTTTACAGAAGAAAATTTTGAGGCTTATCACCAATTCAACTTTCAGACATCCTAGTAAACCCTTATTCCTTCAGTTAAAGTTCTTCCACTTGATGAGTTAGTAGCATTTAATCGTTTTATTTTCATGTTTAATCTTCGTTTTTGTCCACAAATTTGCCACCTTAAAGATATCTTTCCCCTTAACTCCCAAATACATAATTACAATACACGTCAACAAAACCTTATCCAACGACCTTATGTAAAAACTAATGTATCCTTGAATTATTTCATAACATCTTGTATTAAAGAGTGGAACCGGTTGCCTGCTGATATGAGGAACTGTACAACTCTTTATCGGTTTAAAGTACAATGTAAAAGATATCTCTTTGATAATCTGGGTTAAATCTAGTATAGAAAATGTTGTTCTATAAAACTACGAGTTACCACGTAGCTGGGCAGCATAGTCTTGTGTGAGTGTGTGTGTGTGTGTGTGGGGGTGAGGGTGTGTATGTGTTGCATATTTGTTTTGCTTATCTTTTTTTCCTTTACATATCTGTATTTTATTCTTATTATGTACAGTATATTCCTTCACTGTTCACATCTCATTTATTGTAGGGCCCCACTCACAAGCTCTGCTTTTTAGGGGTCCTCGAAAACCTCTCATATATTATTTGTATTTGTATTATCTGTTCATTGATTTGTACTTATACATGTATGTCTGTTTTTTTAATAAATTAAACTTGAAACTTGAACTTGAATATGAAAGCTCGATATCCGAGCTGAAATATGTTTTGTAAATTGCCTTTGACCTTGGTATTGTAAGCTCCATATCAGCCTATTGAGCAAGATATGTATCTCATCGAACAGGCAATGCGAGCGCCAAGCTCGAGCGAAAATTTTATATAGTGACATGAAAGATTTTCTTTTTTTTTCCAAGTAGTCCCTCCCCTCACCTTTCTATTCACTCGTCTTCCTCCTCTTCTTTTTCCTCCTTTCCTTTTTTTCTTTTTTTTTTGCTCCGCAAATAGGGGGGCGAACCCCACGCCCCCCTGGATCTGCTTATGGAGACTTCATTTTTTGTTATCCTGCAGACTGAACAAGCGTTGCTTTTTTAATGCAGGTTCTTCCCATATTTCACCATAACATTCTAAATTGTTTTTGGTTTCATTTCGTTGTATTATTTAATTGAGATGAATGGCATGTCTGATTTGTACACCAAGTTAATTCTGATGATGTTATATTGTTTCTGTCTTATGTTCATAATCAAGTGAAATGTGTAAAATTTCTTGGGGCCTAATCGACTTTTAGAGATTTGAATTGAAAGGGGGCACCCTTATCTAAAAAGAAATAAGGCAAAGTTAATCAAGAAATACGTTGAAATTTTTCATCAATATCTGACGAATATAAGTTATTAGATTTTAGTATTTGGCAATATTCTCTTAAATCATTCATAAGCATGCCATCATATCCATAAGGTGGGCGTGTGATTATGATATTATAACTTAGATCTATCTTATTCACTAGCGACCGTGTGGGCGTGTGATTATGATATTATAACTTAGATCTATCTTATTCACTAGCGACCGTGTGGGCGTGTGATTATGATATTATAACTTAGATCTATCTTATTCACTAGCGACCGTGTGGGCGTGTGATTATGATATTATAACTTAGATCTATCTTATTCACTAGCGACCGTGTGGGCGTGTGATTATGATATTATAACTTAGATCTATCTTATTCACTAGCGACCGTGTGGGCATGTGATTATGATATTATAACTTAGATCTATCTTATTCATTAGCGACCGTGTGGGCGTGTGATTATGATATTATAACTTAGATCTATCTTATTCACTAGCGACCGTGTGGGCGTGTGATTATGATATTATAACTCAGATCTATCTTATTCACTAGCGACCGTGTAGGCGTGTGATTATGATATTATAACTTAGATCTATCTTATTCACTAGCGACCGTGTGGACGTGTGATTATGATATTATAACTTAGATCTATCTTATTCACTAGCGACCGTGTGGGCGTGTGATTATGATATTATAACTTAGATCTATCTTATTCACTAGCGACCGTGTGGGCGTGTGATTATGATAATATAACTTAGATCTATCTTATTCACTAGCGACCGTGTGGGCGTGTGATTATGATATTATAACTTAGATCTATCTTATTCACTAGCGACCGTGTGGGCGTGTGATTATGATATTATAACTTAGATCTATCTTATGCACTAACGACCGTGTAGGCGTGTGATTATGATATTATAACTTAGATCTATCTTATGCACTAACGACCGTGTAGGCGTGTGATTATGATATTATAACTTAGATCTATCTTATTCACTAACGACCGTGTGGGCGTGTGATTATGATATTATAACTTAGATCTATCTTATTCACTAGCGACCGTGTAGGCGTGTGATTATGATATTATAACTTAGATCTATCTTATTCACTAGCGACTGTGTGGACGTGTGATTATGATATTATAACTTAGATCTATCTTATTCACTAGCGACCGTGTGGGCGTGTGATTATGATATTATAACTTAGATCTATCTTATTCACTAGCGACCGTGTGGGCGTGTGATTATGATAATATAACTTAGATCTATCTTATTCACTAGCGACCGTGTGGGCGTGTGATTATGATATTATAACTTAGATCTATCTTATTCACTAGCGACCGTGTGGGCGTGTGATTATGATATTATAACTTAGATCTATCTTATGCACTAACGACCGTGTAGGCGTGTGATTATGATATTATAACTTAGATCTATCTTATGCACTAACGACCGTGTGGGCGTGTGATTATGATATTATAACTTAGATCTATCTTAGTCACTAGCGACCGTGTGGGCGTGTGATTATGATATTATAACTTAGATCTATCTTATGCACTAACGACCGTGTAGGCGTGTGATTATGATATTATATCACTTAGATCTATCTTATGCACTAACGACCGTGTAGGCGTGTGATTATGATACTATAACTTAGATCTATCTTATGCAGTAACGACCGTGTAGGCGTGTGATTATGATATTATAACTTGGATCTATCTTAGTCACTAGCGACCGTGTGGGCGTGTGATTATGATATTATAACTTAGATCTATCTTATGCACTAACGACCGTGTAGGCGTGTGATTATGATATTATAACTTAGATCTATCTTATGCACTAACGACCGTGTAGGCGTGTGATTATGATATTATAACTTAGATCTATCTTATTCACTAGCGACCGTGTAGGCGTGTGATTATGATATTATAACTTAGATCTATCTTATTCACTAGCGACCGTGTGGGCGTGTGATTATGATATTATAACTTAGATCTATCTTATTCACTAGCGACCGTGTGGGCATGTGATTATGATATTATAACTTAGATCTATCTTATTAACTAGCGACCGTGTAGGCGTGTGATTATGATATTATAACTTAGATCTATCTTATTAACTAGCGACCGTGTAGGCGTGTGATTGTGATATTATAACTTAGATCTATCTTATTAACTAGCGACCGTGTAGGCGTGTGATTATGATATTATAACTTAGATCTATCTTATTCACTAGCGACCGTGTGGGCGTGTGATTATGATATTATAACTTAGATCTATCTTATTCACTAGCGACCGTGTAGGCGTGTGATTATGATATTATAACTTAGATCTATCTTATTCACTAGCGACCGTGTGGGCGTGTGATTATGATATTATAACTTAGATCTATCTTATTCACTAACGACCGTGTGGGCGTGTGATTATGATATTATAACTTAGATCTATCTTATTCACTAGCGACCGTGTGGGCGTGTGATTATGACATTATAACTTAGATCTATCTTATTCACTAGCGACCGTGTGGGCGTGTGATTATGATATTATAACTTAGATCTATCTTATTCACTAACGACCGAGTAGGCGTGTGATTATGATATTATAACTTAGATCTATCTTATTCACTAACGACCGTGTGGGCGTGTGATTATGATATTATAACTTAGATCTATCTTATTCACAAGCGACCGTGTAGGCGTGTGATTATGATATCATAACTTAGATCTATCTTATTCACTAGCGACCGTGTGGGCGTGTGATTATGATATTATAACTTAGATCTATCTTATTCACTAACGACCGTGTAGGCGTGTGATTATGATATTATAACTTAGATCTATCTTATTCACTAACGACCGTGTAGGCGTGTGATTATGATATTATAACTTAGATCTATCTTATTCACTGGCGACCGTGTGGGCGTGTGATTATGATATTATAACTAGCGACCGTGTTTAGGCTTCTGTTTTTCCGTTCACTTTTTGTGCATAAATTATTACCAGTATTTTTTAATGCATGTTCACAATTACATTCCTCGTTTAATACTTCATATTCTGCATACACCAGCAGTTTTGCTTTAACCATGTATCTACGGTTTACTGCATGTGGCTCAGCAGTATGAATGTCGATCGGTAGATATCATGACTGACATAGCTATTTCTTGCATTACATTTTATCCCATTCTCATGCTGTCGCGTGAGACTTGTTTCTTTCAATATTACAAAACTTACTTTTGCAAATGCATCAATTTAAAAACATTTTCCAAATATTATTATTCTATCCATGAAAATAATGATGCAAAGATGAAAAATGTCTAAAGGCGACCGCACACCTTACGACTGGTCTGCGACCCGATTTTGGAACAAATCGCATTTTGCTCATTTTCTGAAGATGTGAATGGAACATATCATTTTTTTTAAGGTTAAAATTAATTGAAATAATGATATTATAACAATTTTGAAAGATTGCAAGTCCTTATTTTGGTGTAAAGTCCAAATTAGTTTCAAATCGTAGCCAATCGTACGACTGCTATGACGTCATTACGACTAGATATTAAATTCGCTTTTATTCTAAGAAGGATGATAGCATAGCCACGAATTTGATCATAGGTATTCGTATGATGATTTAGAACATTACACAGTAAGATATTCCAAGTCTCAATATTAGCATCAAATTCTATTACATTTTATTCTGAAATCGGGTCGCAGACCAGTCGTAAGGTGTGCGGTGGCCTTAAGGTCACAGACATTCTTACCTCAGGGCCAGTTGCGTAACTACGGGGGGGGGGGCATGGGGGGCACGTGCCCCCCCCCCCCCCCCAATCGGCTGGCCAAAAAAAAAAAGGGGGGGAGGAGAAAAAGAGGGAGAAAGGAAGAGAAACGTAGTGGGAAAGAAAAAATTATTGTTCATTGAAATGTTATATTATAATTATGTTTTGTTATATTACATAAGAAACTTTTTTTTCATTACTTTATATGAAACATAATTTGCTCAGGGCCTATGTCTTCATTGTTCCTGGTGCTCGCATTGTCTGTTTAACGAGATTTATAATCCTGTTGTACTCAAACCTCCCGTTTTCAAGTCAATATAAGCCAAATATATTTCTCGCACTTCGAGTTATTATTGTTTTATATAGTGACATAATTATGCTTCTTTTTCATGACTACTTAAAGTGATCGCCCCATTATAAGGTCTTAATGTTAAACATTTCCTGTCCGTGCTTACGTTTGCATCAGTGGATTGGTGAGATGTGTCTGCTCTTCATGAATTCCTAAAATCAGTCCTTAAAATGTCCCTTTTTCTGATCTGAATACCAAAAATTTTCAGCTCGCGCTTCGTGCTCGCATAATTTGCTTAGTAAAATACGTATGGTCTTAGTGCATTCCTACAAACTAGCCTTAAAATGCCCCTCTTTAGATCTGAATTTCTTTAATTTTCCCTTCTAAAGTCCTTGCAATACTCGATTAGGGAAATGCGGATGATAATCATGATTACAATGAGTGCAATTGCTTCATGTGTTTAGATGTACAAAATCAGCAAGCGCTTGGTACTCGAATAAGATGACTATGGTGATTGGTGAGATATGTATACTCCTAATGGATTCCTAAAATATAGTCCTTAAAATGTCCCTGTTTGGGGGTCAATATATACAAAAATTTCAGCTCGCGCTTCGCGCTCGCAATGTTTGTTTAGCGAGACAGGTACGTATCATCATAACAAAAATTTGCTTATAATGTCCCTTTTTTAGGTCTGAATATCAAAAATTTTCAGCTCGCGCTTCGCGCTCGCATTATTTGATCAGTGGGATACATAGTTGTTTTATGGCACTATCCTTAAGCGTGGAGCGTTGTGGCCCAGTGGATTAGTCTTCAGACTTTGAAACAGAGGGTCGTGGGTTCGAATCCCAGCCATGGCGTAATTTCCTTCGGCAAGAAACTGATCCACAATGTGCTGCACTCAACCCAGGTGAGGTAAATGGGTACCGGTAGGAAGTAATTCCTTAAAAAGCTGTGTGCGCTATGAACGCCTAGCTTAGCCGGGTAATATAGGAGCGCCTTGAGCACCTAACAAGGTGGATATGTGCGCAATATAAATACCCTATATTATTATTATTATTAAAATGTTTCTATTAGGTCAGTAAACCTGGCAACTGAGCGCGCTCACTAAGTGACTCAAAATTTTTCTGGTGCCCCCCCCACCCCCCCATGCCGTGACCCACTGCCACTGCTCAAGTGAAGAAATGGTTTGAATCTTCCAAAAACTTTCGACCAACCACAGGCTAGGTATTGTGCAAATCTCATCACGAGAGGGTGCTTTCCATATTGGAAAGCACCCTCTCGTGTACACAAAATCGGATCTCTGTGTTGTGCCAGAGCATGGACCAAGAGGTCTGGCAGACTGTTTTGTCATCCCGTTCTTCTTATTATTTTCCTTAATTCCTCTTCTTCTTCTTTCTTTCTTTCTTTCTTTCTTTCTTTCTTTCTTTCTTTCTTTCTTTCTTTCTTTCTTTCTTTCTTTCTTTCTTTCTTTCTTTCTTTCTTTCTTTCTTTCTTTCTTTCTTTCTTTCTTTCTCTCTCTCTCTTTCTTTCTTTCCTTTTGAATTTTTTTATATTTCTTTATGTTTTATTGGGTTTCATAATTTTCAAAATCACAGATAATAAATACATACGTAATTTAAAAGAAGAAAAAAGTAAGTTAAGTAAAGCAGCATACACATTATTAGTGTACACAATACCGCTGATCAAAAACTAATTAACAAGCGATTAACCAGTAGTTAACTTGAGGCAGTCACTTTATCTCTTTTACGTACTCATCTCCCATTTAGCAAAGGGTTAAACAAATTGTAATTTTTCTTATCAAATATGAACAAGCTCCTTTTCATTCTCAAATGGGCCAGTCTACACATTCAGACATTTTTTTAGTTACAGAAATTATTGACAATAAGAAATTACAATGAAAACTTCCATTGCCATAAATGACCTGCTACTTTAGCACTTTTTATTGGTAATATGATATTTGATATCTTTGATAAAGTTTAGAAGATCGTAACTTCATTATAATCACCAAGTTTTGATTAAAGCCTATTAAACGCAACTTTTGAAAAAGACTCAGCCCATGTATTATATTTTTGGTAAGCATTGTGCGTTAAAAACAAAATAAACCTTGTTAAAGGACAAGTCCACCCCAACAAAAAGCTGTTTTAAATAGAAAGAGAAAATTCAAACAAGAATAACTCTGAATATTTCATCAAAATCGGATGTAAAATAAGAAAGTTATAATATTTTAAAGTTTTGCTTAATTTCACAAAACAATTACATGCACATCCTGTTCGGTATGCAAATGAGGGGACCGATGACATCACCCACTCACCATTTCTTTTGTATTTTATTATATGAAATATTTTGATTTTCTCGTCATTGTCATGTGAAACTAAGTTTCATTCCTCCCTGAACACATGGAATTCCAATTATTTTCACATTTTGTGGTTCAGGCAAGGAGGTCCTAATTGTCAAATTCGTAAAAATTGAAATATTGTATAATTCAAACAATGAAAAACAAAAGAAATAGTGAGTGAGTGACATCATCGACTCTCTCATTTTGCATATTACTGACTTGAGCATAGAACTGTTTTGTGGAAAATAAGTAAAATGTTAAAATGTCATAATTTTCTTATTTTATATCCGATTTTGATGAAGTTTTCAGCGTTATTAATGTTCAGTGATTTTTCTCTATTCATTTCAATCAACTGTTTTCTGGGGTGGACTTGACCTTTAAGATAAAATGTTTATCCCAAAGATAAGCCTAAATATTTTCTTTAAAAAAATTATGATGAGATATCTTCATGTCATAATTTTTTTATTTTAATACATAACATTTCATTATTTTTTCTAATTTCATATATTATATTAATGCAAGTGTTTTCATTGAAATGGTTCTCGAGTTGAGGCCTCACCCACCACATATTCTGGTTGCTGGTTTTCAGGGAAGGGATGGTTCCAAATAAAAATTGAATTAAATCTCGGTTAATTTAATAGAATATAAAAATATATAAATAGTACACGATGTAATCCGAAGACTAATATTGCGCAATTTTTGCATATGAATAAGATTTACATTCATGGATTTTATCATATACATTTAAAATGTCTACATTTGAAAGAAAAACGGTTCATTGGTTGAGACGTGACAAAGCTGGCCCATAGTGTAGCCCTACAAACGAGTGCCGTTTACTGACAAACGATGGAGTAGGCGGCCTACAGGCCTATAATCATTTGGGGGACCATTTTATGAAAGTTTTCAACACTGACAAGTCCATTTTCTCCGACAGTTACTATTACAATCAGAGGCCAGTGAATCTAAAGGCCACCGCACACCTTTTGCTAATTTTCTGAGAATATGAATGGAACATATCATTTTATTACAGGTTGAAATTAATCGAAAGAATACTATTATAATCATTTTGAAAGATTGCAAGCCTTTATTTTGGAGTTAAGGCCAATTTAGTTTCAAATCGTAGCCAATCGTACGACTGCTATGACGTCATTGCGACTAGATATTAAATTTGTTTTTATTCTAAGAAGGATGATAGCATATTCACAGATTTGAACATATGTATTCGTACAATAATTTCGAACATTACACAGTAAGATATTCCATGCAATATTAGCATCAAATTATACTACGTGTTATTCCAAAATCGGGTCGCAGACCGATCGCAAGGTGTGCGGTCACCTTAAGTCGATGCCAATCAAAACCAAGGATTTTCCTGAAATTATCTATACACTGTCAATTTAATGGCCAGCACTGACAACTTTCGTAAAATTGCCCCCGCTACTGAACAAACTATTAGAAGAGCGCCATCTATGGTCGTTTTGTCTTCCTTTGAAAAGAAATGATGAAATAGGTCAAGAAACCAGATGCCCTTAATTAAACCTCGATTATTAAATTGATGAGCCAAAACTTAGGAAAGGACTGACATATTACGGGGCATAATTTCTATAAAAAAAAAGCTCAGAGCGAGTGAGCATAATGTATAACAAATTTCATGCAATATATGTCAATAACACATTATCAAGATAATAAAATATAAAATTTCACCCTTTTATATACCTCTCCTTTAATTATCCGCAAATTTTCGAGGGGTCCATTATCTGGTGTGGTTTTGGCAATAGTAAATAATTTTTGGAATGCCCACGTCACACCACCTGGGAAGTACGGGATGATGAACAAAATTCACCATTTGGCTATCGCGGGCCTATGATTTTCTCGGCTATATAGTGCATTATTGAATTGGCTTATTTCCAATTCGTCTAATGCCAATTCGTCCAGTTGCCAACTCATCTACTAACATTTGGTGTACCATCGGTTCGCCCATACGGGGCTATAATTGCCTATTCGTTCACTCATCATTTCGTATAATAACCAGGTGATCCAATAGCCATTTATTTCCATTTGGTCTAATTGCCGGACGTAAGTACGTTAACTGTGCAACATGAATGAAAATGAATTGGATATTAGACCAACGGGTTATGAGACGAAATGGTCATGCATAGACGAAATGGTGATTAGACGAATCGGATGGTTATTGGACCAAATGGTTGGTAGACGAAATGGCGCCGGGGGATTTGAAGGTGAAGACTCAAGTAGGGCATACGAGCCAACAGCCTATATCTAGCTCGATCCACCTCACGGTCCTGAACTACTCTCATCTGGCTATAGGTGCATTATCAGCAGTGTATAGTCTTTATATAGGCCCATTTGAATAACACACAAATTCACTCCTCAAAACATTAGGCCTATATAAAATATTTAAAAAAGTAGCAGAATATAGGCACCTTTCCACTCAAAACATTTCAGTTTCTGTTCATGCACACTCACATATTTTGTCCTCCTTTCACTTATATAGTTATCTCAATTAAAAGTGACTTATATAAGCACACAGCCGATGTGAGACAGTGCGTTTTTTTGTTGTTGTGGTTTTGTTTCAAAAGTATTCTTTCTGCAGTGACGTCATTACAAACAGCAATGAAATACTAGTACTAGGCTTATAGCTAGAGTAAAACTAAAACGCTGTTTAATTTGTGATCCTCACAGTATATAGTTATAATGCTTATTTTTTTAAAGAAGTAAAATGGCACTAAAAAATTAATAAAGTGTGTTGTGTAAGATTTTAAACACGTCTTGTTTAAACTGCATACTGTATAGGTTCATAATGATATTAAGGATTATGTCTTGTCTTTCAGTTGATGCCCATGCACTATCCTATCAACAAGTGTCGATTATTAAATAAAAAAAACATGAACTAACAAGACACACAATTCATATTCACTGAAACTAAGATTAAGAAATATAATACAGAAAAAAAGCTACATATCTTGTTGGCCAGTTCGATAATTTACAATAAAGCAAGGAGCTTGGTGTTACAGCCCCCTCCCCGGTCCCCCGACCCCCCCCCTAAATCAATCAATAGCAAAGCTACACAGTCGAGTCCCCCGAGTCTAGTACTATACTATACACACTGCACTGCTTTTATCACAGCGCAGCATTTATATTTCCGAGCGCGAGCAATCTCATCTCACCACCACTGAGGCAAAGGCCAGGATTTTTGTTCTCTTGGAATTCGATCACGGTGCAATGTACTACATATATCACAGCCTACCTCATGTTGAATTATACAAATGTAAGTAGATCTACCATGGAAGAAATGATACTGTTGATTTTGTTTCATGTGCAAGTGTAACTGTGTAAACTTCTTACTTCATCTTTTTCATCGATCGCTATACCGGTACACCCGGCTTACAGATGGTACGGTACAGTACCGTACGGTACGTATGTAGCGGGTACGGGGCTAGCGGGCTCAGGCGATGGTCGCTATCAGTTCTAACTTTTAGTTTTAGCTAGTAGGATGGGGGGTCGGGTGTCCGGACACTTTATATTTTTGAAGCCTTCTTTTTTGTCTTAAGATTACACTAAAAATATGAATTCAATAGTTGTAATCATCTTCTATTTTGTTCTCTATAATATTTACTAACATTTTGTACTAAAAATTGATGAAACTTCGCTTGTAATTTTTTCAAAATGACTTTCTAAAATTGATCGTCCGGACACACAACCTGTCCGGACACACAACAACTGGGTATACCGGTATACCCTACCAGCTTCAGCCTACACCTACCCGAATCTTCGGCTTGTTCGGGCGACAAATACTAAAAAACCAGTGACAAACTGTGGAGTAACTTTACAATCCAATGTCATAATCGACATTGGATTCTAACGTCCATGCGCAGTGAGTCGCCATCGGCAGTCTTCAACCTTCAATTTTGCACACAAAAAAAAAATTCTTACCCAAATCTTTGTATGAGATGAAAGTATCCACAAATCCTCTCAAATATATGATAAACTTTTCTCCTGAAATTGCTACAGTTTTTAGTAAGAACATCATGAATTACACACTTCCGGAACGGCGACACAATGATGGGTATGGTGAGACTACCACATATCGACCACCTCTTTTGAAACCGACCACCTTGCGCGTGTTAAAATTATCGCGTATTACAAACGATACGCGCGGGAGAGTAGGCGCAGTGTCTGTAGAAACGGTAAGAATCGATTTTACGAGAAAAAAAGAAGCAATAAAAAGTAAAAATTTAGTAGAATTAATCAAAATTGTATTGACCAGACACAAACCCCGCTGAAAAACCAAGAAATCCGATAGGAAACGGCTTTAGAACAAATATCCGTTGTCAATCGTCGAATCATGTGCCGGAGCTCGCAGTGGAAGTAGTGAGACGATAATTTAGCATGTTGACATCATAGAACTGATTTTGAAAAGTAAAAATATTTCACCACTGCGACAAGAATCGGCCGTAAACTTAGCGTAACGCGGGTGGTCGGTTTCAAAAGACGGGTGCAAATGAGCAAATGTAAAATCGTCGTATTCGTTGTTCGTCGATATATACGCGGATTGAATCGGAGTCGCCGAGCGAAACATGGGAATCTGATCTGCTCAATTTTCTGCACAAATGAGACGAAAACTGGGTAAAATTGATGAATATTTTCGCAGATGCGATGCTTAGAAGATTAGGTGATCGATAAGGGGTAGTTCCAACCATATAGTTTGAGTCGCCGATTCGAAAAATCCAATACATTTACTACACAGATATATCGCACATGCGCACACACACGCACCGATCGTACACAAAAGTGCATTGACTCAGCTGCGTTGTTGAAACCTCTCTGTGGGTTGAGATATACGTTGAGACGCCACCCCCTCTTATTTTGATAACAATTGACACCCCCACCTTCAAAATGAAATGATCGTGAGCATTTTTTTATAATCTATATTTTGATACCAAATATTGGTAACTTGAGCGGGCAGTTTTGGAAACATCGATTGCTTAGTGTGGGCGTCTCAAATCGTCGCCCGAGAAAAATGGCAGCTTAAATTCCACCGTACGGATCCAAATTTGCAAGTCTGACTTTGACTGCGCTAAACTCCTTTGTCTTTTGCTGGATTTTTTAACCAAACGTTGCAGCATTTCAGGGAATTACTGAGGATTAATATCAGATGCCACAAGACACTTTTCAACATTGCAAAAGATTTCTAGAACCATTGTAGTCAGGCAGTGACAGGTGAGTGGCGCAACAGTAAAAAAATTGCACATGGCGACTCACTGCGCATGGACGTAAAAGGTAATTAGCCCAAACTGTTTTGGTAAAAAAGGCAACACGTCATGTAAAAAAAGACATAATTTAAGCGTACTCTACAGTTCAACTGTACACTCAGTGAGTCAGTAACTAAACTTATCAGCTGGCAGCCGTCTGTTTCGAGGAGTTTTTTTAACATTTTTATTTTTTTAATTTTCTCCTCGTACACAGACGGCTCGCGATCGTGCAGCCAATGTTACTTTAGGGGGTTAACAATGCAAAATCTCTCTGATGGGGCTCATCGATTTTTGTCTTTAATTTTTATTTCATAAAAATATATAAAAACATAAAAAGCATGAAATGCACCAAAACAGAAAAAAAATAAACTTAAAAGGGGAAAAAACAGTGACTTACTTCGGCTGTCGCACAACTCCCACTTCCCTGGTTTATCCGAACTTAATACATAAACATATGGCTATTGAGTCCCTGTACAGATCGAGTTAGAACTTCGGTCACGTCTCTGTAATTGGTGAGTGGAGCTGACCAACTGAGTTCAGCGGAACAACCAATATAACAGAGACCGAAGCTTCTCCTTCAAATTATCAATGTCCTTGCCCTTTCTTGTATTGTAACTTTATTAAAGAAATGTCTCAAAATCAGTGATTTGAAGGTAATGAAGCCAGTTCACCACTATTCATTCACTGCCGAATCCAAATTGGCGAACCCAAATTGCGCACTGGTACTCATGCGCAATTTGCGTTTACCATTTTGGATTCGGCAGTGAATTAATACGTGTGGGGACTGGGATTGGGAACCGGCTTCAAATCACTGATTTTGAGACTCATACAAGAAAGGGCAAGGAGACAGGAGTGAGTCTGTGTCCAATAGTAAGGTGACTGCTCGACAGCCTTTGATCCAACAACAAACTACCTACATGTAATTTACCAGTCACCATTCTTTGACTACCTGTTTCACCAGAGAACAATAAATTCAGTCCACTTTTGTTTTTGTTGTTGGATCAAGCCCACTTTTTACATGCCGCCCTAAATACACCTGCTTTGTCACCGTCCGGGCGCCGACCTAATCGAGTGGTCACCGTAGTCCTAACAAAAAACTAAAACATTTTTCTTAAATTGATACATGTATGATTTGTGAAATTATTGTCTTCATCTTCCAAATTATAATGTAAATCACTTCTTTCATTGAAGCACTATAGCATTATTAGAACGGACAATACTTTCTGAAAGAATTTCAAGGTGGGAATTCATATAATCATCATATGATTTAGGTTGTAGAATAAAAATCTGCCAATAATATGAATCTCCCCATAAATTAATAAAATTGTACCGATTTGTGGGTGATTTGTAGCACATCACCATTGGACAAGTTTATTCAAACTTATTTACGTAAAGTGGATACGTAATTCATGCTGTAAAATTCTGACTTTGTACTATAAGTAAAAATATCTTCTGCATACATGTACAGTGGTATAAAACTGATAGAAACAGACAGAAGAAAATAAAATTGAAAACAATAACTTGACGTTGGATGGATGGATGGATGGATAGATAGATAGATGGTTTATTAATGAAATTGATTTTATTTTATTTTTATTCTTTAAATTAAATTTATTATTAATTGAAAAATTACATCATGACAAATTGTACATGTTTACATTTTCCACTTTCAGTGTAACTTCCCCAAAACCATTGCCTTTCAGATGAACGAACCAAACATTTCTTTTGTTGATGGTGGAAAAGAATATGGAGATGAAAAAGAGAATAAAACACATCAGAATAAAATATTCTAGCAACAAAAATTGAATTATAACAAAATGCCTGTAAAGGGATGGTCCAGGCTGGAGATATTTCTATCTCAATAAATAGAGTAAAGTTCACAGAGCAAAATGCTGAAATTTTGATCAAAATCAGATAACAAATAGTTATTGAATTTAAGAAATTTGCATTATTCCGGTATTACAGTTCTATATGTAGGCATGTCTTCATGAATATTCATTAGGTGGGCTGATGATGTCACATCACCTCTTGTTCTTTTGTATTTTATTATATGAAATAAGATTTATTCAAAAAAAATTTACCAAGAACTGAAACTATTGGATCGACAACTGATTAAAAAGTGCATTAGTTATTTATTGCTGCAACTTATTTCATCATAACAGAGACACATTATTTACACACGTATGAAAAATGAAACAATTGTGATATGTGATAACCAACAAAAGGTAGAGGGCAGCAACACACCAGTGTTGCTATTAGGAAGGTCCACTCGATACGCGCATACAATTGAAGTACCTGTACGTGCACAATTTGGTAGGCATGCCAATGAAACCAAAAACCGACACAATACACTCAGGGATTACTAGCAAGATAAATTAAAAGATTCTGACAACACTAGATTCAAATAATAGAAAAATAAAAATATCTCAACAATTGAATGATAATGTACCTTATTTTGAAAATAATTTTTAAATGAAATTATTGTCTTAATCTTTTTTAATCTGCGGCAAGTAGGATGAATTCTGTCATCAAATAAACCTAATCTCCTAATTTCACCCTGATTTTGCCAAGCTCATTTTGTGACCGCTCTTAAGCTCCACCCCTCACTCAGAGAACCATTATACATGTAGTAGATTGTAGAGTTAATTTTTTTTTTCATTTCCTAATTTTCAACAATTTTGTTATAAAAGTTTTTACATCAAATATCATGTATAAAAATATGAAACATTTATGTCTGTATTTTTCCTAAAATATTAAGTTGTGATGACAATGATTTTATGACGTTGCATATCAATTATCAAAACAAAGATGTGAGGTTGATACATTTTTCATCTAAATTTCGCTGCACCACATCAATGCGCCTACACAATCCAGCGCCATGGTGGTTTGACCGAGCATGCATGCCCGGCGCGGCTGGCGTCCCCGTAGGTTTGGCCGGTTTACCGGATGGTGGTATCTGAAATTCTGCATACATGCTTTCATAAATTGGTGTAAAATTATAGCATGAAAATACTACCTGTGACATAGACCTTCGCCCCTTGATAGTTCATAAGTCGATACCCGTCAGAATATACATGGCTCGATACTAAACCGGATAATTTCGGTCTAACGATGGACAAGGTCTAGGGCTTTGCTTTGCTCAAGTAGTGGCCGCATTCGATCTCAGCCTGATGGATTGCAAAAAGCTGGGTCGGATTTGTGGATATTATTCATACTGCACATATTTTTATGCTCCAATCTATACTATAAGTAAAAATTAAGATTCTAACCTTGAACATTTATCGTTGCTCAACTGCCTTTAATAGTGCCACAACAGTGACAGACCAAGTCCATATCCTTCGAGTCCATATCAAGCTTGGTCGAGTATGCGGCCAGCACTGTTGTTCGCGCATTATACGCGCACATACCCATATGTGACCGGGAAAGTTTCGGCGCTGTCAGGACAGAAGATCAAGGTCTTGGCTCTGGTGTTGGCTGGTGTAGTTTGGTAGGGGCAGCGAAATTAAGCAGAAGAACGGTATTAAATACAACGTCATCAGACTATGCATTTTTATTGATATGCAAACTACAAAAATCATGATTACCTTTTGTCTTACTTTTTTAGCAAAATACATTAAAGTTAATAAAATAATATTTAACGTTCTTTATTGAAGTTCTCAATATCCATGAAAAATATTGAAATTAAACAAACGAAAAAAATCAACTCTACAATCTACCCCCAATGGTTCTTTGAGTGAGGGGCGGAGCTTAGAGTGGTCACAAAATCTGAGCGGATTGGACCTTCCTAAAAGCAATACTGCAAAGTGTTGCTGCCCTCTACGTTCGTTGGTGAAAACATAAGAAAAAAAGAAAATGGGGATGGGACATCATCGGCCCACCTAATGAATATTCATAGAAAATGTGCACAACGGTTTTCAAAAAATATTTATGAACTTTAAAATTCAATAACTTCGTTATTTGTTGACCGATTTTGATAAAAATTTTCAGCATTTTGCTCTGTGAATATTACTCTATTTATTAAGATATGAATATTTTCAGCCCAGACCATCCCTTTAAACAATAGGCTACTTGGTAAAACATGCTGGTGTATATTACTAATTATGCTGTAGGTTATGATGCTGTTTGAATATTAATGAGCACTTGAGAGATTGGCTGGTACAGTACCCTAAAAACTAAGTACATGTATAAAGTACATGTAGTGTTTTGTATTTAAAAAAAAGAAGAAATTCAAGAAGAATGACGGAACCAGAACCACCGTTCCGAATGTAGTCGAATGTAACTTCTTTGAGATGCGATATCTTGAAGTTGAACAGTATGCAAATCTACAAGGGAGCAGAAATTAAACTTTGATGGTAAATTTGTAGGGGGCTGTGTTTGTAGCCAGGGGAGAGGAAGTTGAGAGGTCTTTAAATAGTCAACTCTCAACCGATGAAAGTGAATTTGTTGTGTTATTCTCAGGCGTCTTGGCCTTCCTTCAGTTCCTATGTATACAGATAGGTTGTTGATAAAGATCGGCAAGCTTGGCCTGGCCTGGTCGAGTAATTGGCTAGTTGTACACAAGAAATACATGTAGGCTTGTGTGCAAAGTACTATTGATGAAGATAGCCTAAGAAACTGTGAATGCTTGAACACTTTTGTTTGTGAAGCAATATTTCAAAACGGTGCAGAAAATATATGAACTTTCATTCATGTAGGCTAGATCTTTGGCTTTTAAATTCCAACAGTATTTTCAATACAGGATCATACACATGATGCACTTACATGTATGGGTCTAGTACATGTACAGTAAACTACCGGTATTTTCATTGCTTTGGATAATAGAATCCATGCGCTACTTGTATAAAGTTGAGCACATCTGTATGGACTGTCATGTACATGTACATGTAGGCCTACATGTGTGAAAGGTTGACAACTTTTGCATTTAATACATTTTTGCTTACAGTGTAGTTTGCATTCGCATTGCACTTTGAACTTCATAAGTCTTTATCTCACTCAGTAAACCCACTTTTTTTCTGAAAGTGAAAGGAAGTAGGCTGACAGCGAGAAAACTTTCCAGAAATACACATGCATGTATGAATTCAGATTTTGAATGATACAAAATTTGTTTGAAATGGAAAATAGCCCCTTGGCTTTGAAAATAATTAGTAAGTACAGTACCAATATTTACATGTAAACAGCACTACCCTTTTTGGTGGCCGACCTTTATGTCGCATGAGTGACGATCGACCACATGCACATTGATTTTCTTGACCCAAAGGTCTATTCTAGGGTTGGTCTTTGAGTCAAATGTCTCTGTCGAGAACAGATGCAAGGACATCCTACAACACCGTAAAGTATAGGCCTTCTGTATGCTAGAGTTTTGACAAGGCCTCGTGATTTGGCTATAGATACAATTCATCAAGTGGTACATGTAGCTGAAACAAGACAAGCGGTGAATGCGAGATTGAGTGTCTCGTTCCCCCAGGTTTGATCAATTGCATGTTTTCTTAAAGACTAGTCGCTCAGTTTCTGAGATACGCACCATAGCAGACATGTGGTCTCGGCTGATGTGTGTAGGAACATAATGTAAACAAGTATCAGGAAAATGGAATCTCCCTTTCTACAGGATGTGTCCTCATGAGGTTATAGACATACAAACAGTTGGCTTGTTTCCCCCTTCTTTTGATCGGTAGACTTTTGTTCCATTCGTGGTTTCAAAGAAGAACCCTTCCAATTTTGCTTGCCAATCATGCCATATGTTGTACATGTATTTAATAACCAACTATTTATGATTACATGTACATGTATGTTACATGTATAGAGCGGTGATAATTGATATTACTGTAAATTATTGGACTAAAATGTAAGTATTCAAATCATTTCTTCATCCTTTCGAGATTTCATTTACAGAATACAGTGCCAAAAAACTTTAATGTTACACCAGTGTCTTTGCAAACTTGTTTCACCTTTGTCACATGCAATTTACATGTTGATCTACTTTTTATCATGAAAAAAGGTAAATTGGCCGTATACATCCTGATTTTGTGTTTACATGCTATGTATTTTATACCCCATTTTCATCTACTTTCTTAATCCAGTTTTTGTGGAATATTTCTGGAAACCAGTTTGACCTATAATGAGAATGCTTTATAGAAGCGGTGTTGGAAGACCGCTTTGCCTCGTTAAACTGGTTTAAGCATACATGTACATGTAGGTGAGGACAGTTGGACACAGCGGGTCT
Source organism: Lytechinus pictus (assembly GCF_037042905.1). Lineage (NCBI taxonomy): Eukaryota > Metazoa > Echinodermata > Echinoidea > Temnopleuroida > Toxopneustidae > Lytechinus > Lytechinus pictus. Next base: position 15,609,497 of record NC_087254.1, on the reverse strand, counting down.
TTGAGAAGCAATCTTTACCTGGTTGGGTGTGCTGCTCAGTATACATGGTGTGTAGAATAATCATTAGGGCTGAATGAAAACGTTAAAAATGCTGTTCAAACTACCATTTTAGCATACGTTATCTAGTGTAAACAATTTCCTATTTTGCAACCGTTTGACCGTTTGGAGAACAACAAAAACATCCTCAAAAATTGCTAACATTTCACATGTTTACATCATGAAATGCCCATCTATTTTCCATCCTTGATATTGTTTTGATTTAGTTTGGAAATGTCATGAAAATGAAGAATATTCCCTTCTTTCTTGACTCTGAAATATCATTTTCAGTTGATGTCAAACTCGGTCAACCTGCATGAAAGTCATATGGGACTTTATAAATACATAGTTGTGTTCCCTCATGTACATGTAGATCATCTCAACCTTTCAAGACCAGGGGGGGGGGGGCTTTCTCGAAGGGTTGTGTTAACGCAGTGATCATCAATTCATTTCCAATTCAAACCACACTGAAGTTTTTCCTTGCACCTTCTCCTTGCCCTTCCTGATTGATCAGGACTTATTTTAGAGATTTCCTGAAGGAATTGCCGATAAAGTGCTGTAGTTTTTCTTGATTTTAACTTGTCTGTCCTCATTTACCTCATAGGAAGGGTATGGGAATTAACTCAAATTTATTGCTGACCTGTGGAAACTAAACCAGGATGCAAGATAGAGCAAGGGCAAAAGCAGAAGAGAGAGAGAGAGAGAGGGGGTGACAGAATTGCCATTTCTACAGATATGATTACGGTATTGCTCTGTACTCTATTGAACTTCAGCAGTCAGAATCTTGTTTCAGTGTGTCAGTGATGTAGAGGGTGCACAGCACAGCACAGCACAGCACACTTCTTATACTGCTTCTGTACATGTATGAGAAAACAGTCTGGCATACAACATCTCATGTTGATCAATTGAGTTTCTCTCTGTATGCCCAAGGATCTTAAGGAGAACTGTTTGATAGTATGATATCTAATTATCTACATTTACAAGTATGAATGCAACAGGTGCCACTGTCATGGCTTAATGAGATGTGAGCTGGACATTGTGCCACAACAACACAACACATGTAGTAATTGAAGAATTAAAGCACAAAAAAGGGAAAGTAGAGATGAGGATACAGACTCCCTGGAAAGTGACAAATATTTTTAAATTGTCATTATCATACAGGCCAACATATAGTGTAGATGGTTATTGTACCTTTTTTCTACAGATATTATTAAGATAACATCAGCCTTTATGATAGTACTGTAGGTAGTGAGGTAAAGTGAGCTACTTTACCTCTAAGGCTCCACTTCCATCGTTGATGTCAGTCACGATTATACTGAGTAATGTACATGTACATGTATAGAGAACGACATACATGTAGAGAAGAAAGGGAAGTGACCCTTTGCCTCAAACAGGCTTGCTGCTGACAGCTTGGATTTGTGCTAGACCTTTTGATCAGGCCTGTTTCCACAACATCAAGCAAAATGATGTTTCAACGGGACAGTTTGCAATAAAAAAAGTGTCCAATTTGTTTATGAATTTCACTGTAGACCTGGGTCTGGGTCCTTTGATTTTCACAGTAAGTTGTATATTATTGTACATTGTAGTCAATGCAATCAATTGGAGGGAAAAAAGTTTTTACGATTATTGCTACACTTTGTTTTGCAGGGTGCTAAAAATGAGAAGTACATGTATATATAATATGAGGTTGTTATGATAATGACCTACATTATGTACATGTAAAGCATAATTTGGAGGCAAGTTTACTTTGTAAAAAAAAATTGTTTTTGTTATTTCAAATACGATCTTGCACAAAATTTGTCAACATTTTGCTTAGACTGTTTCTGGCAAATAAAAAAGTGTTTGAAACCCAAATGTTTTTGTTATTGCAAATACGATCTTGCACAAAATTTGTCAACATTTTGCTTCTGTTTCTGGCAAATAAAAAAGTGTTTGAAACCCAATTGTTTGATGTTTCTGCTCAGAAATTTATGGGTTTTCAGGCAAACCTACTTTTCCAATACTGAAAATGAATATAATTAACATTGAAGTTATAATACACTATCTTATTTATAGGGATAGTCTACATTATAAAGTGTTTCAATGGTCTTGAAATATGAAAGCAATCATTGTTTGAAAAAAAAAGAGTATTGATACAACATGTCATACATGTTCCTCTTTTTTTTTTTTTTTTCAAGCAGGAATGTTACATGTAAAGTATTAGACCCTAATCGAACGTGGCGTTGTCCTTGAGCATCTTTAATTTGAGGGGGTTTTAGAATCTTAAAAATAGGTTGATGTCCGGCAATTTAATTCTCACTTCCCTGCGGTGGAGGTGGGGATTTAGTAAAGACCGCCACCTAATGGATTAATGTCATTGGTTAGCAGGTCGAAAGTGTTTGGTTTTTAATACGTAATGTGTGTTCTATGACTGCTAGTCTGCTACATATTAAAAAGTGCGTATTTTAATTTGGAAAGTGTAGGGCTCTGTCTCGGTGGTCACATCCTACATACAGTACACAAGCAGGACAAGTACATGTACAATGTAGCCATTATAATTTCAGGAGCAATTTACAATTTATTTGTAGGGTACATAAATGTACAGGGTATAAGTATTTTATACTCACACCGGTACTCATAAGTCTTGTTTGAGCAGGGAAAGAAGGAATTTTTATACGCCCGCCCTGCTATGAGACGGGTCACGCACGGTGTCTGTCAATCCGTCCGTCTGTCCTTCCGTCCATTAATTTTCATTATAAACATGATAAACAACTTCAGTTTTACTTAATCTAGGCTCATATAATTTGGTATGTATGACACTAGCATGGATCCCAGGAAGTCTATTGATTTTGAGGTCAAGGTCACAGTGACATGTTTTCATCATACCCTTCTGAACTCCTTGTATGTAAACGCGATATTTTCAGTTTCACTTAACCTACATGTAGGCTCATATTTGGTTTGTTTTATATTAGCATGGATCCCAGGAATTCTATTGATTTTGAGGTCAAAAGGTCAAAGGTCAAGTTGCCACCTTCCACTTTTCTTGCTTGACCAATTACTCCATTTTCCGTGTTACAGGCAGGCGTGTTATGTGCTTGCCCCAGTGACACTCCTGTTATATTTCAAGGGACTATCTTTTTTCCACATTGGGGCAAATGTAGAATTTGGGGGACTATTTCTTTCATTTTAAGGGCTACCTTTAGGGGGGCAACAAGCAATTATGCAGTATAAAATGCAAATATTATTCTGCCAGTTAGAATATTGATTTCTAAATAATTTTGAATATTGTTTGTGACTGATCTTGGGGGACTATACTCTATAGAGGCCTTTTTAAAGGGAATTGTTGCTGCAAAGCATGCATTTTGTAGGGGAATTTTAGGAATGATTAGGGCTATCATGAGGGCGAAATCGCCCTTTGCCCTCGTGTATTTCTTCCCTGTTTCGGCAACGTGATGTGAAAAATGGTTGAGTGTCATTCCAATCTTACATTTCATGATAAAATTGTTGGTTTCACCATTTATTGTTTTCTTGTTAACCTGTTGATTCTTCCAATATTTTTTCATCTTACGTTGCAGGGCGCGACAAACCCGCTTGCCCGGGGCAAGTGAAATTGACGTGCGGGCAAGCATTTTTCAAAGTCAATTGCCCGATCGGGCAAGTGCTTGTTTTGAAAATGAAAGAGATAAATTGACAGTAAAGTTTAATAATATTTTGATAAATTGCAATCATCGGCCAATTATCTCTCATACAATGTCATACCAGTCAAAAAACAGTGGAAACATGTCAAATCAGCGCCAATTTACCGACATTTTATCGCCAGCGGTCCCGTTCGATGGGGGCTGCCATCTTACTTTCTAAACTACACTGTACGCATGCGCTAGCAATCGACGAAGGAGCTAGCTGGGGAAAGCCCTCTCTCGTGCCCTCTGAGCGCATGCTCTAATACATCGGCGCTACAGTACATGTACGGACGTACATGAGCGATCGCAAGCCAGTCGACTCTCGAGCTAGATCGCGCTGAATGCATGCAAGCTTCGGACTGACTCGGCCAGGATCAGGGTGACCAGACGTCCCGTATTTTATTCATTTCTAAAACAGTTTAGTTTTTTTTTTTTTTTTTTATATATAAAAAAAACACCAAATATCATTAGGATTTTTGTTATATGATTGGATTGTTTTTACTTGCTTGAAGTTTGAACTTTTTCCTCTTTCTTTCTTTTCTATCCTTCTTGCCCTTTTTTGTTACATATCTATTTTTATTTCCTGATCCTTTCTCTCTGTTCAATTTCTTTCTTTCCTTCTTTCTCTTACTTGCCTTCTTTATTACATTTCCTTTTTTTATTTCCTTCATTCCTTCTCCCTTCCACTCGTTTTTATTTTCATTCTTTCTCTCCTTCCATTATTTTCTTCTTTTTTTTCATTCTGGCCTCCCTTCATTCTTTCCTCCCTCTCTTTCCTCCTTTCTTTCTTTCATTATTTATTTCATTTTGTCCTTATTCTTTTCCCTTATACTTTCTTTCCATTTCTTCCTTCATTCCTTCTTTCCCTCCTTCCTTCCTTCCTTCTTGTTTTCTTCTTTCTTTGTTTCTTTCTTTCCAAGAATGAAGGAAACATTTTCTTTCCTTCATTCTTTCTTTCCTCCTCCCTTTTTCTTACTTTCTTTTTGTCTTTCTCTTCTTTATTTTGACTTTCACACATATATTCATCTTCCCTTTTCTTTTTTTTCTTTCTATATTCAATTGAAAGAATGACGGAAAAAATTTTATCTATTTTTATTCTCTCTCTCATCCTTCTTTTATTATAACTTTCTTATATTTTTTATTATTTCCTTCATTTTCCCCTTCATTTTTTCTTTCTTTCTTCTCAATTTATCTCTTTTCTTTCTCTCCTTTATTCTTTCGTTCACCCTCCCTTCCAATTCTGTATGTTTTTTTTCACAAGTCTAACACTGTGTAGCCTTCTTTCTTGATCTTTTTTTTTGTCGATTGTCCTGTATTTCATAATTTTGTGAAATCTTGTCACCCTGGCCAGGACTCGGCTTCAACTTCAAAGTTCAAACCAAATAAACAATGAGTCGTCAGACTAAAATAGGCTACTTTTGTCGTCGTGATCGGCAACCAGAACAACTTGAACAAGAGTCAAGAAAAAGAAATGCCAAGGGCAGCGCCAGTAAATCAAGTTCAGCCAGGACAGAAAAGAATAATTAAGAGCAAAATAATTTTTGAAAAAAAATCGGGCAAGCAGTTTTTTCTATCGGGCAAGCAAATTTTTTTATCACTTGCCCAACAGGGCAAGTGATTTTTTTTTTTTTGTAGAGGCCTGCGTTGAAAATCCTGTCACTCTGACCTTGTTTAGTAACAGTATCTGAATAATCAATTTTGTCTCAGAATTGCCGGCGTTGAATAGATCCCTGTATTTTTTTTTCTGATGACTTTTAAAGGTGCACACATGCAAATGTTCAAGCTGTATAAAAAAGAATTATTGCACTGTGCATGTATGTACATACAGGCTACAGTACACATGAGCAGTCTGTGCTGTGATGTGTACTATTACATCCTCTGATACGTATTACATTCTCTGATACGGCAGGCATCAATTGCCTTGCATGCCATATTGCACAATCGATCCTGTTTTCTTGAGTTTGGTGTGCTTTTGTCATAATGCATTTTTTCCCCTTCTCTCGACCGAAAATCAGACAAAGTTGTATTGCAAATATCATCAAAATCAGACAGGGAGAAACAAAGTTATAACATTTAAAAGATTTGCATTATTTTGGAGTAATAGTTCTATGCATGTCTTCATGAATGTTCTTTGAGCAAACTGATGATGTCATATCCCCACTTGTTCTTTTGTATTTTATTGCATGAAATTATATATGTATTTATTCAAATTTTGTCCTACAAGAACTATAAAAAAGAGGATTAGTAACTGATTTAGTGCATTGATTAGATATTCATTGCTGCAACTTATTTTGTTTTAAGGGAGACATATCATACACACATTTTATGAAAATATGAAATAATTATGATTTCATGTAAAAACATTTAAAGGAAAGGGGAAGTGGGGATGTAACGTGTCGGTGTGTGTGTTTACATCAAATATACCATTACACATAAAAATGTATTGATTGAAAATATTTAAAAAAAAAACTGAAAATATTATACATACATGTAGGCCTAAATTGGTTTGGAAACTCCTCGGTACATATGATAACATAATATGTACGCTGTAATAAATCAAACATGAATACATGTACATGTATATGCATTGACAAAAGGACACTCTTCATGAGATAATTTATTAAAATCCACCTGCTTCTCAAATGTTTGCGGATCTCCTCAGGTCGCCGTTTAGAGCATGCCATGAAAGGGGCATGTTATCAGATTAATGCTGACGACTAATTGAATTAGTGGAATAGGATGGTTGTTTCAGTAATGTCACCGGGGAACCTTGGCCAATTTACCAATGTTTTCCTTCCCCCCTGTCATGGTGTATGTCTGGAATTGTGATGTTCAGAAATTAAACTAAAGTCAGTCGTATCTGACTGGTATGGTATTGCTTCATGAAGGTCTTCAGGGTGCTTCCATATTAATTAAAATCTTTGCAAATTAGATGGAGGAAATGAATGTTGCAATGTACGTGTACAATGTGAAATAGTTCTGATTGTTTGATATTTATCACATTACATGTAGATGCAAAGTCCCTTTCTCAAAAACAAATGAACAAAGAGCCTTGTTTTTATTTTTTTAAAAGCTAGTGATTACCAACAGAAAAATACATGTAAAATCATGGACCCTACCTCAAGTCCATGATAAAACAAACTTACTGTTACATGAGTACATGATGTACATGAGCTCATTTTGAATGAATGAATTCATAATGAAATTGGCTTTAAAAAGGTAAAATAAACAAAATGCTTAATATCTTGACCAGACTTCAATGCAGTTACCCTGGGGGGTCACTCTCCACATGGACTGCAACGCACCCGCGTCCAGAAAAAGCGTCAAAAAGGGTCCTGTTTCAGGCACTCGGGCGTTGTCGACGTCTTTGGCAAAAAAGGGTTGCATTTCAGCACCATTCGCTGGTAAATCGCCTTTTAGGGTAGTCTTTTCTCTTTCTCTTCACGCCATTTAGGGTTGCTAATTTGGCTATGAAGATGACGCCATTGAGGGGTGCAAATATGAATAGATCTACACCATTTAGGGTTGCAATTTTGAGATTTGGGAGCAGACCTAAGCCATAAACACCATGAAGGGCGTGATTTTAAGGGATACAAAATAATCCTCGCACACGCCGGCCAGCGCATCACTTATGAGAGAATACCCCCGTACAGTATAGTATATAGTCTTACACCCGGCTCTATACTAGGCAGCACGCCTAGGGTTTAGGCCTATTTTTCTATACCATTTTGTTTGATTCATACTGGGGATTCCTATATTGATTTTTTTTTTTTAATATCAATTAAAACAAAAAAAATAAGATACAGGTTTAGTTAATGTATGTATTTTTCAACACATTAATTGGTATGGATTCCATTTTTTCAAGTTTTGATGAAATTGGTTAAACGAATGGTGATGCATCAGTCAGTCAAGGCAAGCAACATTTTTCACTTGTATTCATTAATTTAGGCTAAAAGATGGCTATTCAAAAATAAAGAGAAGTGTCATTGAGAGTAAATTACGCCAGCCTTACTTGCAATAACTTTTTTTAAAATGCCGAAAATTTATACCTGTTGTATGTAACATCAATTTAACATCAGTAATACCTTGGTCACATTTGCTCTACGGCGGCCGTACGGCGAGTCGAAAACAGCCGTTTTATTAATTTTAATTCAAACCACCTACATGTATATGTAGTTGGACAAAAAAATTGTTAAAACGGCTGTTTTCGACTCGCCGTACGGCCGCCGTAGAGCAACTGTGACCAAGGTATAATCAGTATGGTATCAAATTAATCAATTTCGATATGTTTACGCCACTTAGGGTATCAAATTAGGGGCTTATCCCTGTTATCACCACTATTAATACCTTGGTCACATTTGTACTACGGCGAGACGAAAACAGCCGTTTTAACATTTGTTTGTACCAGCTACATATACATGATATAGGTGATTTTAGTAAAAATGAATGAAACGGCTGTATTCAACTCGAAATTTCCTTTAAAAAATTTAATTAAAAAAGTGGCATAAAAATAGGTAGATTGAGTGCTATATACATGTATTATTAGTGCAGGCATGCCAACTTCTCTTTTGTTCTGAGTTGTCTCCATTATGAAGATTTTTAATTCATATTTGGCATCACAATTGCCAGACAATAAAACCACACCAAAGCACTGAGAAAATACTTTGTTGTTTTTTTCTTGTTTTTTTTTAGTCTGAAGAGGATAAAGTGAAGAACCTTTTCAGTATCAGATTGACTCACTGCTAGCCAAAGGAAAACCTTTGGAAAAACCACATTCCGTTCTCTGACAAAATCAGAAATAACACCTGCGCCTTTCTATAAATGCCAAGGAAAATGTAAAGATCAGAATTGCCAAATATTGACAAAGAGAATCTTCCTTCAAAAAGGAAATTGGAGAGTGGGGATGTTGTGCTGCAAATGGCATCGTTCACATGTCAAAGTCAAACTTCAAGTGTAAGGCCCTATCATAGGCTTCATGTATGTGCACAAGTTTACTTGTCAGCTTTATCCCCCGACTTTTCTTGTGACTTTGAAACATAATTTACATGAAAGTAAGTCCATTTTACATTTTAATAACCAACTACTTGGGCTAAAAGTACAAATTAAATCTTTTTAAATCGTGGAATTACAAAGTTACGCACACTGTTGAACAAAGCTTCCTTCAGTTCCCTAATCAGGGATTGAAAATTAGTGAAGGTGATTTTATAGCCAGACATTAAATTACTAAACCCTCAAACCCTTTAAAGTTTCAGTCATACCAAAAGTGCTACAGAGTACATGTATCTTAAGATGTCAATTAAAGGTAAAAAGAGTACATGTAGTTGCAGCAAACAATTATTAACTGAGAAAGCTTTTAAAATCAAGGTTAGATGCTACCATATTATTTATTATTATTTATTTATTGGTTTTTATTTTATACTGCAGGGTAGGCCTGTTCATTTATGCAAAACTGCTTTCCAAAGGTGCCCTGCAGTTTAACAAATAATTCAACATAATAGCAATTAAATGTACATGTATGTAACATATAATAAAGTGAAAACAGAATACATTACATGTATGTACATAAAGAGTGAAATCAACAATTAATCATGGAATCCTTATATTTACATCAAGTTATTCAGTGTAATTACATGTATGACAGTCAGAATTTATATGATTTACAGTGTTTTTTAATGCATGGAGGGACGTGCATTTTTGTATATCACGAGGGAGAGAATTAAATACGATGGCAGCAACATATTCAAAAGATTTTCTTTTATCATCTGTCCTAGGGCAGGGTATTTGAAGGGGATATAGTTCAGAATATTGTCTTTTAAAAGTTACATTATCATAGATCTAGTTCTGGTACATTGAAATAACTTACAGTGTGTATCTTTGTGAAATCTTGAAATCTTATCTGAAAACAGATAATTCTGATGATCACTAACACAAAAAGGCATATGTGGGTCAGCATATTGATATAGTTTGGAAAAAATACCCAACATACATGTATTATGGAATTCCTTGCCTATTTTGCTTATCTCTTAGCAATCTACCTTTTTTTACCAGAGCAGTCTGGCACATATTTTTCATTTATAAATACAAACACTATAAGTGGTCATTTAATTGGATTCTGTTTAAACTCATTTTGAGATTCAGGGAGGCTCTTATTCAAGATCTCTTGGATATAAAACCTACATGTACATGTCTTCGATTTCCCTGTGTTTGTATAACATCTGAGTTTCCAAACTGAAATACTCTTCTCTATAGTGTCACTGTCAGTGAATTCCCTTTTCCACGTAGGTTCACTTCCTATACCGTAGAGTGTTGACATATGTGGAAGTACATCAAGTGAGTTCCTGTCCACATCCCACCGTATACAGTAAGTAGTTAATTTTAAAGAAGACAGAAACCAGTTTTAATATTTAAAGGGAAAAGTCCTTCATAACAAAAAGAGAACAATCACACAAGTGTACATGGAGATTAGAATTTTGCTTTACAAGTTTAACCATGGAGCTCCATGGTTTAACAGAACAGGGCCTATGTGACATGTTTGTGCACAACACATTGATTTCCGAAAGGGAGAATCGATAATGTCACTCGCGTATATTCATTTCATATGTTAATAAAGCAATATTGACTGGCCTCGGGGCGATACGACATATATCGCCCAAACTAGATTTATATCGCCCGAGTCGTAGACGAGGGTGATATCAATTTAGTGAGGGCGATATATGTCCTTTCGCTCCCAGGCCAGTCAATATTGCTATTATTAAACAAATCAGACATCTCGAGCAAAAATCGTTAAAATTGAAATATTTTGATTTTTTAGAATGAGAATCTAGTTTATCATGTTGAGCAGACTGGGCCTCTGAACTTTACCATTGTGACGTACCGGTAATTGAAATGACGCGTCCCTGGCCTAGGGACGCAGTATCCAGCATTGTCTTAACTTGATTACCATTATGACGTATAGTACTGCGCGGTTCAAGGACGCGTGCAAAAACGCGTAGAATACCCGGATATTAGCGCTGCGTTTTATTGCCCGCTACATTTCCACGCATTTTCTCATTGACTTTCCTGAGCGGGCAATAAATTGGGCCCGTGGATAAACAATTGGAATTTTATTGACCGGCCATTTGATCCCAGTCTTAAGCAGGCAACAATGTTTCAAAGTTGCCCTGCTCAGATGTCTGATACGGTTAATAATATGCAATATTCATTTTTGTAGATATGACATTAAGAATCTTGACTCTATGTCAAAGCAAATAGCAATGCAACAAAAGCAATTTCATTTATTTATTTTTATTAAGGGATGGGGACGCTACAAAGACATTCTTGATTCGCAAAGTTCTGTATGCAGCTACATGTAGGGTCTCCGTCTGCTTGTCCTGTTTGTAAACAAACCATGCCTTGATCTATTTTCCTTGTAATTATTTCAGGGAGGTGCCCACCTTCCTTTTACAAATATCAGCCACTCTTGCTACAAACTACTTTCAATCCTGCTTTTAGGAAAGTAGCCATTTTGGCTGCCCTTATGTACATGTTCATGTATCTCCTTGGTATTACAAATAGTTACATGTACAGTGTACATGTACGATTGATCTGATAGATCCAATCAACCTCAAGTATATAGAAATCCATCTATATCATCATTTTTTCTTTAAGAAATTTGCACAACGTCCTTTGAAAACAAAGAGAAGCGCACTGAATTTTAAAGAAAACTATGATTGTATGAATATACATCATATCTAAAAAATATTTAGAACAAACGTGTATTTTATATGTTGACATTGCTGGCTTTCCGTGGTTGTGGTTGTTTGTATCAATCGTAACTCTTTGTAAGATGGGGCCCTGAGTTTAAATTTAGTCCAGTTAGAGTCCTCTTACAGTCAGTTTCCCGTACCATTCCCACTGACCAAATCAATTCAGCATGTAAATCCAGGTGATCCATGAAACACGACAAGGAACTGGTTCAAAAATCCAACTCAGAGGTGGTTTCCACGATCAACTTGCTTCATGACCCAGTTTAAGAGCTTGACCGTTAACCCATTTCCTAGTCGAATAGGGTCATGCCTGTACAAAACTACTATGCCTGTATGGGAATCGGGCATTTATATTTTTATCGGGGGGGGGGGCTACTTTTCATAATCTATTTCCTAATTTTAGCAGCAAATGATCATGTGCACCCTACATGTAATAAGCTCAGTACATGTACATCTAAATGTAACAGGTTCCTTTACAATGTAGTTTTGATAGCACATCCTGTTGATCATGTACTGTATGCTTGATATTGTAGAGGTCTGCAAAGAGCAAACGCTGTCGTGGGAAGTTCCCCTGTGTACCTTTCATACTGGACAATTTCCCATACGCTGGCGAAGTTCGCCGGGGAAAAGCGCAGTATGAAAGGAGATTAGGGAAGAGAGATCCATGTGCTGATTTGGCCTGGCCATACATATATCTGTACTGTAGCATAATCAGTCGGTGCCCTTTGAAGCTGCCGATTAGAAACTGATCAGAAGGATCAGGGAATTTCTTGGCATGATTCAGGGAGGCTCTTATGGCGCGCCGTTTGACCAATAATTCAGATTAACACTGTTTATCGAGCGATAAACACTGTTTATCAAGCGATAAACAGTGTTTATCGAGAGAAACTATGTTTATCAACTGAAAAACACAGTTTCTCTCGATAAACAGTGTTTATCGCCGAAAAACACTGTTTATCGCCGATAAACACTGTTTATCGAGAGAAACTGTGTTTATCAGTCGAAAAACATAGTTTCTCTCGATAAACACTGTTTATCGCCGATAAACACTGTTTTTCGGCGATAAACAATGTTTATCAAGCGATAAACACTGTTTATCGAGAGAAACTATGTTTTTCGACTGATAAACACAGTTTCTCTCGATAAACAGTGTTTATCGGCGATAAACAGTGTTTTTCGGCGATAAACACTGTTTATCGAGAGAAACTGTGTTTTTCAGTCGATAAACATAGTTTCTCTCGATAAACAGTGTTTATCGCTTGATAAACAGTGTTTATCGCTCGATAAACAGTGTTTTTCGGCGATAAACACTGTTTATCGGCGATAAACAGTGTTTATCTGAATTATTGGTCAAACGGCGCGCCATAACAGTTTCTCTCGATAAACAGTGTTTATCGGCGATAAACAGTGTTTATCAAGCGATAAACACTGTTCATCAAGCGATAAACAGTTATCGAGAGAAACTATGTTTATCGACTGAAAAACACAGTTTCTCTCGATAAACAGTGTTTATCGCCGAAAAACACTGTTTATCGCCGATAAACACTGTTTATCGAGAGAAACTGTGTTTATCAGTCGAAAAACATAGTTTCTCTCGAAAAACACTGTTTATCGCCGATAAACATTGTTTTTCGGCGATAAACAATGTTTATCTAGCGATAAACACTGTTTATCGAGAGAAACTATGTTTTTCGACTGATAAACACAGTTTCTCTCGATAAACAGTGTTTATCGGCGATAAACAGTGTTTTTCGGCGATAAACACTGTTTATCGAGAGAAACTGTGTTTTTCAGTCGATAAACATAGTTTCTCTCGATAAACAGTGTTTATCGCTTGATAAACAGTGTTTATCGCTCGATAAACAGTGTTTTTCGGCGATAAACAGTGTTTATCTGAATTATTGGTCAAACGGCGCGCCATAGGCTCTTATTCAAGATCTCTTGGATATGAATTTGTTGGGATGAAGTGAAGGAATATGTAGGGGAATTACAGTATAAAGCCTGTAATTTCTACAGTTAACATACAGATTATTTGAATATTAACGTGGAGAAGGTTTACAGTTCATGTCTATGAAGAAGGGAAGGAAATACAGGCAGAAAGATTGAAATGGAAAGACGAGATGGGATGTAAAGAAGAAATTTGAAGTATTCTTTTCGTGAAAGTGAGTGAAGTCCTGAAAAGGACTGTAAACCAGATGAGATGAGCTGAATATGGCTTGAGTAGTAGCAGGATGAAGTGAAGAGAGGTTCAGGAGTATTTTGAATATTGTGACTTGATTTGCTGTTGGAAAAAAAACCCACAAATGTTTTAAAACAAGATGTGCATGTACATGTACCATCCCACTTATCTTGTACTGTGTATCATTGATAGATCCTGACATGTTTTGAGCTTCAGTACATCCGGGATTCCATGTTGTTGCTAAGTAACAATCAATTTGTTTGTTACCAAGATCTTCTTGGTAAAAGTTTTCCCATGTTGACTTCAAAGCGTTTGCATAAAATATAATATTTAAAAAATACAGAGATAGAGGTAGAAAATCATTGTTTTTTTAAAGGGGCTGTCTTTTTTACACATTGGGGTGATTGCAGAATTTTTTGGCTATTTCTTTCATTTTAAGGGCTGCTTCTATAAAGGATAACAAGCAATTATGCAGTAAAAACAAATACCTGTATCATTCTGCCATAGTTAGAATATTGATTTGTTATAATCTTGAATATTTTTTTGTGACAGATCTTCGGGCAACTCTAGAAATAATGGTTGCCACAAAGCATGCATTTTGGGGGATGTATTCCCTATGCTGGCCAACATGTATATGTATAGAGAAAGAAGTTGATATTTCCCATTTTGTAGCTCCAAACTTGGATGGTTCACTTTGAATGCTACATGTTTTTATAACGGAAAAAAGTCATGTGGGGGCTCAGAGCGAGTTTGCCCCCGAAATGCTGAAAAGAGCCCTAGAAATCCCAATCCTTTTCCATGTTTAAGCTTTAATGTTACAAAATTATGTAGTAAGCTGTGAAATGTAGCCCCCCCCCCCCCTCCCAAAAATAAAGGAAAAAATGCCTGCTGTATAATTTTTTTAGCTCTTTCGAGACATTTGATAAGTGCTGAAAAAATATCTTTAATTAGTATTCATCCTTCCATTTGATGTAGAGTTCTCAGCTTATTGACATTGAACCAAAAGTTCTGTGAAATTGAAATTATTTTGGAAGGGCTACATGTACATGGAGTAGTACTGCATGTATCCAGCATACTTAGGCCTAGTATAATAGACAAAACAAGCGTAATTCTAAAGTGCAATAATTCAGAATTTTTCCACATTGTCTTTTAGATTTAGGATATACATGTACATGTATAAGAGACCTACAGTGTGGGGTGTTTGTTCATAAATACTGTACCACAGGGACTCGATTTTATAATTATGAGGGGAGCAATAAAAAGCTCTCCTAGAACTTTTAAGGAGAGCGGTAGAGGAGCACTGCAAAAAGCTCTTCTTCAACATACAAGGGGAGCTTTTTGCCCAATGGATGGAGGAAATGTATAAATTACAATCAACAACCAAAGGAAGTATTTATAATTGTTTTACAATGTATTGTAATTAGATTGTGTGTTATAAAACCTGTTTGAGTTAGGTTTTGACTTTGGCTAAAAGTTAAGTCACTGACAATTTTTTTTTTTTGGGGGGGGCTCCATTTTAATTTTTTTGTCAAATTTTGGGGGCTTCTTTTTGCATTTCGGGGGCTCTTTTTAAATGCTACTTTTTTGTATTTTGAGGAATACCTGTTCACTTATTAATGAATTATTACTTTTTGTTTAATATTGTATGATTTTTAAAGTTATTTATCATGTTTAGAATCTTGGATGTGGGTGTGTGTGGATGGGTGGGTGTGTGTGTGTGACTGTGAGTTGGACTTGGATATAAATGAATTCAATATCTAATTTCTACTCCATCTATTCCAGTACAATACCCTAGTCAGCCATGTACATGTAATAAAGGCCCACATACCCTAACTTTTCCTGAAGTTCTTTGAAAACGCAGATCTCCATGAAAATTTCATTTCTATAAGGGGGAGTCTAAATTTGGTGAGAATGTATTCATTAAGAACTTAAATATACATGACAATAAAGAAATCATCAAACTTTATTGGCAGTTTTGAATAATATTCCTGAAATGTAAACTCTGTCTGAAACAGAAAATCACCATCATTGAGGCCTTTACTGAGCGAATTGTCCCCCAGAGCTCTGGCAGAGAGACAGAGCTCCAACTGGCTAGCTAGTAAAAGCGCCAATGCGTGAGCCTGCCGCCGGCCTTGTAAAAAAGATGGAGCTTTGTTTGATGATTTATTGTCTGATATAATACCTAATCCCATATAAAAAGAAAACAAATGATTTTTTAGTTATAATTAATAAATAAGATAACTTATTTTGGAAGTTAATAAGCCGTTTTGAAAAGCAAAACCGAATGACAACTCACCAATGCTAGGTTACTAGACTCTGGGATTTATTTCCTGTGTAATTCGAATTATTTTATCACAGAATTGTGATATCTGTAGGGGAAACATGTGCATTCGAAATTGCACATGGTGGTAGTCATAATGGACCCCTAATATACATGCAACTCTTTCCCGACCGTTGCGTTGATTTTTTTTTCATACCTGGTACCATGTGTATGGAAATACGTGGTACAGAAAAAATAACGCAACTTCCGAATTTGAAACTGCGCTACTCGCTACTTTTAAGGCTTATTCATGATTTTGAATGTGGATTTTGGATGAATTTTAAATGGCAAGCGGAGCTCGAGCATATGGCCCTAGTGGGCCTTTGAGTTGTTATCACTCGGCAATAATTTCGGGGGCGACATTCAGATTTTATGTCGCCCCCGAAAGCATGATTTTGGGTGATTTCGAGGACGACTTTAGGCATTTTCGCGCAGGTAAGCTATCGCGAGGCGCGCTATTAATCGCGCTACCAAAAATGGATTAAGGCGCGCATGTAGCGCGCGATCGCTCTCGCGCGCCTTAAAATCGAGTCCCTGGTACCACCTTTTGACGGAAACCTCTAGTGTAAATTGCCCCCTCATCTTGAATCCTGATATAGGCTTTTAAATCCATGTGATTACAGTCTGGTAATCCTGCTACACATACACTATGACAGGTGCAATGTCTGTCTGCTCACCAGGGTAGTTCAGACTGTTTGTGTTTATTTTTATTTTTTAATTTTTTTTTCTGTTTGAGGTACCCTATAGGGGAAGTTCAACCTGAAGAAAAGTCTGTTGTAAATTACTATTTAAAAAAAAATGATAGAAGGTTTGAGGAAAATCCATCAAAAGTTATTAGAATTTGAAGTTTTTTTATTTGTGATGTCATACGAGCAGCTGCCCCATATATGCAATATAAAGTGTAAATATTTCAATTTTTAAATGGTTCATGATGACTAAACTTTTTTTTTCTTTTAGGAGTGGGTGTTAAATAACTTGTCTGTTGATATGCTGAAGAATTTAATATGACTTAGAGTCGCACTTACTGTAAATGTCTTGTTGCCTGCGATATAGAAGACATGACTGCATTGGTCAGATTTTGCCAAGAGGACGGACACAACTGCGCATTGATCAATAAGATTGCGCATTGCATATCAGGTACTTTTCAACTCTATTAAAGTCATACTGAAATCTTTGTGAAATACCCCCAGGCTTCTCAATAATATAGGATGTAGGCCTATCAGCTTGTTGGCTTCATGGAGTATTTTTGAATTCTCATTCTGGACAAATCCGTAGAGACTTGTGTGAATGCAGAGTTCTGTACATAATGGTCTTTCCACTCTTTAAAAGGGAAGTTCATCCTGAAAAAAAAAGTTTGTTTTAAATATTGGTGAAGGTTTGAGGGAAATCCATTAAAGATTAAGAAAGTAAGGAGAATTTTAAGTTTTGGATTGGTGACGTCATAAACAGATTCAGCTGCCCCATATATACATAAATTTCTATTTTTTTTATGGTTTGTGATGACTTAATTATGTTTTCTTTTTAGGAACAGGTGTGAAATGATTTGTCTATTGCTCTACTGAAGGTACAGTTTCAATTATGACATTTCACCAATTTTTTTAACCATACGATATGTAGGAAAGCTGCTCGCATATGACATCACTAATCAAAAACTTGAAATTCTAATAAATTTCTAAATCTTTAATGGACTTTCATCACACCTTCACCAATATTTTTCATTATATTTTGTTGTTGCTATTTTTACAACAAAGTTTTCATCAGGGTGAACATCCCCTTTAAAGGTTCATCATCTGTTCAACCTCCTTGTTAGCATCACTCCAGCGCAAATGCATCATGGTTCAGGGTTCAAGACCATTGATTTTTCTCTGCTCCTTGGCTGGATGTGGGATGCCACTTTGTTTATTATTCCATACCCTGGATGAGGGTAGTCTACAGGCACAGACTTTTTGGTTTTCTCACGTGGTTTTCACACAGTGCATAATGCAGAGTGTGAAGTAGTGAGACTAGATCCACTCACATCCTGTTGCTGCTTCTGTACACACATTTAGGTTAAAAGTCTAGTCTCCAAGCTTGACATGGTACATTTAGGTATATATGTTTAACGTGTCAAATTTGAGTCTGCGCTTGCAGACTACCATGGATGATAGTGTGCATGTTTCTTCTTATTGTTGTTACACTACACGAAGGCCCCCTTCTGCATTTGCAATTAATGCACACATTCAGTGCCTTGAGACCGGGTATATGATTCCCTTTTCGCTCAAGGGTTGATGTTTGTGCATGACGTGATATGTACGGTGATATGTATGTGTACATTTCATTCTCTTGAGATCTTGCTTGGGAGTAATACAAAGTAGCATCCTTGATCTAATCAGGTAATGCATTTTGCGAAACCTTCAATTTCATAGTCTTAACCATAACATTTTTATTAATGAGAAAAAGAAACAAAATAAGTCTATCCTGTGCAATGACTTTTATTTGTCGCTATGTCAGTAGACTTAAGTTGCATCCTAAGATGCTTGAAGCATTCATCACTACCATAACAGCAGGATACTTGTTAGCGCGCTACCTGGTAGTGGTTGGCCTATACATGTAGTATAATCTTGGCAGAGGCTTTGCTTCATGAGTTTGATGCTGTTACGCTAAAATATAAGCAATATGTCTGATGCGGTAAGACTATCGTATGCAAACAGTTGCTGAGGTTGCTTCACATCCACTGAAGTCTTGCTTCATCAGACTAGTACATGTACATGTAGGTCCATGATCAGACGCATCACTGACAGTAAAGCGAAATGGTAAAAATTGTAGCTGCAGCCTGTGCATAGAATATACATTGTACAGTAGGCCTACACTGGACGATTTGTTACTTTCATGGATCCTACTAGACATGTTACTGGTGAGCATTCATGTGGAATCCACAACATAGTTTTAAATTTAAAAGGAGAATGAAACCAGCTGAATCCATATCAAAGAGAAAAATCAAAGAAACATATTGTTGAAAGTTTGAGGAAGATTGAATGAATAATAAGAAAGTTATGAGCATTTGAATGTCGAGATCACTAATGCCATGTAGATCCTCCCATTGGCAATGCGACCAAGATCTGTGATGTCACACACGTACAACTCCCTCATTACTTTAGTACTTATTTCACTTATATTCCCACTTTTATAGAGTCTATCACAAGGTGAGGTGTTCTCTTTATGAGAGGACAAGTACAGAGGTTTCACAACATTATATCATTGATGAATCGTTTGTCATATGATTAGAATGAGCAAAAAGAGATGTTTTGGGGTATATTTTCAGTGTCCAAAAGGGGAGAGTTGTTCATCTGTGACATCATAGATCTTGGTCGCATTGCCAATGGGAGGATCTCCATAGCATTAGTGATCTCGACATCCAAATGCTCATAACTCTTCTATTGCTAGTCCTATTTTACTCAAACTTTTGTTGATCTTATTCTTTGATTTTTCTGCTTTCACAAAAGCTAACTTGCTCCAAGAGTTTCATTCTCCTTTAAATCCTGGATGTTTTTGTAGGCTTCTCAAAGTGGGTCACTACATGAAAGCAAGTTTTGCAGGAAGAGATCTTTACAAGGACTGGAGTATTTTTGTAACCCACTTGGCAGTAATATGATCACTGGACTACCACTAATCCAATTGAATGTGAAATCAAGGTTGACCGTCTAGAACTTGGACTCCTACCAACCGGTAAACTCAAGCTGAAATTGCAAATACTGTACATGATGAAGGATTTGTTGTTGTCAAAAATAGGTTGCATGTACAAAGTTTGTATAAAGAGGAGACAGATCAAAAGAAATATTGTTGTGTATAGTTTACAGTTCAAAAGGAACAAAACAGGGGAAGCTCTGCATTTCCAAACTGAAGTAAATGAGGTTCTCATTTTCCCCCCGTTTTTTAGGTTGGGGGCAGGGGGATTGACTCGTTTTTTCCCCATTCAAATTCTTTGGATTTTTACATTGTTTGTAAAATTGATATGATATTCACCTCTTTTTTTTGGGGGGGGGGGGTGATAATACTGGTGGTCCTGCAGAAAAAAAAATCTTAGGTCAAGTATATCAATGTCAACTTTGTTCACAAGTACATGCCTGAGTAAATGTAGGGAGATGTGAAATTTTTGTAGCAAGGCTACTTTGTACCTACTTTGTAATTCAATCTTTATTTTGCAATCCCTAGTTTGATATTATCAGATTATAATTGAGATTGTACCAATGGCATGTCATTGACCATGGTCTCATGCACTGACCAACCCTATACATGTATGTCTTTTCATATTTCTATTAAATCCAAAGTCCAACTGCTGGCTGAAGGAATGGAGGCCCATTTCTCAGTAGATACTTGGAACCTGTTTCTTTCTCTCAAGTGTGTCCTGGGTGTTTATCACAATCTTGGGTATTGACCAATCAGACCTTAGTTATGACTCACGATTGATTCTTAGTCATTGACCTCAGAAGAAGAAATGCTAAGGCGAGGAAAGCGTAGGATCGTGAAGTCTTTATTGATATCATATCCTCAGCGCCAGCCACTTCAATACTTGTCATGTAAGTCAAATTTAATTCAGAATGAATTTTCTATTTAGAACTGCTCTCAAAACAATAGCTTCATGCTCGCACATGTAGGTCTCATATTATTAAAGCTGATATAGATTTTCTGTGTTTATCCTTATACTGTAGAATATGTTTCTGTTGGATGACAGTCAAGAAGTACTAAGTACTGATATGTGACGTCAAAGGTCCAGACAATTTCAAGGTGTCGGAGCATGGTCAGAGTGTCTGTAATGACAGCTGTTACTGCCAATCTCCAACCATTGAACCAGGTTGTCGTCTCTTAAGGCAGTGCTGCATCAGCCCAAGTTTGCTTTATCTCGGGATTCTAGCCCGATTGGCCCTCTTCGCGATTAATCTTGAGATTCAAGAAACCCCGTCTCCACCATCGCAAGAAGAGTGATTCTTGCTCGAGCGAGGCATCGATGCATTATGGTCCGACGCCATGAATAAATAATCCTGAGTGCGTCTGCACCCGCGAATTAGCGGGATAATTTGTAAAATAGCACGCAAGTTTGCATATAATCCCAAGTTGACTTGGGATTGCAATCTTGAGATTAATCCAGGGAACTAGCGTGATAATTGCGTCTCCATTACAAATATTCTTGAGATTGTTCCTAGGGATAATTTGTCGGATCAGAAATAGCGCGGTAATTTGAAAACTGGGGCTGGTGCAGACGGCCCTACTAAGAATTTCCTGTTCACGCTACATGAACAAACACGAAGATGTGTTTCTTACATTTATCCTCTGTTTTGGTATTCCTACTTGTACATTGTAGTTGTATGTAGTTTAGACAGGCCTCTACAAAAAAAAATCTGTCACTTGCCCTGTTGGGCAAGTGATGAAAAAATTTGCTTGCCCAATAGAAAAAACTGCTTGCCCAATGTCTTTTATAATTTTTTTCATTATGAGTTTATGACGGCACTACTCTTATTTTTAATGGTCATACAAAATAACAATTGAGAATCATGTACAGTATAAAAGAACACACATTCAAACCAAATGAATATGAGCATTGAACAAATAGCATCTGATTATTAGAAAGCAATTTACCCTTTGTGTACATACTTTATGCAGCTAGCATAATTACTGCTACTACCGGTATATACTGTACATGTATAAGGTGATCTTTTCCTATCCCTTTTATTTCCCTTTTTACAAACATCCTGAAAACAAGTTTGTATACCAAGGGAAAATACAGGGAGTCAGTCAATGTGACAAGTTCTTTTTCATTAATATTTCATTTGGGAAAATTGGCCCAAACCAGACCAGGCTTTTGGGGGGGGTTTTACATACATGTACATGTACTGTATATGGGGATCTCAAGGGGGGGGGGGTGTTCAACCCCCTTCCCTCCCCTTGAGATCTTGAATGCCAATTGCTAGAATGCTGTGAAATTGGCATGATGATAGTGTAGGATGTTATATCTGCATTCATTATACAAGGTTGTATGGTTTATTTTTTGAAAATTATCATATTTTTTTAATATAAATTAATTATGTTAATTTATGCATAAATCATACTTTTTGCTCTAATTCACTAAAAGAATATCTTAGAATGCTAATTTTGGTGTTAACATTCTTTATACCATTGCTAACATTCTTTATACCATTGCTAACAATTACAAATGAAAACAATCCTGGTTTGAAAATGAATTTTTTAATGCATTTTATTGTTTCATGAATTTCTTATTTATTTCTTCGTATTTTATCCTTTTGTTTTTCTTTAGTATTTTTTTACCAAATTTATAGCAGAACCTTTTTTAGGCATGATTATGCTATTTAAAATTCAATTAGATTTAGCTGTCGAAAGTAAAAGCAATCGAAAGTAAAAGCAATCATATCTTTATGAAAAACATGATAAAACTCAATTTAAATTGACTTTGTACACAAAATCACATTTTTGAGCCATTTTGGGTTTGACATGCACTTTAATACATAATGATGAATAATTTTCCAACCACATACCCTGGCATCATTAATTTGGTCTCAAAAGATGTGCAAGACTTCAAAGTAAAAAGTCAGCAAGCAGAGCGGTTGACAATTTTCGGGCAGCAGAATGGTGACCAAAAATGTCGAGGGGGGGGGGTTGATTCGATCCCACCCTGGCGGGTTTTAGGGTAAAACTCAAACAATTCTTGAAACAGCAAAGCATCCTACATATAAACCACTTTACATTGTACCCATGACCCATAGATCAATCCGATTTCTACTGTACCCTTTAAAATTGTTAGAAGGTGGAATAATTGATTATATTTCACTTCTTAAAGAACTCGTTTGCAAGTCTACTGTTAAAATATGGGTGTGTCATTCAGCTTTATGGATTTCTTTTTTAAGCCATTAAGATTTTGATTGACAACTGCAAGATATGATCTGATACATATTGACCAATCCTTAGTAGGTCGTTATAAATACATTTAGCATTGGTCAATTTGAACAAGATGTGAATCATATCTCTTTTTCATCTGATTGTATACTGTATGATGAAAGTACAAGTCCACCTCAGCAAAATATGCATATATGAATGATAAGTTTAATGAGCAGGAAAAAAATATTTTATATATATATATTGTACAATTTAAGACATAATTCAATTCAATTCATTTATTTCCATATTCAAATCAAACAGTATAAAAAAAAACATAATAATTTGGATACTTATCAGGGATATAATTATTTTGTGAAGATAAGCAAAAATTTTGGAACATAATATCTTATACCACATATTGATGACATTTTCAGCATTATGCTGTTTGATTTTTCTCTATCTGAAACAATGTTTTAATAATTTCTCCCTGAACATGTGGAGTTACCATTGTTAATATTGCAGGACATCGTGATCCTGCAAATTTCATATACGACCAAAGAAACAAGTGAGGGAGTACAGCATTTTAAAATATCATTAACTCTCTCCTTGGCATACAGTATATAAACCGTTTTTCCGGAAAAAAATGAAAAAAAATATAATGCTATAACTTTCTTTAATATTTTTGTTTGGGTAGACTCACCCTTTAGTTAGAGTAAAAATATACATGTACAAATATAGGCCGATGACGTGTAAGATCATATCGCAAGCTCAAAGAGAGACCAGTTGCCCCTGCAGTATTCTCATAATTTGTTTTTCTGCGTGAAAATCTCATCATTTTGATTAGGGATTGGGTGGTTTTCACAAATCTAGGTGCCCCACCATTACAGTTGTTTTGTAGATCCTTGATTTGGCTATTTAAGATTAAATCAGAAAATCAGTGCTAAAGAGCATTTGTTGTTGTTCTTCTTTTGTAGATTTGTACACTACATGTCACTGCTCTCTCTCTCTCTGTACCCTTTAAAACTCAGTTTTATTTTGATGCGTTCAAAATTGTGTGGTTTCTGTGGCTGATTTCTGTTGTCATTTCTTCTGTGTATTAATTGGAGCTGTCAAGATGTGGGTGCGTTTATACTGAATTTTCCATGGATCATTCCCTGCTGGAAAACACACAGTATCTCACAGTATGACCACAGCGTGTTCTCAAAGTGGACTATGCGAAAATATTATTCACACTGTTAAATGCTTATATTCAACAGTTTAAAATATTTTCACTCGATAGACACCTCGACAGTGGGACTGTTCACAGCATGCTCACATGGTTGACTATGTGAATGTGTGATTCACGCTGTGTGGGTGTGTTTATACTGAATTTTCCATGGCAGACTGATCATTCCCTGCTGGAAAACACACAGTATCTCACAGTATGACCACAGTATGACCACAGCGTGTTCTCAAAGTGGACTATGTGAAAATATTATTCACACTGTTAAAGGCTTATATTCAACAGTGTGAAGATATTTTCACTCTATGGACACCTCGACAGTGGGACTGTTCACAGCATGCTCACATGTATGGTCGACTATGTGAATGTGTGATTCACGCTGTTGAAATGCGCAAATTTAACAGTGTGAAGGTGGTTTCGCAGTGTGAACACACGGTGCCACACACTGTGGGACATTGTGTTCTTTCCAGTGGGGCTTTGAAACACAAATCAGGGGCCCGTTCCATATAGGACTTGCAAATGCTGTAACTTTGCCATTATTGCAACTACCATGGAAACATTGATTATGATTGGCTGCTGAGCCCTGTTACCATGGTAGTTGCCATTATGGCAAAGTTACAACAGTTGTAAGTCCTTTATGAAATGGATCCCTGGTAGATCACAGCACAGTAAAAAGGGATTGCTGCTTTTTACTATCTTCATAGAGCGGTCTACTACATGTATGTGCAAAGATTTGAGATGGCCCACATTGTGTATCCATTGATGGCTGGTCTGCAAACGGTTGAGTGAAGTTTCATAAATATTTTGTGATTTTCATATTTTTAATGTTATCTTTTTATACTTACTCCCCAGATAAAATAGGTCGGTCTTTAGAAGCAAGTTTCAAAACTTGCTTTTGTGCATTCTCCGCACTTTGACGTTCTCCATTGGTGCTTCAAATAAAAGAATAACATATAATCGCATTTCAAAATTTCTACATGTTTTCTGGTTTTTAATAGAAAAAAATAATGTATGGTGGTCGTGAAGGGAGTGTATTATGAATATCGTATCCAGTAATAATGATTCAACAACAGTAGGGCTATGAGGAATTTGATTAAGTTCATATAAAGTGATTTGTGATTTCTCATTGAGGTTGTCAGTATAATGAATCGGAGATATTCATGTTTTTGTGCATAATACACAGATATCAGGATATATCAGCTAGTAAGGTTTCTGAACTTCCTGTGGCCAATTTTTTTCTTACACTGTATGTCCTGTTATTCATTTATACCTCGGTCACATTTGCTCTACGGCGGCCATACACTGTTTTATTCATTTTTATTCAAACCACCTATGTAGCTGGTACAAACAAAAATGTTGAAACGGCTGTTTTCGACTTGCCATACGGCCGCAGTAGAGCAAATGTGACCAAGGTATTAGTTTCACCACTGGCTGCTCGGCACTTATTCCCATGTACATGCATTTCCTCATGAATTGAATATCTCAACTTTGAACCAGTATTTTGACAATGATGACTGGTAAAATATTGATGCCTGGATTCATATTTGTTAACATGTAAAATTGAAATTTAATGTACATACATGTATGTTAATACTCATTTGTGTTTTTCCTTCATATTTTTATTAATGTTTTTATGAGTAAGAAATGTATGTTAATACTCATTTGTGTTTTTCCTTCATATTTTTATTAATGTTTTTATGAGTAAAGAATGTATTTTAAATGGGATGTTCTACATTTTTATTGTCTCACCTGCATAGCAGAGTGAGACTATAGGCGCCGCTTTTCCGACGGCGGCGGCGACGGTGGCGGCGGCGGCGGCGTCAACACCAAATCTTAACCTGAGGTTAAGTTTTTGAAATGACAGCATAACTTAGAAAGTATATGGACCTAGTTCATGAAACTTGGCCATAAGGTTAATCAAGTATTACTGAACATCCTGCCTGAGTTTCATGTCACATGACCAAGGTCAAAGGTCATTTAGGGTCAATGAACTTAGACCATGTTGGGGGAATCAACATCAAAATCTTAACCTAAGGTTAAGTTTTTGAAATGTCATCATAACTTAGAAAATATATGGACCTAGTTCATGAAACTTATACATAAGGTTAATCAAGTATCACTGAACATCCTGCATGAGTTTCACATCACATGACCAAGGTCAAAGGTCATTTAGGGTCAATGAACTTTGGCCGAATTGGGGGTATCTGTTGAATAACCATCATAACTTTGAAAGTTTATGGATCTGTTTCATGAAACTTGGACATAATAGTAATCAAGTATTACTGAACATCCTGTGCAAGTTTCAGGTCACATGATCAAGGTCAAAGGTCATTTAGGGTCAATGAACTTTGGCCAAATTGGGGTATTTGTTGAATTACAGCCATAAATTTGAAAGTGTGTTGGTCTAGTTCATAAAACTTGGACATAATAGTAATCAAGTATCACTGAACATCCTGTGCGAGTTTCAGGTCACATGATCAAGGTCAAAGGTCATGTAAGGTCAAAGAACTTTGGCCACGTTGGGGGTATTTGTTGAATTGCCATCATATCTCTATAAGTGTATTGGTCTAGTTCATAAAACGTGGAAATAAGAGTAACCAAGTATCACTGAACATCCTGTGCGAGTTATAGTAGTTTTCAAAATCAGCACTGCTGCTATATTGAATCGCGTGATGCAGGTGAGACGGCCAGAGGCATTCCACTTGTTTCAAAATAATTTACTACTTGAAGGTAAATGTACAATACTAGCAAAAAAATCAGTTGCATGCATGTACATGTACATCATAAATGTAACAGCTTCTTTTGTTAGGTGTGAATGAACTCGACATATCGACAAGCAAGTTGAAGATAAAAAGAACACACTGTACTGTACTTGTCAAAATGTCTAGTTTGTGTGGTTCCTTTTCAGGACCAACACTTGTCCCAAAAAAGAATGCATGATATACTGTGAAGCCTCTACATGTACACTGACAAAGGAGCATTTACATGTATAATTCCTTTAATTTGTATTGTGCTTCTTCTATCATCTTAACTGTTCTAAACTTTCTGTTTCTCATTTTTTTTCCCTTTACAGATGTCTTGACAGCCAGGACCTTGTACATGTAGCAGCTTGCTGATCACCACCTGCAGCCCTGCCAGACTGTCACAATGGTTCGGCTTGGGGCATCCAAGAAGACCATCGCCGCTCTCCTCTGCATCTCCACCGTCTTTGTCATCTTCATCCTCAACTCCCAGCTGAACTCCTCGACTCGCCGGCGTATCCGCTACGAGACCCGCCACACCCTCAGCGTCCCTCTCACCCTCAACCTGTCCAAGAATGTCACCATCCTGCGGCTCCCGGATGCCAACAACCGCATCCATCGGTATAAGCTGGAACGCATCGATGAAGAAGAGGAGGAGGAGGAGGATTATTGGAGAGATGAGGAGGAAGAGGAGAAGGAGATGAGGAATTTGAGAGAAGGTGCAGCAGAGGAGCAATTTGAGATACGAGCAGATGAAGCAAAGAAGAATTCGGAAGATGGATTGAAAGTGAAGGAAATGCCAAACCAAACAGTGGACAGAGAACCTCAAGTAAATAGACCACCCCAAACGAATTCCAAGGACATGCAATTTAAGCACCAGGCATTAAACATTAGCAAAGAGGGGAATTACCTGTTGCAGGTATCGGATCCAAGATATGGTCGCATGATAGGCAAGGTTTTATCTAAACTACCTAAAGATGTCCGCAAAGACATGACAATGAATATAAGAATGGTGGAATCAAGAACCAGGATGGACTTTATGAAACTACCAACTAATAAGCAGTGGGAGGTCATTCTCAGAGTATATGCATCCAAGGGCTACAAGCAAAGGTTTCCTGATGTCATCAATATTGGGGTGAAGAAAAGTGGAACCAATGCACTAGGTTTCTTCTTCCCTCAGCACCCACAGATTGTTCATTCCATCGGCAACGAGGTCCACTACTTTGATTGGATGTATGAAAAAGGCTTGTCCTATTATAAATCCAGAATGGGCTTTGCAAAACCTAGTATGCTCGCTTTCGAGAAAACTCCACGTTATTTTGTGACTGCTCTAGCTCCAAAGCGAATCCTAGCCGATTTACCTACCAAACCAAAATTTATATTGTGCGTAAGAGATCCTATATCCAGACTTATATCAGACTTTAGGCATGAATCTGAATTGAAACTAAGGAGAGAGTTTAAGAGTAATAGGTTAAAGTATGCCTCAAGGACGGGCCAGTTTGAAGGTGAGCGGTTGAAACGAGAGATCCTTGACAAGTTTGGTCACGTCAATGGATCAAACGAGATGGTGGACACCAGTGTGTTTGTCAAACACTACAAGAACTGGCTGCAGTATTTCCCTCCAGAGAGGATCCTCGTCATTGATCAGGTGAAGATGGAGAAAGACGTCTATGCCGAGATGAAACGGCTTGAAGAGTTCCTTGAGCTGGAACCTTTCTTCAGTCCATCCATGTTTTACTTTGACCCCGCCAAGAACGGGATCTGCATGCGGGAAGGGCATCTCCCCAATAGGAACTGCCCTGCTAAGAGTACCCCCAGTGTTCTTCCCAAAGCCATCATCGATCCCGAAACGTTGGCCAAATTGAAAGAGTTCTACCGTCCATTTAACCAAGAGTTCTCACAATTAACAGGAATGTCCTTTTCTTGGGCAAACTAGTCTGGATGGTGTCCATAGAAACTAATACATTTTGAGTACATTGCCCAAGACAATTGGACATGTGGTCTTTTTTTAATCTTCTATTTTTTTTGCCTAATTCCACCCAAGATGTACTGAATCAGTTCAGGTTGGCACACTGGCTAGTGATCTGTATATATAGGAAAGCCAGACTGTCTCCTTACAGCCAATAATTATAGATGATAGTTGATCTCATATTGAGTATCACAAGTTGTTGATCTCATATTGAGCATCACAAGTTTCATGTAGAAACTGTGGACTAATTTGAAAAATTATTCAAGAAGTGTATATTTTATTGGACATAAAGAAAAAACTCCACCATATAGACTTTATATTATACATGTAGGTGTTTCAATGGATTGGACTAAAATTGGTGTAAATGGAAAATAATGTGCTCCGTACATTTACATGTATCTCTGCATGCCTTCAAAATGAACAATTATTGAAGATTTTCTCAAACTATCTCTCTTTAGAAGTCAATAATATAGTACTTTTTAAACAAAATGATTCACCAATGTAGGTATCTGAAAATGGATTTGTTTTAGATATTTGTGAGGGAAGGAGCATGGAAAGCCAGATATTGGACGAGCACTTTAAACATGGTGTGATTGTATTTGAGATGATTCTGGGTGTGACTGTTTTTCTTGTCAATTCTCTTAGATGTGTAAATTCAGTACTATGGCATTTGACCTAGGTGTAGATTTAGCTTTAAATATCAATTAAACATTTTCATAGTATTATTCATTTTCTTGAAATATGTCCATATTTTAGACCATTGTTGTGACATCCGTATGCTCTCTCTTTTCATATCCACACAACTTTTTTAATATAATGAGTAGACAAGCATATACATGCAGATGTAACAACCTTAAAATAATTATTAGCTTTGAGTTTTTGTTTTTGGTGATTAAAGAATCTGCAAAGTACTTGTTTTGTTTTCACAACTGCAGCAGACTGGCCCAGACATTATTCCCATAGATAATCGCATTGATTCGTGGGGCAGAGTGACAATCACCTGTCATGAATGTCTTTACAGTAGTCCTTTTTAGAGGAAGTTCACCCTGAGGATAAGATAAGTTGATTTTATTTAAAGCAGAAAAATTAGAGATGAATATTGGTGAAAGTTTGATGAAAATCAAATTTTCAATGTTTTTAATTTGTGACATCATATGCAGCTCCTCCATTCCATATACCATGTAATATAAATTCCTTAAATTCTCAATTTTGGGGACACGGTGAATGAAGATATGTTTCTTGTAGAAGGGGTATGAAATTATATATCTAAAGGAAAAATAACACCTTCAATATTTTCAAAAAATTGCATTTTTCAGTATTTATATCACATGATACAGTATATGGAGGATCTACTCATCTGTGACGTCACAAAATAAAAATTTAAAAATTACTAACTTGTTATTTGATGGATTTTTATCAAATCTTCGTCAATATTTCTGTCTTGTTTTTTGATCTGCTTATTGTTAAAACTAAATTATGGTCAGGGTGAACTTCCCCTTAAATTAAAAAATGCCTTAGGTAATCTGCAGAACATTTATGTACATTGCCAAGGCACAGGACATGTGACCAAACATTACTGTCTCTTGTTCTGCCATCAACCATTATGAAAACTGGCAAATGTCAGTGGTATGTGGCATGATGTGAAGAACATGTAGACTGCATTATCAACTGAATTTAATGAATAAATAAATATGAATCAAGCCTTGGTGCTGTACATATACATTTCCCACCTCTTATGAACACTCACCACATAGCGCAGCAAATCATTGCTTTATTTTCAGGTGCGGTAGGCGATGATTTCAAAGTATAATGTCGGACAATGAATAGTTATATTTTGATATCAACTTTGTATATAAACACATGTACATACATCATGAAGAATGTGGGTTTGATGTGTCTATAGAGTAGACACTCCTACTTGAACATTGTTTGTGTATATTTATATAGTGCTAAATATATTTTATTTACATGTAGAGTTGTTTTACTCTAGAGTGTGCAAAAAAAAATTGTTTTAACATCAGACAGAAGAACTTATACTAAGCGGTGATTATAATGTACTTTTACATCTGTCCATGTAAATAATGTAGTTGTAAGGTTTCAGTAAGGTTTTAATCTCTTTCTCAACCACAACTGATTTTGTTAAAACATTAATTTGTGCTCTGAAATAATGACACAACTTACTACCTTGGTCATTGCCGATTTTTCATCAGTTCTTTTGTTGCGACTTGCGACGGATGAACAATACAGTATTTTTTAAGCTGAATGCATTGTAGTATATATAAGACTCCTCAAATAAAGTAATAAAAGTGCATTGCATTCATCAATACAGGGGCAATTCAAATTTCTGTAGGAATTGCTTGGTATGAACAAAAAGTTTCTTCCTTCATAAATTTCCTTGCTTGCTTGTTATTTCAGCCCCTGCCAACAGAGTAGAGACTGTAGTGTTTTTTTTAACCATTTCAACGGGGGGGGGGGGGGGGGGGGGGGTGGTATGTTGGGTAACATACTATTAAACATAGCTTGCACAAATTGATACAGTGACAAGCAATACAGTTTTTACCATCTGTTCCTTGTTTTGTCAAACACATCAATAAATCAATCCTCACTCATAAGAGCTAATGAGATGGCAATTTTATTTGTCAAGTTCAAATTTGCTTAGAATTCTAGCTATTAGATTGTCATTGATCAAATATTTTATGAAACTGGGCTCATTTTGGGAGGGAATGTACCTTGGAATTTAGCCATTTATTTTGGCAAAAATGACACCACCTATTAGGGCATTAATTATTTGTAGTTATATAATCATTTATCCATGAAAATGGGAGTACCATTGAATGTTTATAAAAGTAAAGGTACATCATGAAAATTGTGTGTAAATGTCAGATGAAGTGTAGGTTTCTTGCCAATGTTTTGTGCAGTATTTTTTTTCTCGTAGTGCACTCCTTGTATGTGTGGTACATGTATTTGCTTAAGGGCTGAAGTTGTGTATCTGTCTTTGTTTGTAGAACAAACTTGTATTTTTGTTTAGCTTTAGTGTACAATCTTTTACAGGAGAAAATAGTAGATACATATCGTATGCATCACTAGAATTTTCATCAATATTGACAATAGTCAAAGCCCACTGTGTAAGATTGTAATTGAATCCGCAGCAGTTCATTCAGATTTGGGAACGTTGCACGTGATTTGCAAACAATTGCAAATATCAATCGCAATACTGATTTTAAACTATAGAAAATTAATTATACTAACTAATAGGTGCAAACATTAATTGGGACGATCATGACCCTCACCCTGAATTATTGACAAATGTCAAGATTATCGGCAAAATGAAGGAAAACATGACATTTGAAACAGAAGATCTCCTATTCTCATGATTCGAGCCCAGCCATGTCAGTGGCACCTTACTCCGCTGGTACCCAGCCTGACCTGTCTGATGGAAGTAAAGTTCAACAGTAACTTTAATACGCATAGTCGGTATACGACTCGCCATGTATCCTTATAAGGGTAGTACATTTTGGTCATGTTTTTATGCTAAAACCTTATAAATGAAAGCCAATCGTTGACAAAATTATAAACTGAAGTTAACTGTATCTCTAAAATGACATAATATTTACAGGTCACCTCATATCTAAAACCTTTGCTTTTCGAATCACGACTTGAAGCCGGTATTCCGACTTTTCTGGTTCAAAGGGTTAAAACTTTTGAGAGATTCTGAGACCCTTTCACTGATTTTCATTTCATTACAAGCTTCGTGCAGTGCCATTTCACTCTGCATCAGACTGATGTAAAATGTAATTTACAATGCACATATTGGCATACACCTATTGTTACAATGCTGCAGGGTTTGTGTCAGAAAAATACAAGGAATGATTCTTCGTCGTAATATAAAACAAAGATAATCCATCACTGTTCTGCATCCTCCACTGTGATTTCAATTCTGGAGTATTCACAATAGGTGTATTCGCAATAGGCTTATTGAGACTGGCTCGAAGATTGTGAGTTCCAGGTATTTCTGGTCAGGAAATTAAAACTACCGGGTAATGTATTTTTGCCAGTGGGAAAGCAAAATACCTGTATAAAAAATATCCCCAAAAGAAAATACCTGGTAATTAGTAGGTACTTGCTGAAATTACAAGAACTTTTGCAAGGATTTTTCCAAGGTCGCAGGTTTTTTTTCAGTGTGAAAGCAATTACGGGAACTTTTTAAACCCAGCATACATTTGGGCGTAAACGTGTGGCTTCCCCTTTTAATCCGACCATACTGCGCATGCTTGAACTTTGGGGAGTTACCCCAAAAGGGTGAACTTTGGTCATTATGAATGCGGAAAATAATTATCGGGTATTTTTAACCTGAACAACTCTAGTTGTCTGAATAAACTTTATGAATAAATCACTGTTCATGCCACTGGCGGATCCAGGGGGGGGGGCAGTTCTGGTCCATGCCCCCCCCCCCTCCCTTTTGAGAGGCACAATTAAAATTTGTTATGTAAAAATGCTGTTGAAACTGAAGTGTGCCCCTTTTTGAAAATGAAGACCTTTTTTTTTTGGGGGGGGGGCTCATCATATTTTTCCTCTGGAAAATGTGCCCCCCCTTTGCAAAATCCTGGATCCGCCCCTGGCTCATGCATTAACTTACATAGGTTTAAATTTCCCTCTAATGGCAGAGAAGCAGCCAGAAGTAGCATGATCTCTCTTGTTTCTACAAAATTTTTCAAAAGTGGATAGATCAAACATGATCAACAGCAGAAGATCGGGTTTTTTTTTACTAT
This sequence comes from Lytechinus pictus, assembly GCF_037042905.1. NCBI lineage: Eukaryota > Metazoa > Echinodermata > Echinoidea > Temnopleuroida > Toxopneustidae > Lytechinus > Lytechinus pictus. Next base: position 15,575,990 of record NC_087254.1, on the reverse strand, counting down.
AAAAGCTAACTGTTTCCTCCAACTATTTTGAGGTATACTCTTTCTTCTTTAATAGTTTGATATATTATTATTTCTCCCATTTTTCTTATTTTTTTACACCACATGTATCTTTTTCCCATATGCACTTTATCAAAGTACAGAAGATAATTATGTATTTGGTAGACCATTTTGAAATGAGATTTTATTATTATTATTATTATTTAGAATTAGTGTGATTTATGTTAGTCCACAAATCAATACTAGCACTAGCGTACCTACGAGGGGGCAGTCTGCCCCCCCCTGACGAGCCACAACCCATGCAAAGGACGTATCTCTGCCCCCCCTGACGAGCTTGAAAGACCTTTTTTGCCCCCCCCCCCCCCTGACGAGCTTGAAGACCTTTATTGCCCCCCCCCCCCACTGACGAGCTTGAAGCTTTTTTTTTTTTTTTTTTTTTTTTTTGCTTGTCAAATTTTTTGGCGGACGGTTTTGCCCCCCCTGTGAAAAATCCTAGGTACGCCACTGAATACTAGTAAGTTTAAATCCCTTCTAAATTAACTTTGTTTATTGTTAACAATTGATCATGCCATTGATGCTTGGACTCGGTCATGGATCTTGTTTTACTCTACCTGATCACAATTTGTTTTGTTTTGTTTTCATCTTGAATTATGTTTTACTGCTAAGTCTAACACCTTGTGCTGTACAGTATATACAGTTTTTAGAGTAAAGATTTTTTTTCAATCAGTATTATATCCTCTTATATTTCGGTTATGTTTGACCATATATAGAATTCAATGTGTGAAGGCTTTGTATCCTATTATGGAGCCCAGTGTAATGAATACGTAGGGTTATTTTGCATTTGATCTGATGCATATGTTGTTGTTTCAGTGCAAGAGTGCCTTTAAAACCACGCTTTCGCGCATCCCATGAGGGCAAAAATGCTGTTAGCAGCACCAATAAGTACATTGCATTATAAGGAACGCGAAAATGTTTTGCTATGGGCATTCTTGATTCTTGAACCAATACTGTGATACATGTATGTGTGACAGTCATATTGAATGAATTTAAGAGTCTTGAGAGCACATTTTTGTACACATCTAATGAAGAGCACCCCCCCCCCCCTCCCCCGGTTATGCTGCCCTTGTATCAGACTTGCTATATGTGGTAGGGGCTGCGGAATGGTTTTTAAAGTGGGGGGGGGGGGGGTCTGACCATGCAAAAATCACAATCATATGGTAATTTTTCACGTTTTTGTACACGGTTTTGGAAAAAAGTGGAGGAAGGCTGAAGCCCCTCAGCCCCCCCCCCCCCCCCACTACCTGTGTGGGAGAAGAGAAGAACATCCATTACACACGTATGCATACAAAATACATGTGCCCATGTGCATTGAAATATTGACTCTTTATTAGTAGTGGAAAATTTGGAAGCACTCTGCATATAAACTGCCTGTCAACACATGCATAATTAAACAGTGACACAAATATTTAATGGCAGAAAAGCAGTTCTGCTAGCATCCTCACGTGTGATTTTATTAGTTTTAAAGTAGCTTTTATGTTTGGTAGCTTGAAATATATTGAGAATGAAATATGGAACATCTGTTTTTATGTGTACCATACCTTGCTTAATATATTGAGAATGAAATATGGGACATCTGTTTTTATGTGTACCATACAAACTTTATTTTTTTGGGGGGAGGGGGTTCTATATAGTTTTTGCTGCAGGTCATTGGTTTTAATACAATTTCTATATCTTTGATATATTTACATGTAGCCGTTTAAACATTTATTTTGCTGCTGTCCTATGAAATGATTTCACACAACTTAACTTTCAGAATATTCAAAATGTCTGCTCTTGCATGACATTGTCAAGTTTAAATTGTCATCAAGAACACATTTTATAGGGAAAAAGAATAGAAATACGAAAATGGACATTACCTGCTATTCTGTTGTTCATTCACGGCTAAAAGTTTATTTTCGTGGATCTTTTTTTATCCAGTACAAATGTCTAGCATTTTGTTATGCAGGGTGTTTTATTTATGAAAAAATAGGCCAATACTACTAGAATAATGTGCTTGAAGTTTGGAAATTGTAATACTCTAGTATTTTGCTCCAGACCACCCCTGGAATACTACACTGATGTTAGTATGAATGTTTTATCGTTTGACATCACAGTAACTTTATATCAATGTGCAAATGTGGCATTCAAGACACTTCATATATGGGACATTAAAACAAACATTTTCTCTATTATTAATTAATTTTTGTTTCATTTTGTTTGTGCAATGTTGCATATGATTGAAAGTTCTGGGCCCCGTCATACCAAGAGTTACGATTGATCCGGTCAATCACAACTGTGGACGGCCAGCAACATCTAAAATGCAAATTTGTTCAAAATGTTTTCTAGATATGATGCAAATTCATACATTCTAATGAAGATTCAGTGTGATTCTCATTGTAAAGGAGATTTTGCAAAAGTAGACAATATTATGACATTGATAGATTTCCATACAATGGAGATTGATTTGATCAATCGCAACTCTTTGTAAGACGGCCCTGGGTGGAAAGGTGTGGTTGTAATAAATGCATGTCGGAGGAAGAGTGAATCTAGAGTTAATGGCCCGTATTCTGAAGTCGGGTTTAACTTAAACTCAGGTTTAAAGTTGTGGTTTAAGTATGGGAAGCCAAAAGTATCATTTTTTTTTAATAAGTTGTATGTTTCTTCTGTTTACTGTGTGCTCTTTCCTGATTCATCGATGATGAAGACAATAATTTTTCATACTTCCTAGACAATTATGAATGATTTGAGAGCCAAATGAGCTGAAATATGATATCTCTATTGTTACTGATTTATGTAACAATTGGCTGTCCATACTTAAACCACAACTTTAAACCTAAGTCTAACTTAAACCCGACTTCAGAATACGGGCCATAGGCTCTTGTTGAGGAACGTCCTGGGGATGTTTCATAGAAGTTGTCAGCACAGACAGTTCTCAGCCAGTCAAAACAAGAAAGTTGTTGATTATACGAAACATGTTGATGAAACGCTAGAACTATGACTATGAGGTGGTTGTGCTGGTGTTAGTAACAATGGTGGAGATGAAGATAGTGGTGGTGATGATGAAGATGATGGAGATGATGGAGATGATGATGAAGATGATGATGATGATGATGAAGATGATGATGATGGAGATGATGATGAAGATATAAATGAAGATGATCGTGTGGAGGTGGTAGTGATGATGATGAAGATGAGGAGGAAGATGATGACGAGGAGGATGTAGATTATGATTATGATTATCATCATGATGATGATCAAAAGACTGATTAATCTCAACATTCATATGCTTCAAACTTCCTATTTCTGTTATTTTTCCCCTCAAATTTCCGTTAGTATGTTCCTTTGATTTTTCTGTTTTCATATACAAGCTAACTTGTACCAGGTGTTTTATTCCCCCTTTAAAAGTAATTGGCATGTCTTGAAATGATATATAGGCATAATTTGTCTGATATAACAGTAATGTGTTTCATTTCATAAAGAACCAGAACTTGTTATTTTACAGTATGATTATGCTGATTATATATACGCCCACGGGGAAGGCGAATGATTCTTCTTCCAACTGCTAGTAGTAAAAAACTTGTACACTGAAAGAAGAAGAGGAACAAAATAAAACGATCAATATGTAAATTATACAAGTTTCAAACTACCAAAAGTTGGTCACTTCCGGTTCCGCTTTCGAATTTTGGATACCAGCATTAATTTGTATTATTTATCTGACGATTTACATTGCGTGGTATGTTAAAATTTGCTTGTGTCAAATAATGCCAAGGCGATAGCGAGGCAATTTGCACAGTAAAAATACAGTTTATTTTCTATATATACACAGCTGTTTACTGTATGAACTTTACAATAATTGTTTCACAGTCATCATAAAAAACGCGTTTAATTTTTAATTAAAAAATCAATCTTCAATAGATTATGCATGATCAATACTGTAAAGCAAGCATGTGTAACATTTTAACGGCATTTTTTACTATGCAATAAAGAAGTAAATCTAATTCTAATCTCCTGTTTCGTCTCTATAATTTACATCCAGCTCACTTGCCGTTGGTCATATTCCCCTAATATTGGTCTAATGCCCACTTAAAGGGATGGTCCGGGCTGAAAATATTTTTATCTTAATACATAGAGTAGAATTCACTGAGCAAAATGCCGAAAATTTCATCAAATTCGGATCACAAATAATAAAGTTATTGAAGTTTAAAATTTAGCAATATTTTGTGAAAACAGTTGTCATGAATATTCATTAGGTGGGCTGATGATGTCACATCCCCACTTGTTAATAAATATCTAATGCACTAAATCAGTTGTCAATCCAATTTTTCAAGTTCTCGGAGGAAAAAAGTGAGTAAACCTAATTTTACATAATACAATACAAAAGAACAAGTGGGGATGTGACATCATCAGCCCACCTAATGAATATTCATGACGACTGTTTTCACAAAATATTGCTAAATTTTAAACTTCAATAACTTTGTTATTTGTTATCCGATTCTGATGAAATTTTCGGCATTTTGCTCAGTAAATTCTACTCTATTTATTAAGCTATAAATACTTTCAGCCCGGACCATCTCTTTAAGTAGGCCTAAGGACGGCGCCACATAGTAATTAGGGGTTGACCGCCCCATGTTTTTTTTTTTTTCTTTTTTTTGTTCAAGTATGGAAGAAAAACAGATGTAAAAAAGGATAAAGAAAAAAGACAAATGGAGAAAAAGGAGTATAAAAAGGGAAGGTCTAGCTGGGTTGTGTAACTCTATATAATAAACCCGTAATGTGATTGAGAAATAAATATTACATCACCTTTTAGTCGCCCCCCCCCCTCAAAATGTCCTGGTGCCATCTCTAGAATAAAGTGATTTCGTTCTTCGATCAATTTTTAGTACCGCTTTCCTATTCAGTCTAAGGCTTCTGAGTCCCCCCCCCCCCCCCATTTGCAATCAAGGCCATATACGCAGATTTTTTTTGTAACATTTTTAAAAGAAACTTGAAAGCGAGGAAGCAAAGTGATTTTTATAAGTGAAATTGAAGGATTTTGTGCCCACTTTTGGTGAATTTTGTGAAAATTTTCAGTGAAAAAAAATTTGGGGGGATGGGCATCTGGCCCCCACCTGCCCCCGTGCTGCGTACGGCCATGAGTGCAATTCATCTCATAGACTCTTGGTAATTGATGGATAAAGAAATTAGACATTAGTTTAATTGGCGATTGTGACACCACGGAATTTAAACCCAGATATTTCACCGTTTGGAGACAAAATATGATTTTTGTTTTCATGTATTAGACCAAATGGGGTCGAATTAGTAGGGTTAGACCAAACGGGGAGTGGAGCTAGTAGGATTTGACCAAGTGGCAACATGACATATGTTGTGAGGTATTTGATTAGAGAGTATCCTGTACTCGTTGAATGCGTAGGCTTATCTCACATAGATATCTTGTCAAGCCCTATAAGAAAGGCAAAGATTATTGATTGCGAAGATGGCAAGGGATTTCGAGATGAAGGGCGACTGCCTGCTTGGATTGACTCTTAAAAAGAGAATTCATAATTGTGAGTTCTTTTGTGGTGTTATGGGCAGGTGGGGGTGATAATCATGAAAAAGAAAACATCTTCTGTATTCTCAAAATGCATAATTCTGATAAAATAATGGCAGTCGATTCCAATTAATGTAAAGAATAATTCTTACACTATAAATTATGTCCTAAAATATGTACCCCGAAATGTTCACCGCCCCCCCCCCATTCGCCCCTCCTATATGATAAGTAATGGGGGTATGGGTAGGGTGAAGAAACCTTGAATAAGCTTCTCAATGCATGGCAGTCGAGAAAATCACTGTTCTAATCTTACAGAAAACTGAAAAAAGGTGTAAATTCACTTGAGCAAATATTAGTATGATGCAACATCATTTTATTTTTTCTGTCATGATCAATTCCTACACAGAGTAAGCCTTGGTGTAGGCCTACATGCCACACCATTCATTTTACTCAGCAGGTCTTAAATTTTAGTTCAACACCTGTGGGTGATATTAGAACACATTGGTGTTTTTTTTACTCTTTGGTGTTATGTACGATATTTGGGGTTTTATTTCAACCGCAGATGTGGGGCTTAAGGTCACGGACCCCCCCCCCCAAAAAAAAAAAAAAAAAAAAAAAAAAAGGAACAGGTGCGAAATAATATGACAGGCCCATTTTCTGAATATTTGTTCAAAATCTATCAAAATTTAGATTTTGGATTAAATTGTATATTTAATTTGTATATATTTCTCCCATGCCATGCCCCATGTCTGCCCCCCTATTCTTTTTTATTATTATTATTACGCCAATGATTTCACCACGTCAGGGTGTGGTCCTCTAAGAACACCAACTGTCAGTTTTGACACCCCATGTTTTTAAAAACAAGTGTTTTAAGGTCTGGATATAGAATTCAACCCTTAAAGACATGGCCTGATAACAGATAAAAGGCTGGTTGGATAAGTGTAGTTATCTAGGGCAGGGCGACCTTCCGCCAAGGAAACAACGACCGACTGACGCAGACTGGGGTCAGTACAGCAATGACGTAAACAAGAAGACATCTAGCAATAGGGGAGGGTTGGGTGGGGCGCGCCCTGGGTCAACCCAAGGCTCGACAACGTATGAGGGAAATACTGGGATGACTCATGATCTTAAGACATATTTCGAGTAGAGAGACTGATTAAGTTTGGCATCGAGGTTTTGGCAGCCTCTGGTCCCTATTTTTCCACTTTACATGCCAATAACATTATTTATTCTCTTCGTGTCTTGTTTTGTTGTTGTTGTTGTTGTTTATTTGTTTCTTCTTTGCCTTTTGGATCTTAAAGGGGGACTTCACACCCTGACGAAACCTTTGTTGTAAAAATGCACAAACAAAAATGTTGGTGAAGAACTGATGAAAATCCAGAAAGTTATCAGAATTTTAAGTTTCTTATTTGTGACCTCATACACAAGCAGCTTCCCCAAATGTTTAGTCATATGAATTTCATTTTTTTGAATGGTTCATGATGACTATTAAAAAATAGTTTTACTTTCAGGAGCGGGTGTGATATGATCTGCCTGTTGATATACTGAATGTACAATAAAAATTATGTTCATTTTTTTTTTGCGAAAATGACATTTCATTGATATTTTTAATTCATGATACATGAAAACCCGCTCGTATATATAACCCGAAACAAAAATAAACTTTTTTTAAGTATCTTAATCTTCGATGGTTTCTGCTCAAACCTTCACCAGTTGAAAAAAAATCTGCTATTTTGACAATGAACTTTTTGTCATGAAGTACTTCCCTGGATCTTAATTTGCCTTTTTAAATGTGAAAGACTACAGGTCATCTTGGTATAATCCGTCATAACTAGTGTTTCCACATAAAAGGAAATTACCCGAATTCTGGGAAATCCGGATCATTTGGTAAATTTCGGGAAATGAAAAAAATTCAAGGAAATTCCGGGATATCAGAAACCTACATTTAAACTACATGTACATTTAAACGTAGCAACTTTCAATATTGATGTTGTATTCAAATAATTTTTTGCCTCATACCTTGTTTAAAATTTTCTGCTCGCGCTCCGCACTCGCAACGGTACGCCGTATTGTTGCTATTTTTTTTAAAGTACATTCAACGAAAAAGGTTAAATTCATTGATTTGGTTACTTGGATCAAGTTCAGGTTCACTTTGTTTTGTCAGATTTTTGTTGAAAAATAAAATTAGAAAATTCCAGGAAATGTCTATGAATTTCAGGAAATTTGAGATTCAGTTTCGGGAGATTTCTTTTGGATCTGTAGAAACACTCATTATCATGATGAGAGTAAATACTGGCACCGAGTATATGGAAGTCAGAACAGAAACTGAAAATATCATTTTTTAACTATGACATTCTTTTTCTTTGCTTGGCCTTCCAAGTATTTATCCCACATAAATCAATTTGTCAAATTCATATTTTTGAAGAAGGGAATTTTTAATTGAGTCAAGAAATGTTGAATAATCTGGGTTGCCTTTATCTCAGTGAAGAATTGTCAAAAACTTTGTCCCGATGACAACGAGGCTGTATATCGCATACTAAATTTCTGCGTAGATTTACTCGCCTGAAGATGTTCGGATATATCGAAAGGAAATCATTATTTGGTGCAGTGGCGTACACAGAGGGGGGGGGGGTTACAAGTGTTCAAACCCCCTTAAATTTTTTTACACCCACCCCCCCCCCCCCTCCCCAAAACAAAATGTTGAAGACCTTTTTTTTTTTGCTTGTGAAGACCCCCTTTTTGGGGCATGTCAATTTTTTTAGGGGTACGAAACGATTTGTGGTGAAGACTTTTTTTTCAAGATTCTTTTAACTTGAACCCCCTCCAAAAATCCTGCGTACGCCACTGATTTGATGAGTTCGTTCTCAATCATCCTGCACCTCAACCCCAGAAGAAAAAAAGCCTGATGGATATTAGCGCGAATCGGTTTTAATCATTTCAAAAGCAGAATTAAGTATATGTTGACTCTAAAGGCTAGCATGTACTTGAGGCGAGTTCAAGACCAGTTCGAATATTCTTCCTTTTATAAAGTGTCCCTTCGGCAAAAGCCTTTGCACTGATCATTCATTCTCCCCCCCCCCCACCCTCCCGGATTCCCCCTCCCCCCATTTTCTTTGATTTGTATTCATTATTTTCTTCTCTTGTTGAGTAACATAGTATTGTGATTGTGAGTTGATGAAGGATGTAAAATCTGCAAACATTGAAATATTGTATAATTCATGCAATAGAAATAATTAGTGACATCATCAATTTTCATGTTTCAATAATTGCTTTGTAAAATAATAAGCAATTTTTTTTTAATATAGTGTCAAACATTTTTTTTACTTATGTACACCCAATTTTAATAGAAATTTTGCGTTACCACTCTCTTTAATTTTCCCTTCTTAGTCAAATCGACTGTTTGTCGGAATTGAATTCCCTTTAAATTAGATGCCAAAAATACGACTGTCTCCCATCCGAAAGAGTCCCGTGACAAATTGCGTGAAAACAAAAAACTGCAGTATTTAGCAAAAGGATTCAATCTCAGACATCTTTATTCGATAAGAGATGCCCATGATAGGAAGCAGTCAAGCAAGTTATTTATAGAAATAAGTCTCGAAAACGCACAAGAGGCGAATCCTCACGAGAAACTTGGAATTTGCCAGAGCGATTTCTTTAAACAAAGACATCATCAGGAACAAACAAAAATGAATGTACTAAGCGAAAAAAATGAATGTAGAAAGCGAAAACGGAGTCGTGTTGTTACAGGCCGTTTATAGGCCTAATCAAACTCGCATATCGCCAGAAACTTACAATTAGACAAATCAGTCATTCAAAAGTGAAGTTGTGTATCTGCAGATAGACCCCGTTTGCCTGATAAAATAAACATATTATCTGCCATCATTTAATCTGGCAAAAAGGTCTATGTGCAGATATACCCTTTTGCCAGATTACAGCCAATTTTTATAGGGTCTATGTGCAGATAGACCCTTTTGCCAGATAAATATCACTGTCTTGCACCCGAGATTAATCTGGCAAAAGGGTCTATCTGCATTAAATTGGATCTTACAAGAAAAGTAAAGGGATTAAAATAATAAAAAGGGACTAAAAATAATTTTTCAAAGATAAACTAAGTGATAGAATAGAGTCCACCAACTAAAATTAACTCTCAAGTATTCTACGAGTAAATTAAATGCTCAAACTTCAAAGCTGATTTTCTCAGAAAGTTTTTCGAGGGCGAATGTGCAGATAGACCCTTTTGCCAGATTAGGGCCGAGTCGGTTCCTGCCAATACAATATGTGACTTTAATTTCGGTGATCGCATCATCTCGCATTTTCTTGTTTATTTTGCGAGGCAAAATAATATTCACTCTTAACTTTCTCCTTTTTCTTCTTGTTATCCTCAGTCGCGTAATGTAGGCCTACACACTTCACATAAGACTATTATATATTTTTAAATAAATCATATCGATGTATGTTTTCCATGAAAATCCTAAAGAATTTTCCGTGAGAATGAGAATAGTATTCAAGTATCGATCGTAATCCGGTTCGTTGCACCGTACCCGGTTGGTACCATTTCCACCGATTATTTTCATGTTGCTATGTCGGACTAGCATAATTGTCTCTCAAATTATTTATTTCATATATCGATATGTGTGTGTGTGTGTGAAATCATATATGTACAACAGCTTTGGCAACGCTTTTATATATATATATATATATGAAATAAATAATTTGAGAGACAATTAATTACAAAGTAAAAAGATATTATTGACTCAATTAGAATTAAATAATCAATTAAGATCAGGGGCCGCAGAAGCGGGGGGGGGGGGGGGGGCTTCAAAACCGTGTATACAAAATCGTTAAAAATTACCATATGATCGGAGCACTTTGAAAACCGTTCCGCGGCCCCTGAAGATAACAACAAAAGTGATGGCCCGGCTGAAAATTGAATAAATCCAGGTTACCATAGCAACAACAGGTCTCAGAGCATTATTTTTGCATATTAACCTGCATGCAATATGAAGTGAAGGTCTCGTATGGAACGGGAAATTAATCAAACATGACCATATGTGGTGGAAGGGAAGTGTGTTATCATAGATCGGGACATCATGGATCGCTAGACGAAAAAAAAACCATTACTTGCACATCGCCATCGAACGGCACATCGGTAGGCCGATCGTCTTCAGAATAAATAAAGGTGCATAACGGAAGTAAAATCAAATTAACATAATAATTAAAATGGACAAATTTTAATAATCCCTCGATGATATAAGATAAGATCATCGTGATTATAATGTCAATTACATTCAAGTACTTTCTCTCCAAATGCTCTTGAATTTATTTATTAGTTTCATTTCTTTCATTTTATTTATCTATTTATGTTTATTTTCTTTGAGGGGGGGGGGGGGGGCTTTTTTAACCCAAATTATGGTTTTAGCAAAAACTCCTAGAGGAAAAGTAATCGTATGAAATCGTATCGCCTATGATAGCTATACCTAAAATATAATTTCTGGGGAAAAATAAGCTCAATAAAAGAACATTTCAAAGATTTTTGTGGATTTTCCAATCTAGCTGAGCCCGGCCTTAATTGATATCGGACTTCAAAACCTTTTCGGTGACACGACATTATTGCTCACATTTGGCCCGATAGGGTTAATAGTAATGCAAAGATCAAGATAAGGGTTTATTTAGTTTTGGAGGTTAGGTTTTATGTTTGGCTTGACGTGCAGATTTTCCATCGGAGCAATTGCCGCGGGAGAAAATGTCATGGAACCACCATTTTCCCATGAGCCCGTGGGTGGGGGGGGGGGGGTCCTTAGTGCTACGTTTCTCGCCAACCCTTTCATCAAATATGGAATGCCGTGAGTGCCGGAAACATTCCCAAATACACAATTTTGTCACGCACGATAGTTTTGCCGTGGAATGAAAATTGTAGATTAAATAGGAAAAAATAAAGATTTTTTTTTATTTGAAAAATTACACTATAATCATTATTTGACGGTATTTGAATTCCACTTCTACGAAAAAAAAGCCCCCATAATAATTATGTAGAACAAAATTCAGACGATAGAATACATCCCAAATGGCTTACCGTACATAGGAGCGCGCTTTTGCAACTTTCCAAAAAGTTATCCTCGGACTTTTCAAAACAGAGAGAAGAATGGATTCTTTGGTCCAGCAGGTTTTGATTGTTTGCCCACATGTATCAGCTGATGATGCACGGAGAGATCTACTTCATACAAAAGACCCTCAAGAAACAATCAACAGAATATTTGACGGGAACGTAAGTATTAATCATGACGGGCCATGATCATGATGATGGACAGACATGACCTGATGACAGACTGCTTCTCGCCGCCTCCGCTCCGCCCGGGCTCGCACAGGCGCGGCGCGGGAGCGTGCTAGCTCAGCTCAGCCGCCTTCACGTCAGCCGGCCTCGGGAGCAAGCTCGAGTCTTTTTCTGTCAAGGCCCTGTCACATCGGTGCCGTCACATCATTCCATTTCCATGCAAGCCTTGCGTGTGACTTGCGGGTAACTATTTTTGCTAGCCACACGTCGCCCGGATCTCACATGCTGCGCAGTTGCCCGCAGACGCGCACGCAACTCGCAAGTCGGATTTGCACGCAGAAAAGTTTTTGAAAATCGCCCAAAACTTTGTTGTGGATATAGCCAGGAGGCTAAGGCTAAGCCTTAGAGTAAATATTATTCGCTGACGTGTGCTTACTTTCCACGGAGTCAAGGATTGTGTCCCATTCATGTCCGTGTACCGCGATAAAATACTGAAAATAAATTTTCGCCCCCGAGATTCTTCTACTTTCCTAACTAAGTAACTTCTATCTAACTATGTAAAAGATCTAGCCCTAAATCATGTAAATGGGATACAACTTCATTTCCGACATTTCTACAATATTGATTTCATTTTTGTCTCGCCTAGCCTTGAATATTTTGACATATTTCTTCATCATGGAGCCTTGACTAAACTCTTTCCATACATGCATAAGCGAGACCTACACACCCGGATGGATTTCCCTAGGAAATCCATATTTACGGGGTGAAATAGGTTTATAAGTGTGAATTTTAATGATCTTTGAACCTTCAAACGCCTAATGCGTATGAATTAAGGGATAAATATTCACTATGAATGGCAAAAATGAGAGGTTTCTTACCAGAGCGATCTCGTGTAGAATCACGTATTAAATTTTAGTATTTGTTAAATAATAATTTTTATCTATAAATTGTTCTTCAAAACGGCATTTCGTAACATCGCTAATCGAAGGTACGTATTAACGAAACGGTTCAAATGTCAGGCCTATTATTGTATTTGCTTTGTTGACAAACAGATGGAGGGATCTACACGAGATCGGTCTGGTAAGAAACCTTATTTTTGCCATTCATAGTGAAATAATTTTTATCCCATCATACGCATTAGGCGTTATGAAGGTTCAAAGATCAATAAAATTCACACTTATAAACCGATTTCATCCTGTAAATATGGATCCATCCGGGTGTGTAGGACTCGCTTATGCATGTATGGAAAGAGTTTCAACTTTCAAGGCTCCATAATGAAGAAGTATATGTCAAAATATTAAAAAATATCATCATGGAGTCCTCAAGGCTAGTCTCGCCCGCCCACCAGAGGTGAAGGCGAGACTTAGCCTTAGGGATCCAAATGTCGTCCGTTCGTCGTCTGTCGTCCATCCGTCACAAACCTTATGACACAACTCCACAACCGTAAGTCACTTTTACACCAAACTTAGACGGTAGATGGACTTGGGGGACCTGCACGTTACGCTGTAGTCAGAGGTCACATGGTAAGATGTGAGATGTTCTACAAAATTCATCACAATTATGTTTACATCAACATGCCACATCAGATTAAGTTAAGCAGCAGTTCTCGTCCACAACGTTCACAACACACTGGACATCAGCTCAAGTACACCCAGCCTTTTTGTAGAGTGAACTGCTACATGTACAGTATGTTCCCAAGAACCATCCGTATTTGGAATACTCTCCCAAACGCTGCTGTAACTTCGACCTCTATAGCTGGCTTCCGGGGAGCAACATTGCCTATCATTCAGCAAATGTTGCCTCCCCCTCCCCTTAAGATGCTGTAAGAGGGACACACACGCACCACCCGCACACTGCACCTAGCACACTGTATATAGTGCACCAAGAATACCACCACAGGATCACCACATCACCTGAAGCACTGGCAGCACCTGACACAGCACAACCCTCTCCAGGACAGCGTGTACGCTTTTGGGAGAGTACTTCTTCAAGATTCAAGAAGATTCAAGTAAGGTCAAAGGTCATTTTCAGGTCAACGTTAAAGTTTACATGCAAGACTCTTATGACACCTAACTCCGCAACCGTAAGTCACTTTTCAACCAAACTTTGATGGCAGATGGACTTGGGGGACCTGCATGTTATGCTGCAGTCGGAGGTCACATGGTAAGGTCAAAGGTCATTTTAGGTCAACGTTAAAGTTTACATGCAAGCCTCTCTTAAATGACACCTAACTCCGCAACCGCAAGTCACTTTTCACCCAAACTTGGATTGTCGATGTAGTTATGAGACCCGCATGTCATGCTGCAGTTGGGGGTCACATGGTAAGGTCAAAGCTCATTTTCAGGTCAACGTTAGAGTTTCTGTGCAAGACTCTCTTATGATATATAACTCTGCAATTGTAAATCACTTTTCAATCAAACTTGGATGGTTGATCGCCATCTTGTTTTCTTTGTTTTTCGCCAAGCCCAAGGCTGTAAAGACGCTCACATGTATCTCGATATGCGTCTTCTTGCAGCCTTGGCGAAAAACATGTCAATGACAATATTTCGACTTGAGTCCAGTCTTGTGTAGACCAAAAATCAGTCTAATCTATTGTTATTTTTTTGTCAGGATATGCTCCGCCGAGACTTGGTTTGGCTTTGTGGCATCCCCTTGCCTCCATCCTTATCCGTGCACTCAAGCTGCAATAGAAAATAGACAAACACTCAACGAATCTGACACTTGCTCTTTGGAATCAATTTTTTTTTGTTTCACATCACATTTTTCGAGAAAATATTTCAATGGTTTTGATCAAAGTATCATGTACCTGATGATTTCAAATTTCCACTTCATGAGTTACTTTGCCTGTTCTGCACCCTATCTATGCGATTTCGCTTCAGTTTGAGTACAGGGTATGAGAAAAAACAAAAGAAGTCAAATTGTGTTAAAATACACAGAACAGACACATTTTGGCTAGAATAGCCATACACAATCACTTAGAGTGTCCCTATGATGTCCATACTGACCTGAAACAATGTAAGAGTGGATACAATTTATGTGAAACATCAATTATCAAATAAAACAAATTTTCATCTTTTTACAATCAAATGAATCTCTTCACAGATACATACATATATCAATTATCATCATCATCATTTTGCTTCACTCAACACAAGTACGTGAGAAGAAGCAGCTCATATCAGAGCCGGGATGATCATACATGTAGTTGCGCTTTGTATCCTCTGGAAACAGCACTATTATTTGTGTCCCAGAAAAAACGGAAACCGGGATTCCCAGGTCTTTTTTCCTCAAAGAAAAATAATGATACCGGTATTTCATTTACCTAATCATGTAATTCAATTATTCCTCTTTATTTTGATACCTAACATGAGATGAACACCTCATGCATTAATGAGCCAGACGAGTTTGAAATTTTGATGTCAAAACCAGATTGCGCAGAAAAATTGGACAATTTTGGTTCGTGCTTATCAGACGATTGGCTCATCAGCATTTCTTTTGTATACTTCATTAAGATTCTCTCACTGATTCCTGAAATGAGAGTGGATTCAGATTCACGGACGAGTTTCTGTGCAAATCGTTCCTGATATGCCTCAATATTTATTGTTTGTAATCTGCCATTTGTGAACGATTTCCTTAGCTGTTGGTTTCATATTCAAGATTTGATTCCACTCTTGCCATGAGTATCAAATTTATAGTAAAAACATATTTGATAATTGTGAAATCTATCTCTGAAAACGGGTTTCTTTTTTTGTGGGATGCACTGTATAAATCAACCTATTATGAGTATTGTCATTAATATCTTGATTTTTTTTTCTTATTAGTTTTTGATAGGTATTCCTGCTGATAAGCATGCTGAAGAAAGCTCAAGAATGCCACTGGGTAATCACCATCCAAAAAAATCTGCACCACCATCCTCGGCCGGATGCATGCCTCACAAAGAGAGGAACAACTGCAACTTCAACATAGTCCACAATGCATGTAAGTTTGAATTTGTATGAACAGTCTTCTAATCAGGGTTTTCAGTTTCAATTTGCAGTTTCAGTTTATTTATTTCCATTAAAAAAAAATGAACATAACAAATACCGGGGTATATACATTTAATATAAAACAAAATAAGCATTATTAGATATATTCAATCATAAATAATATCTTAGGAAAATGATTTCTTCATAAAATGAATCATTGTTTTTAAATAGATAATTAAACAAATTATAGATTACAAGTAAAATGAGGGACTTATTAAAAACAGAGCATATATTGGTTAGCCCCTCTTTTTATGAGATGGTTGCTGCATGAATGGCAGTTTATCTCTCTCTCTAGAAAAAATAGTATTTTGAAAACCTCATTCAAAATCTTCCCCATGAAATCAGATTAACAACAAACTTCAACAGATACAAGTCTGTGTTGAAA
Source organism: Lytechinus pictus (assembly GCF_037042905.1). Lineage (NCBI taxonomy): Eukaryota > Metazoa > Echinodermata > Echinoidea > Temnopleuroida > Toxopneustidae > Lytechinus > Lytechinus pictus. The sequence continues at coordinate 15,559,746 of NC_087254.1, read as the reverse complement.
AAAACCTACCTTTTAAAAAGCACATGAATTAGCTTTATTGAAAATAAAACTTAAAAAGTCTACATGCACACAGAGTATGGTATTGTGCATGTCGGAGAACTTAGTGTTATTATCATTATTAATTGAACATTGTGTCAGAACAGAATGTTATAAAACAAAATATCCTATTGGGAATGGTTCACTTTATTTATTCACTCCTATTTCACATTGCATTTCAGTGTTTCGTACATCAGAGCATGCCTTGCCCTCCGATGGACAACCCCAGCGAGAAAAAATGACTGACCAAAATTCACAGAGGTATGATGGGACCAGTGCCATCCCTGTCACAAGCTCTGATTGCCATGATAACAGTGATGACAGTGATGAGGAGCTCCCTTCCATCTTTGCATCTCGCAGATTACACGGAACATCGAGAGAGGGCACTGTGGTAGCATTAAACTTTCCCAAGGAAGCTAGTCTCTTACCAGGAAACAGGGAAGGGGAGAAGCATGGTGTGTCCCAAGGATTAGCACATGGTAACTCCTGCGCCAACAGGACAAAGTCCTCAAGGGTTTGCCACATTGACATATCCAGTAGCGACAGTGACAGTGATGAAAAACATCAGAAGATAGGTCACCTAGGTAAGCAGACACACCAAGGCAGGATGAATGGAGCAATGACTGTTCACGTAGACTCAGAGTCGTCATCGGATGAGGACGACGTCATCCAACTGGGTCTGCTACAAAGACTAAAGGAGCAGAGGAAGAAGTTCAAGGCAGCCCAGAGCAGCAGTCAGGAATCGTCTCAAACTTCATCCATATCTTCCTCCAAAAAAACCTCTGCCGTGGATAGGAAGATTCGCGAAAAGGTGAAAGATGCCATCTTGGGACGTGGACAACCTCACCAAGCTGACCACGCTCTGAGTGATAGCGACATTGAGCCTGAATCCATAGAGATGACTGATCAAACATCATCTCATTATGAAACATCGTCCATGCCATACACCACCGAGACAGATAGTCTCGATTCCCAAACCTTGACATCGCAGGAGAGCAGTTCATCTCTTTCGTCGGGTCATCTAAAAACGAAGAGAACGCCAGAAGAAATACAGGCTGCCAAGTTGAGAGCATTGGTATGTACTTTAGTGCTGCAAGTCAGGCGCCATGTTCGGGTTCGGTTCGGTTCGGCAAGGTTCGGCAGAAATTTGCCGAACATTGGTTCGGTTCGGGGTTCGGTAATGATAGACTGATAAAGCTATAGTTCATTCAGGTATACGTAGCGTACTGGTAGACAATTTGTACTTGATAGACTGCATGTACTCGCGTGTACCTCTGTCACATCAAACCATTTTATCTCTATCTTGTTGACATGAAACTATGAAAGTTACAGCGCTCAACGAATCAACTGTTATCTCGAATTTGATTATCTGATGACAGATTTATTGGGTAACTCACAGTTCTAAAATGGCGACTCTTCCTAGTCGTCCATACCTGGACCACACTTTGGATACTTGCCAAATTAACTACGCTCGCACTCGTACCAGCTAGGCCAGCGCATGCAGCGCAGTCCCCTTGTAGCACGCGGGACTCTGAGCTCATGAATATTTATATATACAGTCCGGCCAAACGTGATTGGCAATTGCATCACATACGAGGTGGCCAGCGCCAGTGCACTGAACTGTAGGCATAGTAGGGCCAGGGGCATGTCGAAGAAAGCGTGCTTATGTAATGCGCCTTTCGCTAATTGGCTCGATGGGTGAACTAAACCACCAATCGCATGTCGCTGATTGTCGCATCGGTACATACAGCCACGTGCTTTGTCTGCTCGCGAAACTCAGCTCACTGATTGAAGAGCAATTCCCGAGATTTCTATTATTTCATTGGTCAGATTTCATTCGACCATGAACATACAGACCAAGTGGGATGCAAAGTTTTACGACTGTAATGGGACAGGGGGAGTAGAGTGATCATCGAATTGTTTATGGTTAATTTGAGAAGTTGATAAGAAAGGAAAAAAAAAGTAAAGATTGGGGGTCATTTTCCCCCAAGAGATGAATGTTTCCGCATGGCTTTATCTTCATTCAACTTGTCAACGATGGGAAGGGGATCTTGCTATATACTATACCGTAATCATTCATGAGTGTTTGATTTTTATTTTCATCCGATTGTTAATAATAAAAAAGATAACTTCACCTCATCTCATTTCTATATTATTTGTTTTGCGTCTCTCCTTTTCGTCTCTAACAGTCACTCACTTTATTTCCCACTTTCACTGGATCTCTCGTTTTCAAAACTCTTTACTTCTCTCTAAAATCATGAAAACTAGACAGTAGCGAGCCGACACCTCAATAATAATGTCAATCACCTCAATCAGATCTTTATTCTCCGCCGCAACAATACACGAGTTACGATCTTAATCACATCGTATCGTAATTCGTAATATTAATGGTACTTCATCTTTCACTTTCAGTTTATTGAGCTCGTTCATTCAAAATACTTTGAAGATTTTCAAACAAGAATCTTGTTCGCCACCTAAAAAAACCAATATTTTAGATAATTAGATTTAACCAATGAACACTCATACAGTTTTGGTTTTCTTTACCATGCTTCGGCGATTCGGCCACAGAGCGAGAGATGATGAAAGCCAGTAAAATGATTATAGCGCAAGCTCGCGCAACATCATTCATCGGATCTCCTTTCTTAATCAGGGCCGTAAATGAAAATGAAAACAAAATCTAGTAACCGCAAAATAAGCGCATACTTCCAACATACAATTGCAAAGAAGATTAAATAGAGAATGCGCAAATATAATGATTAGAAAGGGTGTAAACTTGTAAAATTTATTAGCTGAAAGCCGTTTTTTTTTTTTTTTTGCCGAACTTCCGTGTTCGGTTCGGTTTGGAAGTGCCATGTTCTGCGAACTACCGTTCGGTTCGGCGGTTCGGCTACAGCACTAATGTACTTATTTCATCTTCTTGTCGTGTAGTCTCTTCTTCAATGTAATCAGGGATCCCCCACCCCCTTTATTGGTCAAACTTGTACAGTGACGTTTTAATGTCCCCATGAAATTATTATTTTGGATTTGCAAACTATGAATGAGAGTTTGGAAACAAGCTTTTATTGATGACATAGCAATCAAAGTACATACATGTAGTCAAAAATATATGTTATAATCACTGCAAAGTTGCAGATGAAGGTCTTTATAGCCCTCATAATGATTTTTCTTTATGATTCCCCCTATTATTCTTAGTAGATTTTGTTTATAAGAAAAACAATGAAAATTTCAACAACAACAAGTAACAACAAAATCATTACACAATCTTGAATAAAATCACATTAATTAACGATTTAAAAAAATGGGGGGGGGGGGGGAGGTTGTTCTCCACTAATAATTGACCTGTGTCTGGGTACCATGATTGAAATAATGAAGGTATGTCTGACAGAATCATAAGCAGCAGAAGTAATACATTTTTACAGTATGTCTATTTAACTAAAATCTGTTTAAAATCTACTGCTTTCACTTTAATTATACAGGAGAAGAAGAAAGAGAAGGAGAGACAGAGGCAAGAGAGATTGAGACTTCAAGAAGCAAAGAAACAACAAAAACAAAGGGAGGCTGATCAAAGGAAGGTACCTAAATCTCAAGAATCATGTTCTTTCAGCACCAAATGTTCCACTTCCAGAACTTGCTCCTTAAAAATATTGCCTCTTACTAATATTATCATCATTTCTGTGTTTACAATTGATTCAAAAGTTTAATATTTTATTCAATCAAGAAAGTATGTGAAATTGTGATATCCAATTCCTGAAACCTGAAGTTCCATGTAAAAGTGAATTAAAGAGAATTCTGTTTGTCTATTTCAAATGAAGCAGATCTTATGTGTTCACCCCGACCCCCCTCCTAACGTTTTAGTAAAGGGTCAATAATATGAATTATGCTCGATCGTCATTATTTCATATGTTGATTCTCTGTGAAAATTTGAATTTATTAATTTTTATATATCTAGAACCCTCTCTCTGTGTCTTTTGTTTCAAAGACTTTGTTTAGAAAGGACCATACGAACAGTTATCTTCAAATTAAGTGTTTTGATATGAGAAAGCTACATTCACAGCTGATGTCCTGGAATGTGATGCAGGTTCTTTATAGCAAAAAGAAGAAACAGGCGATATTTGGTGATTTCAAGTATGGTGTTGAAATCTGGTATTGGTGTTGTGATAACAGTTATAACACCAACACCAGCCACATCACCGTAATGATGCTGGTGTTGGGATTGACCTTGGAAAATATGACGCATTTCCGGCAGTTCATGTTGAGCACCGGTGTTGAATGTCATCTGCTGAACCGAGCTTCACAGTTGGTGTTGACGATCTACCTGTAATTTCCCATTCACCAACACCAACCCCCAGGGATGGGAAAAAATCGTGATTTCAAGTTCGGTGTTGTTGTTGGTGTCGGTGATTTGAAGCCCATGAACAGAAGACAAACAGGATGAAACATCCCCTTACAATTAGATTTTTACAGACAAGAATAATGCAAATCATTAGAGCCTTAATATACATTTTAATGGACAATAATATTTACTCTTTCAGATTCTTGAAGTAATTTTAGCCTTTGCATTTGATTCTGTAAGATGAGATTTTACTGTAATTTTTCCCTGATTTTGTTTTCGTCGTTGAGAAGTGTCGCGTGATGATGATTATCAGCAGCGCAGCACAGAGGCATGACTTCATATGCGATAACATGATCGATATTGTTCCTCTGAACCCAGCTCGGTTCAGCAGCTTTTTCACGCTCTCAACACCGACACCGAACTTGAAATCACCCATTGTTATTTTGATCGGGCACCCTATCAGTCAGTAGGCAGGTCCCAAAAAAGTGGCTTCTTTCATCCAAGTGATATTCATGACTTGAGAAGTTTTGCATATTTAATGAGCTTGATGCGGACCAAAACACCTCTTTTCATTCGGTCATTGCTGCTCTAATTGTGCATCGAATTTCATGATTCTGGTATCATTGTAAAGAAGAAGAATCATTCTTTCAGGTCATGTGTTTGAATTTATTCAATAATATAGGTTCAAATTTTTATCTAAAATATGCTACAAAATAATTATTTTCACCTGACAAAAGCTGCTATTTTCACACTTTATTTTTGTTTGAGCCCAAATGATTTTTAGATCATGATAAAGCTGAATATGTATGCTTTAAAATGGTATAGGTTTCAAAATAAGAATTGGTTTAATCAGGTCAAGATCACACTTTTCATTATCCAAGTACATAAAGCAGCTTGAAAACAAGAATACTGCACTCTGATTGGTCAAAGGGACCACACACTGGCAAATTCCAACGGTTCCAGTGCCTGGGTTCATGGGAAGGTCACACTTCCCATGTGGTAATCTCCTCAAATTACCCGCGCCTGTTGTTCTGTGAACCTTGAGTCCAGCCAATCAGAACTATGGATTTCATGCAAGTACAAAATTTCAGAAATCTCGTCTTGTACCTTGGTGGGAAAAGTGTGATCTTGACCAGATTAAAAGGTGCCGCATATCAAGAGTGGCATTGTGAGAAAGAACAGAATTTCAGCTTTATGGTGATATATATATCATTCAGGCTCAAAATAAAAAATTTTGCACAATATGCAAAAGAAAACGAGGAAGAAAATTCAGTTTTGAGGCACATTTTCAGGCCAAAAATTTACTTATTTATCAAAATATTGTATACAAAATAAATGACCAGTATGAAAGAATAACATTTACTCTATCTGATGGTGTAATGATATTTCATTTAACTAGAGGTTAAAACAGGTAAATTCTCAGAGAAAGAAAATCTCACGAATCACAAGATTTTGCAAGGAGGAGGATTCAGCCACGAGATGATTTGGATGAATCTGGCCTTTTTGCTCATTAGCATAGGGACCTGCGGTCTGACTGCTATCAAAGTCCATGTTCCTGTAAAGTATGTCCATGAAACATGGTTTTAATTCATATCATCCATATGTACTTTCTTATCGTACAGACACTCAGAGATGCCAAACGGGCAGAGAAACCAGGGGAATGCTTGAAGGTAAGAGATGGAAACTAAATCTTGAGATGAAAATAAACATTGACTCTTTATAGTGATTCCTGTAGCTCCGCAAAGAAAGGGGTTTTATTTCGACACAAAACCAGACATGCAATTTAGGTATTGTGCAAAATAGCTTGCATTTTTAAGTTACTATTGGACTTGATTTAGAATGAACAGAAACATATTAAAGTAGAGAAAATTGATTCTTTCCTTTGGAACTTGTTTTAAATTCTTCAACATTGGGGAGGGGTGATTTGTGTTATTTGAATTTTTATTTTGTATAATTTTTACTTCAAAAAGAGGGGAAACGGAGCACATGTCAAATTTTCTGCAGGCGAGGAAAGGTAATGGCAAAATTGGCCATAGATGCCACATCTTAATTTTCCCACTCACCACTGATGACTTTATTGAAGGTTATTCTTATTATCCTGTTCAGTACATGACAGTTGTTCTGGACAACCACGTGATAGAGGATCCTTGTGGGGCACAGATCCTGGCTAAGCTTCAGACTCTGGGATGTAAGTACGTCATTGAGGCTCAATCTACCCCATCATGCATCAGGTGGAAGAGGACCGTCATGGAAACTAATCTTCTCGGAGAGGACATTCAGGTAATAATAATCACAATAATAATAATAATAGTAATATTAATATGCAGAACAACCGTAAATTCCAGTTAGCCAGCCAGCGCGCTGTTGGCTGCGCATACATGACCGAGCAGCATCAGCGTAGTAAAGCGCAGTCAGTTAGCTCAAGCCAGCTAGATAGAAGAAATGTACAGTAAGTCAAACCCGACGGAATAGCACCGCGTCACATGATGCAGTTTTGACCAATCAGAGATAACAGTCTTAGTATGAGGTATATAATGCATATTGTACAACGCCTACTTAGCTTGTTGTACGCGAGCAAATGGGAGGCTGAATGTCAAACATTCGTACCGTTGCACTGCGTTGCACACACGACGTACCATCCAAAATGTACTGTCCAAAATGTACCGTTGCACAGCTTTAGGAGGTGACGTCACAATACGATTCAATTCATTGCGCTCGGTAAAAATGCAGGTGCAATACGCGTATAGCCTGCTGGCTGAATGCGCAATGCTGCCCGAGCGAGGTGTTCGCTTGTGGGATTTTGCTTTTCGCTTTCCATATTTTTGCTCCCTTTTCATAGATTACTGCAGAAAAAACTAATTTGTTTTCATAAATTCGCTCAACTCCGAGGCGTTGTACAACACAAATAGCGAATATTCTTATTCGGGCAATGGTGCGAGATTTCGCATTCGGTGAAAGAAAGAAACACTCTATTCAACTCGGCAAACGCCTCGTTGAATAGAGCATCTTTCTTTCACCTCATGCGAAATCTAGCACCATCGCACTCATGCCTATTCGCTATTTGTTTACTATTGCCCTGCCTTTAGCACACCTACCCTGATCGGACGCTTGAGCATTCAAGGAATTTGTTCCTACCGGGTGCCCATTTACTACACCTGGGTGAAGAGTGGCAAATGTATATAAACACCTTACCAAAGGTCACAAGTGCTGCAGTGGGATTTAAACCCTGGACCTTGTGATTCAAAGTTTGGACACTTATCCACTGAGCCGCATTACATCTACCATTTATTGTCATTTGTAAAGGGACTTGGATATTATAACCCTGGTGGCTTTATACCTGCCAAGGCTTTTACAGTGCACAAGCATTGCAAGGAATAACTTCCCACCAGGTACCCATTTACTTCACCTGGGTTGAGTGCAGCACAATGTGGATAAATTTCTAGCTGAAATCAGAAGGAAACTACGCCATGGCTGGGATTTGAACCCATGGCCATCTGTTCCAACGTCTGGAGACTAATCCACTGGGCCACAATGCCCTTCCTCAGCCAAGCTTACTTATTCTAGTAAGAAGCATTGCATCTTACCACTGTATCATCCAAGGTACATGTATACTTGAATGTGCGTGTGTTAGCAGTAGCATGCAAAGCGTCCTTAGTTTGCCAAGTCATTAATCAACACTTTGCCAGTCCTCACCCAGGTGCTATATGGGTACCCGGTAGGATGCGAAAAAAAGCAGGATGTTATAATTATGACAAGCCTGATTCTATAGTGGCCCTGGTTCTCGTATTCCATTTGTAGTGTATTGGACCCTTGTTACATCTGAAAAAATCGCTGGCCCAGGACTCGGGTAAGCGATTTGTTAGATGTAACATACCTCTTGGGCTCGTATTTCAATGGGCTGTTAATAAAGCTTTTCATTCAGTTATGCATTGCGTTACGCACGAGTGGGGGCCCTTTCTTCTGCTAAATGAGATTTCCCTGTCTTAATGGGAGTGCCTTTCGTGTGCAACCGTAATCAGGTTTTGTACAATGTTTAATTTTCCCTACAGATACTTGTTAACAATGAGAATTTAAATCTACAAAGATCAGGTCCCTGTCTTACAAAGAGTTGGATTGATCAAATCAACCTCAACTCTATGGAAATCCATTAACGTCATAAGCTTTTCTACAGGAAATTTGCACAATTTCCTTTCTGAACAAAGAGAAGCACACTTAATTTTCAAGAAAACAATGAATGCATGAATATACATCATATCTAGAAAATATTGTGAACAAACATGCATTTTAGATGTTGAAATTGCTGGCTTTCCATAGATGTGGTTGATCGGATCAATCGCAACTCTTTGTAAGACAGGGCCCAGATAAACCTTCATAAAATAATTTAGAATTTTACACAGAGTTTATATAACACGGCACAACTTGAACCGAACTTCAGAACCCAGGCCAATTAACCCTAAAAGGACTGTTGGCCATAATGGCCCCCTTCAATGCTTCACGAGATATTTTCGGATGGCACAAAGACATCACCACAATAATTATGACTTTTTTCATTGAAGTCTCTTTTGAGACCAATATGACGTATAGTATAGCATCATGATGTCATGTTGAAATTGATAAAATAGTGATTATTTGCAATCTATTTGGTCTGCTTAATCAATTTAGGGTTTCATTTTATAGTTGTTAAATGGTCTCTAATAATTTCCATTGAAGAAAAAGAAAAACAAAAGCTGAAAAACAAGGATATACATAAGAAATTCTAAAAACAAAGAAATACATAGAGAAAATTTTGGCTTTTGCAATGTTTCTTTTTGGAAACCTTTAAATAAGAATACAAAGACGGCATCTTCAAAAATGAAAATTTTAAGTGAAATTGGGTGTTAAATATGCAAATGTTTTCCATGCAAATTTTTTTTTTATACTGGCTGGTAGTTTATGTGGTAAAGAATGTGTGTGCCACATTTTGGCGCGATCGCCCGACATGGCCAAGATCAGAAGGTGGGGGGGGGGGGAGGGGTCATCATGCCCCCCCCCCCTCAGTCCTCAATAGATCTCAAATAGCCCAGTCCTTTTAGGGTTGATTATTGAGCTACTACCCGGTATTAAAGATTTATATTATCACCATAGATTGACACATGCATAGAATGATCGCCCCCAAAGGTTGTGTGAGCCCACCCTTAATCTTTTAGTAAATATTCAGTCAAACTTCAATTCTTATTTTTTCCAGCTTGATTCTATGACTCGTATTAAGGAGGAACCTGAAGCCATAGTTGTCCTTTGTCCAGCAGAATTTGTGGAGATGGTCTATTCTTACAAATGTGTGAGTTGATAAATCTTTACTTTAGAGTAACGAAAATAACCATACCACAAAATATATCACTTTTGTTCACAACACACGCAGTAAACTTGGAAGAGGTACCTCAAATTTTTTTACTGCTGACTGTAGCCTTCCTCAGCGACGTGACGCGATTTGATTCTAGTGATTAATGATCCGGGCCCCCTCTTTCAAAGAGTTACAATCGATCCAATCAATCGTAACTCTATGGATATCCATCAGTGTCATTATTTTTTCGACAGGAAATTGACACAATGTTCTTTGTAAACAAAGAGAAGCACAGTGAATCTTCAAGAGAACAATGAATGTATGAATATTCATCATATCTAGAAAATATTTTGAACAAACATGCATAATAGATGTTGACATTGCTGGCCATCTATAGTTGTGATTGATCGGATCAATCGCAACTCTTTGTAAGACGGGACCCAGGTTGTAGACATTTGGAGGCTTGTATCGCCCTCAGTGCTTGTTGAGAAAAGGTTTAAACACTTCACGTTTTCTTTGTGTGTTGAGAACAAAAGTTAAGTATTTTGTGAGTTTCAACCAACACAGATGAATTTTCATGATTGTAGAAATAATTTTTTTTATTAGTTGTAAGGGTATCATTGTGCTTATGATTAACATTTTGGAGAAGCTCTCAAATTAATCTTCTGTACAGTCCTATGTAAAAATCTGCTACACAAAAGAATTTGTGTAAAATGTGGAGTAAATTGTGATGTGATATCAGGTAAATTATTCCAGGTTTATTTTTTATTAAATGGGAATCCAGCCTTGGCCATTAAATGTTGTGTTGGGAAGGAGAAAAATAAATTAAACAGAAATGGTGAAAGTTTGAAAGAAATCAGACAAGCAATAAGAAAGTTATAGCTGCTTTAAAATTGAGATCACTAATACTATGTAGATTTCAAATTGGCAACTGGATAAGTAAATTAAGACAAGGGGCAAGGACAACTTTCCCATAGGCCATGTACTTTATTATCAGGGATTAGTGGTTTTCTCCTAAGTACCATTCCCCTGGGGCAGTAATCTAAATGTAACCCAGGTAGCATATTGTTTTATGTCCTCATGAAAGAAAAATATTAATTTGAAATAAAACTTTTGGGAAAATTACATTTTAGCCATAATATGTATTGGAGTACATGGAAGAGTAGTCCTTGCCTTACATCACTATGACATCCCATATGCGGCCAATTTGAAGTCTCCATGGGTATAGTGATTACCAATATTTACAACTTTTAAAAATTCATAACTTTCTTGTTGTTTGTCCAATATTGTTCAAACTTTCACCTATCAACTTGTCTGATTTTTCTCTTATAAAAACAAATTTTTATTTGGGTTGGATTCCCCTTTAAGTGCACGTATCCACCATAAAAGGCTCTCATTTTTTTGTTTTTAAATATAAAGAGCACATTTCCTTCAGTATAGGAGCTCAAGTCACTTCATTATTTATTTTGATCTTGGGGTGACTTATTGTTGGATTTGAAATGGCTGGTCACATATTTAATTTCCCCTTGTAATTAACTCAGCGGACAAATAGTTACATTGGATAGGTTGTTGTATTGATTTGTGGCACTTTTCCTGGATATCTTGTTTGTGTTTGTGGGAGCGTCGTGGTCTAGTGGTCACGGCTCTCACCTTTCAGTCTATTAAAGGGACATGGGTTCGGCAAGAAATTTACCCACACTGTGCTGCACTCATCCCAGATGGGGTGAATGGGTAACTGAAAGGAAGAAATTCCTCGAATACTGAGTGCCTATATCATGCGGCTTGACTACAGCCGGGTTAATAATACTGTACGTAAGTGACAAGCGCAGTAGTGTGTATGCATATAGTAGCTGCGCTATATAAATGGTGCATATTATTATATTATTAATTATATAACTATTATTATTGTTATTATTATTATTATTATTATTAATTATTATTTTTATTAATGTTGTTGTTATTGTTGTTATCATTATTATTATTATTATTGTGTTTATAGGAGCAGAGAGGTGAATATACCGTCGGTCCAAGAACACTATGTGATCATGTGAAAGACATGCAGAGACAGCTCGGAGGTATCATGCCCACGTTGGTGGTACAGGGCATGGAGATATATTTTAGGTAATAACAATGATAGTAGGCATTTATATTACATAGGTTATAAACAAATCAGGTCAATATGCCATCACATGGTCATGCATGTTGCTGCCCAGATTTTATTTGCTATATGCTAGGTTTTGACGTCATCATCTCGTTGCATTGGTAGTGGTATATTCACTGATGTGATGTCACTACTGCTTATATGCTGGGTGAGCAGGTAGATTGCTTAATGCACATGCCAGTGTGTGCTGTGTTTTTCTATTATGACACAGATGGATCAGAGCTGCGGCAAGTATTGCAAGTTGACCGCAAAGTCAATACATACAGACTCTGGTGGCGAATCTACATAGACCATACAATACAACAGATATTGCCTGGTCTAAGTGTTTGATAAATAACAGCTTTAATAGGAGCTTCAGGCCAAGAAAAGTACTGGTAACCCTTTGAGGAAATATATGACTCCGTCTGAGAAACAAAATATTATATTCAAGCTCCATATAGGCTTTGATCTGTAAAACATAGGGCCGTCTATCTACAAATATTTTATTCCGAGGTGCACAAGATAAATGGAAAGAATAAGAGAGGTTGAATGAGGGTCATATTATAAGGTATCAAAGAAAAGGTGTAATGTCACTTTAAATTTGAAAGTCTGTGTTGGTGTTATATTTGTTCTATTTAATGGCAAATTACTCCAAAAAGAAGGTGTTGCGCCAGAGAAAGCTCGCTTACCATGGGCTATTCATGTTTTGGGGGTCTTTAGAATAAGGTGGTGCGATGATTCGGGATGCAAGCTGATCGTGTAAATATTTTGGTGCCAGACCATTTCAAATTTTCCATGTGAACTACTTGTACAACTTGCGGTGCTTTTTTTTTTGTTAGGTCCAAGAAGACTGTCCACCAAAGACAGTACAGGAGTGCAGTGCTTGGAGTAACGGGTGAAGAGAATGGGAGAGGCAAGAAAAGGAAGAGGAAACCTGAAGACATTGATATCGTAGTGTCCAGAGTAGATGTTGAGGAGGTCAGTGGTCAAGGAAAAAGGGCAGGGTGCCATTTTGGATGGTCATTGGTCATCTTGGTCTCACCTGCATAGCAGATCGGGACCATAGGCGCTGCTCTTTGGACGGCTGCATCGTCAACATTGGAAATGTCATCTTAACTTAGAAAATATGTGGATCTAGTTCATGAAACTTGGACATGAGGGTAATCAAGTGTCAGTGATTGTTTTGCATGAGTTTCAGGTAATATTATGAAGGTCAAAAGTCATTTAAGGCCAATGAACTTTGACCTTGTTGGGGTATCAACGTTGAAATCTTAAACAAGGTTAAGTTTGAAATGGTATCATAACTTTGAAAGTAAATGGATATACTGCGTGAAATTTACAAATAACCAGATTATTACCTCTTTCCTATTTTTCTCTATCCAGGCTTTGGTTGATTTGCAGTTGAAGCTGACATGCAATATGCGATTTGTAGAGACCAGCGATCAGATAGCCGACCTGGTGGCCATGTTCACCAAAGCTGTGGCTGAAACACCTTTTAAGTAAGTGATTTCAATGATCAGTGGAAACATTTACTGTTACCTTGGCTTACCTAATTATTTGATCTTGTGGAGCGTTACCTATAGAATACACAATTCTCAAATACACTTACACCTTTTACAAGGAGCATTCAATTCGGTAGCCAATGGCTCAACTGCACATGCATGTAGTTTTTTTTTCAATGTTAGTGTGTAAGTAATGATAATAATAATGTTTTATTCACCCAGGGTAGCCATTTTAGTTATGAAACTGCTCATATCATAATGTTTTATTATTACCCTTTCTCAAAACTAAATGCTGAGCATAAAGACAGAAGACTCACTATGTCCCGTTCATGAAGTGGGTGCTCTACCTCTGAGCCACTATGCCCCGTGTATGATATTATTAATGATTATTCTTCACATTTGTTTCAGCTCCATCTGGGAGTAAAAATCGAACAATCGATGCAGTCAATCAGTTTACCAACAATCGACAACCAAATACTACTTTTTACACTAATCAAATATTTGCCAGATGTTGATTTCTGATTTGAAAATTTTAATTATCAAATTTACATGACTATTGTCTTTGATATTTGACAACAAAGACAAGATGACAAGTGAATTTTTTTTAAATCAACAAATTAAAAATTTAGTGAATTCCAAACACTATAAATCTTTCAACACATGACAATAACGGCAGAACCGGTGACCGTGAATCATTCAGCTGTGTCGTGTGTTGATGGGCATGTCGTAGTGACCACTGGTAGGTCAAAATTTGTGTGGTTTCTGATAACCAGGGATCTCGATTCAATTGTTTTAACTACTCACATACTATCAAATTCGTCCCCAGCCCAAGCTCTATCATTCACTTGTCTGTGTTTCTACACTTCATTGCAGGAGGAAAAGAGACGAGGCTAAGTTTTCCTTCCACGTTCACGTTGACTGGGCCGGTGGGGTCAAGGTGGCCAAGGATGGCAAGGGACTGCTCAAGGTCTGGAGGCAACAGTTTCAACAGTTCAGGAACGTCAGTCCAGAGATAGCTGCGGCCATCGTAGCTCGGTATCCTTCTCCTCAACTTCTGTGGAAGGTACACTCTTTTTCTAAGCTTAAAGATGAATACCAGTTGTGGCGACCATCTCCAAATTATTTAGAATAGAATCCAATAAAAAAAAATTGAAAATCCATATTTTATTGTTCGAGATGAAATCTGAAATAGAAATATTTTGAACATTTTTTTGCCCGATTGATTTTGGGCCTGGCAGCCACTCTGCAATGCCAGGTCGATGCCTGAGGGAGCTCTTTCCCTTAAATTGTTGAACATTAAACAGGGTAGCAGCAACTCCCATCTTTAAGCGTCTTTTGGTCTGACGCGACCAGGGTTTGAACTCCCGACCTACTGGTTGTGAGATGGATGCTCTACCTACTGAGCCAACACACCGGTTTTCGCTCAGAAATGACCACAGAAGTGTTGCATTCATTCAAGCAGGAAGCCTCCCTCAGCCAAACACACTATTCTTCCTCAGGGCCGTGAAGATAAAAAAAATACAATTCAAAATAACATACGTCCATCGTAGAACAAGATCTATACTGTAATGGGAAATAATATACAAACTAACTGATTTTAAGGATAAATGAAAATATGAACCAACTACCAAATGATTCAAGAAGAAAATGTGTAATCTCTGAGAAAATATCAAAATAAGCATGGCGTTCCTGCCGTTTTTTGGGTCGTTTTTTTTCAAGAAGTAAACTGTCCCACATCTATGTCGGGCTTGTTGGCGATCATACTGAAGAATCAGCTAAGATTTAATGATTTCGCAAAGTTATAATGTACCAGATCTTGATCTACAATGACATGATAACAGTTAAACCTTGATTTTATAAAGACTTTTGAATGAAATATTTGTTGGCTGCCCATACACCCTTTTTGTCTGTAAAGTTGGCCTACTGTAAATATTAAATTCCTTGACCTATTAGTGTTCTCTTTTATTTTGCTTTTCTTCTGTACTTGCATTATTTTCAGGCATATAAGAATTGTTCAACGGAAGATGCTGCTAAAAAGCTTCTCCAAGATATTGTGGTGAGTAATAATGACTGGCACTTAAGGGGGTGGGGTTGAGGGAGATCTAGACCTACTTTTTAAGACTGTTTGAAGTTTTGTTGCCCCCCCCTCTCCCATGTCACTAGTTTATTCATTACTGGATTTTATGAGTGTGTTTGCCTTTAACACAGTTATGACATGAAAGATATGAAATAAAATTGTGTTGTTGGTCAAATTTTGCAAATTTTTTCATGAAAATTTATTCTGATTTATCAAAAAGAAAAAGCTGCATATATTTTTCTTCATCCTAAAAAAGTATATAGAAACCATTTCTCAACCAATGAAAGTGATTAAAATTTCATTATAATTTTTATGGGCCATTTGCCAAGATGTCAAATACACATAATATACTTTTATGATGGGTACTGTATTTTCCTTTCAGGTGCGTCGTGGAGAGGGCGTCCTAGCAACCTCAAGACGAGTAGGACCTGAGCTGTCGAGACGCGTGTATCACCTCTTTACTTCTACCAACGGTGATTTAGTCTTATGATGATGTCCAAATATAAAACCGATTCAAGGAAAGTCACATTTGCTTTGATTCTACGCAACCTCTCAGCCGTGCATTTCTTGTGCAGCACTGTGCATTTTAGGTGCATCATTTTAACCATAGGACGTAAAAACTGAGATGCCATCTGAAATATGCGTTCTTCCGAAGAAAGGCTATGGCTAAGATCTTGATGGGCTTACTTTGGCATGCATACTAGATACGCCTGTGATGCCATAATAGAAAATAGGGGTGATCTCTTCATTGGTACGATACTTGAATATTTAGAGAGAATCCCCCGGAGGGATTCGAACAACATTTGTACTTTAAAATCATACTGCCGACCCGTTTTCTAAAGCAAAAAAAAAAAAAAAAATTTGACTGTGGTGTTCTGGACAATGTAGGCAATTCGGGTGTTTGCATATTGCAAATACCCTCAAGTGCGCTGCATGACCGTAACACACTTATAAATGTGCATTATGTGTTACTTTGAAACATAAATTTATGATGCAGGGTGTTAGTTTTGGTACAAGATTCATGAGACCCGGGTCTTGTAACACAAAGGTTAGCGATTAATCGTATGCTTGATTTTCACGATCGATTGTACACTGTAGTCAATGCAATCAATCGTTAAATGTGTCTACGATCATTGCTAACCTTTGTGTTACGGGCCCCAGATCAAAGTCTAGGACTTGGGGTTATTGAAAGCATATGAAAACCCAAAGTAAATGAAAATTCTGAGTTTGGTTAAATTTGTACTGTTCTAATTCTTATCACACTTTTCGGATAGTTTGCATGATAGACAGATTTAAAGTAAATAAGCCATTTGCAAATTGCCTACCATTCGATATCTCCATGGTTCGGGACTTGCGTTCCCCTTTAAATTTATAAACATATCTTCAATTCTGACGCTAAATGAATCTTACTCCATTTTTTGTAGGTAGTTCATTGAATCGAAAGCTGCCTTCTGTGAATGTGACCCTTCTTTTCAGTAAAGATAGTTTTGTATCAAGAAATTTGAGGCTTTTAAATTTGGCCAATTAGTATTATCTCAAAATCGTTCATGTACTCATATTTTTACCCCAAAGTATCCAAACCTACATGTATCCAATAAACCAGCAAATGAAGGTTTGTGAAAATTTATTTAAGATGTGAAACCTAAATTTCCATTTTGAACATTTTATCATAACATGTGTTTTTTTTTCCTAACATGTAAATCCATTACATATGCCGATCATGTACATAAAATACAAGACCAAAATGTCGGTTTTAATAAACTGCCATTGCCAAAGAAAAATGTGTACATAAGTTTTAAAGGTTTTATCAAAAACATGCTTGTGAGATTGTAATGGATGTCTTTGTTACATTACGCAAAAAAAGGAATACCAGCAAACAAAATAATTTCATCGTACTATAAAAATGACTTTCTGAAGATTTCCTTTGTACTGCTTTTGCGGAGAAAAAGCCATTGTTCCTAATTAATTTGAAATCTGGTACTGTACGCAGTTCATTATGTGCAGAGATGTTGAAAACATTAATATGTTATGGGCTCAAGTACCACCCGAGATCAAGTCCTTATGTTTCCTTCCTCAACCGAATGTGTTACCATGGCAACAGACATTTCATAGACGATATTATATCAAGAAATGTCACTGTATTCATGTTTTCCAAGTTATTATGGGGGAAATGTTTATCAGAGAAATGGCACAGACGCAACAACTTAGGTTTCCTGAAATACCTTCAACCTTAAAAGATATTAGATAGTTGTGATAAAACAAATGGTGGCACTATACAAATGCCCATTGTTATTATTTGCTGTATAATAATGCATATTACATATCTACTCGGACTTCTGGTAGATGTATATTGGCCCAGGAACAAGTTATAAACAAAGCCATACATTATCATTATGGAACGAATGCTGTGGAAGGATTGGTTAGCCGGATAAAACATCAAACACCTGTGTTTCTTTTTTCCTGATATTCAGGAAGTGTTGGCTAATCCCTGTTGAATTTACACAAAAAGGAAATGGTGTTCCGTCTTTATAACAACCATGGAGGAACACGATCCCTTGACTTTTACCTTAATTGATAGGGTATTTCCTTGTAATTTAGCAGCTTGGACAAGTGTCAGTGTGTGATATGTTGAATAAAATAAATATAACTGAAGTGTGACATCACTTATACATTTTTGCGTTTCAGATTTTTTTATATACCTAGATGTTTTCCGTGTATTAGTGGTCCAGCTTCTAAATGTTTTGAACCAGGCCAATAATACATTGACTTCAGTGGGGCTAATTATGTATTCAAGAGGTCATATCTTGGGCCCAAATGAAGTGATTCCCACCAAATTTGGATTGTGGATGTATTTCACCATGTTCTACCGAAATATGGTATCAAACATGCTGAAATGAAGAAAAAAATGTGACAATCACTATGGAACTCCATTGTGAATGGAAAGAAGGACGACTAGTCTTCACTGATGAATTCATTTTGTGTGTTAATAATTCAGATTTATTGTCAGAGTACTGAGTAGTAATAATTTTGAGATTTTTTTTTCTAGTTTATTCTTATTTTGGACAATTGCTATAAACCTGTCATGTGCCTTCCTATTCATATTTTTCCACTTCATCATTTAAACCATTTTTTAGAAAAAATTGTATGAAAGAAAAGTTATACAGAAATGAAATGGCCCTCCATTACCAGTATTGACTATTTTATATTTGTGAAATATTGAAGTATTGGAATTATAAGCTGGGTATCTTAGTTCAGAGTAATTCTTTGAATTTAGAAAATTTGGAGAAAATGTCTTATATTTGAGATCAAATGATTTTTCAACTTTTTTATTTAATTTCATTGTTATTGCAATTACGACCAGTAATTCCTTTTTAGTATTTTTTTCTTTGTTGCCATTTAAAGAGGTCATTATGTTCCAGAATTTAAACCTGCAATTTTGACCTTTATCATTTGAAATTTGAATCAAAGTATTGGATGAACTTGTGCTAAATGGAAATGGGCATTGTTTGCATTACGTGAAGAATCTAAAGTTTCTTGTTTTTTCATTAAATCATCCATGATCTATTAACTAAAATTAAAAATCAGCAAATTTGCTTGTATGAAAAAAAAACCCTGTCTTTTTGCAGGATATACAATCATCCATCAATTGATGAGACAATCAATTGATTTAAAGTTTGAACTTTTCAGATATTTCCCAAAATAAAATAGTGCTCTAGCTTTGAGATCTCAATTTCTCAATCATTTTATTCTTTGTTTCACTGATGACTTTGAAAGATGTATGATTTTAAAGATCATCTTAGTTTAGAAACCATATGTTTCAAATGTCAATGAAATGTAAGTCGTAAAAAAGACAACAAATTGTGACCTTTATTTGCAACACCAAATATGTTAATTTATTTATATGGTTTCAGCAAGATTAATTCCATTATTAAAAGATGTCAAACTCAGGGCATGATGTATTTATGTTCTTATTCTGATGTAGTACATGTATCCTATTGTGTTATAAATGTATGCAGATATTTATTCATCAAATATACCTTGTTTTCTTTACTCCAAAAGTTTTATCGGTTTCTTTCAGATGTGTGTAATTAAGATAATTGTATCAAGAGAGAGCAAAGGGTGACTCATATTTCATTTTTTTATTCATTTTTAGAATATATATGAACAGAGAGAAGTTATTGCTCTTCAAATGACATCGTAATAAAAAAATTGAAACTTTGGGGGTCAAACATTATTGCTTAGTATTTCAATTCCTATTTCTCATTTCCCAAACATTTCTGGATGAATGAATGTCTTGACTTTATGTTTTCCAAGTTGACTTCTGTTTTCCTCTTCGACTTTTGTACAGGGGGTGCTATTATTAAATACTTGGATCTCTTTACCTTACAAAATCATACATAAAACCAACAATATGTATCAAATTTTTTTTATCCAATGAAAGCATATCATTTCATCTGTCGGAAAAAAAAAAGTTATGATCATTGAAGCATTGCATGTTATATTTCAATGATCACAGTAAGGTTGACAATGTGCATCAGTGAGCAAATCATTTGCATGACTGATCACAATATGCATGCAATAAGATGAACAAATCTGTATTTTTTTTTTTATTCATAGTGCATTCCACTTGATCGTATTATGGCCAGGTTAGGGACATTTCATTAGCAGCAGTTCATCCCTCATTTTATATTATAATAATAATAAGTTTTTGAATAGCGCATATCACATTATGTCATATCGACCCTATGCGCTTCCAAAGGACTCCCTTTCTTCTTCCTCTTTCTCTTCCTTCTCCTTCGTCTTCTCCCTTTTTCCCGTTTTTTCCCTCCTTTTCGCTCGTCACACTCTTTCTTCCTCCTATATCTCTTCTCTTTATGCTCTCTCCATTTAAGCTGTAACGGTGTGTGCTTGATCTATTTCAAATTTCTTTTCTGCAATCACCAATGTATAATCGTTTTATGTAAATTTGATTGTGATATGTTATATGTTGTGTATCTGTAATTCATTTATTAGTCCTGTACTTCATCCTAAAAAAACGAGTAACCTGGACTTATTTTCATGGTAACTTCCCTTTGTTTTGAATAAAGGCGATATTAAAAATAAATTACCCTGGCTTGAGCCCCGCAGCCTAATACAGCACGGTGGCATTTCAAGGTATAAATTCCAGCCGGGTACCCATTCACCTCACCTGGGTTGAGTGCAGCACAATGTGGATGAATTACTTGCTGAGGGAAATTACGCCATGGCTGGGATTCAAACCCACAACCCTCTGTTTTAAAGTCAGAAGACTAATCCACTAGGCCACAACGTTTGTTGTGTACTGTATTTTGCCATACATCTGATACAATGGCCTAAGTCCGAGACGATTTAAACTGAATTCTATTCGACAACGTACCGAGTGAACGCAATACCGAACACCTGTACTCTAAGAAGAAAAAAATAAGATTTTTGGTTTTGCTCGTTGATTCGGCCTTGCGTACGCTCTGGATAGTACGGTACATCAAATAGAAATCTGTTCAAGTCATCTAGAACTAGATTAACAATGGCTTGATGTCTTTAATTGCCATGAATATTGGTTCTTAACTATATTAAAGCCAATTAAACAAGGGATCCTATTCAGCCAATATAAATAAATTTCTTCAGAGTAAACAACTTTCAAAGAATGACATCTAACAAAAAGTGTTAATATCGGCTTCATCATTTAATACATTATGTACAGCTCATAACAATTCCATTCATAGACAACAGGCATTGATTAGTCATATATACATCAAATCCTGCAAGAGTGAGCTTTTTGAATAAGATCTTATCTACAACATGTATCTATAAACACCGCTCTTGTTTTCATCAACACAACATGGATAGATTTTGATTACATATATTTCAAAAGAAACTTGTGCCTTTTACTCTTTTTGCAAGTTGCTCATCTGGGCCAGGTTACAAAAGATTACAATCCGTTGCAAACATTGTACTCAACATGACCACTGAACGCTAATTTTCTCTTACTGTTTCAGGGCCCAGGTGTACAAAAGTGATTCATATAATTCAAGTTTTTTAACCTTTTTTCTGTCAAGTAGAGAAATAATAGGATGCTTCCTGCTTTGAAATCGTTTAAATACATACTCTGTCGTGTCGGAGCAAGAATGCCCATAGCAAAACATTTTCGCGCAGCAGTGCAGAAACACCCTTACTGTACACAAAATACTTATGCGTGCTGCTGAAGGTGTCTTTGTGCGCAGATGTGTGGTGTTAAGGGAGTTCTTGCATCGACACGACGACTTAATTAACAAGACATGCTGCGCCAGCGCTACAATTTCACAGAAAAATTCTTGGTGGTCTTTCTGTTTGCTAACGGCCTTCCAGAGGCACTCTTCACAATATCATTTAATACTGGCATAAGAAGCAATACTAACGTATGCCGCATATAAGGGTGCAAATTTAAACATTTTGAACTACATACTGTAAAATGGGTCATGTTTGTATCTTAATCCAAACTACGGTACAGCATCTATTTTGGAGTGTGATCTCTTGCAACCCCGATTTGGTACATCCAAACAAACTTTTTGGTTAATACTTTGTCACTTCACTGCCCTCCCAGAGATATTCTGGATATGTCAAAATTTGAAGCACAACCAAAATGCCTGATTAAACCATGATACATGTAGGGTATTCAACAACAGCATTGCTTGGCACATTCATATTATGATAGGGCTTGGCATGTCCACATCGCTTAAAATCATGTACAATGTTTAGGCATTGCAAAGTAACATTATAATGCTGATTATTAGTACAACGGGTGCACTCGTACATTTACTGTAAATGTTCCCGCTCATGGTAGTTTACATGCATTGAAATAATCAATTTAGATTTTGAAACTTTAATGTGTTTCTCTAGCAAGGTGATTCTCTGTTAAGCATATAATTTCTTTTCATTAAACAGCACAATAAATAAATACTTCATCGTTGAGACCACAGCACAATATTAGGAAACAATCATAAATGCAAAATTCATATTTGCCACTTCCATCTATTAGGTTTTTTTCCTTTAAAATAACAACTTTTTCTCAGCCTTCAAGAGCTGTGACATTTTCTTAAAAAGGCACATATAACAAATATCAGTTACAGCTTGTTATCCTAAAGGTTCAAATACTTTAAAGGCTTGATATTCTGAAGATGTCTTAATCCAAAGGTTTGTGAATCTGAACAAAAAAAGTTCGTTATTGAAAACGTTTTTTTATCCATAAATCCAAGAATGAAAAAAAGGTATGTTACTTTTTTGAATATTTTTTAAATCCATAAAATTATCCAAAAATGAAATACTGGTAAGGCTAATATTCTGAAGATGTCTTAATCCAAAGGTTTGTGAATCTGAACAAAAAAAGTTTGTTATTGAAAACGTTTTTTTATCCATAAATCCAATAATGAAAAAAAGGTATGTTACTTTTCTGAATATTTTTTAAATCCATAAAATTATCCAAAAATTAAATACTGGTAAGGCTAATATTCTGAAGGTTTGTCAATCCATAAATCCAACAATAAAATATTAAAGGTTTACTATTCTGAATGCTTGTTAATCCATGAATCCAACAATGAAATAAGGTTTTGATAAATACTCCGAAAAATGAAAAAAGATTTGACAGCCCCAAATGAAGCAAGGTTCACACAGGTTGTTAGTTACATACTAACGAACCATATTTCATTTTCAGACAATCAAGCCTTTGGTATATAATGGTCCTTATTTCATTGTCTTACAACGTCAGATTAACAAACCCCGTTAGATTTTCAAATTAACGAACCTTCAGAATAATGTTCAGATTAACATTTTATGATTTTCAGACTAACATTTTGGTTTATGCAATTTGAATGGGTGGAAATATAGCTTTGGAGTAATAAACCTTTAGGAACAACAAGCATAAACTAACATTCAATATAATATTGGATGACAGTGTTACCATCCCTTCTTTTTTTAAATCATGACCAGGGGCCCGTAACACAAAGCTTAGTAATCATCTTAGAACAATTATTTACGATTGATTGCATAGACTACAGTGTACAATCAATCGTGTAATCAAGTGTAAGATCAATCACTGACCTTTGTGTTACGAGACCCAAAAATGATCCTGTCATCTTTGTTTTGCAGCGTACCACATATACAAAGCTGCTTTGTTTGCTGGTGTTAGTATTAAATTGTTCATCTGAAGTAAACATGTTAGATGTACACATTTGATATTAAATTGTAGTGCAAAATAATTGCCATATATTCACTTTTTACGCTTTGGATGGATATTAAAAACATTCAAAATATCTTTAAAAATAATGAGAAAGGATACACTACCTACCATTTTGTATAAACAGAATAAAAGATAAACATTTGCACACATAAAATATGAAAGGACTTTGACCACTTTTTAAACCTTACCTGGTCTCAAGCCCTCACAAGAAAGTTTATCTACTAGCTTTCCTATTTTGTCTCAATCAACGCCTTAAAATTTTTCGATTTTTATTCCATTTTCTTTCTTTCCTTTTTTTTTTCTTTCATTCATTGGGGCCTCGTATTGTCAGGGAAATATACCGATTAAATTACATTAAAAATAAATCATAAATGTACAGAGTTATAAAAATATTACAAAGAGTTAAAAATCTCCATTGCACGCAAACCACTTGTACGTCGATTTCAAATGTCAACAAGCACTGGCCGGAAAGAAATAAATAAATCCCCAGATTACACTCTTGCATTCGACTCCATATACAGTGTGTTAAAGACTTTGTTGACATTGTCAATTATAGATATTGATTCATATAATCTTCCACCCTCCTCCGGGGATTTTATGTACATGTATGTACAGTGTGTGTAGAAGAATGTAGCCCAATATTATTTAGGGGAAAAATTTGTAATGACTGAATTCAAGCAGAAAATTTGAAGTTTTATTACTGTAGTTGTTTTAATTACCACCACAAAGTATACATATTATTCATTGTTGGTAGTACTGAATATGAGAACTTGAGGGTAGTGCATATTGAACTCATGTACATGTGATACCTCCACCCACCCACCCCCCCCCCTCCCCTCAAGGAACTGTCAACATCTTCCAGGCATGTCCACAACACTTTTTAAAAGTGCACTGCATTAGGTTTTGCGGGCTAGATTAATGCTTATTCAAAAAGATTCATATAGATACACATGTTAATGACCAAGTGATATACGTATGACCACATGCCATTCAGTCAACATGATCAGCTAAATATAACCTCTATTGACGGTGAATCTCAAGTTCCATCAATTATATTCTCCGAGTAAAGCTTAATCAAAATGATTAGCCAATTTAAGAATGTCAGTATCAATCAATAAAATTCTGGCATTTGATTGCAATACCTCTCAGCTGAAAGCTGCTTAGTGAAGCACACATTGTACTTGTTTCAAGTGTCCGACTCTAAGAATACTGTCGGCCCAACCAAAGCTGCCAAAGCTCAAAAGATGTCTGAGTGAATATTTGCTGTGGTTGACAATATCAAAATCTATTCCATGGCAAGAAAATGTGAACCAACCATTGGCACGATCAAGTTAAAAACATCAGCATTGTCTCCACATCGACACAAAACTCACTGACTACTGCACTCTAGCAGTTCTCTCAAGATTAATAAAGACATCTCTAGATTTCTGTTTCAAAAAGGTTAATTCATCTTCTTTGAAGGAAGTTTTCGATGGCATTACATCATACATCCTCATCTTCCGGGTCCATCTTCTCTTTCCATCTCTTTGACATCATGCTAAGCACCGTCTGCGTTTCCTTCGTCTTACACTCCACGTGCGCCCTGAGCAGCCATGACAGGTTGTCGTCCAGAAAGTTCTTGAGGCCTGGAGGGAGCGGTACCACGTCCAGAACGTTGTGTTCGGGCGGGACGGCTTTCCTGAGGGCCTGGCAGCACCAGAACTGAAGGTTGCTGGGGAATGACTTGGTGTTTACTAATCTCATGCTGGATCTGGCTGCTGTAGAGCTGACGATGGGATACCATGTCTTACCCAGTAGATTCCTGGTTGCCACACCTACAAATCAGAATATAGGAGATCTTAGCTTAATAATCAAAGGTACAGAATTCAAATCCTGTCGCAGAACTTATGTCCTTTGGAAAGACAATGATCTTCAAAGGCAACACTTGACCAGAGTGAACTCACTGCATGGCAGGAATTCATTCTTAACCTGCTGGAGAGCCATATTATTGGCTGCTTTGCCAAAGTCAAGGTAATACTGTAATTGTAAAGTGCGAAGAGTTGGGTTGTCACCAGCAACTGTTTTAGTGGTGGAAATGTTGCCTAAATCTTGTCAAAGGAAAAGAAATCCACAAACATCTCTTTCTGCTCATTCTCATGATAGTACAAATTCTTCGTCCATGATGTTCATGTATGATGGGGAATCTGTATTTTATGTCCTCACATGAAAATAACATCTGACCTTCCAATTAAAATAATACATTTCCATTGGAATATGTACAAAAATCATAAGATGTTCATGTGTGACATTACAGTTTTTGGTTGCATTGCCAATGGGGGATCTCCATAACATACAGGCTCATAATATTTTCTTACTACATGTATTTATTAATTTTTTTCAAATTTTCATTAATGTTCATTAATCCGTTACTTGGATTTTTCGGTTTTATACATTTTGACTTCAAGTGTTCCATTCTCCTTTATGCCATGGCTTGATATGGCTTTTTCATAAATTATTAGACTGTTGCGAGCGATGGAAGAGAGCGAGGGAGCAAAAATTTCAACAGTCTTATTACAAAAATCCAAGCTTATGATAGATTTTGATATTCAGAAAATATATTTAACCCTAAATCCCTTTCTTTTCTTTTCTCTTTTTTGTTGTTGCTTGATCGTGAACCCCCCCCCCCCCCCCCTCTGCCAGTGCTTTAGGATATCTGGCCTCCTTGACCAAACACAAAGTCTGGTGCACACAAGATCTGTTACGATCCAATTTTCAAAAGAAATTGTAATAGAATTTTATATGAGGTTAACCAATATAGTTTTAACGATCAAAATGCCAAATACTGAAATAAAAATTTGAGTCTACTTCAAGCCTCCTAGCAGGAATAAAATCAAATTCAATTTCAAATTGCATGATGGCATCACCAGCTGAGACTTGAAGTTGATAATGATTTTCCTCCAACCATAAGCCTTATAAGGCTTGCAGCAAATTCTGATTTTAGTCCTAACATGCCAAAATCTAAATAAAACAATTGTACTTCGTAGAACTTCCACATTTAATGCAAAACGTGATTTGTTCTAATGTTTGCATGTATCATATCGGACGGTTCAGTGTGCAGCAGAATCAAACCATGCATTATATCAGACCTACCTAGATGTTTCCCATTCCTGTAATAGGTGAGAGTTCCAAACCACATGTCCAGGTGCATGCCGATGATTGCTCCCTGGCCAAACTTGCTGCAGTACATACGACCGATGCCTCCCTTCTGAAAGCGACCGGTGTAGGAGAGTCCACAGCTCTCGCTGCTTGGCTCGTGTCCCAGCATGCTACAGAAAGCCCTGGAGTACTGATTTAGATCAACTTGCTGCGTACCAACACCTATCATCTGTCAGTGACAAAACAAACTCCAAAATTGATAAAGTCACCCTTTTCATAGATTGAAATCTGGGCCCCGGTATCACAATACTTAGTGCTCAATGGTATGGTTGATTTTTACAACTCATTACATTTACCAGCATGTGCAATCAAGCAAAGAAACAACTGTCTGATCAATTTACAGGCTAGAATGCTGCCCATATAAATTAGAATAATAATTGGAAAACTGAATAGACTTATTATCATGCAGCACTGTGCCAAATCTCACCATATCTGTGCCATAGACCGGCGAGACCATCTTGACCTCCCAGAAGAACTGACCGTCCTTCATGTTCTCTGACCCCCTGGCTGCTGCAGTCCCACAGCTGTAGTCCAGATGAAACCGCACTTCAGTCTTCATCTTGGCAAGACAGCATGCATTAGACTTGGCATTGTCATCCCACTGCCATTCAAAACCTGAAGGAAGAAGTCACAAAACAACGTGGGTTAGGCAAAAAAATAAAAAAAATTGTTTATTTTATAAAACATTTTTATTTATTAATTTCTGTTGTATTTCTATTTTTTTGGAGGTGGGGGGGGGGGGGGGGGGCTACATGTACATTTCCTTACCTACTGTAACCTACTGTCTTTTTCTAAAACATTGGATAAGCTTAAGATTGCAATGAACTGTGATTTTCTGGGGCTCTTAAAAATCTCCTGCAAATTCCATGGCTCTTTTGATCAATTTAGGGGCAAAATAACCCCAAGCCCCCGTGTATTTTTTCCCCGACATCTGGTTATAATAATCAACTTGTTCATGTACCAAACTCTTATTTATGTAAAGAATACATGTACTGTAGCTCGATCAGACTGAAAGACTTTCATAAAGTTCTGGAAATATTTTTTTAACCTCGCAAATTGATTAAAAGCCCAATTAGCAGCATGCATTTACCTTTTATCTATTTATTTATAAGCAGAATGTAAATAACATTTTAAGTGGCTCCTTCATGTAGGCCTACATGTACAATATCCTCACTGAGGGGCAAATAGTTATTAAAATTTACTTAAAGGTCAAGTCCACCCCAGAAAAATGTTGATTTGAATCAATAGAGAAAAATCAAACAAGAATAACCCTGAAAATTTCATAAAAATCGGATGTAAAATAAGAAAGTTATGACATTTTAAATTTTCGCTTATTTTTCACAAAACAGTTATATGCACAACTTGGCAACACGCAAATGAGAGAGTTGATGAAGTCCCTCACTCACTATTTCTTTTGTTTTTTATTGTTTGAATTATACAATATTTCCATTTTTACAGATTTGACAATAAGGACCAGTTTTACTGAACAATAAAATGTTAGAAAGTCAATTGTAATTCCCCATGTTCATGAAGGAAGAAAACTTATTTCACCTTCCAATGGGGAGAAAATTTCCATATTTCATATAATAGAATACAAAAGAAATAGTGAGTGCGTGACGTCATCAGTCTCCTCATTTGCATACCGACCAGGATGTGCATATAACTGTTTTGTGAAATTTAGCAAAACTTTAAAATGTCATAACTTTCCTATTTTACATCCGATTTTGATGAATTTTTCAGTGTTATGCTTCTTGGATTTATCTCGTTTAGTTCAAATCATCTATTTGTTGGGGTGGACTTGTCCTTTAATATACAGTGTATATTAAACACGTATTTTCAAAAGGGGCATGAAATCATATTGTATCCACTACCCAGGCAATTATTAATCCATTCATTTGCAAAGAAGAGTGGATTGCATAATCTACATCATGAAACTTGTTGTGTATGCACAAATTAGTAAATAACAGGGCACACTGTGTCTGTGAAAAAAAGTGAAACCATTGTCAATATTTTTATTCATTGTATCCTTGGGACAAAAGAAAAAGGGACAATTGCCCTCACATCCAAATTTTGTCAAAAATGCTGAAATGTTTGGGCCAAATTGTGTCCATCATCCCAAACAATACATGCATTTCTGTATGAATGAATGTGACTCTCAACTGAATGGAGTCAACCTCTTAACATTCTGGGTTATTCAAATTTTTTGGGGCATCTTAAAGGCTTCTCAAACAATACACCTGTGTTATGGGAATGTATTTGTGTTATGCCTGGATTTTAATCAAAGCAATGTTTGCTCATGACAACCTAAGACTATCCCTAAATGCCAGCAAATACCAGCTTGCATAGATTACAGAACCTTGCATTCTTGTTAACTTATTGAACTTCATTGAATTTGAATCAGTACTAACAAAGCTGTGTTTTCAATTAAGCCTTAGAAGAATCTAGAATAATGAGTGATGCAAAATTTTAAATGCAAATTGCTTCTTTGTAGGAACCTAGTATCACATTCCTCTTGGATGTACATTGTGCCTGTGCCTTGTCATTGATTAATGAATACTTGGATTCCAGTTCGCATACATTACTTGTTGATATGTCTGGCAAACCTATGGCAAGTTTTACAGGTTGTCCAAGAACAGCATTTGTGTTGACAAGTTGACAAACAATGTTCATTCTCAGCTAAAGATTTTAGGTATGCCAATTTGTTTATACAGTACAACAATCAATGTTATGTAAGTTGCAGTTGAAAGAGTTATGCAAAACCAATGATTTATTCTGGAATGTAGAGATACAGTATGTAACATGATCAAGAAATGTGAATAGCACATAACCTTGTCACCCCCCCCCCCCCCCATGAAAGGGGAAGGGAACAAGCTATGAACAAGTAGTGCAAAGTGAACAAAAATGGAAACCTTGAGCCAAGAAGTCCTCATTATGCATTCCACACACAAGATTCAAGAACATCCCTTGTAATTGCTTTTTATATAAGCCTTTAGAATGGGTGCTATGCAGGTTTCACAATGTATTCACCCTTTTTACCAATGATGAGCAATGAAGGGGTGATCTTTTGTCTAGTGGATATTGTAGAGGGTACAATGACTTTCACATTTTGTCCACTCTTTTTTTTTCACAAATCAAGTAGGCCATTCAAGTCAGACACACCCAATACGGTAATATTACAAATCAAGTGGTGTGTGTTTATTTGAGTTTTGTCAGACAAAGATCAGATGTAAACTTTTAGATAAAATTATTTTAAAACACTTATTGCGAATTATTGCGCTTTGTAAATTGTAATCATTTAACCCTAACTTTAAGTGGTACCAACATGTACATCTCTGTAACTTTGTAAATGATTCATGACATCGGTTTAAAAGCTTTAGGACAAAATTGCAAAATGTTAACATATTTTAACCTTGTATTGGGATGGAATTAGGGTCAATTTATTGGGGGTTTTAGTCAACTAGGCTACATGTACATTACGGTACTTTCTTGCTAACGTTACGCCGGACAGTTAGGGTCGTCCCATTAGATATCAAATTAAATAAGACCCCCACAGCGCAATAGCAGCATTAACAATTTATAGATCACCATGGTTATACATATTACATGTATGGAATGTAAAACTGTGAATTTAGAATTGGATCAAATTATTAATAGTCTACCTACCGGAATATTTATTGTTCCTTTCATCTTCCTCTGCTCCACTGGAGCTCATCCCCATCTCTTCTTCACTCCCAAACCCTGGCCAGCCTGCACCATCTCGTAAGATCCCAACACCAGACTCCACACCAGCATGCTGCCTTCGGGTCGGTGCCAGTGACTGTGGTGGTGTGCCGCCCCTTAGCGGGCTTTGCCAGGTTGGATACGGAGCCGGAGGTGGGGGTGGTATGTAGGAGATCACGTCGGAGGCCTGTCCCGATCCCGTAGACGATCCATGGCCTTCCGTTTGTGTTGGCGAGCCACCGACGACGCCGTCCGGGTGCCGCTGACGGATTAAACTATTAACAATAAGGTCAATGGCAGGCGAGTTGTCTCTGGATCTCCTGCTCGATGACCCCGACAATGGCGATGTTGAGTTTGATGGTGATATACTTGGAGAAATTGACCCTTTTCGCCTTTTCTTCGGTGGTTGCATGACTTCATCATTCGTCTGTTTCGGGCTGGTCTTGGTCTGTTGTTGTGGAGTCGAACTTGAATTCGCACTCGTACTCGCAGATGTTGACGGTGTTTCTACCTTATTTTCAGCTTCTTTCTTTTCATCCGCACTTAGTTCTGTTATGCTTCGCTTGTTTTTATTAAATTCCTCCATATTAACACCAGTTTTGGTTTACGCTGGGGAAATATTTCGATTTTCTTGACCTCGTTTCCGGCTTGTTTACCTGGTGAGCGCGCTGGAGCTACTGATATGTAATAGCATATGTAATATACCGTATAGGCTAAGATTTTCTGTGCACCTGACAAAATTATACGAAATGCAGGCGCTACGTTTGAATGCGCGAATAATCCCGTGTACACTTTGCATTCGTGTTGCGTGGATTTTCTAGAAACGCCTGTATGATAAAATCTATTACAAACATGCGAGGATACACGTGACTTGTCTTGGAGTTCTCATTAGCAGAACAGAATAAATAATAATCATTAAATCCGATATGACAAGGATAACAACACAACGGGATATTGAAATCCATCAAAATGATAGTGATAAAGAGCAATGACACAAACTGGTAAGGTAGAACAAAAGTTGTTGTTACTGATTTGATGAATGATTGATGATGGTGGTGATGATGATGATGATGATATTAATGATGATGATGATAATGATGATGATGATGACGACGATGATGGTGATGATGGTGTTCGAGCCCTATGTATTTTTTTAGTCCTATCTCTACATTGTTCACGTATTTTTCCATAGCAATTTATATGACTTAATTCAAGAAGGGCCTCTTTATTAATCTCAAATCAAGTTCATACAGTCTCTGTAGAGAATACACTTTCGCTCACGAGTGACATGTTCTATTATATTGCCAATCAGTGGCGTAACAGGGGTCGGTGGCCAGGGGGGGGGGGGGGCAAGAGCCAAACATTTCCCGGTCATATCATGGAACAGACAATGGCGTCATAAGGCAAACATTTTGAGGGGGGCGATATATGGAGTATCGGGCAAATATATATATATATGCGAGAGAGCGAAGCGAGCGAGCAAAAATTTTGACATTTTTATTGCAAAAATCAAATTTTGTAATAGATTTTGACATAATGCTAAAAAGATAATATAATAATATTTTTTGTACGCCACGTTGAACAGGATTTTTGTTATGATTGTGCGCATCAATGCGAAGCTCTATATGCTCGAGGGGGCCCAATATGGCGCTTGTGGCAAGAAGTAGCTAAATATAAGTCCCGAGCGAACGAAGCGAGCGAGATAAAAAAAATTAACCTTTTCATGATAATCTAACATGAAGATAGATTTTGACGTGGTATTCAGAAAAATATTATACACTTTTCCTTTGCTTTTCTTTCTTTCCTCCTTTTTTTTTTGTTTGGTTGCAGAACTTTTTGGGGCCATGGTCCAAACTCATCCATACAATAGTGCTTTATGAGTGGGGTCCGGGGTGGAGCCCCGGCACCTCTTGATATTAAAGCCATTTTAAACCTTACAGATGGCACTAATTTTAATCAAATTGCGTGTATATTTATATAGCTTTCACACAACACTTAAATTCAGTGCAGTTGTGTACCGTAATCATCCAAATATTTTGAGGGGGCACACCATAGCAAATGTGGGATAATTTGTAAAAAGTCGCCAGCGAGCGAAGCGAACCAGAAAGAAAAATGGCCTTTTGAAATGAAATTCTAATTATGTGATAGATTTTTACATCATAGCAAATATCATGTCATATATTTTTTTTCATTTATCTCATTTCGCTGCCTCCTTCATTTTCTTTTATTTCCCTTTGGCTGTGGAACCACCTCCCGTACGCCAGTGCTTCAACGCAAACCTTAATGCATGGGGGTTCATATAGGGGCCCGTTATAGAGCCCTTTAAAGGTTACAGATGAAGAGCCCCCACTGCACGGGGTCTTGACTCTTGGACAGAGCCCCCGGTAGCTTTGGAGATTTAGCAAGTTTATGATAGACTGTCATACGAAATTACGCTATATACCATCCATCTTTCTTCCCGCTCGTTATCTTAAATCCTCAGCAGCCCGGTAGTAATATTTTGTCCCTTTTCTTTATTTTCCAATTTAGATTTTGCTTCATTCCATTCTACCTTCATTTCCCGCTTTTGTTTGCCTTTTTGTCATCTTTAATTTATTTCCCTGTCTTATTAATCATGCTAATGTATTTGTATATCGGGGGAAATTGTTCTTTCTCACATGTTTTTCTTTCCTTCCCTTTCCCAAATTCTTTCCGTTTTCCCTTTTTATGTTTTTTTCTTAGTTTTCTTTTCCCTTTCCTTTTCCCCTTCCTTTTCCCCCTTTCCTCTTTTTTCCTTTCCCTTTCCTTTCTTTCTTTCTCCCCTTATTTTTTTTCTTTTTCCCTTTTTTTTAATTTTCCCGGTGAACTCCGCCAGGGGGGCAGCTTGCCCCCCCTGCCCCCCCCCCCCCCGCCTGTTACGCCACTGGCGTTAATCCGCACCTTGCAACTCTCGACCAAGGTGCTAAATGGGTACCCGGTCGATAGGATGCGAAAGATATTGTATGTTTAAATTTGCCAGCGCCATAATGAGGCTGCGATGAATGCAAGGAATGCTCCCCAGGGAGTGGAATTTTTGTGCACTTTTCGTGCGGGATTTAAATTAATCTAATGACCGGGGTAATAATATGCTGTAAAGCGCTTTGAGCCATTCTGGGATAAGCGCTATATAAAAATTGGCTAGTATTATTATTATTATTAATATAGCGATCACTAATGCAATGGAGATCCTCCCATTGGCAATGCGACAAAGATCTGTGATGTCACATGTGAACAACTTTCCCTTTGATGGACTATAAAATACCCTAAAAAACGGTCTCTTTTTGCTCTTTCTTCTGGTGATACCAACTCTTTATCATGTATTCTTTGAAAATCTGTATATTACATGCCATAGAAAGAATATATTATCTACTGATAGATATGATAAAAGAGGCAGTTGAAGAGAAATATATACAAAAGTAATGGGAAAGTTGTTCACATGTGACATCACCAGAGAGGAATTAGTACATATCTCTATGGGGATCACACATATTTATGCCAATGGAGGTTTATTTATCAAAATTAGTCTTCCGGATACTTTAACCGTGTATGGGAAATATTTTGTAGGTATAGCTCAGCCGCTTTGCTTTCTCAGACGATTGCTCTCAGACTCGCATAATTTGAGGCACCTGTTTTTAGTTTTGAAACTATATCCATTTTGTAAGCATAGTAGGGGCCCTGCTTGCGTTCGCAGCATTTGTAAAGATTACCAATTAATTTGAAAGAAATTGAACACCTATTGGCGGCTATATATATATATATGTTTTACATATCAATCTTTCATCAATTTTCAATAGCAAATATAATGTGGTTTTCTAATCATCTTTTTCTCAATTAGGACGGGCAGAAAAATCACAGAGAGGCACTCAGGTAAGTTCTTAGCTCTTTATTCGTTTTCATCTTCCATATCAACAATTTTAATAGTTA
Source organism: Lytechinus pictus (assembly GCF_037042905.1). Taxonomy (NCBI): domain Eukaryota; kingdom Metazoa; phylum Echinodermata; class Echinoidea; order Temnopleuroida; family Toxopneustidae; genus Lytechinus; species Lytechinus pictus. The sequence goes on along the minus strand of NC_087254.1, from coordinate 15,525,251 downwards.
TAGCAAAACATACATATACACCAAGTTATAAATGCATATGGTCTTTAACCTGTTGGTCTAGCGTTCCTCAACCCACTCTTGTGCGTAGGCCTATATTTGCAAATGCAGGCACAGGGAAAATACAGCGTAAAATTTGATGCATTTGCTGACGATTGCAACACCAAATTATACAGTTAATATTAGTAACGAATTGGTCAAAGATATATAGGCTCTAGACAGTCATATAAGAATATAATTGAAAATGAAAAACAATTGTACAGTCCCGATGTTGTATGGTTTCGTTTACTTATTTGTTTGGGTTTAAAACCAACTTACCGTTGCATAATCCATATAGATTCATAAATAGGTATGGTAACCAAACAAATATGCATATACATACGCTTTCAATACCCGACATCATAATCTATTTATAAAAAAAAAAGAAAAGAATAGAAAGGAATGTTGGGTTTTCATTCAGAGAGCAAACCAAAATTAAAGGCTTGCATTAGAATAGACACCGGAAAATGTCTTTCTATAAATTGATTGCAAAATAGAACATTCCGGACAAAGACGTACGCATTTAAAATGTCAATAGTTGTTCTGCCCTAGCCAAGACAACAAATGGCTCTGACACGGTCAACAATTACAACTCATAACAATTTATAATAAAAAAGTGATGAATACATAAAAGTGCCAATACCATAAATAAATCACTATTTCAAAACCAGTGCACAAGCACAACATATAACATGTATAATACTTTAACTAATTGAATATTAATATATCGATACTATTCTTCACGTTCGTTTAAACGAGTCATGAAGAAATAATATCTAATATGTTTATAATGGGTATTTACTTGTAAATTCAGAATAACACATTTTGTGCAACAATAATCTAGTCATCTAAAATAAACAAATATATACTACAATGGGAATTAATTGTTCCCCGTGTTCATTTATGCAGCATATTTTTGTGAATTAAGCTGAACCAAAAACAGAGAAACGATTGGCTAAACTTATTTGAATGCAACACAACTAATGGTGATTACAGGATTGTACTGAATTCATGCATTTTGAATCAGTTCCCCACCCCTTCTCTCTAAATTGCAGGGATTTAAAATCAATCCAGATGGATTGTGGTTAGGGACCAATCGAATCCTGGATTTAGTTTGAATCCTACAGGTTCACTTTTGAATCTCTAAGAGTTTAAATTAAAATCCCTCGAGATTTAAAACTATTTTTTAGGATTTAGATTTAATCCAGAATTCGATTGGTCCCGAAGTATAGTCCACCTGGATTGATTTTAAATCCCTGCAATGCAGAGTGTACCCCACCCCCACTCGCACCAACACCATCATAATACCACATGCATTCAGATTAATCATCAAAACATCAAACACTCCACATTAAGAATACAAAAAATGTTTAATACTTCTTAAAATGCTGTACTTTTTCATTGCACTTTTAAACACCATACGCCTTGATATGAATATATTTTCAGATGATTGCACATTATTTTATTCATATAAATGCATTATCATCAATTTTAGATAGATATAGAAAATGGTTTGGCAAAGTGATTATTAATCAGTTTTATATCATGTTTCCGATATTTAGTATGAAAGACCCCAGCACTACGTTTCTGCTAGGTTTCGTATAGTAAGCATACGTATTTGAGGAGAAAAAACATAATCCAAATTAAACATTAATCTTTATCACATAGTACCAATATGAATACATTTCAACGATGAATTTCGGTAATTAAAATTACTGTTATAATATTTTCAATTTCTTTAAAATACTGTTTATTTCAGTCTGATTTCTACCGTACTCGTTTATTCCTCTGTTTTCTTTCCTATGTACACATATAATATTAAGTACCCAATTTTAAACGCTGAAAAATGAAATGTTAAATCAACACTTACAAGGTTGGAGAAGCGAATACCTTTTCTAAATGTTGCATTTACCACTTTTACCCACAATACTTTAGTGTTTAGTATATACAACAATATATCACGTATCGGTTAGACGACATAATGCTCCTGCGACAGTTGCTTCGTCAAAGATGTATAGGGCTTGGGTTAGGGTTGCAATATACTTATCATAATTTTATGAAGCATCATTGTGAAAGGTTGGGGTGGTGTTATCAGATTATCTTACCGTGATTACTTAACTAGTTCGAACTGAATTTCATTTTTTTTTAATGTCATAATATAATTATTTACAGTATTTTACTATCATATTTCAGTAGCTAGGTAATCTCATTTTTTCAATGTCTTAACAATTATTTACAGTATTTTTTAAATCATATTTTAGTAGCTATGTTTAAATATTTATGTGTATTTTGCATCATGATATTATTGTAATTTTATATGTTTTTTATCCCTGTTAAATAAGGACATTGATGTAAAACAGCAATTTAGCTGATCTTTTTATCCTGAATAAATATTTTCTAATAAATAAATAAATAAATAAGGTTTTATGTTATGATTATGGTCAGGTTTTATAGTAGGGTATAACACAGGGTTGAATTTTCTCCTTCGATTAGTGTGTGGAATTTAGAGCGGAGTAATTGTCGCTGGAGCGATTGTCGCCAGAGCAAAATGTCATGGAACCCACAAATTATTGTTGCTTTTTTTATTAAATCGCTTGAAATTTTAGGGGGAGGGGATAAACCTTTTAGTCACCGCAATATTTCACACGGGTAAAAGGTAACACTGAATTATTTACTGCATTCGTCAAACACCAAACATTAAAGCACGACTTGAAACACGATGCCAGAACAGTAGTTGTCAACACCGGACACGAATAAATCAACCTCTTATTTTGTTCGGATGCGATGATGGTGTAGTGTTAAACGTGGGCAGCGGTAGCATTGACGTAACACGGTACAGTTAGCACCGTAACACCGTTATGTATGTTGAAATTAGCGTAGTAGATTATGCCAGCGATCATGAGAATATAGGCAGGCACCGTGAGAATACATACCAGCTTGTCCGGCATTGAGATACCACTATATAATGATGGAGAAAAGAAAAATGATGGTTATACGATAGGGGCTGGTCCAGCATTGTCCTAGGGGGGGGGGCAAAACTATAGAATAACCCGCATCTTCCCAATAACAATAATATAAGTCTACATAAATCTAATCATTTTCAACTTTAGCTGATGTGATTGAGTGATTCAAAATGTGTCTTAGTGTCCATGTTTAAATCGTGCTGAAAGTCGAGAAGGACTATATGGATACAGTCCTTCCCCTTAAAGGACAAGTCCACCCCAGCAAAAAGTTGATTTGAATAAAAAGAGAAAATTCCAACAAACATAACACTGAAAATTTCATCAAAATCGGATGAAAAATAAGAAAGTCATGACATTTTAAAGTTTTGCTTAATTTCACAAAATAGTTATATGCACATCCTGGTGGGTATGCAAATGAGGAGACTGATGATGTCATCCACTCACTATTTCTTTTGTATTTTATTATATGAAATAGGGAATATTCTATTTTTCTCCTCCTTGTCAAGTGAAACAACGATTAATTCCTCCCTGAACATGTGGAATGAGCATTGTTTAATACTATATGATTCAGTCAAGTTGCGGGTCCTCATTGAAATCTATAAAAAATGAAATATTTTATCATTCAAACAATAAAAAACAAAAAAATAGTGAGTGAGGGACATCATCAACTTTCTCATTTGAGTTGTGCATATCACTGTTTTGTGAAAAATAAGCAAAACTTTAAAGTGTCATAACTTTCTTATTTTACATCCGATTTTAATGAAATTTTCAGCGTTTTGCTAGTTTGATTTTTCTCTATTTATTGATATCAACATTTTTCTGGGGTGGACTTGACCTTTAAAGTCTAATCTAACAGATATGGAACACCCCAGGGTCATAATCATTACAAAAACAGTAAAAACTCTGTTCAAAAGTTTTAATACAGCGTTGTTTACTATATGAACTTTAAAGTATTTGTTTAACAGTTTAAACAAGACTAAGTGTTTAAAATCTTAAAGAACAAAGTTTAGTTCTTAATACTTACTCTTCAAAATATTAAGCATTTTTTTAAACATAAACAGGTACTGTAAAGCTCATCTTTAAAGTAGTTGTTAAACAGTTAAAATAAATGTTTAAAATCTCGAACAACAAAGTTTAATTTAAAATTGTTGCCTAAAATTTTTAACAACTGCTTTCAAAGCTCAAGTAGTAAACAGTGTGTTATAACATTTTAAACAACATTTTTACTGTGTAAGAGACTTACACTTCATCTGGATCATCAGCCGTCTCCATAAGGCGGAGTTTTAGATGGATGAAAATAGGTGCAACCATGGAGAGACCAGCAAGAAATATACCACCCGTCAATGACGTCACAATGGCAAAATGAGGGAATGTTTCGACGATGAAGAACTCGACCAGAAAAATACTCGTGCGAAGAAGAATTCGCTTCCAGTTGAAAGCTAAAATAATACAACGTGAAAATAAAGACTAGATCAAAGACATAGATTTTAAAAAAGTTTGTTGTCAAAAGACAAATCGCTTATCATCTATACGACTAGAATCTCTACTTTACAATAATTGAATGCAAAATTGATAGCATATCTCTTCAAATTCGAACAGATATCATTGCTTTATAGAGAGTAATTATGATCAAGTTTTAAATCGAAACTTTTTTCTGCAATTACTATTAGAGCAGTTATACGGACATTACACCTTTGAACTTTAAAAAACCTTTGAGACAAAACATTTTTTGTACTCGTAAATACATAGTATACCATTAATTTTATTGGTGAATGTCCATTCCAGTGGAGCAAACTGGCGTACATTTTTTTTTTTTGGGGGGGGGGGGGGGCTTGGGCCTTTATGGAAATATTATCAACGTAATACTAGACGCAGAACATTACGTTCATGTAATCAGAGGAAAATCATGGAATCGTTAACTTTAAGTTAACCTAGAAAATTAGACACTTAAGTGTTATCTCAAAACTGACAAGGGTAATTTACGTTACAATAATTTAAATATGTGGTGTGACTGTTACCTAGATTGCGCGTGCTCGATATACGAAGCTATTCAATTAGATGATGTTCGTACGATAAAATGCAAGTAGTTGATATAAGAAAATATTAAAATATGAGGTGATGTTACATTAAAATGCGTGCGGTCGATATAAGAAGTTATTGGATGCGTTGATGTTACGTTAATGCGTGTGGTTGATAGCTATTCAATGAGTGGCGCCTTTAGTTTGCATGAAACATCGTAATTACCCTACCCTTACCATGTGGTATATCAAATTTATGTTCTAGCTCTTGAAAAAGTGGGTTGTTGCTCATGACCAGCACAGCTACGAAGTGAAAGAGAAGGAGTACCGAGACCACAGTACGGACCGGGCCGGCCTGTACGGCATTCAGGACGCTCTCCACATAACCCAACTCAGCCAATGGGCCGCTGAAAGCAAGCCATATCGGTATCACTAAGATGAACATTGCCAGCATCTGGACTAAAATACATAAAAACATATGAAAAGAAACAAATCATGATGACGGTACTTGACATTGCTATATATTCTCTGTCTTCAGAATTGTATCGGGGACAGTTTAATCAACATTTGTCATCTTATGCGCTGTCAGATCTGTAAACTCTCCTTGATTTTGATTGGCTGAGAAGCAAGTTTCCGAATAATACAACCGGAAAGTCATTTTCATCAAACACTCCCCATGTGTACGGTGTGGAAGAATAGTTTTTGTGCCCAAGTAAAACACGCCACCAGCCACACGCCTATATCATGTATATCGGGCACTGTGCCACAAAAGGTGAGTGTATGGTTTTTTAAAATAAAGATCGCGATTATAAAAGGAATGATGACTTGAATCATTTATCATGACTTTGGCGAAACTCCGATCAGACAAGCAGAATGGATTATCGTCTGCCATGCAAACTTGATCCACGAAAAAGCGAAATTCATATTTACATTTCCATGCGCTAATCCACAGTGATAGAACGATTCAAAACATATAGAAACTGATCGAAGTTCAAGGAGGATAATGAGACATGTTAATTCGACATTATTCTCAATGACTCCTTTGAAACTCGAAATAAATGCATGACTTGTGTATATGATCATTATCATGACTATCATCAGTGCCTCATTTGAAGCTCTTAATACTTACTGCCCATGCCCCTGACTAACGCTTTTGAGAAATGCTGAGGCTCGGCCATGTCCCTCTGTATGGTGGGCATGATGTAGTGCGGACCTGTCAGGAAAAACGAGGACCCGAGGAGGCCGAAGAACCCACTCCACCCGCCGTCCGAAGCGGCGGAGTGTGTGATGATATTTAGGGGTCTGTTGGAGACCCCGCCTAACACACCGAAAGCCTTGATGGTCAAGATGTAGGAGCCGAGAAACGTCGCGAAGGTTCCGACTGCACCCACCTCCCTGATTAGAGATGAAATCAAGAGAATGGGGAGAATTATCATTTATGAGGATGATTATGATTGCCCTCGGTGCCTTTGCACAGAATGCAATTGGTGTGGTGGGAATCTTGACGCCATTAAGCGAAAGTTCAAGAAAAAGGGAGCACACATATATCTTAAACCGGGATTACAATCAAATTCCGTGCATCGCGGTGTCAATAAAAAAATGTGTTCAATGTCATTTGTTCCCCAATACCACCTACAAAACACACACCCACACAGTTACCAAAAACCACACACTTCTAGCTTTACACGTACACTATGACAGATGAGCCTATCCACACAACCACTCATATACGAACACACTCACACGCACACACACACACGCCCACCCATACAGAGAGACAGCATTCACCACCCCTTCTCTCTCGCTCTCTCTCTCTCACACACATCCCCCCCATCTTCATTATAGCAAACTCCTTCCAGCACTATAGTAGTACACCTATATACCCAAGTATAACACATACACGCACACACACGCACGCACTAACCAGTCCCAACACTTTGAAATTACACGTAAATACAGCCGTACAATAATCATGATAATATGATGACTTGTATAATATCATATCCATGGTAATTTCTTGGTTTTCAAATATAGGGATATTTTTACACTGGTCTTCGAAAACCAGCTGATCAACTATGAACACTTAAGTGGTGAACCACTCAATCCACAATTTTACCGCAGAATAATGTCTCATATAAATCAGAAATGTCCATCAGAATCATCTCCCATGCCGACTTTCATTTTTATGTCTGTCAAGCATAAATTTGTATCCGTATATCACACAAACACATTAATGTCTAGATAATAACACCACTACCACGGGGAATCTTAAAACCCTCAACTACTCAGTTTCTCAAAACAACTATAATGGACTTTAAATGTCAATTTATTTACATCGAGGTACACACATGCGTCAGTGTGACGTTATCACACTCGGAATGGTCATATATACAGAAATGATCATATCGTAATCGCGGAGATATATTTCGGTGGATATATACTGCATAAGTACGTGTAAAAGACTGGTTTAATAGAATGAGACATCGTCGAATTAAGCTGTCTGAAACGAGCTTTTACGTTTATGTTTCCAGGTCACAAGGTTTTGACCTTATCAAGGGTCATTTTACCCATAATTTTATAGAGTATGGACAAAACGGACACTTAACATGGATTTTTTCCTGGCTTCTCTCTTTTTTCTGTGCATTTCAAAGTAAAATTGCAATTGAAATTTTATTTATCATTCGGGCCTTAAAATTCGTATTTTGTGGTATACACAGAAAAGCAAGGAATAGTGTCTCCCAATTAAGTGTTTAAGGCCCGTATTCTGAACTAGGGTTTGATTTAAATGCTGGTCTAAAGTTTGGGTTTAACTACAAGACAAATCTCTTACATTACAGATTAGATCTGTAAGCTCATCTCTTACTCGGGTAATTTACAACAGTGTTAGAAAATAATAACTTTTAATTTTTCTTCGCCATAGTAAAATGACGACCAGACTGATGACGACAGAGCAGAGTGAACATAAGAAAATGCAATATTAAACAAAATGTTTGAATCTGACTTTCCGTATCTTTAGCACAGAGTTAAACCATGGCCCCATTTAATCTGGAGTTCATGTGGACCATATTATTTTGTTCAGGTTTTGTATGACAATTCAGTAACCAACGTAGGTAAACAACAGATTTTCACAGTTTAAGGTCCTCCATTATTTTGTTATAATAAAAATGCAAGATCCCTATGACAAGTTTTCTGTCAGCAAACCCGATTGAAGGATTTCGGTAGATTTTATTTGTTATATTTTTTTATTTGGAGGAGCCGTGGTGTAGTGGTTCTGACTCTCGCCTTGTAAACAGAGGGTCGTGTGTTCGAATCCCACCGCGGTCTGGCGTCCTTTGGCAAGGCGTTAATCCACACTTTGCCACTCTCGACCCAGGTGCTAAATGGGTACCCGGTAGGATGTGAAAGTCATTGTATAGCTTGTCCAGTACTGTGTGCGCCTCACAGGCGACTGACTGGAATACTCCACAGGGAGTGGAGGATGTGCAGACATTGTGTGTGGGAATGACTGATTGAATCCGATGACCGGGGTAATAATATATCTGTAAAGCGCTTAGACACGTCGTTCCGATGTATTAAGCGCTATATAAAAAGCGGATTATTATTATTATTATTTGATATTCTAACAATTTTATTTAAAAGAACACGCCAAAATAGTGTTTCATCAACATTTTGTTGCCCGACAAATGGAGTCATACCTGAGAACCTTCCTTAATTTTGCGATCCGACCGACAAATCGTTCATGAAACGCTCCCAAATTGTTTTCAAAATGTAAGTCTTATCTGACACTTTCCTTACCATAATTCCTTTGGGCCCGAGAACCACAGGAGCGGACAGATAATAAGAAATATAATGAGGGGCCAGTAACAGAAGCTGAAAGTTTGGTAGGGGTAGATAATAGAAAACATCAACTCCGACACGCCCAGTAAGAATGTGCAGGTGGATGCTATCCCGATTAGTCCAATCGTGAACGAGATTACACGCCTGCGAAGAAAGAAAGAAAGAAAGAAAGAAAGAAAGAAAGAAAGAAAGAAAGAAAGAAAGAAAGAAAGAAAGAAAGAAAGAAAGAAAGAAAGAAAGAAAGAAAGAAAGAAAGAAAGAAAGAAAGAAAGAAAGAAAGAAAGAAAGAAAGAAAGAAAGAAAGAAAGAAAAAAAAAGCATGCACATACAAATTTGAAAGACTTGCATAAAATTATAAAAGAACAGGATTATGATAATAAGATTTAAACAAATTTCAAACGTTTCTAGTAAAAAGGTACAGCTGGATGCCAACCCTATTGAACAAACTGTGAACGAGATTACGCGCCTGCGCAGAAAGAAAATATTTATTCATTTGATTGATTGATTGATTGATTGATTTTATTTCTGCATTCAAGATAAATATGCAACATAACATCTACAAAGGTGATACGTTTGAGTTTTACAAAACAATAAAACAATAATCATAATAAAGCAATGAAAAATACATACAAAAAAATCAACAAGAAGCATTATTCAATTAAAAGAAAATATCAGTTTAAACTTCTGTTTTCGGGTGGTTTTCTTCAGAACACAATACCCTCCGAAATATCTAACACCTTGGTCCATATGTCACTAGCTGGATAGTTAGGAGCGAATTTACGAACGACTGGTGGTAATTTCTTGGTGTTCATAAAGTTCTTAAGAAAGGGTCCCAAGTCGTTCGTAACTTACGAACAGCTTCAGGAAATACTCTTCAGGGTCCAGTTTCATACAGACTTGTTATAGCATAAATGCATAATTATTCCTATCCATCAGCCAATCAGATAGAAGGATTTCAGTAGCTTTTAACTCTTATTGCAAATTAATATTATTACTAGTTTCATGAAACGGCCCCTGATGGCATTTGCCGATTGAGAAAATATACTCTCTATATACATAAGAGCTAATCTGGCATAATCACACTCCTCGCAAAGTGCGACAAGCCAAAGGGATCATTCATTTTCGAGTGGTATTTGCATCTTTTGAGAGTGCACTCTAGCTCCTTCTGGAGTGAACTTCATATTTCTAGACATTTTCACTCCAGAAGGAGCTAGAATTTTTATTGGAATGTTTGTTCAAATTGAATAGAAACCGCAACAGTCCACTCGCAAAAGATTCAAATTCCACTCCAAAATGACTGATCCCTCGTCTCACTTTGAGAGGAGTTTACAAGAACCATTTTCAGACAAGAGTGTTTAATCATATTTTTATATTGACCCCTCCGATAAAGATATTTTGAAGGTTATATAAACGCTAGTTGATGGTTTAATGTTTAAACAAAATCCATAAAACTTTGAATAATTTGAAACCCGAGCTTGCTTACTTTCCGATTTGCCCGTAAGCCTCTCCGGCTAATGCTGAGTAGGGCAGTCTGCAATCCCGACAAAGTTCGGGTTTTCTTTTACATAGGATGTTCCAAGACCGACCGAGCAAGATAGCGGTGTAGAGACTCAGCGATGCGATCACCGGGTAGATAAACAGGCCTGGCCAACCTACGGAAGAATGAAAATAAATAACAATTTTTCATAAAAAAAAGAAAGGTATAGAGACAACCGTATTGATAAATGACGATAATTATGGTTATACGAGGCATGGCACGAATATCTTGTTAATAAAAGGGCGCCGTTAATAACAGATATTACGGCTCAGGCCATTGCTATGAAGTATACCATGTGTGTCAAATTGGACAGATTTTAATTCGATTTGGTTCCAAAAGAAAAAATACAAAAGTCTTTTTTTTTTACAGAAAGATGAAGAATGCAATAATGTTCATGTCAAGGCACTTTAGCAATCACTTCGTAGACGCTTTCAATAACGCAGAGAATCTATTGTCAAATTCTTTCAATGACAAATGCAGCCTTTGTCAAAAATCGGCGAATGTGAATCAAGACAGCAGCATTGTCCTGGACTCTGGACAAACGACATTATTTGCTTTTTTTTTGTCCAGTCCGAATCTTCGGCCGATCTGCTGTCCCAATCCATTAACTATCGACAAAAAAAATCTAAACTGCCCATTGTGACTTGAATTGCACTTTCAAAGGAATCGCAAAAAGCGTCTGCGTCTGTGATTGCAAAAGTACGCTATTCCAGTTTTTACAGTGTATTAATTTTTACAGAGAGAAGAATACAATATTATTCATGATTTCTTTACATACCACTGTCAACCAGCAAAGGTGGAATAACAAGTACGGCAAGACCAGATATCTGACTGGCGACAAAAATGGCTGTCTGGGTGACATTCATACCAGATTTTAGTTTCGTGTGTTCAGATGGCGAGGCCCCTTCTTGCATCTGACTCGATTCTGGAACATTTTCCTGCTGCAAAATGATATATATATATAGATTTTTTTGGAGAAAAATAATAAGACTTCTTCTCTTCCTCCCTTTACCTTCATAATTTCTTCGGGGTTTTTTTTCAGTTAAATAGTATTTTTAGAATACACATGTTATTCTGACGGTTTGATATTTCGAAATTCTGAAGGTTCATTGTTCGGAAAGTTCGTTATAATGAAACAGGCAAATTGCATTACCAAGATGTCCATTTATTCCGGTATTGAAATAGGATCATGGCATTATTCCTAATGTTAGTTACTCCGAAACACGAAATAAGTTCTTTATAAACAACTATACCGACCTAACGTCTTTATTTCCGAAGGCAACCTGCGGATTTCAGAACCCTATTTCATTTTTCATTAATTATAGGCGCACAACAGTGGCGTAATTTGCAAAAACTTTTGAGGGGCCAGATATGGCGTATCGGGAAAGATTTGTAAAAAGTTGCGAAAGGTAAAATTTGTTATCATTTTGTTATTACTAGATCCAATTTAGTGATAGATTTTGACATAATATTCAAAAAATAATATCATATTTCAGCCTTCTCTCTTTCGTTTTCCGGGGGGCCAGTGTACGCCAGTGACACGCACTACACACCTTCTCTATGTAACCATCACCAGGGTCTGGTATAGAAGAAAACGTCCTGGTATCACCTTTGGCAAAGGGGGTGCCCTCTCCAGCCGGTACCAGTGGTATCACTTTTTCTCTCTCGCCTGCTGTGGAAGCCATACTGTAGATAGAAAGAACACACCAAAGTATAAGCATATCGGTATGATCTAATGGGGAATTATCTTGGAATACATAAAGTAGTTGTAAGGGTGGTAGTGGTGGTGGTGGTGGTGGTGGTGGTAGTAGTAGTAGTAGAAGTAGTAGTAGTAGTAGAAGTAGTAGTAGAAGTAGTAGTAGAAGTAGTAGTTGAAGTAGTAGTAGTAGTAGTTGTAGTGGTAGTAGTAGTAGTAGAGTAGTAGGAGTAGTAGTAGGAGTAGTAGTAGTAGTAGTAGTAGTAGTAGTAGTAGTAGTAGTAGTAGTAGTAGTAGTAGTATAGTAGTAGTAGTAGTAGTAGTAGTAGTAGTAGTAGAGTAGTAGGAGTAGTAGTAGTAGTAGTGGAAGTAGTAGTAGAAGTATAGTAGTGGTAGTAGTGGTGGTGGCAGTAGTAGTAGTAGTAGTAGTAGTAGTAGTAGTAGTAGTAGATTTTATGTAGAGTTGACAACATCAATGAGATGCATGTCGAAAGGATGAAATGATTTCAGATACCATTAACGTAAGCAATGTTGTTTTGTGCTGTCCTTATCATCCAATGCACGCATTTTCAGGTCTGTTATCTACTCCATTTCAATAGTAGTTGTACATGCACATACATACACAAAGAGCGTTGTTCCGTGTCAAGGTGTGAATTTCATAATTAGTCAGGTATCTGTGTGTCAGAGAAATTGATTGAAAGAGACGTAAAGAGAAGTGAAGTAAAGAGAGAAGGGGGATCGAAAGGGAGAAAGGAGAAAGGGGAGGGAGAAAAAGAAGGTCGTGAGGAAGAATAATTGAGCGGAGGGGAGAGATCCATACAAAATGAAATAAGACACGAGATGTAGAGGAAGAGAGGGGCAGGAGTATAAAAAAGGGTGGGGGAGGGATTGATTTCTATGGTATGATTATTGTTTCGAATGATCCACATATTAGCCAGCCTTCACTATATATCTGTTCTTTTGATCGCACGACTAATTTCCCTAAATATTACTTTCAAATACAAACAGCATTTTTTCATGCAATTTACAGGTTTTACGGTGGACACTTTATTAATCTTAATAAATCAAGCCATGTTGATTGCAACATGATTGATTGGATATCATATTTGAATTCTTATAAGAATATCACTGATATGGGGCTGATCACTACATCCCCCCAATAAGTGGAACATTACAAACGAATTAATTTATCCATATTTGTCCCCCACCCCCCCCCCCCTCTTACTAAAAATATTGAATCCATTACCGTCCATGTTTATCCTATATCAAACAAGAAACTGTATATGCATGCAAAATTCACTAACACACTATAAAGTCATTTATCAACCATGTCAAATATGCACATAATATATGAATGCATGCATGATTCAGTACTCTCTAGCCTACTAGCAAACATACAGATGAATGGTAAATGTTAAAGGTTACGTTTCCGACCTCTTGGTCTGCGAATCTGATACACAATTCACAGGACTGAAAAATGTCATATTCATAGGAATAATCATTTTTGATTTCTAAACTTTTTCAATTATTACCAATTTACTTTGCTTTACACTGAAAACGTTAATATGATGTGGTTAACTTTTAAAGATAAAGTTCGTTGAACTGTATGACAAACATGCGCCTTATGTTAGTATAAGAAAAAAAAACCTCTGTGGATAACAATTGAATATTAAATTCTTAGAAGAGACAGAGATTTCTACAAATCTAAATTCGACTATTTCTAATCTAATGGAGATGTAGAGAAAATGATTTACTTTTGGTATGAATATAAACATATTCGTGATAGAATAAACAATCAGAATTAAAAAAAAATCAAACGTGAATATTTCAGCAATAAATTTAAAGATTTTTCAAGTGATCTGAAACAAAAATGGAAAACAATAAAAGAGATTTTACCAAAAAATAAAACCAATGATAAATCTAATCTAGAATTTGAAGGTAAAATCATAAAGAATAGAAATGAAATTGGTAAAGTTTTAAATTATATATTCAATACTTTAACAGACGGAATTAGTAATTCAGACACACAAAGGTCATACGCAGATGTAGACGATCCTTGCATTAGATATATACCCAATGTTGATACGATATTCTGTTTTACAGAAAAGGGAAAGAATTTGTTTTGAAAGAGCTTAAAAATACTGATACAAATACTAAAGCATATGGTCTCGATGACCTTCACCCTCGATTAATCAAAGACGCTGCAGATCTTATTGCAGGATCTCTAACCTATGATTATTTAATTTTTCACTTAGAACTGGTTGTGTTCCAAATTATTTTAAATCAGCCCAAATAATGCCAATACATGAAAGTGGTGACACGTCACAACCCCACAGGCCTATATCGATTCTGTCGGTAGTTGGGAAAATTCCAGAGAAGGGTATTCACAAACCAAAAACAGTTGTATCAATATTTAAACGACCATTCATCATGTTCATTGCTCAGTGATGATCAATCGGGAATTCGATCATTTCATTCCACAAATTCTTGCCTCCTTGACATCACTGAATAAATTTTACAAAATATGAGCTCGATCTGGTTACTTAACGGGTGCTATATTTACTAGACCTTCGGAAAGTTTTTGATCTGATTCCGCATGATAAACTACTAAAGAAATGTTATTGTATGGTGAATACAATTGGTTCAAATCATATTTAAAGATCAAGTCCATCCCCCCAAAACGTTGATTTGAATAAATAGAGAAAAATCAAACAAGAATAGTGCTGAAAACTTCATCAAAATCGGATGGAAAAAAGAAAGTTATGACATTAAAATGTCGCTTATTTTCCCCAAACCAGTTCTATGCTCAACTCAGTGATGAGAGGGTTGATGATGTCACTCACTCACTATTTCTTTTTGTTTTTTATTGTTTGAATTATACAATATTTCATTTTTTACGGATTTGACAATTATGACCATCTTGTTTGAACCACAAAATTTTATAACAATCAAAATGTTAAGGGAGGAATGAAACTTTGCTCACATGACAACGAGGAGAAAATTCCAATATTTCATATTTCATATAATAAAATACAAAATAAATAGTGAGTGGGTAATGTCACCAGTCCCCTCATTTGCATACTGACCAGGATGTACATGTAACTGTTTGGTGAAATTTTGCAAAACTTTAAAATGTCATAACTTACTTATTTCAGATCCGATTTTGATAAAATTTTCAGTGTTATTCTTGTTTGATTTTTCTCTTTCTATTCAAATCATCTTTTTGTTAGGGTGGACTTGTCCTTTAACAGCTAGAATACAACATATCTCCATTGATGATATTTTAAGTGATCCTCTCTTTGTTAGAACAGGAATTCCCTAAGGCTCGACCGTTGGGCCATTGATTTTTAGCTCGTACATCAATGATATTTGTGAAATTATTAATATGCCACTTGATAAAATATTGTTATATGCAGATGATACCGTTATTTTTGTAAATCAAAAACAAAAGAAAATTTAGAAATAACACTTCAATCTCAACTTAATATGATTGCTGAATGGATGAGGATATTGCATTTATTTTTCCAAAGTGATTTTACCTTGCCTGCCATATACAAAAATGTCCGTTTACAGCTATTTGACTTTGGTTTTCGGAGACTAAGGTGATTTTCTGTACGCAGAGAGTATGGATATGATTTACGAGAAAATTGTGTTTTCATATAATCGGGTGCAAAATTATTCAAAACTTTAAACATCATTACGTACATATATTCCTTTTGCCGAGTATTTAAAGTCTTCCATTTCAAAATATCATGGATATATAAGTATGAAGTATGCAAATATGGATCGATTTTTAGAATAATTCTTCCTGCACGATTTTGTAGCTTTTGCAATAAATTCAAATATATTTTAGATGCAGATTGCCAAACAATATCAGCATAATCAAAGTGTGGAAGGATAACCGAAGAATATATTAATTTTAATCTAGATTCATTATCAAATCGCCTAAGTCTGCCAAGGAAACCAATCATTTTACCAATTTTTTAACACATGTGATCAAAATGAACATTCCATAATTTAAGTTCCCTATCTATAAAAACTCCAAGATATCTAACACTTTCTACCATTTGAATATCTGTTTCGCGAATGCGTTAGTGAAGATTTTTATGTCTTGCCAACATATGCCGAGTACCTAAAAACATACTTACGGTTTTATTACAATTAAGTTTTAATCGATTTTTGCTCATCCAATTGGCAACATTTTTCAGTTCATTATTAAGTGTTCTTTCAACCACAAGTAGATTTTTGTCCGAGAAATATCAAACAGAGTCATCGGCATATAAATGAAAAGAACATTTATGAAGAGAGCATGGCAAATCATTTATGAATATAACGAAAAGAAGCGGACCCAATATAGACCCCTGGGGTACACCATTTTAAATTATATATTCATAAGAAAAGACATCATTCAAACAAGTTTTAATTTTGCGATCGGAAAGATAGCTTCAAAACCAATCGAGTGATTTACCAGTAACTCCAAGAAGAGAGAGTTTAGATAAAAGTTGGTGATTGACTAAGTCAAAGGCTTTTTGTAAATCTAAAAAGACGGCTTCCGCATAATCCCCATTATCCATGGCAAGAAGCTATTCATCTGTAATCTTTGATAGGGCTGTCGTAATTGAGTGTTTAGGTCTAAATCCTGATTGTTCAGAAATGAGGATTTGGTTTTTATTAAGATAATGCAATAGTCGTTTTTGAATGGCCCTTTCAAGTAACTTAGAAACACATGGGAGAAATGAAATTGGTCTAAAATTATCAGGATTCGATTTATCCCCCTTTTTGTGTAAAGGTATTATCTTGGCAACTTTCCATTTACCTCGTACTCTTCCGTCTACAATAGATTTATTTATCAAATAGGTTATTGAGGGAACTAATTAATTTGCACAAGTCTTTAGAATAAATGTAGATATACCATCATCTCCAACTGACTTTTTGTTTTTAAGTGTATTGATTTTTTTCAAAATATCACTTTCTTGTATCTTGTTTAAAGTAAATATATCTTCAATATCAAGTACTTGATGAAAATCTGTTAAACCTTGCGTTTCATCAATAGATACGTTGTTAGCAAAACTTACAAAATGTAGATTAAATTTATTAGCAGTATCGAAAGCGTCACCAGTGCATGAATGGTTGGCGGATGATATATTACGATTTGATATAAATTATTTTAATACATTCCAAGACTTATTTCTAGTTTGATTTTGACATAATTTTTCATAATAATATTTTTTTTTTTACTTTTTTAATTTCATAGGTGACTTTATTTCTTGAGTGCCTATACTCTACCCATAACCTTTCCTCTTGTTTAGATTTAGCTTTACGTTTAATTCGATCTCTCTGTTTCATTAAGTTGAAGATGTGTTCATTTAGCCAGGGAGAGTGTTTGTTCTATACACGTTAAGTTTTAAATGGCATATGTTTATCCACAACCTCTAGCATAAGTTCTTTCCACCTTTTTACTGCATCATTTATATCATCAAAATTTTCATTCATTTCAAATTTGGTTTTGAACATCATATATAAAGTGATTGATATCAATATTTCTACACTTTCTGAAAGTTATATATTTTTGGGAGTGCTGTTTGTGCCACACCTTTATTATTGTAGTATTATTTGGGGAACCTCAACGAAGCATAACTTTACCAAACTACAACGAGCTCAAAACAGATAACTTAGAATGATTTTGAATGTGGATAGACCAATACACACCAACCAAGGTTTTGTTACATACTCTCAACTGGCAATCCGTTCAACAACGTATGAAATTCAATTGGTTACACTTCGTAATTTCGAAGGTTCGTTAGTCCGAAAACGAAATAAGGTTCGTTGTTCCGAAGGTTCGTTCGTCCGAAAACGAAATAAGGTTCGTTAATCATTACGTTTTCGGACTAACGAACCTTCGGAATTACGAACCTCATTTCGTTTTCGGATTAACGAACCTTAGGAATTAGGAACCTTACTTTGTTTTCGGACTAACGAACCTTCGGAATTACGAACCTTCGGAAATACGAACCTTCGGAATAACGAACCTTCGGAATATCCGAACCTTCGGAATAACGAAGCTTCGGAATTACGAATGTATGCGAATTCAATTACTGTTTAATGATGTTTGAAATGATCAATAACCTTGTCCCAAGCTATTTAACAAGATTCGTTTCTTGCAGGCCAATCTCTATATCATTCTACAAGATATGCTGCAACCAGTCCTTTATATGTCTTAACTCGTCGAACAGAATACATGAAGTCGACGTTTTCTTATCAAGCAATGGTTATTTCTAATAGCCTTCCTTTAAAATAATGTACAAACTTGTGGATCATTTAGTACTTTTGAGAAGCATTGTAAACAACTTAGTTTAGAATTTTGATTCAATTTTTAACTGAATTCTGAATACATTTTAACTGATTCCTGATTGATATAATTTCATGTGATAGTCATATGGTGGGCTTTTAGTAGAGGGGTGGGCTTGGGGGTAAGGGAGGCATCTTTGTTTTTATGTTGTATTGTAATCTATGTTTCAGTATTAGTTTTTATGTACCTTTTTAAAAATATGTATACTTTACTTATTTACTATTTTCATTTGATTTTAATTTAAAAAAAATCAATGATAAAACCACCATAATTATCTATGTTTTGTCTTCATACTTAATTACTGATTTTAAGGTATCCCATTTTTAAGTATTTCTATTTATCATGCTGGTGTTATTTGTTGCTGTTTTCTGGTTTTATAGTTGATTGCATTTTCTCTTTATGTTGTATGCAATGTTTTATTCTCTTTTATATTGTATAATATTGTAATATGTTTGTATTTTAACAGGGCTCTCTTGTAAAGCAGTTTTGTACTGAAGAGACCACACTGGGTAAATAAAAAAATAATAATAAATAAATAAAAATGATTTTTTTTTTCAAGTATACGGTTACAAGAATACGTTCTAAAAATATCCTTGTGGACTGTTCATTCAGAAGGGACAGAAAGGAAATCTTTGAAGATTTGAACTCAGCTTTTGCTTGTGTCAGAATACATTATTTTCATACATGCATGAATATGCTACTATCGGTAGATAATCAATCCATTAGCATTCATGCAGAGTATGTTCACGAGGGCAAGAAACACAAAATGAATTTCGTTTTTAATAATTGATTAGGGAGGAATCAACTAATGCACCAACTTGAAAGAAATATATAATGACGGATTACATGTAGTACAATATACCGAACAATGAAGGGAAACCCCAAGTTCATCACACTATGCGAAAGCTAACTTAACCAATGGAACTTTTTTCATTTAAAATGATATAACAGTGAATGAGTGAATTATTTCAGTAACTAAATCACTATACAAAAAATGAATATAAGAATACGATATTATTGGAAATACGCTAAAACGGACAAGACCTGATGTCCCCACCATTGTGCATCTCCCACTATCAAACTAAAAATGAACTGTCAAGTAACAGTTTTTGCCTTTCTGAACATGCTCAAGCCACAGGTTATTCAATTCAATTCAATTCAATTCAATTCAATTTATTTTATTCAATCATTTAAAAAATCAATATACAAACCAAAATATATACAAAATCATACATGCATGTACAGTATGGTTTAAATGAATAGGGTGCCCCTAAAAGCAAATGCTTGATGAGTAGGACACCCAATACATATATATATATATATATATATATATATATATATGTATATATAAGCGTACATAAAAGTGAAAAGGTAACAATAATAAATACAAACAATACATAAGAAAATAAGACGGTAAACCTACAGGGGAGAGGAGGGGGGTGTCAGGAAAAGGGTGTGTGGAAATGAATTATGTGATTAATTGGCATACATAATAACAAGTGAACTTTTGAATTTTGTTTTAAATGCAGTAACATTTGTGCTAGAAATTACATTGGAAGGGAGGGAATTCCATATTCGAAGACCAGTGAATTTAAATGAATAAAGGGTTGATTGATTGAATGCTACAGGATAATGGAATTTAGAGTGGGAATGGGTATTGTATTGATGGTAGTCTTTATTATATTTAAATAGATTAATCATATTAAGGGGTGCTAAGTTGTGATTTACGTAGTACATTAGAATTGCAATTTGAATTTTATGAATATCAAGGTGTTAAATCTAAAAAATAAAGGGCGTGACTGAGCTAGGTAGTGGGAGTTAGAACAAATATGTAAAGCCTTTTTTTGGAGTATGTATATGATTTGATGAGCCTGGTTAGATCATGGAGATTTGTCCGGTCAGATAGCAGGAAATTCCCTGCGTAGTCATCAAAGGGAGTTGATATGCCAGAAAGTGCAGAACATAATCATAGCAGTGCTACATGCATGCAAGCTTGGAATGGGCTGAAAAGCGCCAATGTTACATAATAGACTAGGTATTCAAAACCACTGAAGCGAGACCAATGAAATCTTCATAGAAGTAAGAACATGAGATGAGCTTCCTAATCCGATACATTTAATTGAGATTAATTCCTAATTTTGGAAGTAACTCAGCCACTTATCAGAGGGAATTTTTTTTTTTTTTTTTTTTTGGGGGGGGCGCTGTACTGTACCTTTGGAGACAATATCTCAGAGAGCATAAGGTTAAAATCAGGATTGTTTTTGCTTCAGAAGAATTTAGAGATAAGGATTGGAGGTTAGGTCCTATGTTTGGCTTAACGTGCAGATTTCCCATCGGAGCAAGTGTCATGGAACCTTTTATCATTCCAGAGCTATTTGCATGTACATGTATAGAAATCTGAGATATATATATTTTCTTCATTGGTTGATTACCCTATAGGTTTGGGGAATTTTGTGGTTCAAGCATGAAGCTATTACCATGGTTCAAGATTGGGCACGTTACGTCCGTAACGTAAAAAAGGTGTCAAAAACACGAAAATACTGAAAAAGGATATCGCTAGGAAAGCTACGTGTTTTGCGAGGGTATAAAAAGACTAAAATGCTTTAAATATGATGTACTCTTTGCCCTAACGCTACATGTTTAGAGTTCGATTTGAGCGAGGAGCAGATGGTGGGGCGGTGTTATATACCAAATGTAGATCTAAGTAAAGGTAAAGCCGACGTCCGTGATCACGTCCGTGACATATAACAATTAAGATATCGCTGTACTTGTTTAGGGGGTCAATTCAGGAAATACTTGTCAATGGATACCGTTTTGTTTCCAAAACTTGTTAAGGGTAGGGTTCCACACACCAATACTTGTTAAGGGGTGCATTTTCAGAATATGGAAAATACTTGTTTAGGGTGGTTTTTGAAAGGGCCCCACGGTCGCGCCTGGTATAGCCACTCGTCAATGGAAGTGCCCCCCCCCCCCCCGGATTATCAGACAAAATTCACTTAGGCAGTTGGGTTTTGAGTTGTTTTTGTACAGTAAGATCAGTGGGATTAAGGTTAAAGTCATGATCATCTATGAAAAATTAAGTATTTCAGATTTCTTTAAAAAAAAAATTTACCGTCAACATGATACAAATGAGCTCGAAAGTTAGTGAACCCCATTACAAATAACATTCCTTCATACTGAGTGTTGAATGTAGACAACAACACAACAATGTTAGGCGAGCCCAGAGAGACAATCTTTATTGAATGTAATATTTGTTTCACCTGACTTCACAATTAGATACCATATCTTAAACATTACAGAACATTATTGAACAGCGCCGTGGTGTAGCGGTTCTGACTCTCGCCTTGTAATCAGAGGGTCGAATCCCACCATGGTCTAGCGTCCTTTGGCAAGGCGTCAATCCACACTTTGCCACTCTCACCCAGGTGCTAATTGGGTACCGGTAGGAAACAACCGTCATTGTGGTTAGTTTAGCAAGTTTGCGCCTAACAGGCTGCTTGAAATGCTATGAATCCAGTGACCGGGTAATAATACTTGTGAAGCGCTTTGAACAGTCGTAGATTGATAAAGCGCTATATAAATGCCAATTGTTATCACTGTATATTTGGCCTATACATCTCTGAATTTCCGGTGTTTTTTAAATAAACGCAAGACATATGTGACAATGTGTTGTTTCCAGTAGGGAAAGTCAACGAAAAAGGCAAAACCGGCTATAGCTGCCAACAGGTGCGTCAGCATAGTAACTGATACCCATGGGCGGAAATCTGTCCCGAAAGGTAGGGGGGACCACAGGGGCGGATCCAGCCTTTGCCAATAGGGGGGGGCGATTTTTTTTCAGCATTAGTTAATCCCCGATCGGCCGCTCGAAGATGAGTTTTGTTTGTTTCATTTGAAGGGGGAGTCCTCATGGTCACTTCTTAGCTTTATTCTTATAAATCAACATAAATATATAATATCATAATCCTTTTATTTATCTAAGCGAGCGCGAAGCGCGAGCAAAATTTTTTTTTGGGGAAATTTTATGTATTTTTTCCTAAAATTTGAAAATTCTGGGCAATGTTTGTTTTCCTGAAAAAAGATGTGTATGCAACTAAATAATTACTACGAACGCGAAGTGCGAGCAGAAATGAACTGATGGAAAAGTACCTGTTAAAGACTGCCTGCAGTTAGTCATGAAGACGTTACATATTTCAACAATCAAATAATGCGAGCGCGAAGCGCTAGCTGAATTTTTTACCTAAAGAATGGAAATTCTAAGCACTTTTGTAACTTAAACATAATAGGTATATAACTAAACAATTGATGCGAAGCGTGAGCGGAAAATTTTGAGATTTAGACCTAAGAACGAGACACTGTATTCATGTTCTGTAAATCATGAAAAGAATGAGTAATTGTGGGTCGTCCTTACATTTATAAAGCGAGTGCAAAGTGCAGCCAGAAAATGTTTATATACGTTTAATTTGAACTGATCGAAAAGGTACTTGTTAAAGTCTGCTTGCACTTAGCCATGAAGACGTTAATAATTTCAACAATCAAATAATGCTATATAGCGCGAATCGCGAGCTGAAAATTTTTGACATTTCTACAAAAAGAATCGAAAATTTTAATCAATTTTTGTAATCGTGTACAGGGTAGCTATACAACTAAACAATTGATGCAAGCGAAGCGCGAGCAGAAAAATTCGAGATTTAGACCTAAAAACGGGACACTATTCATGTTTTGTAAATCATGAAAAGGATGAGTAATAGGGGATCTTACTACATTAATAATGCGAGCACAAAGCGCGAGCAGAAAACTTTTGATATTGTGATCTGAAACTGGATAATGATTTAAATAGAGAACAAGTTGAATATCTGAATAAACATGCGCCTGTTTCAGATTTAGACCTAGAATCTAGGCATTCTACACATCTTTTATCATGAAAAATCAGAGCGAGCGCGAAGCGCGAGCTATTTGAGTTTTGACGTAGGACCGGGACATCCTTAGGACATGTCATATGAAAATGATGACTATTCCTCTTGCTAAGCGCTAGATGAAACAAAAGGGACAATTTAATCATTAAATTAATATCTTATTTATTAATGCCTAATGAGGGCAAGAAATCTGATGATATTATTGCCTGAAAACTGGACATTTCAAGCACTTTTGTAATTATGAATAGAATGCATCAGTTAAAATATTTTTAACCATTAATGCGAGCGCAAATCGAGAGCCAAAATCTTTGATAAACTGTCATGAAAATCAATATTGAGATATACATAACTCGCCAATCAAAATGCGGGCGAGTAGCGCTATCTGATTCGTTTTGACAATCAGACTTGAAAAGGTCTATTTTTCAAACTAAATGGAATACACGAAAATAATAGGTACTTAATCAATCGAAATTGCGAGCGCTCAGCGCGAGCAGAAATGTCAATATTCAGACCATAAAGCTGTCATTTTTACAGAGCACTTTTTAAAAATCAGTTTGAAAAATCACACAAAAAAATGAAAGTTCGATTTCCGAGGTGAAATGTGTAATGTATATTGACTTCCAAACTTGATATTTAAGCTCCATATTGAACAATCACCTAACAGGCAATGTGAGCGCGAAGCGCGACCGAAAATATTATATAGTAACATTAAAGATACTTTTTATTTTCCAAGTCTTTTCCACATCTTATTTTATTCACTATGGAAAATTTGATAAGCAAAAAAAAAGGTTTTCACTCTAAATGTAAGGTCATTTAGTCCAAAATACATGTACTATTTCGAATGTGAATTAGGCATTTTTTTCATCATAAAAGACCAAAAATAGTAGGGGGGACATTTGATATTGTGTCCCCCCTACTATTTTTGGTAGGGGGAACACGTCCCCCCTGGGATTTCCGCCCATGCTGATACCAGATATTATCATAAATATTGAAGTCTTATTCATTGCTTGTACACACTAAATGCTTATTTTATACCATGCTTACTTAAATTGACCTCACATAATTTCAATTTACCGCTATTGTTTTGTTTATAGCCACAAGCCTGCACTGTTGGTTTAATCCTCATTTTTTATCAGTTTATTTCATTTGATATTAGTGTTTTAATCGTTTTTATCATTAAATTTATGGCAATGTTTATCTGGCAACAATGTCAAAATATCATTTTTAACTTGCTACCTTTTTTGTATGAAGGAAATTGATTTTTAGAAATTCATTTTTATTGCAAACTTTGCATTTTATGTAATTTGAAATTGCCTTTTAATTTGTATTCTTATATAAGAAAAATAAATATCAAAACACAACTTGGAATGTGCTTACCTGTTTTAGAACATTTCCAAAGTTAATAAAACTTTGGAATCATAGTGAAATGATTGGTTATGAAACATTTATGGGTTATGAACAATGAATTATGAACACTTTCGTTCATATATCATCACACAGTTATGTTGATATAACAGACGGGATTACAAATATGACATTCAACTATTACCTAAGTTAAGTTGTTTGATCACAATAGATAAAGAAAGGAATATGAATTTAAAGTTAAGATTTTTCTTAATCCAGGCGATTAATATCAATTTTCTGGATTTGATGTCCTTCTCGTAATGCTGCTTCATGCTACTTGAATGATATTTACTTTGCGAGGGCCTGTAAGGGAGTAAGATGAATAGATCTATATTAGGTCACATTTGAAATTAATATCATACTATTCCGCTTGGTTGATCTGCATGCGAGTAGATATACCTTGCATCATTATAACCAGGCTTTCAGACTGTCAAGAATAGTACGTTTTCATACAACAAACGAATTGGTATACGGAAGTGTCGCAGTAGCATTGTATGAGACCCCGAGTTGGAATTAGACCTGTTTTTATTCATTTGGCCTCTTCACTTACCATGCGTGAATGAAATACAAACAATAATAATCGGCCTCGACGAGTATAATATATCAACGTATGCTTTTTTCAAAAGGCATGTTATTTTATCATTCACAGTGCAGTGACCCTGTTCCTTCATTTGGAACGATCTATCAGAATTAGTGACCCGCGAAATGAAAGGAAAAAAATGTTCCACGGCATTTGCTAACCCTACATCCATGATATCCTAGACGAAATGAATCCTGGAGCAAATGTCGCAGGAGCAAATATCGTATTTCCAATAAAAAAAATCACTTTACCCTGCTCTCCTTAAAATCTTAAATGTTGCATTTTTATAAATTTATTTCAAATTTTTGTGAAATGTAGACCAAAGTGCGCGGATTGGTGGCTAACTAAAAGTCTGATGAAATTTGATAATGACGATCAACCAAACAACTATTATCCACGAATGACCTGAGATTATGTTTTTTTTTAATACAGTCAACCAATAATATACAGTATAAAGTTGAAAAACCCATGAATCAACAAATAATTGTGATCATTAATGCTTTCTATATATATATATATATATATATATATATATATATATATATATATATATATATATATATATATATATATATAACGATATTACGTTCCGCGTGTTGGACATAGAAGAAAATTTGGAATTAAAAATAAACTGTTGGAACAAAGTACAATGCATTACCACTTTGCCTGATTAATATATATATATATATATATATATATATAATATATATATATATATATATAAAGGGGGGGGGGCAAACTGCTATGAAACGGTAGTCCTACTTAAACAGTAAAAACGCTGTTTAAGATTTTACACAACGCTGTTTACTATATGAACCTTATAGTATTTTGTTTAACCATTTAAACAATCATGTTTAATTTATTGAAAATTAGATATTGAAAATTAAACTTTGTTGCTTAAGATTTAAACACTTGTTTAAGCTGTTTAAGCAATTATTGTAAGGTTCATATAGTAAACAGCGTTGTATAATTTTTTTTTTACTGTGTAAAAATAGATTGTTACTCTTAGATGTATAGGCCTACAATCCTGAATATACTTATTTTTATACCAAAAAGACTCTCTCCGA
The DNA here is from genome assembly GCF_037042905.1 of Lytechinus pictus. Taxonomy (NCBI): domain Eukaryota; kingdom Metazoa; phylum Echinodermata; class Echinoidea; order Temnopleuroida; family Toxopneustidae; genus Lytechinus; species Lytechinus pictus. The sequence continues at coordinate 15,498,851 of NC_087254.1, read as the reverse complement.
TTATACATTATATAGCAAACTGCAGTTTGTATTCATTCTGAATAGAATGATGGTATATAGGAATACAAATAGGCCTACAATATATTGGTCATCGTTGAGGCAACATGTAGGTTAATGGAAGGTCAAACGATCGATGTCTACAAGGCTGAAGAGATGCAGATCGATAAATATCTTGCTAGCGAAATAGCTCAACATATAACACTTAATATTGCAAAGTGCCTGATGGCTGAAATATTACAACAGTCCTATGTGGTTATACAGGGCTTAACGAGATGGGTGTTTGGGGAAACGCTGGTCTTTGACACAAAAATGATAATATTATGGGTGAAAGTGTAAATTATGCCATATGGCGATTCTTTAAGAAATACCTTATGGCTTTAAAATGAGCTCGTCAAAACTTGTAGCAAAAATGAATTTAGAAATAGGGTCTACATACCTGAAATAGTCTATCTCCCTATGAAAAGGCAACTCGAAGAAATGGTATCATTATCATTGAACTGGTTACGAGCTGCGTAGTAGATAACTGGATGCTGGAGAGCAATTTAATAGCTTTCTCTTAACAGTCCATGCCCATGCGAACGAATAGTGCAATTTCCTCTTGAGGGGCGCCGCGGCGAGAACGCCGCAGTGGGGTTTTTCAGATGCGATAACGCGTTTACTGCCTACAAACTCGAGAAAGCATCTATGGATAAGGACTCACATCACACACCATAAATTTGCACCATCCATTCGCGCGCTATGGACGTGTGTGTATGGCGTACACAAAATAAGGAAGAAACACCACCGCCGCCGCGCTGAACTGGATGGTGTACGTGTGGATAGGTAGGCCAACATTATTACATGAACGGTTTTTATTATTTGGGTGAAATGGCTTGGAAAATCGTAGCAATCCATCTGCAGCTAATCTCTCTTGAATGCAGAATAGAGCATGCTTCATTTAGACGATTTATTTTAGATTCAATCTAATTTATTAAATTATTGAAATCTGTTTATTGATGCATGGTGTATGCAATCACAACGAAAAGCTGATAATATCGTTTAGGAAAAGGGTTAAGATTCCCGATGACGACTTCATCAATGCCTTTAAGGATAAAATAGACAATGGAAATTTCACACAATTGCTGGATACACATATAGGCATGGGTGTCGATCACGGGGATGGGGGGAAATACCACGCCTCCCCCCAATATTTCTTCACCCCCCCCCCCCCATTACCGTCAAACATTATAATATTCATGATGAATCATGACACGTATGATCGTGATGATAAGGAGGGAGTACAAGATTATCATGATGATGGTAGTAGTACTGATTGTCGTATTAGCATGATGACCATTTTTTTTTCTCTCTCTCAGAAGTTTCTTATGTTTATTTTATTGCCTGAAACAATTCCTTTCACGTATGAAATAGAATAGCATGTTCATTTATACTTTCTCAAACATGACCTTTTAACTCTTTTTAAAGGTCAAGTCCACCCCAGATAAATGTTGGTTTGAATAAATAGGGCAAAAATCAATTTAGCAAATGCTGAAAATGTCATCAAAATCGGATGTAAAATAAGAAAGTTATATTTTATTTTAAAGTTTTGCTTATTTTTCACAAAACAGTGATATGCACAACTCAAATGAGACAGTCGGTGATGTCCTTCACTCACTATTTCTTTTGTTTTTATTGTTTGAATTATACAATATTTCATTTTTTATAGATTTGACAGTTAGGACCAACTTGACTGAATCATATAGGCCTAGTATTAAACAATGCTCATTCCACATGTTCAGGGATGAATTAATCATTGTTTCAATTGACAATAATATAAGGAGAAAAATAGAATATTCCCTATTTCATATAATGAAATACAAAGAAATAGTGAGTGGATGACGTCATCAGTCTCCTCATTTGCATACCCACCAGGATGTGCATATAACAGTTTTGTGAAATCAAGCAAAACTTTAAAATGTCATAACTTTCTTATTTTTACATCCGATTTTGATGAAATTTTCAGCGTTCTGCTTGTTGGATTTTTCTCTTTTTATTCAAATCAACTTTTTGTTGGGGTGGACTTGTCCTTTAAATTTACCCCTTCAGTTTGGTTAGTGTTTTTTTTTATCCTGGTTTACTAATTGATGTAAAATAAGTGGAGAACATACAAAATAAATGAAAATTGAATTAAAAAAAATAATAACCAAGAAAACCAACACGAGTTCTCAAAATGGCCCATTTGTAGGTAACATTTTAAAAACATTTCGCGCTCGCATTATTGATATAGTCCTTGCATGTATATACCTAGTTTTTGTTGTAGAACAAGCTAGGCCTATATTTAAAACTTCAGTTTTAATTTATACCCCCCCCCCCGTACCGAAAAGTTCCACGACCGAGAAAGGAGGAAAAAAGAAAACGGTTAAATGTCATTGTGGCCGCTTTCACAGGGTATTTTTAAACCGGGGGGGGGGGCATGGGCGGAAATCTGTCCCGAAAGGTAGGGGGGACCACAGGGGCGGATCCAGCCTTTGCCAATAGGGGGGGGGGGCGATTTTTTTTCAGCATTAGTTAATCCCCGATCGGCCGCTCGAAGATGATTTTTGTTTGTTTCATTTGAAGGGGGAGTCCTCATGGTCACTTCTTAGCTTTATTCTTATAAATCAACATAAATATATAATATCATAATCCTTTTATTTATATAAGCGAGCGCGAAGCGCGAGCAAAAATTTTTTTTGGGGGAAATTTTATGTATTTTTTCCTAAAATTTGAAAATTCTGGGCAATGTTTGTTTTCCTGAAAAAAGATGTGTATGCAACTAAATAATTACTACGAACGCGAAGTGCGAGCAGAAATGAACTGATGGAAAAGTATTTGTTAAAGACTGCCTGCAGTTAGTCATGAAGACGTTACATATTTCAACAATCAAATAATGCGAGCGCGAAGCGCTAGCTGATTTTTTTACCTAAAGAATGGAAATTCTAAGCACTTTTTGTAACTTAAACATAATAGGTATATAACTAAACAATTGATGCGAAGCGTGAGCGGAAAATTTTGAGATTTAGACCTAAGAACGAGACACTGTATTCATGTTCTGTAAATCATGAAAAGAATGAGTAATTGTGGGTCGTCCTTACATTTATAAAGCGAGTGCAAAGTGCAGCCAGAAAATGTTTATGTACGTTTAATTTGAACTGATCGAAAAGGTACTTGTTAAAGACTGCTTGCACTTTCCCATGAAGACGTTAATAATTTCAACAATCAAATAATGCTATATAGCGCGAATCGCGAGCTGAAAATTTTTGACATTTCTACAAAAAGAATCGAAAATTTTAATCAATTTTTGTAATCGTGTACAGGGTAGCTATACAACTAAACAATTGATGCAAGCGAAGCGCGAGCAGAAAAATTCGAGATTTAGACCTAAAAACGGGACACTATTCATGTTTTGTAAATCATGAAAAGGATGAGTAATAGGGGATCTTACTACATTAATAATGCGAGCACAAAGCGCGAGCAGAAAACTTTTGATATTGTGATCTGAAACTGGATAATGATTTAAATAGAGAACAAGTTGAATATCTGAATAAACATGCGCCTGTTTCAGATTTAGACCTAGAATCTAGGCATTCTACACATCTTTTATCATGAAAAATCAGAGCGAGCGCGAAGCGCGAGCTATTTGAGTTTTGACGTAGGACCGGGACATCCTTAGGACATGTCATATGAAAATGATGACTATTCCTCTTGCTAAGCGCTAGATGAAACAAAAGGGACAATTTAATCATTAAATTAATATCTTATTTATTAATGCCTAATGAGGGCAAGAAATCTGATGATATTATTGCCTGAAAACTGGACATTTCAAGCACTTTTGTAATTATGAATAGAATGCATCAGTTAAAATATTTTTAACCATTAATGCGAGCGCAAATCGAGAGCCAAAATCTTTGATAAACTGTCATGAAAATCAATATTGAGATATACATAACTCGCCAATCAAAATGCGGGCGAGTAGCGCTATCTGATTCGTTTTGACAATCAGACTTGAAAAGGTCTATTTTTCAAACTAAATGGAATACACGAAAATAATAGGTACTTAATCAATCGAAATTGCGAGCGCTCAGCGCGAGCAGAAATGTCAATATTCAGACCATAAAGCTGTCATTTTTACAGAGCACTTTTTAAAAATCAGTTTGAAAAATCACACAAAAAAATGAAAGTTCGATTTCCGAGGTGAAATGTGTAATGTATATTGACTTCCAAACTTGATATTTAAGCTCCATATTGAACAATCACCTAACAGGCAATGTGAGCGCGAAGCGCGACCGAAAATATTATATAGTAACATTAAAGATACTTTTTATTTTCCAAGTCTTTTCCACATCTTATTTTATTCACTATGGAAAATTTGACAAGCAAAAAAAAGGTTTTCACTCTAAATGTAAGGTCATTTAGTCCAAAATACATGTATTATTTCGAATGTGAATGATGCACTTTTTTCATCATAAAAGACCAAAAATAGAAGGGGGACATTTGATATTGTGTCCCCCCTACTATTTTTGGTAGGGGGACACGTCCCCCTGTCCCCCCTGGGATTTCCGCCCATGGGGGGGGGGGAATGGGTGGCAAAGACGGACAAGAAATTTGTTGCCTGTTTCACAAAATTGAGCGCGAAGCGCGAGCTGAAATGTTTAATGTAGGTCCTATACTTAATTGAAAAGGGACCTTATAAGGACTATCTGCACTTTGTAATGACAAGTGATTCTCACCAAATACATTTTCTTTGGATGTTATAAGCACTTTTTGTAACCACCAGCAGAATGGTATCTATTAAAAAAAAAGTTTTATTGTTTTTTTTATTTTAAATTAATATCACTTTATGAAACATTGAAATGAATAATTTATCCATATTGACTTGAACACTGGATTTTTAAGCCCCAATTTATCCTATAGTGAACAGATGATTTATTTGTCTCAACTTACGGTCTCTGCGACCGCCAAGAGCGAGTGATAGTTAGTGACTAATATTGTTGGGAGCTACCAGTGCGACTGGTTGAAAAAAAATCTAAATATGAAGAGTGAAAATGCTGTTTTAGAACACTTTACAACTTGAGTAAGATGGACACCATTTACTCTACATGTTTTTTTCCGTTTCAAAATTTCGGGGGGGGGGGGGGGCAACGATCCTGACGGGGGAATGCTCCCCGTGCCCCCCCCCCCCCCTTGATGCTTCCACTGACAGCAAAATGATCGACTCGTAAAATGTATTGATTTAAATACTGAATTTAGGCCTTATCTGTGTTCGATTATATGAAATGTGTTTTTAAAAAATATCAAGCATGTACATTTCATTCCCGATCTCTCATCGGTTTAAAAGGATTGGTCACAGTAACAAGTCCACTGGCCGTACAGATGGTGTGCAGCTTGTGGACATGCCCCCCCCCCCCCACCCGGCTCCCTCAACATTCAATGACCAAGAAAAAATCAAGCAGGAGAGAAAGAAAAAGAAGGGGGAAACTGTGAAATAAAGGCCTTAATTTCTGACTGTTATGTCAAAATCTATCACAAAATGAGATCATAATTTAAAGGGGAAATTTACTTTGATCAATAGTTTATTTGGCAAAAAAATAGTGAAGGTTTTATGGAAATCCATCAAAGATTTTTAAAAAGTTATTACAATCGTTTTTTTTTTTACGTCATATGCGAGCAACTTCCCCATATATCCGTGTCGTAAAAAGAAATAAAAATTAAAATGTTTTTTATTGTACTTTAGTATATCAACAGACAAATTTTTTCACACCTGTTCCTGCAAAGAAAAGAAATTTAGCCATCATAATCCATGGAAAAATTAAATTTTATGTATCTAATATTACATTCCTATCATAGCGCCCTCTCTCATTACTTCTTGTCAGAGGATGCGCGGATGAGGGTGTGTGAGGGGTGTGAGTCAATATAAACAAAACAGCTCCTCAAAAAAAAATAATAATAAAATTCCTATGCTGATGTGCGTGTGTGGATGTGGGCATGCAGGGACGGATTCATGAAATTCGTTCACAACACAAATAAAGTTTCTTTTTTGAGAATTTTCACCCAAATTCACTGGCAAGCAATACAATTTTAAAAAATATGCCCATTTACATAAAGCATTTTACCCCAAAAATCTCTGGCAAGCATGAAATAAAGGACCTTGCTAAGGAAAAATTCTCACTCCATTTACACCCTCAACCTGAGCTTAAGTGGGGACGCCCTCTGTATTTCTTGTTTTTCTATTTAATTAAAAAAATAAAGGGGGGAGACCATACCCCCCCCCCCCCCATTTTTAAACTATTGTTTGTGTGCTTAAGACTTCTTGGTGTCATGGATGGAGGAAGATGGAACTGTAAAACATGAATGATACGTCATTTTGCAAACTTTTTTTTTTATAGTTTTTTTAGTTTTTGCAACACAACACTGCACACGCCCGTTCGCTCATCCCAAAACACATCAGCTATGAAAAAACCTAAGATACAAAAAGACCAGGGCCCCATTGTACAATGAGTTACGATTGATCCGATTAATCGTAACTCTATGGAAATCCATCAGTGTCATAATTTTTTCTACAGGAAATTTGCAAAATGTCCTTTGTAATCAAAGGAGAACACCCCAAATTGTCAAGAAATCAATGAATTTATGGATATGCATTCATATCTAGAATTTTTTTGGAACAAACATGCATTTCGTATGTTGACGTTACTGGCTTGCCATAGTTACGATTGATTGGATCAATCGCAACTCTTTGTAAGACGGGGCCCTGGGGCACTTTTTGCCTGATACATAAAACAAATCTATTGTGTATCATTTTTATACATTCAGTACTACAGAAGTCTACCATGTATGTGAATGTAAGAATGACCCAAGTCCATATATATATATTTTTTTTTTGTTTTGTTTTAGTAATGTTTTATTTCTCTCCAAAAAAAACCCATAGATTATAGTACAATCAACAAAACATTTCATTTTTCATATAATAAGAAATACATCATTGACAATATTGTTTAAACATAATGAACATGCAACATAATTTAACTTAATTTCTGAGAGAAGTTTAATTTGTCTTCAAAACACCCCTCCCCCCGTCATTTAAAGCACCAGCACAAACAGAACACAATCAGACACACATACACACACACGTACACCCTCACACACCGCAAACCACCCCAAAACCCGCACAACCCCCGCCCCCCCCCCCACACACACACCCTCGGAAGCACTATCATCAATTCATGATATCCGTGCCTGCCTCGTCACCTCTATTAGTGAAAATTTCCCATTTTCTGAGATGGTGCACTAAAGTGCCCCTCTCTTCAGCTATTTTTTTCTCCTCATGTTCATTTTCTATATGTTTTGTTTTATTTCTTGAGGTGAGGGAGGGGGTTATTTTTATTCTTACTATAAACAAAGATCATGTATTTGATGAACAGTATTATACAGTGCGTCCCAGAAAAAAACGAAACCGAGATTTAGCGATGATTTATCATAACTTAATCACAAATAAAATAAACAAATGACCTACCAATGTAAAGCTTAGAATCTCCTCTTTCATCTGGTATTACTTAGATTATTTCTCCTTCACGCATGAGTGAGCAAAAACAATTTGAAGAAAGGATAACCAAAACTCATTTGGCGGGGGGTATCTGAATTTCAACAAGAAAATCACATGTCTTAAAAGTTCAATATCTGTTCTTTAATTTGATACCTCAATTACAGAAAATGGTCAAGAAATAACAAAGTTCTTGTTATTTGAAATAAGGCTTGAATTTCCATAATTTCATTAAATAAACTGTTTTCACCGGTTTCCCACAGAAGCTATCGCATCGTTAACAAAAGACTTAATGCATGGCTGATCGTAAACAAAACGGAGTGTCGACTGAGTTTGAACGCTAGCCTGTAAAACCTCTTCATTTTATGAAATTATTGAAATTCGAACCTTATTTCAAATAACCAGAACTTTGTTATTTCTTGACCATTTTCTGTAATTGAGGTATCAAATTAAAGAGCAGATATTGAACTTTTTCAAAATGTGGTTTTCCTTTTGAAAGCCAGATACAACCCGCCAAATGACTTTTTGGTATCCCCTCTTCAAATTGTTTTTGCTCACTCATGCGTGAAGGAGAAATAATCTAAGTAATTGCAGATGAAAGAAGAGATTCTAAGCTTTACATTGGTAGGTCATTTGTCTATTTTATTTGTGATTAATTTATGATAAATCATCGATAAATCTCGGTTTCGTTTTTTCTGGGACGCGCTGTATATATGATTAAACAACTGTTCCTTCCCTACATTAGGTATCTTTATACCAATGTGATTCCATATGATTCTAAAAAACGACCCAAGTCCATCAGACAAAAGGCCCTGCTCACAAGTAAAGTGAATATTAATGTTCATTAAAAAAATGTACACTTAAATTTGTTTTATGATGTTCTCTGATGTCTTTTGGCCAAATATACTTTAATTGCCAAAATGAAAATAATTTTTTTTTCTCGATTTTCTCGAAATGACCTCCTATGGACTCGGGCCTTTTTGATATTCATATACTCAATTGCATAATACTTGTTGATTTACTCTATGTGTATATAATGTTTTCTGTTTTTACTTTATTAATATGTTACATACATTGAATTGTAATTGATGTTTTTTTTAATGCTTTTTAGCCTTTATTCAGATAATATCACATTTTTCATGCATACAAGTGTAATAAATAAAATATACAAAATAAAGTGAAGTACATGCATACAGCAATATAACAAATGAAATATTATACATTATGATAAACATTTTTTAACAAAGAATATCAGAACCCATAATACAAACGGAGAAAACAATTATTTTTACATGTATTTACTGTATAATAATGCGGTATTGCATGCTGAAAAATCCAAACATAAAGACTTACTAAATTCTTAGCAAATAATAAAAATGATATATATAATACTTTGTTTAATAAAGATGTGAATAGGCTATCCCATAATAAAAAATGTATATATATATATATATATATATTGTAAGACAATACAAAAAATAATAAGTCTCTACGTTTATACTTAAAAAAGTGTGCAACAATCTGAATAAAGATTGTATATATAAAACACACAAAAACAAAACAACAACAAAACAAAAAACAGTAAATGTGAAGGGAGAGCAGCCAAACTGAAACCCATCTCCTTTATCTTTTACCCATAATGGAATCATGATATATTTTATAATATTGAATTACTATTATTCCAATACTATACTATAAATCATTTTATACAAAATAAGCTTTGTTGAAAGATAATCGCATATTGATTTTTTTTATATATATTTAAATTGATGGGTAAGGATCAGTGGGAGAAAGAGTTTGAAGAAAGAAAAAAAGAAAGTAAACACCTGAGTGTAATTGACTCAAACCGACAATTGGGAAAATTTTTCCCATTTTGTATGGTGGAGAGTCAATTTATCCATTCTTTTTGCCTTTCATATTCGATCTGTTTTGACCTTTTAATGGCACTGCATATTTTTTTACATGTACAGTGCGTCCCAGAAAAAACGAAACCGAGATTTAGCGATGATTTATCATAACTTAATCACAAATACAATAGACAAATGACCTACCAATGTAAAGCTTAGAATCTCCTCTTTCGTCTGATATTACTTAGATTATTCCTCATTCACGCATGAGTGAGCAAAAACAATTTGAAGAAAGGATGCCAAAAACTCATTTGGCGGGGGGTATCTGAATTTTAAAAAGAAAATCACATGTCTAAAAAGTTCAATATCTACTCTTTAATTTGATACCTTAATCACAAAAAATGGTCAAGAAGTAAAAAAGTTGCGTTCCCTCGAAACAGTGCTTGTATTTCCATAATTTCATCAAATAAACGTGTTTTCACCGGCTTCCCACAGAAGCTATCGCATGGTTAACAAAAGACTTCATGCTTGGCTGATCGTCAACAAAACGGAGTGTCGAGTGAGTTTGAACGCTAGCCTGTAAAACCTCTTCATTTTATGAAATTATTGAAATTCAAGCCTTATTTCAAATAACCAGAACTTTCTTATTTCTTGACCATTTTCTGTAATTGAGGTATCAAATTAAAGAGCAGATATTGAACTTTTTAGAAATGTGGTTTTCTTTTTGAAACCCAGATACAGCCCGCCAAATGACTTTTTGGTATCCCCTCTTCAAATTGTTTTTGCTCACTCATGCGTGAATGAAAAATAATCTAAGCAATTTCAGATGAAAGAGGAGATTCTAAGCTTTACAATGGTAGGTCATTTGTCTATTGTATTTGTGATTAAGTTATGATAAATCATCGCTAAATCTCGGTTTCGTTTTTTGTGGGACGCACTGTATAGGGACCCTTCCCAGTTTACGGTTATTGTAAATCATATATTTGACCAAAATTATTACATGATTTAATAAAGCATTGTGTTTTATATTGTCTCTAACACCAAGTAATACTTCAAGCCATTGTATATCAAGGGATTTTAAAAGATGTAATTTGTTTCCTATTTCAGTCCAATTCTTAGACATTTCAGCAAATTTATAAAATGCATGATAATATGTTTCTATCTCTTTTCTACATAAAGAGCAAGTATTGGAATGTATTATACCAAACTGGAAAAGTTTGTCATTACAATATATGATGCTATGAAAAAGTTTGTATTGAAATTTTCTTAACTTCCAGTCTAATGTAGAGACTCGAGGGATAGAAAAAGAGGTTGCAACTGCCGACTTATTCAAGTTTAAAGTGGACACATCTGGATGTTTAAAAGCGAATGAATCTTGTATTGTATCAATAAATATAGTATATAGATCATTTTGGACGACACAGAGGTAAAGGAAAGCACATTCTTGTTAATATCAAAATAGATGTTAGAAAAATCAACGTTATCGTGCAATGTGTTTCACCTCTCCCTGAGTATGTTCTCCGATTCTTCCATTCAATTGTCATCTTATTATACAATTCGTTAAGAGAAAACAAATCAGTTACATTTAAACCTTTTCTAAAGAAAAAAATCTCCTGTTCTCATTTTGCATCTGTGTCAACAATGTGTTTAACTTGAAAAATGTTAACCTTAAATAATTTTTCATTAAAAGGAAAGGTCCTGCCTTTGATAAAGGTATTGTTAAAAATTATTTGGTTTTCACTATGCATTTCTCTGATAATAAATTCCCTTTCTTTTAAATAAGTCCAAATATCCAAAAATTCCAAGTAGAGGTTATGTGCATTGATGTTGAAAGCTCTGGGATTGTAATTACAAAGAAATATTAAACTCCCTCCAATTGATCTGAATATATGTTGAAAAAATTGTTTCCATTTCATTTCCTTATTTTCCACCAAGAAGTCTTTTTATCCACATAACACGCTGAGCACAAACCATATATTTAAAATTTAACATTTTCAAACCTCCTGCACCATAATTGGTATAAAGAATGTTCCTTTTTATCTTATCATGACCATTCCAAAGGAAATCAAAACATATCTTCTCTACTTCTTTGAATACCCATTGTGGTACAGACATTATGGAAGATACATGTAACAATTTTGATATTCCAAAGGCTTTAATTAACTGGATTTTCCCAAATAGGGTTAAATCCCGTTGCTTCCACCATCCTAACATTCGTTTTTATCTTACTAGTATTTCTTTATAATTAATTTCTTCTTTAATGTTTATATCAAGAGAAAAGTATATCCCAAGCACCTTTACAATGGGAACCAGTTTTCCTAACGAAATATCAGGCAAGCTATTATTATTTTGACTACAAGAACCTAGTTTCATAATATAAGTCTTGTCCCTATTGATTTTCAATCCAGAATATAATAGAAAGAATTCAATATTTTACCTAATGTTTCTATATCGTTTGTATCATTTTAAAAAATTGAACAATCGTCTGCATACATTACTATCTTTATTTCCATGTCACCTATTGAAATACCTTTTAAAGTTTGCTGATTTCGAACAGCCACTGCTAAAGTTTCGATAATTGATTTAAAAAAAAAAGATTTTGACTTATTTGTCAAACTGCAGGGCGCCTGTGAAAAGCATTTTAGCATAATGAACAGGGGCCTACCCGCAGTATAAAATTAAAACAAACAAATGAATGAATAAATAAATAAATGTTTCTGTTTTTAAAGCACAATTTCAAAACGATTATATTTCAATTTTCAGAGTAAACTTTTTTGTTCGGGTAGGCTTGCCCTTTTATTAAATTACATTTTAAAATGATTCAGGTAATTGTTAATTTGATTTTTCTTACATTCTTGCATGGAAAGAGAAGGTTAGAACTTTGATTATGAGAGAAAAAAATACACTTTTCACTCTTAAACAAACTAATCATATTTGAAAAGATATCTTGTCCGAGCCTGTTCCACATAAATTTAATCTGAAAATTGACCCCCCCAAAAAAAATCCTTAAAATTCGATGTGATAACAGATAACGTAGATGGCGACAAACACATTGATGCAAAGAAGCCGCCCACTTCCGCATTTTGCATGCACACCAAAACCCATACGTGCAATATGTATGAGGAAATGGTATTTTACGTGTATACTGTATTTGCGACCTGTGTTGTTTGGAATCTAAAAAAATAAACCCGCACGAACTTGACAAACCATCACTTGATTTTTGCAACAAACAACATCATTGTGGCGGTTGCCACCTGAGGAATAGATACCTTGGAGTGTACTGATTTGCTGGAGTAGGTGGTTTGGTGCATTCGAGAGGAAAGATGATCAAGAAAGACGCGATGAGGCGGCAGATGAACCGCCTGAGACAGCGGGCGAACCAGAATTTGGGAAGGTAAATTTCTACACACAATCAAGGTCTTTCCGCACAATTTATTGTGAATACAGTGAATGTGAAGTTGACGCTATTCAGAACATAGTCATACTTTAGATAGATTCATGTTTTTGTCTGAATATGCTTTTTAAAAAAAAGTTGGACATGGAATCTTCTGCCGCTGAGCTGGGGGCCCTGGCGTATTTTCCTCGTACTGGCATGACCGGAGTTTGGGGAACTCTTCTTGAATTAATCATTTGAGTCTTTGAGATGCTATTTCTGCTAGAAATTATTCTTACCTACAAAAGTAGGATGGGGGATCGGGTGTCCGGACACTTTATATTTTTGAAGCCTTCTTTTTTGTCATTGGATTACACTACAAATACGAAATCAATAGTTGTAATCATCTTCTATTTTGTTCTCTATAATATTTCCTGACATTTTGTACTAAAAATTGATGAAACTTTCCTTGTAAATTTTTCCAAATGACTTTCTAAAATTGATCGTCCGGACACACAACCTGTCCGGACACACAACAACTGGGTATACAATAAATACAAACACAAAACAAAGTACCATTAACATTAGATCTACATATAAGTTACACGTACTATAGGAGCCTATGTGAGCTTGAGAGTGTGTTTTGCAGATTCCTGCAGCAGTGCAGGGCCAGTGCCAGTGCCAGGTTTCCCAATTGCATTGCAATCTTTGATACCGAGGGAGGGGGGGGGGGGGGGGGGGTGATGTGGGACTGTTGTGCATGGTAATTGTGGAAATGAGAAAAACATAGACCCTTACCTTATTCAATTAAATTTACTAAAATTAGGCCTGTATTCTGATTTTTTTTTTAACATGCATCAACATTATGCTGAAAAATTATGAGAAAAGATGTCAAAGTTTGTTTTGATCTAGAATAGATTTACACTGTTTCTTTTCAAAGTTCCCTTTTCCTGGTGTTTTTTTTATAGATCTACATGTAATGTTACATACATGTACAGGCAAAGGCAAAGGAAACAGTTTTCGTTTTTTAGCTCCTGACAGTTACAAATAATTTGTGTGTCAAATGAGCTGATGAATTTAAGTTCTACTGTTTTAGAATAGAGGAATCTCAATCACAGTTGGCTTTTCATATTTAAACAACAATTTTATAGGTTACATACATGTAGTTTGAATTAAATTCAAGTTAAGATTACGGCATGGGCCTTACAGATGTATACAGTATACATCTGGGTCCAGACAGGGTGTTTGTGCGGACAAGAAGGCAATTTCAGGAACTTTTCAGTTTGCAATCGATATTTCATAAAAGGTTTTAAAACAATGTGAGACAATACTGTAACGCATAAACTTTCACAATTATTTATCCTATTTGATGCATGTATGTTGAGAAAACCCAGATCATATTTATGTTTTATGTGCTCCAGTATCATCAGATATTGCCCCCTCCCCCCTCCCAATGCTAATAATAGCACTTTGAATATGGCAGGGAGGGGGAGAGTGCACAAAAGGAAGCCTTCCCAAAGTCCAAGGTTTGACTATTCACTGCTTTTGGCTGGCTATAGAGTTCAACTGCACAGAGCACAGAGCTCCATCATAAATGTCAATTTACATACATCTACAATATGAAGAACCCTCACTTTATTCAAAATGCATTGTTTGCGATGCAAAGCTCTCCATATAGTACATCATGTATGGAGAAGACAAACTGGTTTCCACTTCCCTCACACAATTTTGAATTTAAAGGACGAGTCCACCCCAACAAAAAGATGATTTGAATAAAAAGGAGACAGATCCAACAAACATAACAGGAAATTTATTCAAAATCAGATGAATAAGAAAATTATGACATTTTATAGTTTCGCTTAATTTCACAAATCAGTTATGCCCATCCTGGTCGGTATGCAAATGAGGAGACTGATTACATCATCCACTCACTATTTCTTCTGTTTTTTATTATATATGAAATATTCTAATTTTCTCCTCATCGTCAAGTGAAACAGTGATTAATTACTCTCTGAATATGTGTAATTAATATATGGTTCAGTCAAGTCAGTCATTATTGTTAAATCTGTGTTATTGTATAATTCAAACAATAAAAAACTAAAGAAATAGTGAGTGAGGGACATCATCGACTGTCTCATTTGCATTTCACTGAGTTGTGCATATCACTGTTTTGTGAAAAATAAGCAAAACTTTAAAATGTCATAACTTTCTTATTTTACATCCGATTTTAATAAAATTTTCAGCATTATGCTAGTTTGATTTTTCTCTTTTAATTAAATCAACATTTTTCTGGGATAGACTTGACCTTAAAAAAAAAGAATTTACACTGTACAGTATAGGGTCTACAGTAGGTCTATAAAATAAGTGTTCAGTAATAGCAATGTAAACAACCAGCAACAAGATTCAAAGGTGACATGTGAGTTTGGAAATGTAATATTTTGTTCCACTTTTAAAAGAAACAACATCATTTTGTACATAATAGGGAAAAATTAGGGAGGGGGGCTACATGTACCGCCCCCAAAACGCTCAAAAGAGCCCTGGAAATAAAATAAAAAGAGCACCTGAAAATTCCCATTCACTGCAATGTTGAAGCGTATTCATTGTTGCAGATTTAGGCAGTAACTTGTGAAAAGTAGCCCCCGAAAATGAAAAAAAAAAATGCCTGGTTCATTTACATGTATGTATAAAGTACTGGTAAATATTTTTTAATGTTAAATTTGTAATACAGGTAAATATTTGACACTAAATACACAATGCAACAAAAGTGGGAAACCTAGATAAGCAGCAAACCTTGTAGAAAATCATGCTTCCATTTGTAGAAACACAAGTAATTGCTGTAAACAATATTACACATGTAAGTGAATTATGGAATTTAGTGTTGGCTCAGTCGGTAACGCATCTGCCTGTCGAACCAAAGATCGTGGATTCGAGTCCACCCTGGGCAGATGAGTGAAGCCAGTGCGTTGTGTGTAAACGTCTCTCCCATGTTTCATAGATGCAGGCTATGTTACAATGGAAAACACTCTGTCCCTCGGATAGGAAGTTAAATGGAGGCCCTGTGTAGAGGAGAGTCACCACCTTTGCACGTTAAGAGCCCACTGCACTATTCGTATAAGAGTAGGGGGAAACCCCGGTGTAGTGGTCCACCTGCATTCCCCCCAATCAGTTATATCGGGAGGAGAGACCTGCAGGTCATAGTGATTCTGTTTGCTTTTTCGCCTCCCAGGCACAGGTGACACCAAACAAATAATTATAATAAGGTGTACTGTAATGTATTAAACAATTTCACCTAATGACCAGAAAAAAGGTGAAAGAGGGGAGGAACAAAAAGAGGGAGAATGATAAAATTTAGGAAAGAAGACAAAAAGGGGAATTGCGAAAAAGAGCTGCATGTTGTGTACATTTCTTGTTGGAAATTTTATATTTTGTTTTTGTACGACATGCATTTTGTTTTTCCTTTAAATAGGCCTTAAAAAGATCAAATAAAGGGTTATATTCTCTAGGTATTTGTAAACTATATATCTATTCCGGTCTTATGTTAAAATCAGTTTCATTTCTCCAAATTCATTCTTTAGAATCGAATAAGACCAAACAAGGATGAGATGTTGAAAGTGAATGACATAATTTTCAAATATTGGCCCATAGTTTATTCAAAATATTACTTCTAGAGTTAATAGACTATTGAGGTTTTGAAATGTTTACCAATCACTTTACCCTGTACACATGAAGAATAGAATAAGACATGGTTGAATGAGGCCCAGCCTACCTAATACATGTATAGACGTGGTCTTTCATAAATTCAGCCTCGATCACAATCCTCAGCTAGCAGACTGTGAAGTTCACATTCATATTGTTTGATGATCAGCCAATAAAAAAGAAATTGAGTCTAGCCTACATGTACATGTACATGTATACTAATGAAAATATTTTACAATCGAATCACCCCACGTTTTTTTTCTCACCTAGGCCTATGTACTGTTCAGTACAGTGTACATACCCAGGTTCCATATTTTTAGATATCATAAACTCCTGTTTTTTGCATCATTTGCACTGGCATACGGATGGGGGGGGGGGGTGCTTGGGAGCCATGGACCCCCAAATTTTCATGAAACTTTTTACCTGAGAAAACTCTGGTAAAACCTGAAAACTAAGGTTAGTCTGATTTCTGCCATTGACTTTAACACAGGGCAAAAACTCCGGTAAAAACAACCTGAGTTTTCTCAGGTAAAAAGATTTATGCAACGGGCCCCTGGTGAGTGTTATGTAGAATAATACTGCAATGTTTGGCTCGCCCAGAGATACAAATATTATTGAATGTAATTTTTTTTATTACCTGACTTCACAATTAACATGGCTGAACTTGAATACTTTAATAAATGTACTTGTATGTTCATTTTTTTTGTGGGGCTCTCCAACTTCTGAACAACATAGTACATGTACATGTATATAGACAACTAAAACTTTTGTTGCAATAAATAAATAAATAAAATAAATAAATGAATAAATAATTAAATAAGTGAATGAATGAATGAATGAATTAATAAATGAATAATTAAATAAATAGATTAATAAATAAATAAATGAATGAATAATTGATTAATTAGATTTAAAAAAGTAATAATAATAAATAAATTAATTAAATAAATTAAATAAATAAATAAATAAATAAATAAATAAATAAATAAATAAATAAATAAATAAATAAATAAATAAATAAATAAATAAATAAATAAATAAATAAATAAATAAATAAATAAATAAATAAATAAATAAATAAATAAATAAATAAATAAATAAATAAATAAATAAACTTTTCTTGTAATAAATACAAAGTTTCTTTGCTGAGACCTGTCAGCTCTTACTGTACATGCAAACTTCAGGATGATAGTAAACAACTCTAGAGTCTAGATACCATGTATTTGTATGACCTCAATCAATAGGTGCAGTGAACTTCTAATAATCCTATTCAAGGATTTACAATTGTATTTCAACAAAGGAATTTGTTTGATATCTGATAGTGCAAGGCCAGTCAGTCCTTTCACCACAAAAGTTGACCACATCATGGTAAAATATTGTGAATTGAATGATTGCTGTAAAAGGCACCATCTTTTAATACTTCCATGTCATACTAGGTGGTTTCAGACCGCCTCGAAGTTCGTCAGTTCCAGGTATTCTCTGATCGGGAAATTTACCCCGATCAGAAAATACCAGGTATTTTGGTAATGTGAAAGCAATCTACGCGTAATTTCCCCGAAAGAAAATACCCGCTAAATAGTAGGTACTTGGCGAAATTACGAGAACTTTCGCGGGGATTTTTCCAAGGTCGCAGATATTTTGGCAATGTGAAAGCAATTTACGGGAACTTTTAGCCCAGCGTGTCGTTCGGCGCGGGCGCTGTGGGTGGCTGCTGGGCTAGTGGTTTTGAATCTCGCGCCTTGCCTGCTTATTAGACCATACCTGCGCATGCTCCTACTTCAGGAATTTATCCCGAAGGGTTTGTTTCGGGGCGGTGTGAATGCACGAATAATTAATGGGTATTTTTTAGCCTAAAAATGTTCTCGTAATTTAACGGGGATTTTTGTGATCGAGGCGGTTTGAAACCACCTACTGTGACATGTTCATACCCCCCCCCAAAAAAAAAAAAAATGAAATGGAATGAAAATGTGAACATCTATAGAAGATGAGAGAAAAGAATGGGTGAACTTGTAGGACTACATGTACATGTACATACATGTACTGTACACATGACAGGATATCTGAATAATATTAATAATGTGTTTTTACATTTTTTTTAATTATCATATTGGCGTTGTTTATTGAAATCATGTCATACTGACATATTGTTCAGAATTGGAATATTCCTTCCTCATTTTGTTCTGTTATAGAAAAAAATGAGAGGATATTATAAAGACTGTTTCATTTGTGTATTTTGTGTTTGAGGAAAATAAAATTTTAATTCTCCACTTGAGTAAGTAATCTACATGTATTCAATATTGACCCAAATATGACTTAATAATTAACCTATAAATGATATTGATCTTTTTAAAATCATGATCCAGATGTGAGACACTATATTGTTGACAAATAGTGTTGTACTGTACATGTACACAGTTTTTCAAAATGTGTGAACAAAAAATATATTATACTTTGGCATCTTACATGTATTTTGTCAGTTATTCAAATCAATTTGATAAATTGTAGTGTGGTGGAATTTTCTTTCATATAAAATGTCTACAAATTTATCAAACCTCTGCAATTCACTCTTGGTGACTGCACTCTCATTTCTTTGATGAATGGAAATCATTTTGATACTTTTGTTCAAAGAAGTTCAATAGGACTCAGAGTTGTGTAACTCGAGACTTGAAAGTTGAGACTTCTAGCATGCCAATTAGATTGCCAATAAACTTGATTTAGTAGGCATTACGGAAGAGTAGTTTGCACTGTGAAGTTTCCTGGTTTCGAGAAGGTCTTTAGTGTCATACCATGGAGCTACTATTATGGTACATGTACATGTATGTATAAGGGTGGTCCTAAATGTTATACTAGGAAGAAACAACAGAGTGTTGCATACTTGCATGAAAGGACGTGTCAGACGTTTTATCCGACAAATCCTGCTTTATCGGACAGTCACCCTTCGGAAATGTGCTTCTCTCACTCTCGGCCAATCAAAATCAAGGAAAGTTGTCAGATAGATTGACAACTTGTCAGATGAAAAATTTTGATGAAATAATGCTCCCCTTTTAATAATCTGATGGGTGTGTCTGTAACAAAATCACTAGGAAATTATTACCTTTGAATCTCAATTCTTAAAAGAATTTCTTTTCTTGATCACTTTTTTTCAGATACTCCACATTAGTTGAACCATTCAAGTATTATTCTGTCATGGGCTTGGGAAGCGGGGGAGCTGGGGGTGAAGCACCCCCAAGTTTTGTGGGTGGTGCTGTGAGTGAACTGTTAATATTCTACATAGTCTACACCCCCTGGAATTCTGTGCCAAAATCAATAAATATAACCAAAGTGATCTTCCCCACTTTTTTTTTGCTTGTCAAATTTCTTGCGACCAAAATGACTTTCGTTTTCTAGTGAAACTTTTTTTTTGCTTGCCAAATTTAAATCAGCACCTCCTGTAAAAAGAAAAAAGAAATGTTCCCAGGGCTCTGTATTCTAACTTTCTGCTTTTGATCTAAAAGTATGAAGCCTACATGTATGCACCATTTCAAAACGGAAGACTCTCAAATTTTTAAAGACAAGTACTTTTACATGATTAGCATTCATGTGACTCTTGAATTTTCTGTTATTCAGACTGTGTAGACTAGATACAAGGGTTTTACTCCTGCATACTTGTAGGATGTCCTAGTCTAGAGTCATACTGTTGACTTTATTCACCATATAGGACATACTATATCGTAACGTGAGCACATACGTGTATGACCCTGTAAGGCTGTTCTCATTTACAGTCCTAAAATTGATGGTAGAAACAAATTTAGTGGAAATGAGAATGTTCGAAGTGGTCTTGGAAGCGATCTTTTAAACCAGTTTGGAAAACCACTCGCGATGTGGTTTTCAAGATTGCTTTGCCTTGTTTATGATCTACATGTACAGTAGTTTAAGCGTAGGTGAGGACACAACTGTTAGACTTGGGGAAGCGATTTTCGCAAATGTTGGGTGCGCAACGCCACACACTGTGTGTACACGTACATGTACATGTATGTAGAATGGCAATGCTGCTGTTTTCAAATTTCATGCGAAACATGTGACCCCACTGATCAGAGCATTGCCATAGCAACAAGAGCGCTACGTGAAGTGGTTTTGAAAACCACTCTCAGGCGATCAGTTGGGAACGCTGGCAAAGCAATCTTTAAAACTGGTTTCTTGAACTGGTTTCAAGTGAACTGGGTTGAGTGCTGCACTCAACCCAGGTGAGGTGAATGGGTACCCGGCAGGATTACTTGTAATTCCTTGAATGCACTGGGCTTTGAAAGGCAGCTCGAGCTATTAAAAGCTGAGGTAATAATGATAAACAATGCACCTTGGAATAGATTATTTCTAGATAGATGGTGCTATATATATACATGTACACTGTAGGCAAAATGCCTATTTCCTGAATTGGTTTCCACTAAACTGGTTTTAGGATTATAATGAAAACAGGGTCGTAGATATGTACATGTAGTGGTATAGTATCACTGTGTGCCCTTCTCACTGGTAAAAACTCATCATTATGGCAAGGCGCTCTTCGTCTGCATTTCCTCATCATCATCAATCATGGAAAAATGATTCTATTCCACAAATGAGAACATGAGATGACAGTCCTGGCAGTACATGTTTCTGACTCACAAATTATGCAATTGAACTCTTTTTATGATTAGTCTGTGAGAGAGATAGATTGAATGATCTGCCACTGGCCCAGGATAGAAAGTATACTGTGATGTTGTTCTGTCGCTGGCTCAGGATCGAAAGTATACTGTGATGTTGTTCTGTCACTGGCTAGGATAGAAAGTATACTGTGATGTTGTTCTGTCGCTGGCTCAGGATCGAAAGTATACTGTGATGTTGTTCTGTCGCTGGCTCAGGATCGAAAGTATACTGTGATGTTGTTCTGTCGCTGGCTCAGGATAGAAAGTATACTGTGATGTTGTTCTGTCGCTGGCTCAGGATCGAAAGTATACCGTGATGTTCTTCTGTCGCTGGCTCAGGATCGAAAGTATACTGTGATGTTGTTCTGTCGCTGGCTCAGGATAGAAAGTATACTGTGATGTTGTTCTGTCGCTGGCTCAGGATAGAAAGTATACTGTGATGTTGTTCTGTCGCTGGCTCAGGATAGAAAGTATACTGTGATGTTGTTCTGTCGCTGGCTCAGGATCGAAAGTATACCGTGATGTTCTTCTGTCGCTGGCTCAGGATCGAAAGTATACTGTGATGTTGTTCTGTCGCTGGCTCAGGATAGAAAGTATACTGTGATGTTGTTCTGTTGCTGGCTCAGGATCAAAAGTATACTGTGATGTTGTTCTGTCGCTGGCTCAGGATCGAAAGTATACCGTGATGTTGTTCTGTCGCTGGCTCAGGATAGAAAGTATACTGTGATGTTGTTCTGTCGCTGGCTCAGGATAGAAAGTATACTGTGATGTTGTTCTGTCGCTGGCTCAGGATAGAAAGTATACTGTGCTGTTGTTCTGTCGCTGGCTCAGGATAGAAAGTATGCTGTGATGTTGTTCTGTCGCTGGCTCAGGATAGAAAGTATACTGTGACGTTGTTCTGTCGCTGGCTCAGGATAGAAAGTATACCGTGATGTTGTTCTGTCGCTGGCTCAGGATAGAAAGTATACTGTGATGTTGTTCTGTCGCTGGCTCAGGATCGAAAGTATACTGTGATGTTGTTCTGTCGCTGGCTCAGGATAGAAAGTATACTGTGATGTTATGATCTGTCGCTGGCTCAGGATCAAAAGTATACTGTGATGTTGTTCTGTCGCTGGCTCAAGATAGAAAGTATACTGTGATGTTGTTCTGTCGCTGGCTCAAGATAGAAAGTATACTGTGCTGTTGTTCTGTCGCTGGCTCAGGATCGAAAGTATACCGTGATGTTGTTCTGTCGCTGGCTCAAGATAGAAAGTATACCGTGATGTTGTTCTGTCGCTGGCTCAGGATAGAAAGTATACTGTGATGTTGTTCTGTCACTGGCTCAAGATAGAAAGTATACCGTGATGTTGTTCTGTCGCTGGCTCAGGATAAAAAGTATACTGTGATGTTTTTAATGTCAATGATTTGCAATGTCATCTGATACATGTACAGCTTTCATACATACATGTACAATGTATCCGGAGATGATAATTGAGAGAGAAGTCCTTGGATTGTTGACCAGACAGTTATTATCATTTGCATCCATGTACATGTACTTGTGGCACATGTCGACTGAGGGTGATGCATTCATGAATACATAATCTGGAGAATACTGGTATAGCGATTCCTGTTTATTCATCTTCTTTAAAGGTAAATTCCAGTTCTGGTAACAATCTCAAAATGACTTTTTACAGAATCTAATATAATGACCACCCAAGTGTCTGTTTGTATGAATAAAAAATATGTGCCAAAGGATTCTGGAAGAAATTGTGTAATTGCTGAGAAATAAGCAAAGTAAGCGCGGATTTGGTCACTTCCGTCGGGTCTTTATTCCAGCAATAGATGCATCTATAGACAGCACCCCTGGAAATCTGGTAGGTGTGTGGTATTGGATAAATGTATGGGAAATGACCAACATTTTGTGATGAAAGTTGAAACTTTTTTTTTTTTTTTGGTTTGTCAAATTTCACCCCCAGCAAAAAATTGTTCCCAGGGCCCTGGTCGTCGTCCTGGATTTAGTATGTAATTGTGACTGTTTGTGTGAATGTATTCAAATTACGCAGTAGCCTCACTAGCCTGTAATCTAGGTAGAGGCTGCAGCTTTTGTCTTTGCCTTTAATACAAAGTCTTTAATATGTTACGCAAAACGTTACAAAGCATCCACCACCTACACATGTACACTCCAGTCTTGCATTAGTTGTTGTTTCCTTTTTATGAATGGATGCCAGTTTTTCATACAAAAAATTCCGCACCGAATCCTTTTCGAAAAAAACTACTAAAAGCAATCTGAGTGTATAGGCTTTGCAGCCATTGTGCCTAGTCTTCCACATCAGACGTACATGTATTGCTGACCTTTCGCGTAACAACATCAGACTCATAAAGGTAAAGACAAAAGCTGCACACTCTACATAGAGACTTAGTCTACGGGGGCTCCGGGCAAATTCCCCCCCCCAAAAAAAAATACAAAAAAACGGCCCTGGAAAATAAAAAGGGCTCCAGAAATTCCCCATTCATAACAATGATCATTCCTAATGTTGATGATTTAGGCAGTATGTGAAAGTTAATGTAGTCCTCTGTTAGAAGATTTTTTTTTTGCCTCCTGTATACATGTACATGTAAATTTATTGAGTAGGCTATCCCTAATCAGCTAAAACCACGACACGATCGCAATGCAAATACTGTGTCCTTTCTGAAGTGAGTCCCAAGGCCAGCTGCATTAGCTCAAGATCATCTAAACAGTAATAGCCTCATAAACTAATTATTTCAACAGATTCCAACAACTGAACGTTATATGCCGATCTGTCTCGCCCCATTAAGAATCAGACATGATCGGTGGCCGGTTATATGCAAACAAAGCATTGCCAATTTGTTTTGACGAAAGGTATGCAGACACCGAACAGGCGATTAAATACATTACTAGTCTTGGATTCATTTGAATGTTATAGGCATTAGTCAATCCATGAATGATTTAAATGTCCTCTGGTGATGTCTAGATGGAGGTCACCTCTACTGTATCCTAATAGAGAAAACCAATAAATTCAAAAAGCTCTCTATAGGGCTGCAGAGATGCCAACCGTTACGGATTCGCCGTGTTTGTTCCGATTTTATTCCTCCAATTACGGTGTTACGGCAACAATAAAAAGGTTACGGAAAAAACAACTACAATACATGTGTATTGTGTATTGTGTATTGCTTTGCTGTGCATGTGTATATATGCGTGTATTGTGCATGTATATGCGTGTATTGTGTATATGTATCGTGCATGCAGCGTGTGTGTGGCCAACGGTAAACCAACGGGAGTTTCTCTACTATAATTTATAAACGCGCGCACTGCCTACTACGTTCATTGAGTTATGCTTTTATCAAGGCTTTCTGATTAGAATTATCGATATCCTGGCCAATCAATGCGAGCGACAAGTTCCGAACGCACGCACATAGACAAGCACAAATCAGCGGCACGAATCGCGGTATAATAGCGACTGGTAAATACGACTGTAAAGATGATGACGTCATCCAAGATGGCAACTTACGATGACCAACGAAGGAATCGAGGATGACTAAGTTTTGATCATCATTTGAAAGGAATTACCGGTAACTGCGGTCTAAGGTACGATGTTTCTGAATTTTATATATTTTCTCGTAAGTTTGGATGTAATTATTTTTTCATAATGTGACATTTGATGTACCAAAAACGATCCGAAAATCGGGTTTCCGCCGAATGTTAGATCTAACGTTACTGCTGCATGCTGATACGGAACTCGGGGAGCTCCGGCCCGAAAAGCGGGCCGGAGCTCCTTGGGTTTCGTACGTATCAGCTAGCCCAGATCTCCCTGGGTTAGCTGATACGTTGTCTTAATGTACGGGCCAACAACTCTTCAGTCTATGTATTGGTGAGTGGAGCCAACGCGGTTCAGCTGAACAACCAAAATACAGAGACTGAAGATTTTGGTCTAGCGTTCTATGAGAAACACACAACTAACAGTTTTTCAAACCTAAGTCCTAATTGACTTCAAAGTCATCAATCACAACAAGGTAAGAAGCCACTTGGTCCTCCCCCCCCTCCCCTAAATTTGAGGTGGGGGCAGACCCCCCCTCCTAATTTTTTTTTTTTTTTTTTTTTTTTTTTTTTTTTTTTTTTTTTTTGCTTGTCCAATTTTTTACCTGTGACATGTGTCTATCCCAAAATTAAAGGTGGACCCCCCTAATTTTTTTTTTCTTGGACACTGTCCCGGCCCGCGATGAGTTTCAGTATTTTTGGAGGACACCTAGTGGCATCCCTGTATAAACGATGCTACTTCGCGGGATGTTCCTGAGAAACTCCCATTTGTTCCTGACAAATATGGTAAATGTTCCTGACAACCATCCCTTTAGGTTGGCATCTCTGGGGCTGTCTGCACTAGCCTGAGTTTTCAAATTAGCACGCTATTTCTGATCCTGCAAATTATCCCGATCGTAACAATCTCGGGATTATTTGTAATGGAGACACAATTATCGCGATAGTTTGTAGGATTAATCTTGAGATTGCAATCCCAAGTCAACTTGGGATTATTTGCAAAATAGCAAGATACATTACGAATTATCCTGCTAATTTGTAGGTGCAGACGCACTCGGAATTATTCATTCACGGCGTCACACCATACATGTAATGCATCGATGCCTTGCTCGAGCAGGGATTGCTCGATGGTGGAGACGGGGTTTCTTGAATCTCGAAATTAATCGCGAAGAGGGCCAATCGGGCTAAAATCTCGAGATTGAGCAAACTCAGGCTGGTGCAGCACCGCCTTATGGATACAGCATCATCATGGGATGATGAATTTCTCTTAAGTGGGGATTCTTGTGGGCCTACCATTCTCCTTATCATGAATCCACCCTCAAATACTTTTATGATTGAATGCAGATGATACGAATATGTAATATGGCTCTGCAATAAAAATTGAATGAATTTGTGAATTCAGAAATAGTGTGGATTATGAGTGCTGGAATGAAATAGTAATATCGCCATGGTAAAAAGTCAGTGCAGCGCTTAGTGTGAGAAGCAGGAACTTCCACTGCAGAATACATGAATGCCGCATTATTTTAGAATCTTTATCTAGTTCATCATTGATTCAAAGATGAGATTTATAATTATATGTACTTCAAGTGTGTATTGAGTGCAGATCAAGTCCTAATAGCAAGGCCAGCACTCAGACATTGTGGATAATTCTGGTCTTTGACCTTCGTGAAATACATATATATGCAGCGCTGAGAAACATTGTACTTGTATTTTTAGCGCTATATGAATTTTGCAAATTGTTATCAAAATTATTTTGAAGATTGGTCGCATGAAATCCGTATGGATCCATGAATTACCATCCTATATTTTTTTAGAGCAAAATACGATATTCACATAAAAAAACAGCAATCTTGATTTGGCCAAGTCTACCATTTTATACTTGATGACAACAACACCTTTATTACAAGGTTGTGTTTGTTAGAATTCATCTAAAAAACACTAGAATAAAAAACTTATACACACACCTACATTGTATACAGTGTAAAAAAAATTCAGTGACCAATGATATTGCAGGATTTCAGAAGCAAACTACATGTATGTAACGTCTAAATCTGTTGTTGGTAACAAGCTTTATAAAGCAGGCCTGAAGGCTGGAAAGCATATATATCATGAAGCATATTTTCAGTGATTTTGACAGACAAATTTATTATCAGCCAATCAGATCCAAGTATTTCAGTAGCTTATTACTCTTAGAAGTACCTGTAGACAAACTGCATTTCGTGATTCGACTCTCCCTAGATTTCTAATGAAGATATGAATGTATTATATCGTCATTCGGCAAGTACATGTACAAAAGGGCAAGATGGTCGATATTTATTGAAAAGAGTGCAAAAGATTAATTTTTTTGTTTTCTACATTTTTAGTAGAGTAGTGAAAGCCCTTTCTGGTGATGTCTTCAAAATTATCGAAATCACCATATTTTTGTAGTAATTTGATAAAAAAGAAAAGTCAACTCGCTCCCAAATGCCAGTTTTTGGCAAAAGGTAGGGCAATGTCGAACACATTCTCTCATTTCACCCAGAAAACTGCAAATACATAATGTAAAATGTACATAGAATGGGCAAATTAAACTCTTTTTTTTTTAGGTTGACAGTGTCATACTGATATGATATTTCCATACATAATGTGTATGAGTTTGCATTTTATTTTGTCACAGTATGTATCATTTACATTGTAATCTCACACTGGTTATTTCTTTCTCATTTGTCTTTCAGAGCGGAGAAAACAGAAGTACTGAATGATGAATTATTACAAGTAAGAGTCTTTTGTTTTATTATTACTATTATTAATGTTATTATTAGTATTGTTGTTGTTATTATACTTGTAATTAAAGGTATTAATTAACTTTGTGAGCAGTCGATTGAAAAAATTCTCAAACCAAGATGAAACATGTGTACAAGTACATGTATTAGAATTAAAAAACCCTGAAAACAACCATTATTGAGAATGAAAAGCTAAAAATACAAGGCGAACCCTGATTTTGTAATTAGGCGTCTTAAAGACGCTTAAATAGAACACACAAGTGTATAGGATGAAATTAAGATGGTGTTTCCGGTCACTTTATATTTCACTTTTTGAAGCACTAAACAATGATTTTCGGACGCGATTTTTTCTGGGCTTCATTTTTGTAACATATCACAGACACAGGTGACAAGTGTGACCTTCAAGCTCAGATTTTTTAAAAGTCAAATCAATGTTAGCCAATCACTTTAATCATAATCATATTATTATTATCGTTATTATTGTTGTTATTATTATTATTAAACTTATTATTATTTTGTTTCATCCTTAAATTTATTTCTCACTTTCCCTTTAAATATTCTTTTAAAGATTCCTAGTTTTTTTTTGTTGTAATTTGACTCTTGCATTTTTCTTTGTGTTCTGTCTTTTGTAGTGTGAGAAAAGAACTGAGCATATAAAACACACGTGTCAGAACATCACGAAGAAGCTCTCAGCATGTCTTATTGGCTCAGGAACAGACGTTGAGAAAAGAACGGTAAGTATCCGACAGCTGATTATTAATTGAATGCCTCCCCCCTCTACGAGGCCCAACTAAAAATTCTGAATACTGAATGAGAGTTTCATAGAAATTGTCTACATGTGTATTTTCTTTTTTTCAAGTTTTACTGGGTTTTCTTGATTTTCTGACAACAAATCACAGAAAACCAGTACCAGTAATTAAGAAAGAATAAAAAATTAAAATTAAAAAAAAGAAGGAAAAAGTATTATTTTCAAATTGTTGGACACCTCTTCCTCTATTCAAATGATCCTCTGTACATTTGACTAAATTGAACAATAAAACATGGATTTGATTACAATGGTTTATAATGAATTTCAGTAATAATGATAGTTATAATTATACATGTACATGTAAAAATACCTGTATCCAGGATCACCAATTCATGTATGAATGATGTAAAATGATATCATTATTATTCTCCTTTAATACCAATATGAATAATACACCTGTACCTGGAAAGAAACAGAAGGTCATTTTTTTAAATCATTGTTCTGACTCTAACCAAGAAACTCATAGTTGTATAATTGCATTTTAAATTCCTGCAAAGCAGAGATTTATTTTCATTCTTTTGTTTATTTTCGTCTTTAAATTGTTTGATTTGCAGAAAAAGCTTCCGCATTCTGTGCTTTCTCAGAGTATGAATGAGATGAGCGTAGAATTAGGAGACACAACATTATTAGGGTAAGTAAATACAGATGAACAAATATACATCAGTTATTTTGGTCCAAAATGGATTGCATTGCTTTTTGTTCTAGTCTACAAAACAGACTCTTTTTCTACTTAATTCTAGTTCATACTGTATATTCTCTTCCGAGTTTTTGAGCATGCAGGTGTATTATAAGTATCATGAGAACTGAAGTAATTATAAATGATAATATAGGATTTTCATAGTGCATGTATCCACCTTGCTAGGTGCTCGTATATTACCCCAGCTAAGCTCGTCTACCGATTCCAGTGCGCACCGCTTTTTGAGGAATTACTTCCTGCCGGTACCCATTTACCTCACCCGGTTGAGTGCAGCACAATTTCAGTAAATTTCTTGCTGAAGGAAAACACGCCATGGCTTGGAATCGAACCCACATCCTTCAGACCACGATGCCCCCAAGACAAAAAAAAACAAAGTTGAAAAACAAAGAAATACACTAACATTTTATATGTACTGTACATGTCACATATAACCCAAACTAGATCTAGTTGGCTTTGTATAGTGCTGTCTGTATCTGGTAAAACTTTGCCAGGAAAGGCACAAATTTTCTGACAATCTTAAAAAAAAGACAAGGACTACTTTTGGGGGCATAGATAATATCCCCTTCCTAGGTATCAGATACGCTAGTGGTTCACACTAAGCTCATATACTACCTGTAAACAAAGTCTGAGCACCACACTTCAATGACTATTATGCACATACTTTTTGTAGGATTTGTACTTGGAAAAAGGAAAAAAAATCAACATGACAATCTTTTTTGGTGTATTTTATTGTTTTTCAATTTTTTATGTATTTCTTTGTTTTTCAACTTTTTTTTCGATGGATATTGTTGGCAACCTTATTTTTACCTTAAACAAGATGAAATTGAATTTATTCAGTAAAATTTAAAATATTGACACGTATGAATTTTTGTTAAGAAAGCAATTTGCATTGGATGTGTACACATATTTATGTTTTTTAGTAATTTTAGGTCTTGACATTAATAAGAAATGTTGCGTAATTTTGGAACTGCGTCCCTGGGGGTCGCAAACATACATGTAGTCTCAAAAGTTGCGCTAGTCTATAGAGTAAAAATCCAATGGGTGGTGCGGTCAAAGAATTTCACTTGGCAGATTTATCGTGAAAAATATTGACGGGGCAGAATCAGCCCCTCCCCTGTCTTATTAGAGTTGATCTTGGGTCTACAAACATGCATATTTGAAAAAGGAGTTCATCACCTATCAAGCATGAACCCTACCAAAGAAATGACCTCATTAGTTCGCTGGCAGTACTGTTTTAAACAATAGCTCCTGTTCAGAATTCTATAAGCATGACTAATGAACTAATTCCAGTAATTTGCAGTCAGCTGTTACGCTAGTCTCCTTTTAGCAATTAAGCAATTTCTATTATTTGTTTTATTGCATTTACCTCCACTTACCAAGCAGTTTTGTCGATAATAGCTTCATAGCTTGTCTTCCACTCTGTTTTTTTATGGATGTTCCAATACACATTACTTGACATATAGGCCTACATGTAATTGCTATATAAATGCACTCTGTAGATACTGGAAGCTGGATTACTACATGTATCTACTTGTATTGATTATGCAAAATCTAAATTTGCCTTGGCTAAAGACTAACAGATGCTGCCAGCTGAGCTGCAGCAATCAATAAATGATCGCCCTAGGTTTGTGGTACATACTTGTACATGTAGTAGCTCTGTAGCTGTGTATGTTCTGCCTTGCATAGCATTTCTAGTAATAGATTGGATTGTCCAATAATGTTCAGCTTCTAAATTGATATGCCCGTGATGCTAATGATTGACATAGAATGTTTTATTCTTTAAATGTTAAGAACTTTAGAGATACATGTAGTCATTTACTGGTCATCTCATTCTAGTCTGTAAAGGTAAAAGAATATACTAACCACATACATGTGTACATGTCATACTTGCATCAAAGATGAGATATGGTTTATTTTTTTAATTAATAAGGTTTGTCAGCTTTAGTGGATCATTCAATAGAGAAGAGCACCCCCCCAAAAAAAATAAATAATAATAATAAACAGTCAATAGATAAAAAAAAATAATAATAATAAATGAAACATGTTTCATGGTATTAAATTAAACTTCAACCTCAGCCTGAAAATTATAAACAGAGTCATTGGTATTCATATACAAAGTTTTTTATATCAATTATTTACATGTAAGAATGTGTACAAAGTTTACAGTGTGAATTGAATTGTGTTATAAAAGAAGGAGGGAAAGTTTATGTATCAATTTTAGAGAAACAGAAGAAAATATAATTCAAAAGAACATGTATACATGTATGAATACTGCTTTACAGTGGTACATGCACATTCAAAAAGATTTCTTATTAAAAGTTATTATATGATTTATGACAATAATGAAATGGCATCAATTCATACATTGTAATTTAGCAGCACCAATAAACGTTAATATGACTATACCTGTCAGCACTGTGTGATAATGGGGGACAGCAGTACTCAGAAGTAATTTGAGAGTGATCATAAAGATATTATCTGAAGGAATATTCCATAATCATTTTGATGCGAAGGGAGAATACAGGTCTTTCCTAAAGCTGACAGAAATCGTACAGACTCTGTTCATTATGGATACATGTATGTTAGTGTAAATATAGGCCTATATCCAAACAGTAATTAAGGATGTACATGTATGGGGGTGGGGTGATGCAGGCCTTAAAAGTTAATAAAAACAAGATTTTTTTGCCAGTTTAGAGCAAGGAATCGAGGGAAAGGCAGGTGGAGGGGGGGGGGTGCCTATATGATTTGTAAATAAATCTGGGGAAAATCTGAAGCAAATATTGAACCGGTATAATTTGCCAACATATAGAGACTGCATAATATCCATCGACAAGTAGTAATGTAGATGTACATGTACATGACTTGTATTGGTCACAGAATGAAGATTTGCAAAAGATTAATAATATGTCAGTCTTAGGAAGCTAATTACTTCCTCAGTTTTTGCCCTACCTTCCTACAGCATTGAGTCGAGACACAAACATTATTCTTGGAGTGAGGAATGCAAGACACATTCAAATGTGTCAGAAAGTGTGTTGCCATGGTTATGCAGCATTGTTATTTCCTTTTTTAAATAGCTGGTGTACATGTATTGCTGGAATGTTGATTACACTACCTGCAGTGCTCGTTTTTTTCCCTCTAAAGTCTATGTTAATAAAACTTCATATTAACCAAGTCAATTCCAAATATCTATTTTTTGTCCTCCTTTCATTGAATGGGAAAATTATGATTGCAATGTAAAGCTCTTAGAAACAAAGAGTTATAAGCGCTATATAAATGTAACTATTATTTTCTATTATTTCAATTCCTTTTCTGCAGGTCTATGTTAGTCAAAACTTCTGAAGCATGCGCAAACATAGCGCAGGAACTAACCAGTCATGAAATGGGTTTAGAAAACCTGATCCTCATCCCATTCAACTCAGTCCTAGAGGTAAGCTTTAATGTAGGGTTTTAAAACACTTCCTAAATTATGCGCAACTGGTTTGAAAGAACATCAGGGTCCTTTTTCATAAAGAATGGCTATAATAACAAATGAACAATTTCTATAATTAATGTACTATCAGGCCAATCAGATTGAAGGATTTCTGTAGCTTTTTACTGTTCTAACAAGTCTTCATGAAATTGAAAGGGGACACTGGTTCTTACAACACCCATCCATATCCAGGGTTCCAAACCATGTCGATTCACGGAGCTTGAGATGGTCCCATCATTCATTTATCTTCATATATTTGTTTAATTCATGATTTTATGTAGCCTCAACTCATGTACAGTTGCATCTTTCACTGTATAGTACTTCCCCCTCCTTCTTCGGGGAAATTGAAAATGTGTTTTTAAGAGAATTTGCAATTTCCTAGGTCGTTGAGTGTTTCCTGGTGTTGCGATACAAACAAAACACGGTTTCCCTTCATTTTCTCATCACTCACACTCTACAACACTTCAAATTGTTAATAGTACTTGGATCGTCACTAGCGAATGAGAATTAAGGTGGTTTCAAACCGCCTCGATCACAAGAATCCCCATTAAATTTAGGCTAAAAAATACCCATTAATTATTCCTGCATTCACACCGCCCCGAAACATACCCTTCGGGTTAAATTCCTGAAGTTAGGAGCATGCGCAGTATGATCTAATAAGCAGGCAAGGCGCGAGATTCAAAACCACTAGCCCAGCAGCCACCCACGGCGCCCGCGCCCAATGACACGCTGGTCTAAAAGTTCCCGTAAATTGCTTTTACATTGCCAAAATACCTGCGACCTTGGAAAAATCCCCGCGAAAGTTCTCGTAATTTCGCTAAGTACCTACTATTTAGCGGGTATTTTCTTTCTGGGAAATTACGCGTAGTTTGCTTTCACATCACCAAAATACGTGGTATTTTCTGATCAGGGTAAATTTCCCGATCAGAGAATACCTGGAACTGACGAACTTCGAGGCGGTCTGAAACCACCTTTAGAGAGGTCATTCTAAACAAACATAATTATATCTGATTTGCAAGTGATTTTTTTAAGGGGTACTCTGGGCTGTAAAATTCGCTGAGCAAAATGCTGAGAATTCCATCAAAATCTGAAAACAAATAGGCCTTCATGTAACAAAGTTATCGGATTTTAAAGTTTACCAATATTGTGTAAAATCAGTTACATGTGTAAACATGCAAGTCCTCATGAATATTCATTAGGTAGGTTGATGTTGTCATGTCCCCATATTTTTAATGTTATTACATGAAATTATGAATATTTCATATGTTCATACAAGTTTGTACATGTACATGTACATGTATGTATGTCTCCCTTATGATAAAATAATTTGTGAGGAATATCTATTGCACAAATAAGTTGTCAGTCCTATATTTTTCATTCTGGGAGGACAAAATATGATTAATTGTAACTTGATATTTACAATAAAATAAAGAACAAGTGGGAATAAGACATCAGTTGGCTCATTGAAGACGTGCATAAAACTGTTTCACCAAAATGCAAATGTTTAAAATGACACAACTTTGTTTTTCCTTGTCCAATTTTGATCAAATTTTCAGTATTCTATTTCAGGGAATAATTTTGCTTTACAAATTTGAATAGCATTTTTTATCATAAGAGAAAAGCTCTCAACTAAGTAATGTACGGTCCTATGTAACAATATGCTATACAAAAGACTTTATGCATGGTGGTCTCTAAAAAATGTGGAGCAAATTGCGATGCGATACCAGGAAAATTGTTCCCTGTCTTTGTTTGATTTTTTCTGTATCTGTTCAATTCATGTTATTTTCAGCCTGGAGTACCCGTTTAAACTTTCTTTGGTGCCTCCTAAAACTGTCTCCAAGAGCATTTATCTCTTTACTGCCCCCTAAAGGACACTAATATCCAATTGATAGAATAATAATGTTATATTTTACTCCAAGACAATTTATCCATTAAAGCAACCAGTCACCTTCCCGTGGGCATGTATGTACATGTCGACCTACAGTATGAATTAAACCTATAGGTGCTTTATTCTGCATGTGATTTAGTCATTGTTTACATACTGTACATGTATGTCCTGTATAAAGTCAATGCCATTGAAAAGGAACAATGTCTCACAATTGACAAACATGTTACCAGTCAGTATCACATGATGTCCCAATTGTAACAATTAGTTCAATGATAATTTATTTCAATTGTTTGTCACTAGTTTGGCAGAGTAAATGATGAAAATACCTTGTAGCAGTTTCCTTTTGAAATAGATCAATTTCTCTTTCACCCCCGCATCATAATAATGGTGATAGTGTCCAACCTACATGTAGATTTTTTTCAATTATTTTCTGTTACACTGTATGCCCATATCTCCCAGGTCATTGCCACTGCATAAAAATCACTATGCAGAGGGATAAATTATGATTTTTGATGGCTGTGTGAATGAGCT
Source organism: Lytechinus pictus (assembly GCF_037042905.1). Classification (NCBI taxonomy): domain Eukaryota; kingdom Metazoa; phylum Echinodermata; class Echinoidea; order Temnopleuroida; family Toxopneustidae; genus Lytechinus; species Lytechinus pictus. The sequence continues at coordinate 15,464,032 of NC_087254.1, read as the reverse complement.
TGATTTTTCACTGGCGTGGTGTGTGCACAGCACTATAGAAGCAGTAGCCATCTGTGGGTGTTATGCGCAGGTTGTTCACACGTACACCTGTAGAGGAAAGCAATATAAAACAGGAAGATGAGCAGGAAGTCCTTTTTGTTGTGTAATTTTCCTTCTCTGAGACACAATACAAACACTACATCGACTGTACAGTATAGCAATAGTACAGGAGCATAGTGTATACACGTAGCACCTCTGCGTTCATACATGTATATGAACAAATTTATGAGAGGCATGAAGGCATACATGTTCATGTAGTCCCATATATACAAACTACATTGTCCGAATCATAGTAGTGATGTAACAGGTTGTCTGTATGTATGTGTACATGTAGTTGTTGTTGTTTTAATTGTTGTTTACTTGGGTTTAAATGTATTCAGATGTGAATATTTATGCCTAGTTGTTGTTTTAATTTTATAGATGCATATCATTCAGCCGTAAACATATGCATCCTCGGTATCAAGATAAAGTTATCTACATTCAAGGAGTCATATATATTTATAAAATTGAATTTGCATTTCAAGGGTATTGAATAGTCTGCAAGCATCATGTCGAGAGTGATGTCAAAGGCTCTGTCTGTAGAGCCTGCTACAGTTTATCTAGTCTCACTACCTCAGACTCTGCATTACCGGTGTGCACTATGCAAAATGCGAAAACGAAGGGTCTGTGCCGACAGACTACATGTAGGTATTGAATGTGAAACTTCAAAAAATTATATGTAGCCTAATTAAACTGATTAGTAATAATAGTGCCCTATTGAATAGTACTGGTATAGCTTGTCCTTAAATTATTGAAATTCAAGGCCTGGGAAATTAACCATAAATTAGTGGTACAGTAAATTGTCATAACACTTCACAGCAGTCAGCAATCACTCAGAGTCAAGGCTTCCATAGGATAGTAATTTAAATTTTATGCAGTGTGTTCCAAATAAGAGGATAGTACAGTGTATGCTATTATTGATTATATCCTACATGAATTAAATCCTGTATCCTTTATATTAAATCCTGTGATTAATTCAAATAGCATCACGTGACTAAAGATATTCTACCTACGCCGTCGAAACAAAACGCCCACGAAAGAAAATTGACTATTCCATGACAGATCATGCAATCTCTCAGACACACCGGTCAGTGAGGTGTCTCTACCCGGCAAGTCCTGTGAAAGGGACAGTGCAGGCACTAATCCGCGTTCTGCTGAATGCGTGGCTTATTAAGGAAAAATAGGTCAGTCAGCGGAGCCCATTATCTACATGTATATTTGGTTCAGTTTTTTTTTTTGAAAGATAACTACGAGTACGAGACCTACATGTACATGTAGATTATCAATATAAATTTAGTAATTCATTGATTCATCCTCGGTTGTACTGGCAAAATAGTAATGCCAGTCCAACCTCGGACGTATATTCCCACTATACACTATTACTCAAAGCCTGGTATATTTGTATCTTAGATAATGGGTTTGTTGTCATATATTGTATTGTATGTTGGCTCAGTTGGTAGAACGTCCGTCTCAACAGGAAGGTCGGGAGTTCAAGCCCTGGTAACGTCAGACCAAGAGATGTCAAAAGATGGGAGTAGCTGCTACTGTACCCTGTCTCTGGCATTCAATGACTGCACAGTGGCTGTCGGGCCCATGATCAATCGGGCAAAATTCATTTTCGGAGTATTTCTGTTTCAGATTTCCATTTCAAACAATAAAATATGGATTTTCATTTCCATGTCAATACGATATCTTTAGTTCCTGAAACATCTCAGGACATTAATTAGTATAGCAGGCCTCCATACCAATATCTCTACATACATACATACGTGTGGGACACGTTGGTAGTACTGGTCTATTCACGTCATTTGCCAGGTGTAGTCTAGAGCTATAAGAAAAGTACAGTGCTCACTCATTTTACATGTAAGTACACTGTACACAACAAGATTGATTTTATGGTATCCTTGAAAGCGATGACAGGACGGTCACAAATTTGAGTGATATGCTCCTCAAATACACCACTCGGCTCCGCTCGAGAACTCTCCAAAAGAAAATTACCCAATACGGGCACGGAAATAGATCCAAGATTTGACGATAGTGATCCTGCCGTCTGTGTCTCCATGGCGATGTAATTCGTTTGCCATCGCATTGAGTGAAGGAGCAGTGGAGACCGGCGTGCGTGTGTAATCTCGGGCTAGAAGCTGATGGGTTTCAGACAAAATGGGCTATTAGGCAGCTGTGATGTTAAGTCATTAATGAGATTGTTCTAAAAATATGACACAATTTGTCATCATTTGGTGAGGAGAAGCATGAGTATCAAAAGGGGAAGGATTCCATGTATTTAGGGAGCTACATGTACATGTATGTACAAAGATGAAATAGGCTACAGAGTAGATTTTACCACAACAATGATCAAAAGTTTGGATTTTATTACCATTCACAAACTGTAATCTGCATACAGAGTAAACCTGAATGTCCAAATTCACATTGATGAAATGAAATATAAAAGATTTTATTAAAAAGAACTTCTACATGAAGGAATTTGTATGGAACACAGGAAGACAACTAAGGAACATTTTATGCGTATATAAAGTGTTAAAATTCGATGTAATTATGAGATTTTTGTTCTCTTTATTCTAATTTTGATTTTATTTTTCAGGAAAGCATCCCTCAAATCCAAAGTAACAAAAGAAGATTAGTCAGACTGACCCTGGATCTGGATTCAGCTAAAAACAGGTAATTTCTTTCTTTCTGTCTGTCTGTCTTTCTTTCTTTCTTTCCTCCATTCTACTGTAAAGTTGTGATTGATCAAAATACAGTTTTTAAAGAGGCACAATGAAAGGATGAAGTGCAGTTTTTTTTAATGTGCCAACTTTCTACTTTAAAGGGATGCTCAAGGCTGAAAATATTAATTTCTAAATAAATCCCTTTAAAAAGATAATGATTTTTTTTTTAAATATTTATAGGGCGCTTTATGCGGATGTTTCATAGCCTGTGGTTTGGCAGACAAACTACATGTATTAAAAACAATGAATCCATTAATTGCAACAATTGAATAAAATTATACTAGTATTAAGAGTACGTTTATAAAGTAATGATTTGAATGTTTGAATAGTTTTGAATAATGACATGAACAATGCATCAACCATGTAACAAAATAGAACAGGAGTAGATATGTATGTAATTGTATGAATTGGGATCATTTGTAGGAGAAATAACAATATGCCTGAACTGAAAGTAAAACCATAATACCAAGGTTTTCAAATTATCTTATTAGGGATCTTGTAGCAAGTTATTCCATTAACATACTTATGAATGACAATCAGGTCTGAATAACCTTGTTTGTTGCTTTGCCCGGCAAGACTTCTGCAAGGTCTTGGGGTTATCAGGACAGCATAAATGTTAACACGGGAGGTTGACCTGGATGTTATTACAGGCAAAAAAAAAAAAAAATATTTTTTTTTTGGGTGCTACTTTTCACAACTTAAATCTTGAACATTGGATAAGCTTTAAACATTGCAGTGAATGGGGATTTTCCTGGGCTCCTTTTTAAGTTTCCAGGGTTCTCTTGAGCATTTCATGGGGGAAATTGCCCCTAGCCCCCGTGCAATTTTTCCCCTTTGTTGTTATAAATTTGGCATAGTCAGAGCTGCCATACATGTACATACAGTACAGATTTTCCATATTAAGTACTGAAAATGAAAGTACTGATGGTTTCATGCAAAATACTGATTTCTAAAGTTTCAGTTTGATGTGTTGTTCTTTGGTATTTCTTTGAAAATATTGATTTCTTTGAAATACTTAGATTTTCTTTGTCATGTTGGTAGCTCTGCATACGAACAAATATTTTTTAATATTAGGATAAAAAGAGCCTCATGGATGCTGGGGAAAGGATCATACAATGTACATGTAGAAGCCTATATGGAAATTAAACATTGTAACTTTTAAGCAGACAAAATTGATAGGAGAAACATAATACATGTAGATCAGCAAAACGCTTATCGAAGAATAACATGAATTTCACTTTTATTTTGTGACATATCTTGTGTGAGCACTTCCCCCCTCGTATTGAAGTTACATTTATAGTCTAGATAATTTCTGTAAAATGCCATTTTCTCAGAAAATAGGTTTACCTTTTAGATTGTACACTACAAATCATGAAGCACTTAAATATTTCATACATGATTTGCAGAAAGAAATATTTGAAGTCTACTATTGACTCATGGAAATTTGGGAATTTATTTATTATATGAGGCAACTGGTGATGTTACAAAATTGAAATATATATCATATATTTCTATATATTTCTTTTATGCTATTATTTAAACCAAATTGATGTCAGTTTGAACTTTATAGAGCATAATAATACCGAGTATGCCCAAAATTGGAATATAACAGAAAACAGGAGCAGATTGTTTTCCAGAATAAAAACTGCAAAATAGAATTAAATTGCTTTGAGTGATTTTAATACTTAAAATCAGAAGAAGTAGCATTATCATGAAAGTTCAACTTACAATGTATTTCTAAATATGTCTGTAAAAATAACACTGTACATGTACTGTATAATAGACATGGACAAGTTTTCCCTTTAAATTGCCATCAATTATTTACTTTATATGGAGCATTCATTTGAAATCTTTACAAGTATTGCTGTTCAACATACTGGTATTCTTTCAGGTATAGGCCCATACTATATGTACTTGGAAAAAAAAAAATATTTGTAGATTCTCAAGTATCTTCCAAACACAAAGAAATGAAGTTTACCTTTGGAAAGGAAAACTCATTAGAGCGTTGTCCACACAGTTTACCTTTATGTAATATGTTGATGCATATATTTAACCCTTGGACTTTTCTTTGGGGAGGATAAAGATGAAGTGTCAATAGTGTTACAACCCTTGAAACAACTTTGGAAACACTTTGTTGTATTATTAGTTTTACTGATTAAAGTACTTCAGGAATGTTAGCTAAATTGTTGATTGTAGTTTTGTCCATGTTTTTCAATGAGCCTGACTAAAGTTAGATATTTTGTAACATATAGGTCCATGCTTGTATAAAAGTCTACTTTAGTCTTGGTAAATTTCCCCAAATTGCATCATTAGGCTTTATATGAATGTACTTTATCTAATCTAAAATGGTTGTGAGTGATGTGAAGGCTAAACTAAAAATCATTACATTGGATAAATTTGCTTATTTTGCATCAAGGTTGAGAGTGATCAGGTGCCCGATCTAAACAAAGTATTTGCATTTGCCCCTTAAATTTACTGTATAAAACCCCTTCTCAAACATACATGTAGGATGGGCTGAAAAATTCAAAATATAATCTTTGTCAGGACTTAATAGCCCTCTAATATTTGTGAAGTAAGTGCTCAAAGGGATATTGAAAAACAAATTGACTGATACAACAGTTCGGATGAAGGCGGATGATTTGTTCCATCTCTGTTTTTGTAAGGGTCATTTTGAGATCTTAAAATTTCTGCCCCCTGTAAATTTGAAATGGTGCTCAATGCTCTTCAGTTTTGTTTTGATTTGTTTGCAAAATCTATGTACTTGTGCAATAAAATCTGCACATGTTACAAAATGTAGGAATGTGCATTTCTGCACAATTAGGCTTGTACACATGGAAATTATCAATGAATTTGCCATAAACCCTCACATACGTGTACAGTACACTACTTGTCTGGTAGAAGACGTCTGGGCCTTACGTTATGCACCCCAAATATAGCACTGACACATGTGCAAACTATCCCCCTCAGATCCCAAAATAAATATTAATCACTTATGTTTGATGTGCAAGGGAATTCTCAGAGAGTGTTACGACTCTACATGTACATGGATGATGAGGTATTCCTGTCCCATCTGCATGTTTTTACGTCAGCTGTATTTTTTCAATTTCCAAGTAACGATTCAATGTAGTAAAGTACTTTGCTTTTTATTATTTAAAGAGCAAGACAAGGCAAATCAACATGATCTCCAGAGTGGAGACATTAATTCACTGTAGGCTTCCCCGTACAAATCTTTTCTGCCTCTTATAATTTCTAGTTTTCCATGAGGACTATTGTTGGTAAATCAAAGCATTATTTTTTTTTACAATCTTAAACCTTAAAAGCGTACATGTTTTGGATGACCAAATATGGTCTGCAATGAAAAGGGCTGTGGAACGGTTAGGGGGGTCTTACCATTAAAAAATTGTCATTATTGCTTTTTTTGTAGGCCTACACTTTTTTTAAGGGGGCTGAAGCCCCCTTCCCCTGGTTCTGTGGCTTCTGTTTCACAGTGGTCAGGACTTTCAAGCCAGTATTAAAGTATGCCTAAATGTACATGTATACAGATGACAATTTCATCATGATGCTAGCCTCTTGACATCTGGGCTGAATTATATATTCATGAGGAACGTCTTCCTAATGAATACACATGAGTTGTAATATCGCCGGTCACCTAGTAAACCAATGAAATGTCGAAGCTGTTTCGTCCGGGGTTCGGAATACTATATTAGTCCACTATTCTGCAGGGGATTCAATTAATTGCGGGACACTAAAGGGGATATAACCAGCAAAATGCTACAAGCAGTGGTACTACTACTACTACTAGTACTGGCCGTAAAAGACCCATCACCGCCCCGAAACTTCCCGGGAGATACGGGTCAGCCGCTGGTCAGACTCGAGTCAAGGGGAAACAACTCTACTCCAGCATTCCCTCACTGCACCGCGGAGAACGATAATTGACACGTAGTGGAATCGCATGAAAGATAACATATCCTGTGGGTAGATTTACAAAATCATCTCGTCCTTTCAGTGCAGATTTAATTTTATCGACTTGCAAATTCTTAAATCGGTCAATATATAGCATTTTAGAGGCATATTCAATGCTCTTTGATATTTCGTCGTCACTCTTTGCCCAGAATCCACGGGTCGCCATTCAAGATGAGCTCATGAATATTCAATATGACGTCATAGCAGCCCGCGCTCTCATTGGATGATTTTCACAGACCAGTTTTTGGTCGGTATATTGGTAAAAACAATAAATTAACAAAAGAAAGTCGGTGAAATTCGGCCCAGATGTCAAGAGGCCCTGTCTCGCGGCGCTCTGCTTCGCTCTCTCCCTTGCTTCGCCATGTTCGCTCGGAAAGCAGCCGACAGGGCCTCGACAACAGGCTATCATGATGCCAGCTGTTAGAACTTGCAACCAGTTCTATGTTTAATTCAGCTATTAGTCTCTTATCTTGACCTAGTTCTGCTGACACATCTCTCGAGGAAAAATTATTTTCTCTCCATCTGTAAACAATAATTGACCTTCATATCGGATCAGGACCACTTTATGCTTCCAATAATTGAGGAGTGCCCACTTGTGTGCATAAAATAGGAAGCATTGTGTGGGTCAAATACTTGAGTTATTGGAGACCTTTAAATTTATATTTTATAAAGTCATCTTTCACCCAGATGTGGATGAACTTGAACCAAGATTGTAACCCTTCTTTCATCCCGATCCCTCTGAAAGAACTGAAATGACTCATCCTTCCCCAGGGCCATCTTACAACAAGTTATTGTACCCCCACCAACCAACCCTGTTCACATCAACTTGCACTGTTCACATCCCATTGGTGACTCTCTTCTACGTTACTTAGTCTGCTGTGCAAACCCTTCACTTTTAAGAGTTATGTGGTCTGAATGCAGAGTCTATTACGCCGTTCTCACTACCTTCCTGAAAACTAGTTTACTGGAAACTAGTTTAACGTGTAATGAGAATAGTCGAAGCGATCTTCCAAACCAGTTCATAAAACCACCTCGCGATGTAGTCCTCAAGATCGCTTTGCCCCATTAAACTGGTTTCAGTGTAAGTGAGGACACAACCGTTCTTCGCACATTTTGAGGGTGCTACCCTACACGACAGGTGTAGAATGTCTACGCTGCGGTTTCGAATTTTGCGCGAAACATGTCACCCCACTGAGAGTGTTTCCATAGCAACACAATCACTTTACATGTACCCGTGAAGTGATTTGAGAACCACTTTTGTGTGATCAAATGGAAACGCTAGCAAAGCGATCTTCCAAACTGGTTTCCTGAACCAGTTTCCAGTAAACTAGTTTTAGAAAGTGCAATGAGAACGGTGTCTATATAGACTTGCGAACAGAAGGCCCTCGTGCAGGTTATATATAAAAGTTTCAAGCATTTCATTTTTTCGCATTCAGTAACCATTTGGTCCAGTATCAATGAACTGCATGCCAAAGTATATACTTTCTTTTGATCCAAACCAAACGCTAAACCCTTTTAAATGTTGACATTATTAAAGATCAATTTATTGGTTATGACATTGTAATTGTGCACACAGTGTACCATGTTGCATTGTACAGTGTATTTCATTTTGTAAATTTGAGTTGCTAATTCTGGAGTTTAAAAAAAAGAGAGAAGTAGAGTAATCATAAATTTCCATCAAATAAAAGTCCAAATTTTCCAGGGTAGGCGTTGCACCCAATTGGAGGTCTTATATCAATGAAGATTTTGAGCATGACTGCTCTACATCATGCTTCAATTAGTTCAAAAAGGAATTCTAGGTCTTTATTAGGGCATTATGATTTGGAGAAAAAAATGGGAACGATGGCAAAGGTTGAGAAAGCAACACAGTCAAGAAAGCAAGATATGAATTGAAAGAATTCCTTTTGGTTCTGATGTGTATCTATCTAGGCACTGGTGGTACAGGTGTAATTGATAATGCCTTTAAATCGTGTGGTTTTTTAAGTGGTTTTGAACTTGAAAGGCCAAGCCCACACGAACAACATCAAGGTGATTAAAAGTAAATAGAAAAGCACTTCAGGCCTGACCATTTTGCCATAATAATATTATAAAGATTGATAATATGCAGTTCTTGTATAGCACATATTACAAAGGACCTGGATGTTATTAAAGCGAGGAAGAAATTTTTGCTAGACCCCATTTACCTCACCTGGGTTGAGTGCAGTATAATTTGGATAACTTTCTTGCAGAAGGAAATCATGCAATGGCTGGGATTCAAACCCATGACCTTATGTTTCAAAGTCAGAAGACTAATGATCCACTTGACCACAATGCTTTACTTTTAATTTAGATATATTCTATAATTCTATGATTCATAAGTTTTTTATAATTCTGTTTTCCTAAATCACTAAATTTTTCTCTTGTATTCTTAAAAATGAAATATATACATTTTCAATATTTTCCTCCAGTGATACATTTAAATTGTTTGACATCTCTTGAATATGATTTTATAAAAGTGATGATTATTGTTCAAGAACTCATCCCCAAATATAAAAGTGTCTGTTAAATGGGCAAGTCACATAATATGAATTCTCAGAAATCACTTCAGGGATTATCTCTTTTTTTTTCTTTTTGCTCTTCAAGTGGGTAATGTATGATGACTATTTATGCAGTGTCATATCATTTGGGATTCCCAATTTCATGTTTGCTGGCATACTTGGTATTTCCTCCTCGTCACACGTTCCAAGAAAATAATTTGTCGCTTGTAATGAATTATACAGAGAAAGTAAACTTCCCAACATATAAATATCAGAGAGTGAAAAATACTTTTTTTATGCAAGTGGCCAAAATGGTCCTGTGGGCACTGCAAAAATTAAAAAGAATTTTAAAAGGCAGATCAATGAATATGAAGGAAAGCAAATCTTAGAAGAAAAAATGTTTTCATTGAATTTTCATTTCCATATAGGCCTACCTGCATTTGTCGTACAAGGATTCATAAAATAATTGTTAGTGATAATGCATTGTTTTTATTTGATTTAGAAACAGTAATTATCTTTATATAGAGTTATTACTGCAATTAAAACATCCACCTCTTAAATAACATTGAAATAAATATACTTATTAACACTGCAATTTATGTAATGTATATTTGATAGAGGATCATCTCTATATTAAAAATAAAAGTAATTTATTGACATCAAATATTCCATCTTTCACTTTCCATGTTTTCACAGTGATTTTGACATTGAAGATCTAAAAATGGCTTAGTGATAGTATAGTATTTGGTTAAGAATTTTTTTTAATGATATATATATACATGTAGATTTATTACCGTAATTAAAACATGCACTTAATGTTAAATTATATTAATAAACCTATTAACAATGCAATTTATGTTTATATACCACATACGTGTAGAGGACCATAAAAAAAAAAAGGCAATTTACTGAACTCAATTATTTTGTCTCTCATTTTCCATGTTTTCATAGTGATTGAAGTTTCTGGGTTTGTGTCATTACTTGAAGAAAATGTTCTAGAGATACATGTAGTTATATTATTCCCTATCAATAATTTTCATTAACATTAACCCTCAAGATTTTGCAATGATCTTGGTTTTAATTTGAATAGATGAGAAATAGAAATTTAATAGGATATCCCGACTATTAGTATTAAAAAAACAAGTGAGTTTTCCATCATAGTACAGTACTATAAATATATGTGATGGAAAACTAGAAATCACTTAGGCAGATATTTATGAAAATTTGCCTCTAATTTGATTGAGACTTGGACTAGAACAGGGGCCCTGTTTCATAATACTTGCTATAATGGCAAAAAGAAGCTGCTGAAAACTGCTTATCTCTTAAAAGAGAGCCAATGGAGTAAATTAGAAAGTCAAAAAGGGGCCTAAGCTTTCGATCCTAGCAGAATCTTCGTCGGAGGCAAAATGACCCTTGCTTGCTATAATAACGAACTTGCAATAAGCAGTTAAAAGCTACTGAAATCCTTATCTTTTCTTTCTGAAAAGTTACTGGCCCAACATCAATTTTTACCGGTCTGGGACCATCTGACCAGCACCAATGTCGCGTGCGTTGAGCACTGTCTTCATTAAAGTTCTTAATGTTTGACATGGTCTTTTTTTTTAATTGTATGATTCCAGGTTTCACAGTGCTTCCAGGCAAACAGCATTAGGGAAAGGCAACTTCCAGGAGCAAGCAGCAAAAATAGATGCCATCAAGGAGGAATTAGATGATGCCCAAATTAAAGTAGAACAATGCAAGGTTGGTATGGATTCTCAGGCATTAATCTGTCTTTGCCTCTCTCTATCCTTGATAGTAGATTCCTGGGGAGCGTTTCATCAATATTTTCATCTGACAAGTTGTCAGATCTGACATCTTTCCATGACTTTGATTGGCAGAGAGGCACTGTTCCTATGGTAACTGTCGGATAAAACGTCCGACAAGTCCTTTCATGAAACGCCCCCCTGGTACATGATGCCCAAACTAAAGTAGAACGATACAGGGTTGTATTGATTCTCAGGTATTAATCTGTTTTTGCCACTCTCTTCTATCAATGTAAGTGTGTTCCTTGTAGAAAAATTCAAACAGAAAATGAGGCTGGTGTTTGGTGATTCCTGTACCCCGTTGCATAAAAGTTACTATTGTGGTAACTTTGCCGTCCAATGGTAACTTCCCTGAAATCCTTGATTCTGATTGGCTGATTAGCATTGTTACCGTGACAGTCACATAATAGTAACTTTTATGTAACAGGACCCCGGTCATGAGGAAAAAAAAGTTACGGAAGCTTGTGCCATCGACCTGTTGAGATATATGTCAGCATGTCGAGATAACGTTTCTCTCCATGTTGACATACAACTATCCAAATCGACTTGAAGAGATGATGTATCGCGCCAAACATGTTGATATATCGAAAGTAAATGGTGAGATTTTATTTTATATCCACAGTGTGCGCGCATGTGCATGTTGATCTGCTGTCAGCCACGATGCGGGTTTCCAACTGGATGTTTGGTGTGTGCACGCTGTGGATATAAACATAAATATCAGCATTTACTATTTATATATATCAACATGATAACGTACCTCGCCATGTGGGCATATAACTTTTCTTTCTCATCATATCGGTATTTTATTTTAATTCTGTATTTCATGATTTGTCTTAATATTCAGCCTTTCTTCCTCATTCACTTATGTATAGTGAAACATGTCTATAGTGACCACTCAAGGGAAACACAAAATGTGGCTTGTATAGACAGGTGGCTACTATAGACAGGTTCTTACACACACACACGACCTGCCTCCATGGGAATCAGTTTTAGTGGTCACTATAGGCAGGTGGCTGCTATAGACAGGTACTTATACACACGACCTGCCTCCATGGGAATCAGTTTTAGTGGTCACTATAGGCAGGTGGCTGCTATAGACAGGTTCTTATACACACGACCTGCCTCCATGGGAATCTGTTTGATTGGTCACTATAGGCAGGTGGCTGCTATAGACAGGTTCTTATACACACAATCTGCCTCCATGGGAATCTGTTTTAGTGGTCACTATTGGCAGGTGGCTGTTATAGACAGGTGGCCACTAACACAGGTTTGACTGTATGTATATTATCCTACAAAAATATCTGTAAGAGCTGGCACAGGGATCCACTGCATGCTATCCCTCAAGTCGGATGTATTTCCCCAGCGCATTGCCCTACCACATTTAATAGTTTCCATGAATAGAGGTAGTGGTAGGGAGAAAGACATATTATTCTATGGTGAGGTTTGCCATGAACACTGTCAAAATTAGAGGGAAATAAAAAACAGTTTCACTTCCTCAAACCGTCACTCAGTTGGGTGTTCACGGATCGGGTCGAGGGAAAGGGAACTTGACCATATATGTACACAGAGACAATCTACTTTTACTTAGTACTAGATACCAGATAATCAAAGTGCTTTTCACTATGTCGTGCTGGTGCAAGAACGCCCTGAACACCGCACTTGCGCAGATGGGCTTTTTAAACAGGATCCCTTTAAAGTTTGGACGTGCCTCATCATTTTTTATGATTTTAAGAATCTTAACCCTAACTAGGCCGGGCTTTTTTGGCTGTTCTGTGGCCGGGGGGGGGGGGGGGGGGGTTGATTCAACCCCCCCCTGAGATCTCGGCCGCCAATTGCGCGAGCGCCGCAAAAATTTGCACGGCGGTATTGTGCGATGTAATCTACAAGGCTGTATGGTAAAATTTTCCAAAATAATGAGATTTTATTTTATATGAATTAATTATGCTAATTTATGCATAAATCATACTTTTTGCTCTAATTCACTAAATAAAGCTCCTAGAATGTTAATTTTTGGTAAAAACATTCTTTGTAGCATTCTTAACAATGGCAATTGAAAAAAACTTCGGTTTGGAAATCAATTTCTTATGTATTTTATTGTTTTATGAATTTCTTATGTATTTCTTTGTTTTTCAACCTTTTGTTTTTCTTTGTTTTTTTCACCAGATTTATTGCACAACCTTTTTGAAGCATAATTATGCTAAAATCAATTGCTTTCAGCTCTTTAAAGTAAAAATAATCATATCTTTATGAATAAGATGAGAAAACTCAATTTGCATTGACTTTGTACACAAAATCACGTTTTGGAACAATTTTTGGTCTGACATGCACTTACAAAATGTTGCGTAATTTCGGAACCGCGTACCCGGGCGTCGTAAATTTGGTCTCAAAAGATGCGCGAGACTTAAAAGTATAAACTCTGCGAGTGGCGCGGTCAAACAATTTCGCACGGAGGAATGATCGCAGAAAATGTTGAGGGGGGGGGTTGATTCAACCCCCCCCCGGCCATTTTAGGGTTAAGACAAGTAATATGTCTTTTAAATGTCTGATTTTACATAAATGCAAGCATATCATTTATCCCACAATCATCCTTTCCAAGTAAACTTTAGCCATTAATCTAGAGGAAGTTCCTCTACCTGAACCCCATATCACCTTCAATATCCTGTGCCTCTAAAACGAAAAAAAAAAAAAACTTTCCCTCTATACACATAAGGCACAGGTGAATTCATCTTTAGATGCAGTACACTTTAATGAAGGTATTTACATTTACGACGTTGCACACATTGTGAATATCTGACAGATCTGCATTGTAGCGATCATCACAAGCACAAACCTCTGCATTATTTGTTTTATATAATGGATTAGTACTAGTAAGAATTAGTAGTAGAAAAACTCAGAAATACCCTCTAATATTAAGTGGATCTCACAGGCAAAAGGAGCCTACCATCTTTATTTCTTCATGACATCACAATTAAAGCCATGATGTGCACTTTAGTGAGCATTCAAAAGGCATGGCTTTCAAATGAAGGCATTAAAGGGAGTGCGTCTATCTTTTTTCAAAATTTTACGGGGTGTGCCCGCACCTTCTGACCCGCCCCTGGATCCACGCCTGAATTCCTTTGTCATTTTGGTGCTAGTTATGCAGTGATGTATACAAAATACAGTTGTAGGGGGCTAGGGGCCGGTTTCATAAAGAGTTACAACTATTGTAACTTTGCCATTATGACAACTACCGCAGTAACAGGGCTCAGCAGCCAATCACAATCAAGCTTTCCATGGTGGTACTATCATAACAACAAAGTTGCAATAGTTGTACCACTTTACAAAACAGAAGTATGGAGAGTTGAAACATCGTCATGTGACTTGAATATGCATTTTCTAAATAGCTACACGTATGTGAGTCTGTTTATAATTGTAGTTGCAAATACAATTATTTTCAAAAGTGATTTTTTTACATTGAATGGTTAAAAGTCAGATTCCAATATGTCTGCTGGCATGATGAAAAGTTGATTTCAAACAACACTTTGGATGATTTTTTGTTTTTGTTTGGGTTAATCAGCTGAAACAAAATAGTGAAACATTGACAGGTAATCAAATCCACATTTTCATGACAGAATGTTAGTAGAACGATCCACAGAAGATACCATTAATGTCTCCACATGCTAAAATTTATGTATTGTAGATTTAGATCTAAGTTTGAAAAATCTTAGATTTTTTGGACTGAAATATTATATTGTTTCATTTCATTTTCCTTACAAACTAGAATTATTGATTTCTGAAATGTGCATTCTTAGTTCAGGTCAAAACAGTATGATATTAATTAGGGAATATTTTTTCAAGTTTAAGGGTGTTTTCAGGCATTTCTTCTTTGAACTCCTCCCCTTTGCACAAAAGGTTCAACCATTTAAACATAACCGCCCATTTACTTTAACGTTCAAATTTTTTTTTTAAATTAAAACCTGATGACTCGGCCCTTATTTGGATATTTAGCAATATTCCTTATCTTCTGGTCACATGAGCAGGAAATGCCATTCCCAGTTACATATTTGAGTATATTTCATGTTCAAATGTATTAAGTTAAGTTCATATAAAGTTCATTTTATTTGTCTTCCAACTTTGAGTTTGAATACATGACAAACATACAAGTGTGTATGAAACAATGAGCAGAGTATATGATAAAACATACAAGTATATATAAAACAGAGTATGCAGAAAATATTGTTTTTAAATACATTATTTATACAGCTTAAGACAGAAAATAAATAATTTTAAAGGAAGACGAGGAGACCTAAGTGAAGCAATGCTTGTAAATTAAGGTTCCTCATTACGAATTCAAAGAACATTGGATAAACAACACAGAAATGGCAATATAATATAATATGATAACTAAAGAGAGAGGCGGGGAGAGAAGAGGGACACATTTATGTACAAAAGGAACAAAAAAGGGACATGATGTCAGAGACCAGCCTGGCCCGGGAAAGGGGGGGGTGAAACGTATTGATAATTTAGCATTAACTGATAAATAACACACGAAAAATAGGCTTTACGAATCACTTCCATAGTTACTCAGTAAATAAGATTTCAATTTTCGTTTAAACACTGTAGAACTGACAGCATGTGGGCATTTTCACCACAGATGGACACAGAGGCAAAAAAATCAAGTTGATATTCATGTCAAATGCTTTATGTTTTTTAATAAAACAAGGCCTGAAGTTTCTGAGACAAAATTTTTTTCCGACTCTGGCAGCCATTTTTTGTTTCAAAATGGCTGCCAAAGTATGGATACAAATTAGTGTTGAAAATAGTATATTGATACATATTTTGTTTTGACAGATTTTAAAAGAACAGGTTTGATCATGATGTTTTCGCCTGTAATTTAGCTTGCTATTATAACACTCTTTAAAATCCCACAGAAAGAAACACCAGTAATTCATTTATCTGATAAAAAAACATTGATGAAGTATGTGATATGGTATGTAATGTCAGTTACCGAAAACATGAACTTTTTTTTCTCATTTCCTGGAAAAGAGGATATATTATATGACACTTGGTAGATTTCCTCTCTAGGTAACACCCCTCCCTTCTACACCAAAATTAAAGATTACCAATTAACAATGAAGCCATAGGGTGCCATTGAATATATGTAATGTCAGTTACCAAGTGGAAAATGTAATGTCAGTTACCGAGATGTAATGTCAGTTACCATGATAAAACATTGGTTACCAATATTGAAATGCAAATATGTGGTCAATTTTATGGTGAAGAAATATTGTATACTTGTTATTTAAGTCTTTCACTTTAAAAGTCACACCAGAAGGAGCTTGCTATTGACTTTTAAAAGGTATAGTTCACAAGGAATACTATATGAAATTAATGAAATTGTGAAGGAAGTTGCATTCCCATCGTGCAAAAAAAAATTACTATGAAATTGTTTTGTACATGCACTTACCAAGTACCTAATTGTTTGTATCAGACAATTTTTTGTTTGGTTTTCGGGGGGGGGGGGGGGGGGGGGGTAGGGGGTACTTTTCCCAACCTATTGCCTAAATCTGCAACATTTTTAAAGCTTAACATTGTGATGAAGGGGATTTCCAGGGTCCCTTTTTTAGTTTCTAGGATTCTTTTGAGCATTGCCTCGCTAAAAGTAAATTCCTGGTTTTTATACCTGTTAGTAGTGTGGATGTGTGATACAATTTTGTTTTTGGTTTACAAGTATAGATGAAAAGTGAAATTTGACAGTTCTGATCAATGTTGCATGGATCTACTAAAACTGTGTTTTTTTTCTTTTATTTACAAATAGTTAAGTTTCAGTTTAGAAGCTGGAGTTTATTTTTTGTTGACAGCTTAAAAAAGAAATTAGCAAAGAAAATGATTAAACAAATTATGATGAGAATTGAAATCCGACAGATATGAACAAGCATTGCTTGCACTGACCAGAATAGAAATCAATAAAACTACATGGCTGCATGAGATTCGGGGGAGGGGTATGTGTAGCCTAGGGGAGGAGATCCTTATTCATTTTGCCTTTTTTGAGGGGAGGGGGAGGTTGGAGAAGGAAAAGGTTTAAAAAGTCAATATAAAACTGATGAATATATTATGGGTATATAGTCAGAAAAATACATGTGTACAGTCAATGCAATATTAAATTACTAATAGGAAAACATGTAGCTGCTATGACCCCACCAACCCCACCCCGCGAGTAAGTAAAACATACATTTCTTATCTTTTGATAATTAAGAATGTGAAGTATTATGAAACTTTTATGATTTGAAAAAGCCTTACATATAAGTACCAAGAAAATTATACCTTTGAAAATCATATAGCACTGGTAAATTATGTTAATGTGTATTGTCAGTTACCGACAAGTAATTATAAAAATGTTCAAATCAAAGAAAGGAATTAAGAAAAAAAAAAGTTTTTCATTGAAATGTTCCTAGAAACTTGGGTATACTTCCACATCAAGCTCACTTTCATGTGAAGCCCTGCACAGAAGATACAATGCAATGTACAAAGACAAAATGTTTAATATTTTGACACATGTTAACCTAGTAACGAAGGTATATTTACATATTCAAATTATTACTCTATCTACTCAGGGACATGAGATATTTCAATTTTAATGAACACCCTGAAATTGCATGTCCTTTTGTGTAATGTCAGTTACCGACACATTTTTGCTTGCTGATGCGTAAAAAAATGTGGTTACATAGGAAAACTTAGTATCAGAGTATACAGCAAGGTTCACTTTATTAACTCTATCAAAAGCAAACTCCCATCATTTGTTGTTTTAGAGATACACACAATGAAAGGTGTGAAAACATTGTGCCGTGTAATGTCAGTTACCGTGAAAATGCCCATGTGTAATGTCAGGGTCAAGTGCATTCAAAAACCTGGGTCCAGTGCAAACTAGAGTGCCCAAAGTGAACTTTGTTCTTGCAAGAGATATATGGAGAGTGGAAGATTGTCTAGTATTGTAATTGTGTACTTGACTATTTTTCTTAAATATCAGTGCCATGGCTGAAGGGAGACTTCCTGAATCAAAATCATACATAAGAGATCCTTGCTGCATAAAGTAAATATCTTCCACTTTCAATAAGTGATTGTCATGAAATAAAACATTTGTATGGGCACGATAACTGACATTATATATATATACTTCTAATAGCTCTCTTTTGTACAATGAATAATTTTTGCAATTGCGTTTTAAGTGAGTTGCCCCAGGCAAGCACACCGTAGTTTAAGTAAGGAACAATTAATGAGGAATATAATATAAATAAAATTTCTTTAGGGAAAACTGATCTCAACTTGTATATAACACCAGTATTTTTTTACAACAGTTTGCAGAGATGATTTACATGAAGTTTCCAGTTCAATTTCTCATCAATAAATAACCCAAGAAATTTAGTTGAGGTTACTCTTTCAAGACAGACATTATTAAACATTACATTGCCAGGCAACATTTTTAAGAATTGCTAAAAAGCATATAATTTGTCTTTTGAAAATTAAGTGATAATTTATTGGCTTGAACCCACAAGATAACATTCTTCAATTCACAATTCACTGTTTCTATCAGGGATAGAGGATTCCTATGTGAAAAAAATACACTAGAATCATCAGCAAAGAAAATAAAGGATAATTTGTATGATGAATTTTGAAAATCATTTATATACAGTATGATGAGAGAGGTCCTAGAAGAGACCCCTGAGGCACACCACATGTAACAGTTTGCAAGCTGGAATTAATTCTATTCAAAGATACAAATTGTCTCCTGTCAGTGAGATAACTCCTAAACCACTCAAGGGCAACACCTCTCACTCCATAACAGTGGCGTAACAGGCGGGGGGGCAAGTTGCCCCCCCTGGCGGATTTCACCGGGAAAATAAAAGAAAAACGGGAAAAAGAAAAAAAAGGAGGGAGAAAGAAAGAAAGGGAAAGGGGAAGGAGAGGGGAAAAGGAAAGGAGGTAAAGGAAAGGGAAAAGTGAAAAGAAAACGAAGAATTTTTTTTTTAAATGGAAAAGGATCGAAGGAAAGCGGGAAAATGTACGAAAGAAGATCATTTAAGAACAAATCATTCCGAAATAGCACGGTGGGAAAAAATTTAAGTATGACAAAATGGCAAACAATAGCGGATAAAACAAAGGTAGAATGTAATTAGTCAAAAGCTAAATTGGAAAACAAAGAAAGGGGACAAGAAAAAAATAATAACACGACCGGGCTGCCGATGATTGAAATTAAAGAGCGGGAAGAAAGATGGACTGCATACAACATTGTGCTATAAGCTTGCTAAATTTTATGCAAATAAGCTATCGGCGCGGGCTTTGCCCCAGACCCCATCACGCAGTAGGGGCTCTTCATTTATAACCTTCAAATGGCTCTATAACGCCCCCGTTCAATCACGTTCAATCACTGGCATACAGGCGCGGGGGGGTCTTGGTTCCACACCCAAGAGGAAATAAAAGAAATTATAGGAGACAACGTACAATGAAATGAATGGAAACAATGGAATGTGTTATTTGCTAAATCTAATGGAAAAATCTATCACATAATTAGAATTTAATTTCAATAGGCAATATTTTTTTCCAGCTCGCTTTGCACGCTGGCGACTTTTTACAAATTTTCCCACATTGCTATGTTTTGCCCTCTCAAAATATTTGGTTCATCACGCAACTGGGTTGAATAAATGTGTTGTGTAAAAGTTATAGTCTGTATACGCCCGCGATTTGATTAAAATAGCGACAATATGCGAAGTTTAAATGGCTTTGATATAAAAAAGTTCCGGGGGCTCCGCCCCAGACCCCAACCGGACAGCACTGCGTATGGAGGGGTTGGGCCATGGCCCCAAAAAGTTCTACAAACAAGAAAAAAAAATGAGGAAAGAAAAGCAAAGGAAAAGTGTAGGATATGATTTTATTTACTGAATATAATGTAAAAAAATAGCTCAAAGTTAGATTCTCTTGAAAAGGTGAATTTTTTCTCGCTCGCTTCGCTCGCTCGGGACTTATATAAAGCAGCTTTTTAGCACATGTGCTATACTGCGCCCCTCGTTTTTTTACTCTTCACGCTACTGCCGCAAAGAGTCCTGTTCACAGTGGCGTACGTACAGAGCACAAAAAAGGAATCTAAAGAGAGAAGAGTGAAATATATTATTCTCTGGATATCATGTCAAAATCTATCACAAAATTTTATTTTTATATTAAAAAGGTCCAAATTTTTGCTCGCTCGCTTCGCTCGAAACTTTTTTTAAAGATAAATTCTGCCCGATACTCGAAATAGTCTCCTCATTACGCCTGTTCATACCATATGACCGGGAAATTTTTGGCTCTTGCCCCCCCTGGCCACCGACCCCTGTTACGCCGCTGCTCCATAATGGGATAACTTATGTAGCAAAATTTTATGATCAACTGTATCAAAAGCCTTGGAAAAATCTAAGAATATACCAATTGTGCTCAAGTAATTATCCAAGGCAGTGGCAACCTTATCAACAAAGTGCAAATGGCATGTGTAGTTGTGTGCTTCTCGCGAAACCCAAATCGAAAATTCGAAAAGATATTTGACTTTTTAAAGAAATGTATGACCCTTGCATATATGAGTTTTTCAAGGATTTTTGAAAAAGATGTCAACAAAGAAATTGGACGATAATTTGGTCAATAATTCAGGGTTGCCTTTCTTAAAACTTTTGCAATTTTCATGCTTCTAGGCACAAAATTGACATTTGACATTGAAAGATTAAAGATGTGAGTAAGAGGTGTCAAGATTCCTACAATAACATGTTTAATAAGTTCATTTTTAATATTATCACAGCCTGGGCTCTTACTTTTGAGAGATCTAACCACATCAGTCAACTCTTCCTCACTTGCAGGCAAAAAAATAGACTCCAAATTAGGCTCAGACAAGAAGTCAGCACAGGTTTTTTGACAGGGTGGAATAGCCGCCTGTAAATTTGGACCAATATTACAAAAATAATTGTTGAACTCTTCTACAATAACACTGTTATCATCCACAACTTGATCATTTATGATTACCTGTTTTATCTTTGAAACCTTAGGTGGTGCTTTAAAAACATTTCTGATCACTTTCCAGGTATCCTTAATATTATTAAAAGTCGCTTGGAATTGAGCACAGTAATATTGCTTTTTTGCATTACGCAATGTACATGTAGCAGTTAAAGTATTTCTATAAGCTTAATATTTCCTATACAAAAATGCTGACTTTGTTTTTTTATATTGGTAATACTCTGTACATCTTTTTTTTCTTATTAATTGAGTTTAACAAAGATTTGGTAATCCACAGCATACATGGAACTCTAAATCGACTATTGTTGATTATTATGAAGGGTTTGTGATACATGTAGATGTCATGATCTATCATGTAAAACAACACCTGTAATACCATACTATCAGTTTGATGCTGGTATGTGAGCTCACAGGTCAAAAAGGTTCAGAATATTGGATGGAAACAGAGTGAAACCTTTACATAAACATGTGTATTCTGCAATTTAATGACAAAGAACCATGTGACTTATCATTGAAATCAACCCAATTTTAATTTTTTTAATTTTTTTTTAAAATCTATTTTCATCTGGCTCAAATTTTGGGCAAGATAATTAATTCTGCTATTAAAACACCACTGCAAGCTCCACAGTCAATCTAGTGGCAATTATTTCAGATAAAGAGTTTGGGTGTTCCTTTTTAAGGACCAACATATATCCCCATGAAAGATGTACCATGAAACCACTACACTCTATACGGATGTTCAAATTATTTAGAACGGATAGGGCGGTATTAAAATTCAAATTTTAGTGAGCTGCAGATTTTGCAATGAAGACAAAATCAGCTGTAAGTCGTCAAAGATTGATTTCAAGTCTGCTTTGATGTCACTATTCCTCACTGAAATGTTAATCTTGCTGATTGCTTGTAACCATCTAAATGCTAGCAAGTTGATAGCTAATGAGCTAGTGATAGGCATGCAAATTAATTTTCCATGCAAACTTTAGAAGGGGGTGAATTGGAAAAGACTTCACTTTTTATCAGCTACTTAAAAAAACATATAGGAGGTTATCAATAGCCTATAGATTTAGTTTTAGGCCCATATTCTGAACTAAAGTTGTGGTTTAACTATGGAAAGCCAATTGGGGCACAAATCCCTAACAGTACACATCCAATTTATTAACTCAAATAACACTCAAAATGTTTGTAAGTGTCAGATAAGATAACTGAAGTATTTTGAAGCATTTTTATTCATTATAAAAGCAAAAAGAAAACAAAGTAGTAAACATGACAAACATACAATATAAACATAATTTTTTAATTTTTGGCTTCCCATAATTTTAGCAGAGTTAGACCATGGTCTAAGTTAAGCCCGACTCGCGATATTATGATTTTCCATATTTGGATATTATAATGATACATGTACATGTATTTTGGTCCAAATCAGTAATGGGCAATGCGTTTAGGTTGGCAGGGCCGGGGTTCTACAATTTGAATGTTTTTGAGTCGAGAACAATGCATTTACGATATTTTTTATGTAAGACATTGTTTATCAATGTTTTGTTTTACTCAAGATGTAACACATGTTTTGTACATTTTTATTGATATTCTGAAGAATTAAATCCCAAAGATTTTTAAAAAATTGTTTTATGAGATGTGATTGGCAAGATATCTTGACATGGTTTTGATATCTGTGTAGCCTCAAGGACAGATACATGTGTTTGACTTTTACATTATAAGTGTCACTTTCGGTATTTGCTTCTTTTTAATCGCTGAAGATACTTCACGCTTGATGGAAGTAATTTAGAGGTAAAAGTTCATATGAGTTCTTGTTGTTTTGCATTTTGTTTATCTTATAATGCAGATCTGAAACTTACATTAGTTTCTGCTCATATATCTCATTAATATGGGTGTGGATGATCATTGAGAGTCACAATATAACAACCAACATTGTGACATATATCAATAAGGAAATTACTTCAAACAATACATTGTGAATGACCCATGTGAGAGATTCCTGAATCTTTTTGTAAAAATAAACACACCGCTAAAAAAAAAAAAAAAAAAAATACTCACCCAGAAATTGTTGGTATTAATAATAAACTTGCTTACATATATGCATGTACATGTATGTAAGAAATTTTGAAGGGATTGTAAAATCAGATAAGAATTTTTGGGCATTTCTATCATCCCAATATTCGGTCTGGATATTTTATTGCTATTGTTGTAATTTTTAAAGTAAAACTATAATATCACATTCTGGTATGCGCTGCATGTATCTTCATGAAGATCAATTCCATCGAGTGATTTATTTGTATCTCTATCCTCTATTTCATTTATTCAATCCAGGATGCGTTAGTCACAGACATGCTGAATCTAGTTTCAAAAGAAAGTCTTCTGTCCAGGAGTTTAATGGATGTAAGTATGATATATCCAGGGCTGTTTTCATAAATCTGTGCAAAAACTTAGGCACAACTTTGGGAACGATTGGAATATGAAGTATTAAAGAGTCAGCACAAATATTTGGTGAAACATGCTGAATCTAGTTTCAAAAGAAAGTCATCTGTCCAGGAGTTTAATGGATGTAAGTATGATATATCCAGGGCTGTTTTCATAAATCTGAGCGGAAACTTAGGTACAACTTTGGGAACGATTGGAATATGAAGTATTAATCGGCACAAATATTTGGCAAAACGTCAATCCACACATTGCCACTCTCTCCACCCGGGGGGGGGGGGGGGGGTTCAATGGGTAGCCAGTAGGATGCAAAGGTCTATATAGTATGCATAGATATGAAAATTTGGAACTCTTGTGTGAATGCTCCACTGGGAGTGGAGAAAGTGCATTGATTATGTGTAGGTATGCAAAGATCTGATGACAGGGGTTCTTGACAGTTATAATCTGTAATTGAGACGTTGCTCCAATAAAACACTATACAAAAGCAGAATGATATGACATTCATCATTATTTTGCTATGTTATTCCTGAAACATGCAATGAGGTTTCCCTTTTTCCATGTGACATTGTAGAAACAGATACGTAAGTTGTTCTCAGGGGAACCATGTAATCATTTGCCAAAGATTTAAAGGGAACCTAGATCAGCCGCCAAGAATATTTTTTGATAAAATGTGAAGAAAATAGACTACTGAAATGTTTTCAAGAAAATGTGAGAGAACCAAAGAATGAATTTACTTGTTCATAATATTTCAATATTAAACCCTATCATTTATGGGTACTAGATGCTTGGAGAAGTTCATGAGTTTTCTATTTACACATTAGTTAATAAAGAAATTGGGTTACTGGTTTGTGGCGGTTATAATTTTCCAATGCCTTTGCTAAGATCCAGATCTAGATTTATTTTATTGATCCATAGTAATTTGCCCTCCACTGTCGGTCCATAAAAAAAGTATATACAAATTAGGCACTTATAAAACATTGACAGGAAATATAAATAATATAAAGTTTAGTATCAATTGATAATATTTGCTGATTGAATTATGGAAAAATGAAGTAATGTTGGTCAATAAGTTATGCCCTAATATTTTTTCAAAATGTTTGAATTGTTAGGGAATATTGAAGAGTAGGTAAATTGCCAATTCGTCCACTGCCAACTCGTCCACTCACCACATGGTCTACCTTCATTTAGTCTAATGCCATTCCGTCCATCAACATTTGTCTAACAACCATTTGGTCCAATAATCACTTCGTCTAATCCCCAGTTCGTCTATGACCATTTCGTCTAATAACCAGTTGGTCTAATACCCATTTTCTTTTCTTTCATGTTGCACATTGACACTTAAGTTTAATTAGACCACATGGTATATGGACTAAATGACTATTGGACCAACTGGTAATTAGACTAAATGAAAGTAGATCATGTGGTGAGTAGAGAAACTGATGATAGACCAAATGATAGTAGACGAGTTGGCAATTGGATGAATTGGAAATAAACCGAAGAGTGATAGACAAAAAAACAAACTAAGGCCCCTTTTTGACCTCTGGTTATTTTGGCATGTATTCATTCCTAATCCATTAAAGATAAATCCTGGTTCTGGTTAGAACAGAAAATGAAATGTTCACAGAATTAAACAAAGCTTACCCAAAATTATAAAAACTATAAGACTAAATGATATCTTCCAAACAATTTTTTAAAGGAAAATGTATTATTACAGAGTGATGAGCAAATTAAGATCAGAAAAATTACTGAAAAATGCCTGTCCGTTTATATAAAGTCATGCCATAAATTATTCTTCTGTGTTAGTTACACCAAGAAAAACATGTGATAATGGAATTAATGTAATTTAAAGCAAGCCTAAATTAAAATTTGATTTTTTTTTAATAAGCATTGTGGCATATGATAAACATTTAAGGATTTTTCCAACCATTTCCTATCAAAATCGATTCCTACATGTATACCAGTACTTGAAGTTAGCTTTAAAGAGGGAAGATTATTTATTGAATAGATGCCAGATGACACAGTTAAAGGGACATTCAGAACATTTTATAGAGCAAGCTACAGACAAGGTTTAAAGGCAATGACTCACATAAAAACTTATCTGAAGGGTTTGTAAGATGGTAACCCAAGTTTTATACTTCGAAACAAATTATAGTTCCTTTTAATGTACATATCAGATTGTTTCTCAAATGTGTTATTTTTTATTTTCATCTTTTTTCAGAATATTGTGTGCTTTGCATACATAGGAGCTTTTGCGATTTCAGCTCTATTTTTGTGATTACTCAATCCATTTATAATGTAGTGTAAAGTTGACACATGCTATGAATATTATGATGAGTAACAATACATGTTAATTTGGTTCTTGAGTTTGAGCCAATAGCTGTCTATTTGACACTGAATTATGTTATTCGTATTATTCAAAACACATTTTCAGTAATTTACTTTAGTATTAGCCAAGTTTTTATATTGGCGAGCATTGCAGTATCTGATTTTTGGTCCAAAGTGAGGGAGACGTGGAAGTGTTGCATTAAATGTGCAAACATATAATTCTCAGAAGCTTAAGTGGTAACTACATGATCATACAAAACATGAAAATGTGTGCCAATAATAAGCCCTTCAATAATTGGTTTATGTTTTTGCTGTGGTGCAATAACTGTGATAAGCACCCCCCCCCTCCCATGTTATCAAAACTGGTTCAAAGAAATTTGCTCCTTTTACAGTTGCTCCTATTGAAAATGCATACATGAAGCCAAACATTAACCTAGGGCCCATTTTGTAAAACTTGTTGTAATAAAAATAAAATGGAAATAAAGTTAAAAGCTACTGAAATCCTTCTCTCTGATTGGCTGATGGTAAAATTGTTATAAAAATTGTGTATTTGTTATTATAACAAGTACTTCTGAAACAGATACCTTGGCACCAAACCTTACCTTAGCCTCACATAATTCTGAATTCAAAACCCTATCACAGTCATTGCCCTCATCTAACATATATATCCTCAGAGAAACTAGCAGAGGAGCAATTGTAAGGGCCAAATGAATTTGCATTTCTATCAAAACCACCTTTTTACATGGAGCTGTTGGGTAAAATTTGAATCTGTTTCAAACGGACATGGGTTGTTGGAGGTGTCATGGTCCAGTGGTTATGACTCTCTTCTTTCAATCTGAGGGACTTGAGTTCAAATTAAAGCCATGGCGTGTTTTCCTTCAACAAGGAATTAAACCACATTGTGCTGCACTCAACCCAAGTGAGGTGAATGGGTACCTGGCAGGAATTTATTCCTTGAAGCGCAGTGTGCATAACAGCTGCATTGCTAAAGCCAGGGTAATTATGCTGCATTGCTGTAGCTGCGCTTAGAGACTTCTGATAAAATAAGTGTTATGCGCTAAACAAGTACAATTGTTATTATTATTGGAGTGTTGTATTAATTACTTGGTCCTTTTCTATTTATTAGATGGTAGCAGCACAGGCACAGTACCACCGCAATGCCCTCGCCAGACTAGAGAACATGGTCCCAAAGATGATGGAGAACTTGGACAGGGACCAGCACAAGCCCACATTCGGGACCCACCTTGAGGAGCATCTGAGGCTACAGGACCGTGAGATTGCGGCTCCCATCGAGGTCCTGGTCATGTGGCTCCTGGAGCTTGGTATCGAGGAAGAGGGCCTCTTTAGGTTGGGCGGGAACCAGTCCAAGATGAAACTTCTCAAGGTAAGTATGAACCATTGTGGCTGTTTCATAAAGCTGTTGGTAAGTTGCGAGCGACTTAAAGAACGATTGGTGATACTGAAGTGATACACACCAGATTTCCATTGGTGTTGATTTAATTACTAAGAAAGAGTCACCGGTCATTCTCAAAGTCGCTCGTAACTTACAAGCAGCTTTATAAAACACCCAACTGCTCTCATTACAGTCCGAAAACTAGTTTAATGTGTAACATATGAAAATGATCTTCCAAATTATTATCTATTATACATGTATGTATCTGATGGGGGAGGGCAAGGCGAAAGGTGCGGGCGCACCCCATACATTTTTCACTCTAAAGAAAAAAGAGCAGAAAATGCCCTCATTCAGCAGTGATGACATTTTTTTTTTTTTTTTTTTTTTTTGGGCCTGTCAAATTTTGAGACAAGTGTACCCCTTTTAAAAGAAATCTTTTATCCTTGGCCACTGCATATATGCATGTCTGAAACATGTTCTGAGGTGCTATGTCAGTTACATAGGGATACCTTGTGTAGCACCAAAAAAGATCAATTTGTGCATATCTTGAAAACAGCTTATGACACAGCCCCCCCCCCATACAGTACATACCTTTGTTTTGGAGGGGGAGGGCTGCATCAGTGGCAGGGATGTCCCAAGTTCTTATGTGCACTGATGATAGATTTAACTATACCAAAACACTATAATCCAAAGTCAATACCAAAAAAAGAGAAGTAAAAGGGAGTGATTTGGACACACGGCCTTGGAGAAATCATGACATTACAAAGGGCACCAGACCAATATCTCACAACAGTGAATATGGGGGGGCCTTGGTCTAGTTGTTAAGACTGGTGTGTTTTCCTTCAGCTAGAAATTTTCCCACATCGTGCTGCACTCAACCCAGGTGAGTTAAATGGGTACCGGCAGGAAGTAATTCTTCAAAAAGCTGCGCGCACCGGAACCGGTAGACTAGCTTAGCCGGGGTAATAAAGGAGAGCCGTGAGCACCTAGCAAGGTGGATATGTGCGCTATACAAATCCTATGTTATTTTTTTATTATTTATAAACCATACTTCCTGGTTATTTGTTGCCTAGGGAAGAAGTTTTGATTGTCTCTTTCAAATGACTTCCTGGGTATGCTCTATAAACAGTACTCATTTTCGTTTTCTCTCTGCAGATGTAATAAAGGGAAACCAAAACCCAAGAAGAGAAACAATCTTATTGTAAAGAGTTTTTGTTCTTTTGTATTTTATTATATGAAATTAGGTTAATTCAATTTTTTTCCTCCAAAAACTAGAAAAATTGGATTGACAACTGATTTAGTGCATTAGATATGCTCTATAACTTATTTCATTATAAGGGAGACATATTATTCACACAAGTATGAAATAATGAGAAGAAAATGGAAAGTGGGATGTGACATCATCAGCCCACCTAATGAATATTCATGATGACTGTTTTCACAAAATATTGCTAAACTTTAAACTTCAATAACTTTATTATTTGTTATCCGATTCTGATGAAATTTTCGGCATTTTGCTCAGTGAATTCTACTCTATGTATTAAGATATAAATATTTTCAGCCCGGACCATCCCTTTAAACGTCCATAACTTGCTTATTTCACAACTGATATTGATGAAACTTGTTTTGAATTGTTCCTCACATTTTACTCTTTCCAGTTTAAAGATTGCTTCTCTTCTTGGGTTTTAGTTAGATGCCAGTTGTGGTAACAATTTCAATTGAGTTTGTACAGAATCCAATCAAATGACTATCCAGCTGTCTAATATGTGCCAAAGGGTTGTGGAAGAATATGTGTGATTGCTAGAAAATTAGCTAACAAACACACATGAAATTCAAACATGTTGGGTCTTTTTCCCACATGTTCTTATCTGTGTTGGTGATTTCACCAAGTTCAGTTCATGTTACTGCACCAGGGGGGTGTTTCACAAAGATTTTTTAAAGTATGAATTTAATAGAGTTGCACTTAAATGTCTATTTGCATGCGGTATGAAAGGCATGACCACATTGGTCAGATCGTGCAAAGAGGATGCGTACTACTGCGTATTGATCAATTTGATTGCGCCTTGTATTTCAGATATGCGTCGGCATTTAAGTGCGATTTATGTCATACTTAAATCTTTGTGAAACACCCCCCAGATCTAAATCTCTGATGATAAAGTGCAGGTGCCGTGGCCGAGTGATCTAAGGCGCCTGGCTATCCATGGAAAATCTGGGGTTCGATCGCCGGCCGCGACACCTGCTCTTTTATCTTGCATTCAATTAAATGGAAATGCTATACGCATTATTGGTATTATTAGGTGTGCACTTGTTTGAAAAAAAAAAGATTTATATCTAAATAAATAGAGCAAAATTCACAGAGCAAAATGCTGAAAATTTGATTAAAATTGGAAAACAAATAGCAAAGTTATTGAATTTTAAAGTTTATCAATATTTGGTGAAAACAGTTATATGCACATCGTAATGAATATTCATTAGGTAGGCTGATGATGTCATATCCTCACTTTCCTTTTTCTTATGTTATTACATGAAATCATAATTGTTTCATTTTTTCATACATGTGTAACTTTAAATGATGTTTCTCCATTATAATGAAATAAGTTGCAGCAATAAATAACTAATGCACTTAATCAGATGTCAATCCAATGGTTTTAGTTCTTGGTAGACAAATTTTAAATAAACCTAATTTCATATAATAAAATTCAAAAGAACAAGTGGGGATATGACATCATCAGCCCATCTAATGAATATTCATGAAGACATGCCGAGAACTGTTTCACTGGAATAATTCAAATTTTTAAAATTCAATATCTTCGTTATTTGTTATCCGATTTTGATCAAATTTTCAGCATTTTGCTTTGTGAATTTTACTCTACTTAT
Organism: Lytechinus pictus; assembly: GCF_037042905.1. Classification (NCBI taxonomy): domain Eukaryota; kingdom Metazoa; phylum Echinodermata; class Echinoidea; order Temnopleuroida; family Toxopneustidae; genus Lytechinus; species Lytechinus pictus. The sequence goes on along the minus strand of NC_087254.1, from coordinate 15,433,911 downwards.
TGAGATATAAATATCTCCAGGCTAGACCATCCCTTTATTCTGATATTGAAGTATCCTTGTAGGATGATTCAAGCTTTTAGTATAGCAAAATGATACATTTGCTGTGTGACATTTTTCACAGTATATAATGCTTTTTTAAAAACATAATTACGTTTATTTTTTTGGTGTAGTTGGACAAACAATGGATCAAATGATAATATTAATGATAATGATATAATGATAGTAATGATGATGATAATGATGATGATGATAATGATGATGATGATGATATTGATAATGATGATGATGATGATGATATTGATATTGATATTGATGATGACGATGATGATGATGATGATGATTTGGTAATGATAATGAAAATGATAATGATAATTGATCATGTATTTATATATGGTATCTGCTATTGTTCCATTGTGAACTCACATTGTTAGTCTTCAGACTTTTTGATGAGTATTATAATAAAACCGAATTGAACTGAATTGAATTAAATGATTTTCAAATGTTATTTGTTATATGTAGGCCGCCTTTGATGCCAATATTGAGCTTGATTTAGTGGACTTTGAATTCCAAGAACACTCCATTGCTGGTGAGTTTCATTATTGTCAACTTTAAGAATTCATATTATCACCCAGAATGTTGGACATACAGTGTTTAATGTTAGAGCAAATATTTCTCTTAAAACCTGGGACACATTGAATATTTATACTAAAACATGGCCGTTAATTTTCTCATATCATTTCTGAGTTAATGATGTCTTTAATAAAAGAGCAAAATGTAAAAACTGCAGAAATTGCAAAAAAAAAAGATAATAATAAACAGTAATTATGATAAGTGGGAACTGAGTGTAGGTCTACTTTTAGATAAAGTTGCATATATTATGCAGCCGGGTAAAAATGAACACCATAAACATGTATTTCCTCTTCCTCCATATTTAATTATTCCAGTTGTCAATTGAAGAGTGTAGCAGTTGTGCTCCCTTTAAAGCAGATTATGAGTGTTTGTGGCAATTCATCTTATTCTGTTTTGTGTTTTGAAAAGTATTTATAAAGTACATATATATGATATCAAGAGGAATCTCTGATTTCATTGCCCTTTGGACTGTATGGGACTTGGAGAGCAAGAGATATAGAAACCATAGAGCAGGAGAGAATATAATCAATAGATACGGTTTGTGTGCATTAGAATGTATACTGGTTCAGAGGTAGAGATCATTGATCTTGAAACCCTGTTCCTGCATTCAAAAGCCGGTGACACGACATTTGCTCCTGCGACAATTGCCCTGGGCTCAATCTCATCCAAGATGTAGGGTTAGGGTTAGGTTTGCAACAGGGTTTTATGTTAAATTTAGGGTAGAATATAGTGTTAAACCCAGGGTTTTAAGTTGGTCATTTGTTTCGTGTGCGGAATTTAGAGCAGAGCAATTGTTGTCGTAGCAAATGTCATGGAACCCCAAAACTAAGCCTCTACGCTTTCATCCTTTGGTGTCTTGTCATTTAGCCGAGCTGCCAATTAGCAGGATTTTATACTATTTAGTAGGATTTTTAAAGGGAAAGTGACACTAAATAGGATTTGTACCCTAAAAGAGGATTTTTAAAACTTGTAAGAATGAAGATTTTTTTTTTTTTTTTCTTTTCAGAATTATAAAGAAAATTGCATTTTAGGCTTGAAAATAGGATAAAAAGAGAACAAAAATATGAGTTTTTCACAATTAGGGTTGTTAAGGTACAAATGTGAACTTGCCCCTTTTTGCCGTGGAGTAAACTAAAAGTTGTAAACCGAACAAAATGGCAGCCCCCACAGGAGTTATAAAGTAATAGCCCAATGGATTAAAGCATGGAAATTGAGAAATCCTGCTCGATACTAGTACTATTTTCATAGCTCTATTTGGTTGATGTAAGGTTTGGGAATATAGTATCATGTGAACGTGTTTAATATATACATGTAGATCTAGATAAGGAAAAACATGTCTTAAAGTGTTTGATATTCTCAGTCTTTGGTGACTTTGAATTTCTTAAAGATTTCATTATTTTTGCGGTCCACCAATCTGGAAGAAATCGCACCGGTGACGGATCGCATCGGTCGGTAACCGATGGACGGCCTGTTTCAACTCAGCCCTAGTAATGATTGTTTGTACACACAGCATTCAAAGATATTTGTTTCAACCAATACTATGCTACTGCCTGCTCTTCAGTCAGTTTGACTTTATTGTTGCTATTTTTCATGTCTGCCTTTTTTAATGCTTCACTTTGTTTTAAAAATTTATTGAATTTTTTATGTTTCCTTGAATATCAACTCAACAATTTTCTTCTCTGTTTTCTCTAGCTGTACTGAAGCTGTATTTGAGAGAACTTCCAGCTCCTTTATTGACCTTTAACCTTTATTCCGATTTCATTGAAGCGGGCAGGTAAGTGTTGTGTCATGTGATAAGGGGTTTCCTACAATGCATATCAGGGGCCTGTTTTCATAAACCTTGTTATGATTTAAAAAAATATGCTATAATAGTTTAAAGCTACTGAAATCCTTCAATTTAATTGGCTGATAATAAAGTTGTTGTTGAAATTATGCATTTGTTATTATAATAAGTCTTTTTGAAACAGGATTCTGTAGACAAACACTTTGTGGAAATGAAGATATATTGAATAAGAATGATGGAATATATTAAATGATGATGGACTACTTAACTGTTGCATGAAATGAATCATTAACAAAGTCTGTTTTGATAATTAGATTCTTGGAAATATGGTGATATATCAACTAAAATAACTTATAGGGCAAGCCTGTCTCAACAAGCAGTGGATTCGAATAATAAGAGGAAAAATCAGACAAACGTAACGCTGTTTTTTTTTTTAATCAGATGTAAAAGAAGAAAGTCATGAAATTAAAGGGTTATCCAATCCAAATAAAAACTTGTTTTTAGAGGGAAAAGAAAAATCATACTAGTTGATAAGTGAAAGTTTGAACAATATTGGACAAACAATAAAAAAAGTTATGAATTTTTTAAAGTTGTTAATATTGGTAATCATTATACCCATGGAGACTTCAATGGGCAGCATAGATTATGTCATAGTGATGTAGGGCAAGGACTACTCTTCCATATACTCCAATACATAAAATGGCTAAAATGTCTTCTTTTCTTTTAAGTTTTACTTCATATTGTATTTTTCTTTCATGAGGATATAAAACAATAAACTTCCTGGGTTATATTTAGATTACTGCCCCAGGGGAATGGGTACTTTATTAGGAGAACACCACAAATCCCTGATAATTAAGTACATGGCCTATGGGAAAGTCGTCCTTGCCCCTTGTTATGATTTACTTAGCCTGTTGCCAATTTGAAATATACATAGTCTTAGGGATCTCAATATTAAAGCAGCTATAACGTTCTTAATGCTTGTCTGATTTCCTTCAAACTTTCACCATTCTGTTTTATTTAATTTTCTCCTTTCCACATAGCATCTTATGACCAAGGCTGGATTCCCCCTTTAAAGTTTAGCTTCAAACTTTTTGCTAGGATCGACTTTCCCTTTCATGTTCCATAATCTCATTCTTTATTAGTGTTGCTATTGTTATTTAATCTAAATTATTTCATCTTCTTGTTCTTTTTTAGCGTCAAAGATCCAAACCTGAAGAAAGAGGCCTTGAAAAAGGTCGTCGAGAAACTCCCAAAATGCTACTATGATAATTTACGGTAATGAAAATTTAACTAACTTCAACTTGTCATTTTGTCGGCGGTCATCAGAATCGGACTTCGGTAATGCTGACTGCATTTTCAATACACGCGATCAGCAAACCTTTGTATCACTCTTTCACATGCAAAATCAATGCATGCAGCTGTTGTTTGCTGTTCTACAGTAGGCTTACAAGTTTCCAATGGGGTTTGTGCTTTTTATCACAAATTTGTAGGGCATTGTCTCAAAAATCCATACATATCTCAGAAACTTAAAGGACAAGTCCACCCCAACAAAAAATTGATTTAATTAAAAAGAGAAAAATCCAACAAGCATAACACTGAAAATTTCATCAAAATCGGATGTAAAATAAGAAAGTTATGACATTTTAAAGTTTCGCTTAATTTCACAAAACAGTTATATGCACATCCTGGTTGGTATGACTATGCAAATGAAGAGACTGATGACGTCATCCACTGACTATTTCTTTTGTATTTTATTATATGAAATATGAAATATTCAAATTTTCTCCTCATTGTCAAGTGAAACAGTGATGAATTCCTCCCTGAACATGTGCTATTAGCATGTGATATTAACAAACAAAAGAAATAGTGAGTGATGGACATCATCTACTGACTCATTTGCATGTCACTGAGTTGTGCATACAACTGTTTTGTGAAAAATAAGCAAAATTTCAAAATGCCATAACTTTCTTATTTTACATCCGATTTTGATGAAATTTTCAGTGTTATGCTAGTTTGATTTTTCTCTATTTATTCAAATCAACATTTTGCTGGGGTGGACTTGACCTTTAATAATTTGCTGCCTACAAATTAAACCTTATATATAACAGTAGGACCACTTCTTGTCAGCTAATCAAGGCCAAGTATATTATTGATATTGCCAGAACTGACATTTAGCTTGTGCTGGTTATTTTCATAGAATGTCTCCCAGTATTATTGTATTTCTTGGTTGTTTCTTAACCCCCTACAGGTATCTTTGTCGGTTCTTGAAGGTAGTAGCGGACAGGAGCGATAAGAACAAGATGAACTCGTCAAATCTTTCACTAGTAATAGCACCAAACATGCTCTGGTCTGAAAAGGACGATTTAGGGTGAGATAGATGAAGAAATTCTGCTGCCAGTGTTCTGAATACTATTATATTTCCTTCATACAATCATACTTGATTATCATAGTAATATAATGACTGGGTGTATCAAATTCAACATGCACTTTTGTCTTTTGCCTACAATATCTCTGAAGTTTTAACCTGGGCGCCGTAACTCAAAGATTAGCGATTAATCGCTAAATGAAATGACCAATCAAGATCATCGTTGCATGCGCATTTTGCTAAGTAGACTGACTATGAACCAATCTTAATTGTTCTTTGAAATTAGCGATCAATCGCTAACCTTTGTGTTACGGGACCCAGGTATGTCTACATAATTTGCAATGCAAAAGTGTAGAAAGAAGTGCTGTCTGATGTTTTAACTCGTGGTCCCAAGCCCAATTTTGTATGACTCAATACTCTGTCACTGGCAAGTATTGGTTAATTTTATCGTGCATTGATATTTGGTCTGCTGCTGACTTTTGTAACCATGGTGATTGTAACCATGGCAATAACTATTGATATCAGTGGATCATTATTTAATAGTAAGCCTTATGAAACATGGATCTGAAAGATGTCACTATTAGCAGTTGAAATGTGTTTACTGTGAAAGTTGTTAACCTATGAGTAGATTTCTAAATGATACAGCTTATGTAGTACTAGAAATAGGTGCTATAAGGACCACGTTACATAGAACATATTATATCCTACATAGAGTAAATCCTGTATAGTGATTGGTTCAAGTAGCATCATGTGACCTAATATATTTCAACTATGATGTTGCGTGACGTCAGACCTCTATATATTTTTGGATATATATCGAGGTCTGACGTCATTATTTCCCAAAACTGGATATCTAGCTAAACTCTCGGGCGAACCGGCCAGTGCGCTCTCTCTCTCGGGCAAGTCCAGCGATGCGTCGGCGCAGGCACTAATCTGCGTTCCGCTGAGCGCGGTGGCTCGGAGAAAAGTAGGTAATTCGACGCAAGTAACCGGACTTTGCAAGCTCAGCGCATAGACTTTGGTTATAAATTATTAAAAGTAGGATATAAAACAAATATATCAAGCGTTTCATTTGAAAGCATAGTGGGAATTATTAATCCTCGGTTGGACTGGCAGAATTACTAAATTTCCCTCGGGGCTTCGCCCCTCGGGAAAAATAGTCATTGCCAGACCAACCTCGGATAAATATAATTCCACTATACTTTCTCAAAGCCTGATATATTTGTTTTATTGTATATAAATTGTACAATCATTACTACATGTATTACTATTTTATTTGCTGTTATCATTTGTTTATGATCCTGAATATTGTCATCGTAAAGCACGTACAGAAATCGAATTCAATTAATCTATAGCTATTCTGAATCATTGTGCAACTATTTTTTAATCTATTTTTTCTTTTTTGTCATCTATATTCTTCATGAATCAGTTTGAAAGTAATTGATGGTTTTTCTTCTTTTTTTTGGTCATCTATTTTCTCTCCTTCCTTGCGCCTACCAGGACATCAATAGGAGCAGCGCCAGGCATCGTAGAGTCCTTCATCTCGCACGCAGAATGGTACTTTCCGGGAGGTAAGCATCTTGTTACTATGGTAACAAAGTGGTATATTTCAATCAATAATCAGACAATTATCCACTGATAGTTTTAGATAGGCAAGGGAATGTGAGGATTGATGTGTAATGTCACAGCTACTGTTTAAAAAAAAAAAATTTAAGCCTGTATTTCTCTTCGGGAAAATCACAATCATATTGATAGCGACGAAAAGGAGGCCATAATTTCTCCCACCTCTCTTTCCTATAAGATAGCTTAGCACAGTAATGGTTATAACTGGGAAAGTAGAAAAATAACAGTTAGAACGTAATCTGAAGTAATAACAAAAATATGCTAACTGCACATACATTTGAGGTCAAATGTTAACAAACATACATGTATATCTTTGTTTCATTTATCAAACTGTACAACAAAACTAAAGATCAATTTAAATTATGGTTAGGAAAGTTAGCAAAACGTGGTATCAAGATTAATTTCAATATCCCTAAAATATTTTGATTTTAGAAAAGAATCTCACTGATATAAAGTAAAGTCCAATGAAAGAGTACTATTAGTTCTTACATGTAGGTTCAATACCAACATTCTTTTGGTTTCCACAAATACCTTTTAAAGAGACTGTAGATTTTTAGTTTCTGGCAATGAGTATTTTTGTGTGTATGATGTCAACCTTTGACCTCATATGTACATGTATATAGTTCCACCAATCTACATTGAGTACTTAAGTAATTTTGGGAAAAACATATTTTAGGAGAAGCAAGAAATATGAGCCTTACTTCCCTATTATCTGTACCATGCACCCAATTGTACAGGTTTATTGATATATCTGTGCATGACATCCCAACTAAAGATCAACTATTGTTCTTAATGACTGTCCAAATTGCATTGTGGTGAGATTTATGCAGGCCCGACTCTCACTTTCCATCTATCAACAGTTTCTATTGCACTTATGTCTTTTATTTTAATGAAGATCATGTTCAGGCTCTTTTCGCGTGATAGATTGTTTTATGTACAGAAATGATGCATTGGTTCCAAGGGGGTTTAGATAGTGATTTTGATATTAATGTCTTCCTCTCAGACACAAGTCAAGATTTTTTTGCGGTATACCCTTCTATAATCCCTAATAGTGTAAGATAATACACGCTACTGTGCATCGTACTGTTTGTCCAGTCTGAATTTGAGCTCAGTTCCTGTTTCACAAGGTCTTAATCAAAATTTCAAAATCCATAAGTGTTGGAAATGACCAGTCTTAAGATTCATTAATTGCTTAATTCTGGCATAAATTGGAGTACTATACAGACCTCATTTAGACTACTAATGGCAAACGTATCCTGACAATTATTAAAGATACCAGTTTTAAGGATGCTTACAGATCCAATGTTGGTGCAATATTCTTTTGCTGTTGGCAAAGTAACAGCATTAGAAATGAAATTGTCTGAATATTACGTTAGTTTTTTTTTTATGCCAACTTGATTTTGGAAATCTTCCAAACTTTAATATTTACTGTCTGAACAATGCATCATTTCTCAAGCATGGCCAAATTAAAATGTCTTTCTTCAAGTGAATGTTTTTGATGATATATTGAATTATTTGGGAATGAATTGAATTTTATCTTTCTATTCACTTCCATCTACCATGTTAGCATGAATTTTGTCTTTTTAGTTGGTGTTAGAGGAAGGTCCATGCAGCTCTGCTATTATAAAAAGAAGCATTCGGAATGCATCTTGGAATATAGTTGAAAATGTTCTTGTTTTTCAAAGGGGATACAAGATAAATGGGGTATCCATAGCAATAAAATTTTGATTCGAAAAAAAAAAAATTGTCATTCAGTGTTTCACAAACCAGAAGTTCGCCAAATTTACTCCGAAGTTTGGAACAGTTGTAAGTTGTTCGCATGGAATGGAGTATAAGGATGCGAAAGGAGAATGTTTTTGTCAAAATTTTCACCCCTTTTAATTGAACATAAAAGTTTAATGAAAGGATGTTGAATTGTGCACAAATATTATTGAATATTTTTATTCATAGTGCATTCCAAATGCTTCTTTTTATAGTACTACATTGAAGTGGGCTGCCTTAATATTTGTTTATTTAGGAAAGGGGAATTGATTTGTGTTTTTTTTTCAGTAGAAGAGTTTTTTCTCTCCCTATTGGTATTGAACATACAGGATCAATCTTATCCCCATTTCACTCAGGAACATATGATATAACAATTGCACCAGAAAGCCCTGACCACGTGTGTGCATACATATGTTAGCTCTAAATCCTTTTCTGGAATTGGGCTATTAATATATTGCATACTTGCAACAAATACTGTATATAGCAGCAATATCACTCATTGCACAAATTGTAATCAATATTACTCATCAAAAATGTACCTCTGTCGTGACTTTTAAAAATCTTCTAAATTTTTTTAAATTTAATTCTTTATAGCTGTCTATGCGCCTTGAGCACTCTACAGAGTGGATTTGACGCTTTATAAGTCACATTATTATATATTTATTTTCAAAGAAGATTTAAGGAAAGCAAAAAATTTTTTTTTGTTCTTAACTATATGATATTAGGCCTTGCAAAATGCTTCAAACATTTTCTGTTAATGTTTCAATATTGTCAGTTTGGATGTGATTATATATTGTATGCACACAGTGACTTTGGCTCACTCAACAACATTTATACAGAGCACATCTGGTCATTTGACATTCATATATCTAAATGATCACAACAGATTAACAATCAACATTTAGCTGCCGTCAGTATTCCCAGAGGGACCGCGTGATCTACTCCTGACAATACCCATGAAGCAAAGAATTGTTGATCATGCCCCATTTGACTCAATATAACATAGACTGATCAGAAATAGCAAGTTCCAATGGGGCATAAAGTTTTCATTTAGGCCTGGTAAAATGATTGATTTGGGGGACCTTTATGAACAAACAATTCTACCTTTTCCATCGTCAGACGTGTGAAAGAAATTTGGGGAAAGAAAGTTTTCTACTTTACTTTGTAGCTACCATGGAATAGAACAAGCTCCCTTCTAGTGTAAGCTAGAAAACCAGAATAAGAAATGATTTTTATAGGGATGAAGGTGGCCACTATTCTATTATATAACCCCCCTCCCCACAGAGATGGATTTTCCGGTGCCATTACCGCCGACACCCTCACCGAAAACCAATTCGATACCAGACTCCAACTCGCTCTCGCCGAAGACTCCCGACGGGACCACGCCTTCTCCGGTATCCGCCTCCAATGCCACAACGACCCATTCCGTCCCTTCATCGCACCCTCCCCTAGGTCCCCCGCCCGGCCCCCCGCCGGGTCCCCCGCCCAACCCTCCTACCGCCATTCCACCCCCTCCCTCGCAGACTGCACCTTTGGTCACCATAGACGGCATCGGTCCACCTGAAAAGTAAGCATGATAGGGTCTTATTAACATATATCTCATGAATATGCATTAGTTATGGATGTTCATTTGCATATAGTGTTCATATCATTGCATGTGCATGTACAGATAAGGGTAGTTTTAGAGTAATTTTGAAGGCCATAGCTCTAGAAGAGTCCATAAACACTGTGACTTGTGTAGTTGCTCACATTTTGCAATTAATACTGATTAAGTCTTTATATACATGTTGGTACATGTACATTCTGCTTTCAGAGCGTGTTTTTTTTCTCTGTACATGTACTTCTCTATGTTCATAATGTAACCCCCCCCCCCCCTCTCCAACTCACAAAAAATGAAGGAATTCAGAATGAATGGTCATTTATTTATTCATCGCTATGATCGTTAAGAATGAAAATGTAAAATAAAACTCTTTACAGTCAGAAATGTGTGTCACACTCGCTGGAGCTTTCGAAATAGAACTATGCCTTCAAGAAACATCACATTTCATTTTTTTTTGTTCTTTACATTTTTACTGAGTGATAATTTGCACAATGCTGGCATGCATGTTGCCAATGCCTTTTCTAGTATTTAGTACCTTTCCCATGAATGGCCTGATACATGCGCAAACATTGTCATACATGTACTTCTTGAAGTTACTTTTGATGGGATTTAATTAATGTGTTTTTGTATTATTGGAATATTAATTTTTGAAATCCTCGTTCTTTTTTCATCTCCTTGAATATTTTGTGATGTTTTTTATTATTTTGCTTCTCTGTTTGTTGTGTCTTTGCTTTTGGTGGATTATTTGTTATTAATCAATTAATTATTATTATTTTTACTAATGAGAAACTATTGTTTTTGCAGTGTTCCTGTATTTAGGGCAAAATTTCCCTTCAAATGACCCCTTATCCATTGATGATGATGATGATGTTGTTGGTGATGATGATGATGGTGATGATGATGATGGTGATGATGAAGATGATGATGATGATAGATGATAATGATGGTGGTGGTGTTATTATGATATGATATTGATAATAAAAATACTACTACTACTAATGATCATAATGATAGTTGTGAGGATGATATTGATGATGATGATGATGATTTTGGCAATAGCAATAATTCCCATAATAGATTTAGTCCAACTTTTCAGTTTCAAGTTAAAAAGTCACAATAAGCACTATCATTGATTATCAAGACATAATGCGATTCCAAAATACAAACATGAAAAACAAATGAGTAAATACTCTTTATAAGAATTTTATATCACATATTTGAACGGCTTTGGCATTGTGTAGATGTGCACTCTTTAAAAGAAACTTTGAGAAGTAATTATGTATGAATTATGGATATAGTAATTTTGTTGTCTTTCCGGAGGCATTACAGTTTCTGGTCGTCCACTCGGAAGAGATTAGTGCTATGTAAACCCATATTCTAATCCCTTACTACCAGTGATTTAACTTCTCTCCTATCTACATGTAATAATGTTTACTTTATTATTTTATTCATTATATTCTGTATGTGTAATTACTTTGTCAGTAATATATTATCTGTCTCCTCTTGTTTTATCATTAAATGTTTTCTGTGGTTAGCTAGCATCATTCCGCTTCACATGTATATATCTGTCATTACAGCTGCCATGTTGTATTATAGCATTTAACATAAATACTCATAGGCTTAGCTTTAGTTATCTTGACATATAGCATAATACTGAATATAGATGTATTGAAATGCTTTTTATAGCAAACTTATAGTGATATGGCTTTTGTAATGCTTAGGAATTTCACCTAGATGTAAAATTGGCTCTAGTTAATGTGAATGGCATGTTTGGGGGGACTTGCAAAGTTGATGATAATATTCTAGATAAATGATCTAATCTTTTTCAAAAACTTTTTGAACAATGTTTTGAAAAGTATATTCAATCTTTTTATCATTAAATATTCTAAGTTTGACTGACAACATTGTGCACATGATATTCAATCATGATATTGGGTCATGTCTTGATGTAATGCAAATATTGTTTACAAAAACAAAGAAAGAATTTTCAAGAAATTTTCCTGTTGGGGATTTAAGACAGGTTCTTATTTTAAAACCCTTTTTCCTAATTATAGATTGATAAACTCTAAATTAAAACCTATCATATTACATTTTCACAATTTTTTTTCATGAACCAATAAGGTACTGTATTATGGACAAGCAAAGAAAAAAAGATTTACGAAAAAGAACTGAACTGAACTGAATTTATTTCCAAATAATGTCAAAATACATTGATACAGAGTAAATTGACATATATACTTCATTGGTAAAAGGAATCCACATAAATAGAAATGTGTATCTGTTAGCATATCAGAAGTACAGATTCAGAATGTTAATAAAGTACATGTAATAGATTTCACCTATATAGTGACCATTGCACTGTTGTGTAAAATGAAAATATTGTTATTGTGGAAAAAGTCCTGAGTTTACTACATATATATTGGTATTTCTCAGCATTTTCCCAAAATCATATGAAGTGGAATGATGTGTCTTTTTTTCTAACCACTGTTTTTATTTAGCGTATTTTTTTTCCTTCCTTATTTCTTTCTCTTATATTTCCTCTGAACCCTCCATCTCCTCTTCATGCTTCCGTTTTGCATTGGCTTCTTATTTTTCACCCCCCCCCCTGTCAAAACTAGGGGGAAAATCTATTCTCAATTCTCAAATTTGGCAGTCCCTTTTTTACATTTCATTTACCATGTGTTTATCTTTATGTTTGATTCTTTTGGTCTTATTTTACTTTCTTTCTTTAATGCAACTTCTGTCCCCCCCCATCTCTCTTCTCATTTTCTCCCTCTTATTTTCTCTGTCTCCTTAATATTTCTGCCTTCCCACTCTCTCTCACATCTTCCTATTTTCCTTTAATACTACATGTACATTATATCTCTTATCGCTATTAGATGTACCTATTTTTGTCTCGCCTGCATAGCATAAGCGCGACAGAGGCGTGGCTTTGCAGACAGCCGCATCGTCAACATCAAATCTCAACCAGTGTTGAGTTTTTTAAATGTCATCATAGCTTTGAAGGTATTAGGACTTACAAAACTTCAGATACAGTCAGGTGTTACTTGTAATTTGGGAAGAGTTTCAGGTCACATGATCAAGGTCAATTAAGGTCATTCTCAGAATGGACTTTGACTACGGTATGGTATCAGTATTAACAAAAATTACCAAGGTAAAGATTTTGACTTTTCAAGATTTATTTTAAAAGCCATTGTCCTTTGCAATGGCAATCAAGTATTGCCAAAATTTATTAATCAAATTTTGGATTAGAGGTAATGGTCTAGGGCCAATTTGGGGTCAACAAAATTGTACAAAATTAAAATCCTTGTATCAATCCAAAGATTGATATTTTGAATGTTCAAGATGATTTTGAATCCTCAGTCTTTATTCTGCTAAACTTTGATATAATGTTTATTTAGTTTCATCATTTATACAAGTGTAATGTTAGGTAGCTAGGTCAAGATCAAGATCAAATATTTCAGATCACATTACTTTAATAAAATTTAAGTTTTTGCTCATTATCTCTAATCTAATTAAATGAAATCTGTGTGAGGTGTTTATTAAATTTCAGAAATGATATAATAATTGAATAACATTTTTTGTCAAGGTCAACAAACTTTGGTTTTTATTTACAAACGTTTTTTTTATATAATGTTGCAAAATTACTGATCTAAATTGCTTTTCATGTTCCATGAGGCTATTATATAAGGAGGATCAAGTATCAGCTTTTATCTCAGCATTCAGGTAATTGAATCAAGGTCAAAGGTCATTTTAAATCAAAGACTTGGATGAAAATTAATATTTTGTCATAGTTTTGTAAGTAAATGGTAATTTCTATTCATGTCCCTATTCCTTGAACCTTGTTTATAAAAAAAAAAAATATGATGTAGTCTGTAAGCACCAGCATTTGAAATACATGAGAGCGACAGGTGATTTTGCCCTCGTGACAGCCCCAATTGCCCCTAAAATTACCCCAAAATGCATGCCCTGCCCATGTCTTTCTAGAGTCACCCCAAGATCTGTCACAAACAATATTCTAAAAAATCAATATTCTAATTGTGGCAGAAGAATAATGTTTGCTTTTACTCCACAATTACTTATAGCCCTTAAAAAGTAGCCCCCAAAATTCTCCAATGTGTGGAAAAGAAAATTAGCCCCTAAGATAATGATTATTTCTTATTTGGGTAAGCACAGACTTATGTTTAACACTTTAACCAACTAATAAGCCTGTTCACGGTTGTAAACTGGGCACGAGCAGAAAAAGGTCATTTGAGATAAACCATGAAGGTGGCTTTCAAATTCACTGACATAGGCATTTGCGATTTGATGATTATTCATGTATTCCTTTCAAAATATTCATTTTATCACATCCAAGCAGAAGAGTAATAAATATAGCCTTCATAATCACTGGTATTTGACAGAAGCCTAAACAATAGTCAAATGTGCCAAAGGCAGACAATAAAACAGATTTCCAAACTTTATCCCTGATGTACTACTATTCTAGTCACCTTGTCTATACAATGCCTTTTGTTCTTAGAATTTCAATACTCTACCGTAAAGCTTACGCAACATCTACATTTGAAAATGATAGTGCTTATCCTAATGAAAAATCACAAAGGTCATTTGAGAAAAGTTGATCATGAGCTAACCGTGAACTGGCTTATTATACCATATTAAGAGTGATTATTAGATGCCAAACTCTCTGTCTCTGAAAGCCAGCCATAGTACATAGAGAATCTAGTCTCACTACTGCAGACTGCACATTATGCACTATGCAAAAACCAAGGGTCTGTGTTTACAGACTAGCTAGCATGCATAGTGATGATAATAACTAAACTCACTTATATAGCGCTTAACTTATTTTATCAAAAGGCTCTAAGCGCACTTCAGTAATACAGCATATATGCAGGCGAGACTGCCAGAGACGTTGCATCAGTTCTTTTTTTCTGTCTCTATTTTAGTTTGGCATGGAATCGATCCCTTGTCTTTAACCTGCACCTAATTTTGAATAACCCCAACCTATTTGTGCCACTCCCAGTAGCCACAGCCCCGCCGGTCACAACCAACCTGGAGTCAACTTCACCAAACGAAGAGCACCTCTGCCACCACCACCGCCTAAGCCCCCCAAGGGTGACCGTCCGCCCTCCTCCAGCACCCCTAAGAGTCCAGTCTACCCACCCCCTCGCCCACCGCCCAAAACCAACTCACTCTAGGACCACTAGCCGTCCGTAGTGCCTCCTTGTAGCGATGCATGCAGCATGTCCATTATTTAGGTACATAAATGCATTTTGTTCTCGTAGATTTATCACGGAAGAATTTATCCCACCCGCTCTCCACACACGATGATCAAAATCAAGCGCATCTCATGGCCAAACTTTACACAAAAGTAACCATTCCATCACTGCCATTGCAATCACAGAGCTACAAGAAAAAATGTGAAAATCTTTTTTTTTTCCTTTACATTGGTATGATAGATCATTTTGTAACCGAGTTTTATTTTATAAACGATCTTTTCATCCTTGCGGAACTTCTTTGTAATTTTCAAAACAACATGTTAATGCACATTTTTTACTTGTTTATTATATAAAAAAGAGAGTGATTCTTGCAGTTAATCCAACAATTTTTTTTAATTTGAATTGCATGTTTCTACAGTGCGTCCCAAAAAAAACTATACACTTTTGAAATGGCTGCCAAATAAAAAGTATATCACTTTGGGGGGAAAGACTTATACATATGGAAAGCCGATAAAGTCATCTTTCAAATGACACCAAAATGTTGGAAAACTATTCATGCTTGAGTGAGCACTACCCGCTTAAACAAAGGGTATGGAAATTAGGGTGGGCAGGAATTAGCCTTTCGGTTTCTTCCAGTTTTTGAGAGGCGAGTCCCTTGGAACTTGCAAACTTGAGGGTGTTCTGATGAATTGATGGTCATTCATTATCAATTTAAATTGTTAGAGCAAATTTCATGAATTATCAAATTGAAATTCCATGCATGAGTGAGCATGAATTGCAATCTTTAGTGAAGCATTTTAACTTACAATGTGGGTCTCAGCAGTGTGTTCATTGGAGTCAGGAGAATAGGGGTAAGAAATGACTTCAGTGTGTGAAGTAAGCTGATGGGAAAAGGGTCAACAGAACGTTTAGCCTCCCTCCTACAGGTCCGTCCCTCCCCCCTCCTGTTGAGATTGAGACTGATTGCTATTACATGTACGCATTAAGTGCAAAGCGGACTGTCAATTTGATAATAAATTCTGAAAATTAGATCATCAACTTTTATCTATCAATCATTCAATCAACAATCTGTTAGTAAATAAACTCAATCAATGTCATCAATCAAATATTCACCTTTTTCAATAAATTATCAATCAAACATTCAACTTTTTCAATAAATGATTTCATAAATTATCATAATTAGTCAAGTTCTTAATAAATCATTCAATGGAAAAGAAAGACCCATCAACCATCAGTCACTTGGCATTTTAAGTTTTAGATACCAACCAAGAGAAAGAAAGGGGTGGAGGGCGGGGTGAGTACATGACATGTAATTTGTAAGAGAACACAAAGAAGAATGCCCCTTTAACCCAGTCTTACCCTATCTCATCCCCTTGCATGTAACAGGTACCATCACATTACTCTGACTCTCACAAGCACACTTGCTAAGATCCACATAATAAACGAAAAATGCTACACTAAAATTACAATTCCTGTTTACTCATGCATTACATTTCAATTTAGTAACTCGTGAAATTTGCTTAAGAAACCAAAACGGATCTCCATTTATCAGTAATTTAGCATAACACCCTTAACTTTGCAAGTTCCAAAGGACTCACCTAAAAAAAAATGGAATTAAGGCTAATTCCTGCTCACCCTAGCAAAGGCTAGTCTCTCAGGAGGGGTGAAAGGGGTAGAGAGAGAGAGGGAGAGAGGGGGGGGGGGGTTAAGTGTTCTGTTGACCCATATCCCGTCAACCTACTTCCCCCACCTAAGTCCTATCCCTATTCTGACTTCCATGAACACATTGCTGAGATCCACTTAAAAAGTGAAAAATTGTATTTCATGTTCACTCATACATTAAATTTCAATTTAATAATTCTTAAAATTTGCTCTAAAAACCTAAATTGATAATGCTTGATCATTGATTTATCAAAACATCATCAACTTTGCAAGTTCCAAGGGACTCGCATCTCAAAAACTGAAAGAAATTGGAAGGCTAATTCCTGCCCACCCTAATTTTCATACCCTTTGTTTTAGTGGGCAGTGCTCGCTCAATCATGAATAGTTTTCCAACTTTTTGGTGTCATTTTAAAGTTGACTTTATTGGCTTCCATGTATGTAAGTGTTTTCCCCCAAAGTGATATATTTTTTATTTGGCAGCCATTTCAAAAGTGTATAGTTTTTTTTGGGACGCACTGTATAAAGATTTAAATCATATTATTAAGACATATATTGTGTAAATATATGTGTGTCTCTGACTGTGGCAAGTCCAACATCAGAAAAAAGATTCCTTGTTACAAAGCAATGTGATAATGCTGGATGAAGAACAAATTGGAAAACAAAAATCTGTATACAAAATTATCTGACTCTCTCTGTCCTATGAACTTTTGTGTTACCATGATCATCTTGGGGGAAAATCCATGATGAAGTACTTTCAAGAAATCCTAACATATTTTTTTTCTTCAATTTTTTATGAATATTCAAATTAGAGATGCAAAGAGTCAACTGATATGGATTAAAATTATCATTATAAAAGTGTAAATATGCATTAACAATGGCATTTTATTTGGGTATTGTAGTATGAAAATCAAGTTTGCATAGAATTTTTAAGAATTCTGTGTGATTTGTTGGAGCAGGTGGGATATTTTTTTTCCTTAATAACCTGATATAAATTTGAATGAACAGCTATAGTGATTGTGAAACCGTAAATTAAACGGGGAGGGGGAATTTCAGATCTTGTGGGGTGAAAATCAAAGTTTGTCCCAACCACCAAGGGACTTTATAGGAACTTATTTTGGAAATAGTTCGATGAAGAAGATATTTAGTGTTTAGATCCAGACTTGAGGCACAGAAGTTTGAAAATCAATTTTTTCAAGATGATCGAAGCACAGAATGGACAAATAAGTGGTTACGATGAGCATGACAAAGAATGAATGGTGCATCATGTATCCATTTCACAAGGCATGGTGGGATATAATGTACTCTTCATTTCATTTAATGTTTGTGTTATCATCTCTCTCTATTTGTCCGTGTATCTCTCCCCCTCTCTCTCACTTACTCTCCCACTCTCTATCTGTCTGTGGGTGTGATCAATGTCGATTTTCAAATTTAAACAGCAACATGAATCATGATTGAAAACGCAATAGAGAAAACACAGAACGCAGACAGGATCAGCAGTGCACCGTTTAGTTTCGGAAAAGTAAATATCAAAGCTAATGATATGTCAATCGTCTTTAAATTTCCCTCTCTTCTTAGTGCAGCTTACTGCATCAGAACAAAGATCAATTCTGGCATGTGCTTGTTTGGCTTCCACTGCGAGAGCAAATTAAAAGATGTTTTGAAACTCAATCGTGTTCAGCGTCGCATTTTGTTGCATTCGCGATGCCGAAGGTCGTAAAATCCAAACACAACTTTATTGGTGTTTAAATTTTCTTCCGAAATGCCATCTGAAAGATGTTTACTTTTACAACCAGGAATGGGGGACGTTTAACACACCCTTTGTTTCTCATTATATCTGCTTTTGAAAATGGATTTTGAATCGAGATTCATGTTGCTTTTATAAATTTGAAAATTGACATTGAATACAACCCGTATCTATCCTGTTCTCCTTTGCTCTCAGTCTTTCCATACTATATCCTTGTCTTTACCGTTCTTTCTTTCAGATGATCTTTTTTTTCTAGCTTTCCCTGCCTCATTTCACCATTTCTAAAGCAGTTGTCTTTCTCTTCATTTTCCTTTCTGCCCCCCCCCCCCCCCCCCCGGCCCTCTCAAATTTATTTCCCCTCTCTCCAGCTCTTTCACACTGCATATCTGTCTCTTTCTCTTTATACATCTTTCCTTGACATATTCAAACACTATCTTTACAATCTATATTTGTGATAGTCAAATTTTTAGCATTTTGGGAAGTCATATCTCATATGGTCATATTTATATGCTTATGGTGCTGGGAATGATATAGAGATTGCAATGGGGGCCCATATTGCATCATGCCAGGTACTGTATTAAATTTTTTCAATAATCACAATTGCAAAAAATCATCTTCAACATGTATACACATACATGTACATACATAAGTGAAGTGGATTAGTCTGCGGACTTTGAAACAGAGGTTCATGGGTTCATATCCCAGCCATGGCGTAATTTCCTTCAGCAAGAAATTGGTCCAAATTATGTTGGGCTAAACCCAGTTGAGGTAGTTGAGGTATACCTGGCAAGAATTTATTTCTTTAATTTTGCAATGTAGAAGGTTACCCGGGCTATCAATGTTTTAGCTTCTTTTGGAAGCGCCTAGAAATAAAATGGTACATAATACTCACTGTACATGAACTAAATGTTTATTATTTTCGTTATACATTTATAGAAGCTCCTCCCTTGTTTTAATACCTATCCTATTCTTGGAGAAGGCACAATGTAATCAGAGTATATAACATTTCACCTTTGCTTTTTAAAATCAAATATTTGGTTTCCAAAATGAATCATAGAAATATAGACCAGGTGGCCATTGCAGAAAGAAATGTGTTTAAACACAAATTAGAAAAATCATACACAAAGTCTTAAATGCACGGTTCTGATTAGTTAAAATTAAATTGTGTGTTTTCAATGTGCCCTCAGTCATTTATTCATCAAGTTTTTTTTTTTTGTGATAATCTGTCATTCTCTGATGATGATAGTAAATTCCTTGATTAGCTTGAAAGGTTGGTTGCCATGTATCACCCTAGTCTATATAATGCCAGTTTACAATGTTTATGAAATTAATCGCCAGCAGGATATTTGAGAAAAAAGGAGAGTTTTTTCAATTCAATTTTTTTCGTAAGCCAAGAATGGGATACTGGCCTTACTGTTCAAGTACAAGTGTACATGTAGGCCTGGAGGGTGTTTCATAAAGCTGTTCGTAAGTTAAGAGCGACTTTAAGAATGACTAGTGATCCTTTCTTGTGGTAAATGATATATTCAGTGGCGATGATTAAGCGCGTAAGAAAGGTTCACCAGTCGTTCTTAAAGTCGCTCTTAACTTACGAACAGCTTTATGAAACGGCCCCCAGGTACTAGTAGTACAAGCAATTTAGGAATTGGATTCAGTCCTCAAAACATACCCAAGTAACTTCCACTAGTCCCACATAGACCATATTTCTGGACGTCATTCTTTCAAGAGTAGTATTGATTCAGTGTCTACCTAACCTATGGATAGGCAGCAATGCCATAATTCATCATCTCGAATGTGTGTACAGGCAGAGTAGTCTGCACCTATGCATCTCATGCTACATATTATGTGTACACATTGAAGGTGTCAAATTATGGCAGTCTTGGCCTGCTATACAATCAGTTATAACACTATCAAATAGGGTCTTGAATTTTCACAAATGAAATTTTACAAAACATTTTAAAGTTAGATACATGCATTTAAATGAAAGGATTGGTCCTTTTTAGCATTGATTTGAGCTGTCCTTGAATCACCCCCATGTTATCCTTGTGATGTGAATGCAGAATGTCATATAGAATGGGTTTGAATTGACAGTATACAACGTGTAACCCAACCATGCTAAGGGCGTAGGCTGGTTTGAGCATGGGGAGGTGGAAGTAAAGTAGTATCGGGGGGGGGTGCACATTTTGGGGAGGTGGAACTCAAGTTTGGAAAATAGGCTGTTGAAAGCTGAAGAAGTGGTACAAATTTTGTTTTGCTTACCAGTGTCGGAAGTCCTCTGCCTCAGAGGGAGGGTGCACCCCCCAGCCTATGCCCTTGCATACATTTTGAAACAACCCCCCCCCCTGAATAGTCCCTTTATCTCTATTCCTATCTTTATTCTTATTTTTCCCATTTTATGATTTCATCATATTTCATTGTTCATGATGTTCAATGTGATCATTTTCACGTCACCTGCATTTATTGCTGTCGCATCTTTGCACGGATGAGTTTTTGTTTCATTCTGTTCCTATTCACAATTTTCCATGCTTGGTGTTAATGTTTTTATTCCATGTTTTATTATTCATAATTCATGATATAATTTTTACATTCAAATGCACTAAAAACGTCATTAATTTCTTTTTATTTTGTCATGGATCACAGTAGTTTTGGTTCTGCTTTCAAGTTTGGTTACATAGCAATGTAGAGATTCTTTTATTAAAGCAATAGATTGGTTTCATTGAGCAATGTCTTTTCATTTCTTTGCCATTGTGTTGTAATACTTATTCATATAAACTGCAAAAGTTGAGCCAGTGATAGTAGTTATGTGCTGTTACGAATATGATATTCAATTGGTTTCTTTTTCCTTTCTTATTTTCTTCCTTTTGTTCTTTAAAAAAATTGGTATTTTGCTCATTCATGTAATTTCATTTCTCATCCAGTCTTGCATATCTTTTGGTGTTGTTTTTATCTTGTTCGTTTTTTTTTTTTCTGTCAAGTTTCAAACGTATGTGCCTTTGGTCTGGGTTTTACTTGTTATGTGATGTTGATGTGATATTGTTTTCTTTCAATGCATTTTGTTATAAACCATGATGTGTCTCTTTCTTAAAAATCATGCATTTTGATGAGCGACTAGTTAATATTTATGTGCAAAATGCTGAATTGACAAAAAAGTTAATGATTAGCACTACTATGTAAATTAACTTGTAATTTTTGTGATTATTATTTTTTTTTGCCAGACCCATCAGAAACTCTACACTTCCTAGGAAGTCAGTAAAGAGAGCCCACGCCCCTCCCCCACCCGTCAGTGTATCGCCGAGCCCTTCACCGACAAATAGCTTGACGCGGAATACCCAGCCTCCGGGAGCGCAGACGTCCAATCAGAACACTCAAAACAATCATAGCAGTCCCGAGTTAACAAGGAAAGGAAGCGAGTCCAACCCGCTTACAACAAATGGCTCAATATCCAAGCCGGAACGCCCTCCCGATAAGCCCCCCGTCGCGGGGAAGCCTCCTAAGGTCGACAAACCGGTCATTGCAGGGAAGCCCACCATCGCCGACAAACCGCCCATCACCGAAAAACCCACCAAGCCCGATAAACCCATAGTTGCAGTACCTAGTCCTACCAAGGAGCGTCCAGGCTCGGGGCGGGATAGTGTCGACGGGACTGTCCTGTTGCCGAATCCCCCTTCGCCGAACAGCAAACCTAAATCAGCAGCGATACAAAGACCTACCATGCTCCCCCCTCCCCCGCCTCCTACCCCCAAGACAGCAGATACAAAGGACGGTGTGAAAAACCAAAATAGTTTTGATACGGACTTGTGACATGGGCAAGCCGAAATGTAGCTGTTTTAGAGATGACTTTGAGATACCTTTCTGTTTCCTGCAGCATACGTCACTTCATTTATAGCCAAATTACGTCTAGCCATGATATAGTTGTATTGACAACCACGGATAGATACAGATTCTAACTGCTCTGTTTATTTTGTGTGTAAAGCATCCGCTCTTCTTATTTCAAGATACTTTCTTGAGACTACACAATCTATATAAAATGTTACGTAATTTTTCCAATTTATATACAATGTATTTTCATACCATGTCCGCGGGTACTTCTCCTGGGAGCAAACAGCGGCCATCTTGTGCAAATCACTTCGATTGAGCAATCTTTCTTCTGCTTGTGTACACCATGGAATCTCGTCTGAAGGCTTATAGTTGATGAATATACTATGTGTACAGAAATATGAAACTATATCTTTTTTGAGATCAAATATTGTTGTTCATGTTACATGTATATGAAATATTTATTGATATTGATGTTGGGCCATGCTGCATATATTTCTGTTTTGATAATTATTGCATAGTTTTTTTGTTGTTGAATCATATTTGAGAGTCTACAGGGTTAGAGTGAGATGATATTTTATGACTGGTCAATTTATTTGCATGTCATTTTCCTTTACCCCCTGTTTCCCCTCCCTACAAACATGTACCATTTTATGAAATAGAGGAAGCTCTGATTTCTTCAAATTAATTTTCTTCATTCATAAAAGATATCAATTATGTACAACACTGTAAAAGATGACAAATTCTGTAACTGAGTTTTTCACAGATGAGAGCAGTAATATAATCTTAAGCCAAAAAAAAATTATTTAGCTATAACCTGACTGACTCTTTGCAAACCTGCAGACTTTTAATTTTTCATTCAAATATGATATAAAAAATATGCCAACTGACCCTAACTTTCATTGTTTTGTCTGATATATTTTTAAATGGCGAATGACGCAGAAGATCATCATCCATTGCCGCAAACAGACAAAGTTTTTAGGCCTTATCTTTTTTTATGTAGTTCTGTAAGGAGGGAGAACTGTTTTCTTGATGAAACGTCTCATCAAATTGGCAATAATTATCTCTATATGTGTAGTGCAGCATGGCCTTTCCCATCATTTTTGTATTTTAGAATATTGAACATTTTCAAGGTCCATATCGAGCACATACCTGATTTTCCACGCTCTGACAGAAAAGAATGAGTGTTGTTTCCATAGTGTTCTACCAAAAACTTGAAGGGTATTTTGTTTTATTTTTGCTTCTGTGAAAAAGTTAAAGCGAAGAATTTTGTGTATTATTTTCTACCTTGCGCAAGTTGCAATACACGGCAGAGGCAAATGATGCAGAAATGATCCTATTTTAATAACCCTAATGTATTGCTTGTCTATGAATACCTTTTAAATCAAAATTTTACTCTGTCTGGATAAATAAAGTGCGATCAGAAATGCAAATTATCAACGTTCTCACACACACGAGCAGAGGTCTCCTTTTACTGGCATGAAATAAATTTAGGGAAATACTGGACCCTTGTCCCTGCCGATAAAAGTCAGATAAAAACTGAAGGATGATTCATAAAGCTGTTTGTAAAGATATGCATATTACATTATTTGCTAATGTAAAAGTCCAGTTCAAGTAGGTGGTATTTTACACGAAGATTGTAGTGTTAACTTAATATTTTCTGTGAATGAAATAAAAGGAAAAAAAAAGATTTTGAACAATTTTGAATGAACTAGCAAAAATTTATCAACACTTATTTAATTTATCAGAAGTATGAATTATGAGAAAAAGCTTTGGACTTGCACTTTGACTCTTCTTAGTCTAGTCATTTGTAAGATTATGTATAACTAAAAAAAACAGCTTTATGAATCAAGCTCATGAATCATAAGATGTTTCCAATTTTAAATTAACTTTTCCTTTCCAATCAAAGGCAAACAAAACTTCACATGATGAATACCATAGTTTAGTTATCCTAGGGTTAACTTCGTTACACTTTTATGGAGTGCCAGTTGTTAATCTATTTGCCAAGTAAAGATTTTTCCCATTCTACGGGAAAAAGTTGTCCAAAAAACTAATTGTGACGGGAAATGGGAAGTACTAGAAAATGCCAAAATATAATGAATTTGAACAGTGAATCGATAAATACATCTTTGCCACGAAGATGGAAGAAATATGAAGCCCGGCATTCCATAGAAGTGTGGTTTAAACTTCTAGTTTGTACGAGGATTAAACCGAGGATTAAACCGAGGTGTGATTAACAGAACACCTCCCAATGACTTTTGCAATATCAGTTTAAAGTGCTTTGGTTTCCATGGGGGACATAACATCAAAAGGTCATTTATACCAAGGCTTCCTGCAATGCATGTAATGGGAATATCTTGCTTTTACTGAAAAAAAAATGAAATTGAAAGATTAGAGATGCAGCACATGTACAGGGCATTTTTCAAGGAATCTTTATCACCCACCTACCAAAATTGATTTGAACAAAAAATGTTGTAGTGGTCTAGATTGTATGAATTCCATTGTATTGAAAATCCTTCTTTTTTACTTTTAAACTAAAGATAAGCATATTTTTGCAATCACCATGCAGACGCTTTCTACACCGCACCAATTCCTTTGAAAATGCAAGTCATATCACGATAGACAGCGGATAGGATTCGAACCGGATGAAAAATTGCAAATATGTTATTTGTACAGAGTCTAGGGTGACACTGCTTTTGTGATTCACTGATTTTCGACAAATGCTCTTTTGTCTTTGAAGGGCATTTGACCAAATCTGACCACCCACCCCAAAACCAACAATAAGTCGCCCAAAATGAATTTTGAGATTTTTATTGAGTTTGAAGAAGCGCATCCTAAGCTTTAAAATGATATATGATTTGTCAAATTTGATCAACAATAACTCAAATACTTGATTGAATGCAGAGAAACAAAGCAAGAGCTTCAGAAAATAAAGGAGAAAATAACATTTGAAGTTTGTGTTCACTCAAGCATGAGATGTGCGCACTGTGCAATTTCGATGAAACTTCCAAGCATTCCGCATAACCTTTTGTCAGAGAAACTCTTGTATCTTCTTGTTCTGTATTCAACTTTACAACTCTAAATTTTTACAGTATAAAGATGAAGAAATGCTTCTTCAGACAAGCTAAGTTTTGAATTTTGGCTTTTTGAAGACCAATTTACTATGTTGGCTATAAACAGAGAATGTTCCCGACTTATTGGTGGTTTTGGGGTGGTTGGTCACAAACATTTTCTGCATTGTAGAAAGCCTCTGCACAGTGATTGTGAAAATTCCCTATTAGGTGGATACAGACATTGATATTTTTCATAACACCCCCATTACAAAAGTGGCACATTCCTAGCAGGATAATTGGGGATCGGGAAGTTTGGTACTCATGTAGGTGTTGGTGTCGAAAATGTGAATCTGGCCGCTGAAATAAGCTTCAGTACCAAATTTGGGTGTTAATAATCAAACCATACATTATTGAAAGCTAAGCACTGAGTGACATCAATCCCTAACACCAAACTCACTTCAATTTGAGTGTTGTGTGTGGTGTTGAAACACCAACCTCACTTCAAGTTGAGTGTTGTGTGTGATGTTCAAACACCAAAATCACTTCAAGTTGAGTGTTGTGTGCAGTGTTGAAACACCAAACTCACTTCATGTTAAGTGTTATGTGTGGTATTTAAACACCAAACTCGCTACAAGTTGAGTGTTGTGTTGAAACACCAAATTCACTTCAATTTTAATGTTGTGTGTGGTGTTGAAACACTAAACTCCAAGTTGAGTGTTGTGTGTGATGTTCAAATACCAGTCTCACTTCAAGTTGAGTGTTGTGTGTGGTGTTGAAGCACCAAACTCACTTCATGTTAAGTGTTATGTGTGGTATTTAAACACCACACTCGCTACAAGTTGAGTGTTGTGTTGAAACACCAAATTCACTTCAATTTTAGTGTTGTGTGTGGTGTTGAAACACTAAACTCACTTCAAGTTGGGTGTTATGTGTGATGTTGCAACACCAAGAACATCTCTCTACACTAAAGTGGAAATCAATGAAAATTAGTAATGGCCAAGTTTTGTGCATTCCATTCTATCTAGCATGCACTGTAGAAAAACTCCACTATCTGTAATGACAAGTGTTTTCTATAAAAGATCTTTAAAAAAGTCTCTGTTGGGTACAATCATAAGGGCCCATATTCTAAAAAGAGGTGTCAATTGTGGTACAAAACCATGGAATGCAAACTTTGTGTATATAATTACACTTATTTCATTGCGTACACTAAGAAAAATTTGATAATAATTGCGCGCTATGGCAAAGCGTGCCTCATTAAAGCGGGATGAAACGAACTCTGCATACTCAATGGTTTTGTACCATCAAATTGAAACCTCTTTTGAGAATCTCGGCCCCTGTGGGTCTATTCGATTGTTACATGTGTATGTGATTTATAAAATGTTTTGATATTAGGATGTAGAAGAGAAGGCTGGCTGGTACCATGCAATAATCCTGTTTTCTATGAAAACCAGAGAATTCTTTGCGATTAATTTCATGTAATTTAAATGCTTTTTCTCTCATACGTATATGTATAGATAAACCCCTCTCATATCAACTTAAAATGAATCCCTAAAATGTGTTTTTCCCCCAATCTCACTAAAGCTTTAATATTGTTGTGTATATTTTCCTGACAAATCATTGCCATGTACATGTATCAACAGACTGATATTTGTTTACTTGTGTTTTGTTTTTATTATTACATTTTTTCCAAGATTAAGCAAAGAGATAATAATATTGTTAAGTTTGCTTACCTGTGTGTATTTATATTCCAAATGGTCCAATAGAGAATCCATGTTTTTAAAGGTTGTTTCAATTATTTGTCTGGGTAAAGATCATAAGGTGGTTACCTATCAGGGAGAAAAGGTTACACGGGGCTCAAGAGCCTTGGAAAGTCCACAATCACTGCAATGTTCATGCCAATCAGAATTTACAGATTTACAGAAAATGAACAATTTATTTTTTGCCTGCTACCTAAGATACTCTAATATCTCATCCAGTGTAATGCTAACATTGTTTTCACCTCATATCCCGTTCATAATGTATACTGTATACACGGCAACAGAGGTCATTCAGTAATTTGAAATTTTACAGTTGGTTTTAGCACTGGTATAGATGGGGGGGGGGGGGTGGCGCATGGAACTTTGGAAGTGAGGATGCTGGGTTGATGAAGCACCCCCAAGATATATTTTTGGTTGTCAAATTAATTGCTTTCATAATCATCTTCATTTGGAAGTAAAACATTATTTTTTCTTTTACCTTTTTGGGGGAAGTCAAATTTAAATGGGGTGCGAATGTGGGTGAAAAATTTGACCAAAAAAAAGTTACCTGTAAAGGTTATTGGACATTAATTAAAAAAAAACTTTGAGATGCAAAAAAAACCCAGGTCTTTGCTCATTTTACGGGGTGCCCAAATATTGAATTTCCACCCTCCCCCCGGATCCGTGCCTTTTAATTCCACATGTATCATACACTCTTCAGCATTCTTGGAAAAATAAACTGAATTTTCATTAATAACAATTGTTAAAGTTGTGATGCTATGGATGTGTTTTGCTATCACATTCATATTTCAAAACTTCCATATTAAATCAGTGAATAGCATTTCTTAAAAACACACACATACCAATATCCTTGAATTGGAATATTTATTGACGTTATCCAATTCATTGCCCTCAACAAAAAAATGAAGTACTGAATAAAGCAAGACAAGAAAGCTTTTCTGTTTTATACTGAACAAAATGTTTAAGATCATTTAATGAAACGACACATACTGTACATTGACAATGATAGTTCATTACATTCCCAGTATAATATGTTTTAAGTACATGTAGCATCATTAAATATTGAACAATAAAATACAACAAACGATTAACAATCATCTTTGACAAACTTGGTATTGTCTGCATTGAACATGCTTCGGGTCCCCAGTCAGTTGAGTGCCGCCACCCCCTTCCCTTTCTACCTTGGTGTTGGTGATTTAATTTACGGTTGATTATTACTAATCACCACTGAAACCCAAAACTTGTAACCATTTCAAAGTAGATGTTAGACTTAGTAGCATCTCTCCGAAACCTCTCTTTTGACCTCTTCAAAAAACATCTCAAAACACACTTGTACAACCATAAACCTTAACTTGTTTCATGCCATCAACAGCGCTTTGTATCCTCTGGAAAAGGCGCTATATAAATCCAATTATTATTATTATTATTATTATTACCATAATGATCAGACTAATTGCATGTCCTCACGTCACATTCTTGTTTAAGTATTCCATTATTAATTTTTTAATGCACTGCAATTTTATTCTTTATTGACTCATCCAGATACATAAGTAGAATTATCAACAACATGATGAAAATATTAAGAAGTGCCATTTTACTTGGGAACAAGTATTTAATACTATTACACTATTCCAATATGTACTTGTATAGTCAAAGATACACAATAGATTGAAGTAGGTAGGACGTTTTAACTTTTACAACAAGATGAATGAAATACTTCAAACACAATTTATATATTTGTATATGTATATATATTAAAGACTTGAAAGTTGCTTACAATTTTACTATTTTTCACCCAAAACTTGTAACCATTCCAAAGTAGATATTAGACTTAGTAGCATTTCATAGATTTTCTTTCAATTTAGAAGTTAGATATTTACAGAAAACACAGAAAAAAAGCTTTTCATTGGGGATTGGAGGCAATTCCAAACTGGTAAAGAGTATTGAAAAATGTTGTTCACACGTAATTTTCATAATTTTCCCCATTGAAGTTAAACTCATTCTAACGAGTTAAGGACCTGGCTGACCGTGTCATATTGTATTTTACAACTTGTATAGAACATAAAAATATCCTGATCTGACAAGAAAAGTTATTGTGGGGAGTACATTTATGTTAGAAAAAAGATTTGGTGGTTTGAGTAATATACTGTAGTTGTAGTATTATTTTGGGAAGTCATGGGTTGCTATGGACAATGGTCTGTATTCTGAAGTCAGGTTTAACTTAGACCACAATCCAACTCTGTGCTAAAATTATGGGAAGCCAACAATTATGGGAAGTCAAAAATGTCAAAACTTTGTATATTTCCAATGTTAACTGTTCTCATTCCCCATGCTTTAATGATTAAGAAAACTGTTTTAACTACCATTTCCAGATAGTTTTGCATCGTTCAATTGAGCTGATGAATTAAACCTGTACCATTAGAGAAGTGTGTCTGTCACAATTGGCTATCCATAGTTCAACCATAACTTTGAACCAGAGTTTAAATTAAATCTGACTCCGGAATACAGGCCAAAGTGACTTTACGTGCCAACCAGGGCCTTGCTTTCTAACACACATTTACAATCATTGTTATAAGCCATTGAATCTTACATTTGATTGGCTGTGAGCAGGCTCACCATATATACGTTAGATGTCGTTTACGACAGCTTGATTTGTGATAAAAAAAATTCATAAGAACTTGATATTGTGACGTTGTAAGTTATTCCTTATATTTGGAGTTCGATCATTCCCAGAACATCTGCCTATGGGCCAGCTAATATACATACTCCCAGGCCCAGTTACATAAACTATATCATTGATGATGGTTCTATGATCGATATTAACTGCCATGATCAATCACACTTTGAGTTATCCCTGATTGTTACTTTTCTGGCCAAATTACCATTGATAAATAGCCAACTGTACCCATTTAACGTCACATCCAATGGAAGTAGCATCGCCTGAGTAAACTTTGGATTTCGTGCAAGTGAGAGCTTGAACCAGGTACTTTGGACAGGTTCACCGTTTTAAATTTGGTTCTGGTGAATTTCCCTCCCCCAAATCTTAATTTGAAAAAAAGCGGTAGGTTGTCAACTCCACCACTTGTGAACATTTTGGTCCCAGATAATCTGACAAGCAAAAAGTGTAACTACCCCTTCCCCCCTCCTCCACCATTTGTACAGTCCTTTGATACTGTAGTAACAACTCATTCAGCAAGTACATATTGTTATAATCTTGCAATAAAATTAATCATGATATGATCATGCTATGGTCACTATTTTATCACACTAAGGTCACTAACGGTCATGCTATGGTCACTAACGGTCATGCTATCAGTCACGCTAAATTTATGCTCTGGGGAGCATTTCATGAAAGGATTTGTCAGACGTTTTATCTGACAAGTCATGTTTTATCCAACAGTTACCATAGTAACAGTGCCTCTCAGCCAATCAGAATCAAGGAAAGGTTTCAGATCTGACAACTTGTCAGGCTAAAATGTTGATTAAACGCTCCCTGGTCATCATATAGGGACGGTGCGCCAGGGAACAATTTGGGCTATATGTAAGGATTGCAAAATAAAAAAGATGAGGGGAAAAAAGAAAAAGGAGGGAGAGATGAGTGATCTGGATCATGTAACTTTTTGTTACCCCCTTATTCACTTGAGAAAAAATGACTGTTTATCCCCCCCTTTCCCTCCTTTAAAAAAAAACCCTGGCACCATCCAATCACCAAATGTCACCCAAGGTCACTTACAGTGGCGGACCGTGACCCGGAGGAGACAAAGCATTGGAGGGGCACAGTATTGTTCACAAAGAATACAGTGCCCCTCCAATCATTTGTCTCCTTCGGGTCACGGTCCGCTACTGGTCACTTGTGTTATATTCAGCAGGTATCTGATAGTAGCAAGGTTTCTGAATAGTCAATATTGATATCAAGCTAATGGAATTGAGCCTTGCGCCAAAATAACTTGTCAGCTCTTTTGTCATTACAATCATCCGAGAATCGTTTGATTTTGAGATGATGCATTTGTTTAAAACCCACAGAATCTGTGAGTGAGGTTATCACATTTATTGTGAAGTATTTAGTGAAAATTAGTCAAGAAAATGATGATGATGATGATCAAACATTTACATTTGACTCACAAAGGATTATCCCAGATGTTAAATTATTCTTTATTTTTACCACCTTTGTATTTCACTTTGGATACTGTATTTTAAACCAAAAATGTGCTTTTAGGGCAAAGATTTATAGCAATCTTTCCATTTGATCTGTGTAGATCATATAAGTATTTTTTCTTGCTTGAAAGAACACTTTACTTAACTATTGTCCTCTCAAACGAGAGCTTTAGAGAATATATTGTATGTTTTATGTAACTATTTATGTAGGAGAAAGAGATAAGGACTAATCAGTCGATTAGGCTGGCTGCTTATGCGATGTATTTTATTATCATGGGCCAGCTCTGTATTATTGCCTGTACTGTATAAAATTTTAAGAAAAAGTCTAGAAATGTACCCCGACACTTTCGTCGTATGTAAGAATAATAAATGTTTGTAATAACAAATTACACAACTATGACAAGCAACCTGTCTGAGTGCATATCTTTGTACAAGTTTTGCAAGGTGAATAATATTTACAGAAGCTTTGAGAGTTCTAGGGCTTGTTTCATAAAGACTTGTTATATTAACAAATTCATAATTTCCATAACATGTTTACTACCAGCCAATCAAATTGAATGATTTCAGTAGCTTTAAGGACGTTCCACAGTTAAAGTGAAATCCATGTCATTTTCACCAAACTTTGCACATAGATACTTTAGAACCTTAATATTCGAAATATGCAAAAATTAACATAGGTCCATGTGCTTGATTTTTTGCTATAGAGCTTCAAAGTTCACCCAAATTGATGTTCTTAAGAATTGCGCATTCAAAAGAATTTGGCATTTTTAGACCGCCCAAGATTACTACAATGAGTTTAAACCTCTATTACTCAGTCAAAATACATGAAAAAGTCATCAAATTTCGCAAAAGAGTTAATAATTGTATCGTTCGAAAGGAGAATCTATTTAAAGTGCTATTTGTTTGCAATTTTAAGTTTAACAGCGCTGGCAGTTCTTAAAAAAAGGCGGAAACTATAACAAAACCCCAATCTAAAAAATGTAAAATTTTAGTAACAAACTACAAACGTACAATAAATGCTGCACTTTATTCAAAATCCATGTCATTTTCACCAAAATTTGCAGAGTTGTAGAGGTAGGTATACCTAACAGTTACACACTTTAAAAAATAGGGGTCCATGTGCTTGTTTTTAAACTATTAGCATTTTTATTAGAGCAAATGTGCTTTTTAAAACACCAAAAATGCGCCGAATGCTTTGTATCTATGTGAAGAAAAAATCAAAACCACTCTACCATTTATTCAAACTCGGGGTAATATTCCTGATTCTTGGCAGCAATGCAGAGTAAAGTATTTTGAAATTGTAGAAATTTTTTTTTTAATGGTCCATGGAATAATTCCATTTTTAGCTTCATGAAATAACGCATCGGATCTGCAGTTAAAGTGCAGAATATGAGAAAAATCAGCTCATACCCGCAGCTAATCAATCACCTGTTCATCCATTGTGACGTCAGCGCGCAGAGTGTAAACTATGCGCAGATCATAATGCGCACAAACATAACTGTGGAACGTCCTTAAACTGTTATTGCAAATTTGAACAAGTTTTATGAAACAGGCCCCTGGTTTTAAGCTGTTGAAGAAGGTGTCTGGATATATGCATGCTGTGGTCATGGAAATGCGCTTTATAGCATAGTTAGTCTCAAAAAGGTTGAACCCATTGCCTACTGGAACCGGTTGGTCAGTGTACAAAACCTATTGGAAACACAGAATTCAGTGGTCAAGAAGTTAACCCATTGCCTACTGGAACCTGGTGGTCAATGTACAAACCTATTGGAATCACAGAATTCAGTGGTCAACAAGTTAACCCATTGCCTACTGGAACCGGTTGGTCAATGTACAAAACCTATTGGAATCACAGAATTCAGTGGTCAACAAGTTAACCCATTGCCTACTGGATTTAGGTGATCCCTGTACAAAGCCTATGGGAATTACATAACTCGCTACTCAATGAGGTTAGAAAATATTAATTGAATCTCTGGGGAACCATTTCATTCAAATAAACATTTTCTTCAATTTTCACAAAATATTTTTTTTTAGTAATACAACATTAATTTATCATTAAAAAAAAATTAATGAATGCCAGGTTGAGATACAGAAGGTGTGTTGTATCTATAATAATGAAAATACATACCTATCAATTTTTCCTTATTTTCCTGTCAATTTCCAATACTGCTTCCTTTTTCAAGAACTCGATTCATTTTTCTCTCTTCGTATTGCAGTGTAACAATGTGGACTTTATAATGTATGAAATGTGTTCTTTTGATTGTTTTATGTATATATGTATTGTGCAGGGCCCTGGTTGACAACAGTGTCTAAACCACTGAACAGGCTACCCTGGGTAAAGAAGACAAATAAAAAATATATATTTAAAAAATATGCCTGCATCATATGATGAAATTCAGTTGAGGCCAAAATTTTACATACACTAATGGAATTCAGTGAAATTTGTTCGCTTGCCAAACATCGTAAAATTTACTATATCTTCAGAAATATATATACTACCATGACGAATTTGGTATCAAATGAAAGAGTGTATTAAGCTCTTTCACTTGATTGTGATGCCGTTGCGATTGAAGTTTATTTCAGGTGGAATTTTCTGTGAATAAAAAAAGTAATATTCGTGCCAAATGTGACTATTGCTTATTGTATTTTCAAACATCGTTTCATAGAAATATATTAATGTCAAATCTATGATTTATATTAGATTTTCTATCAGGATATGTCACAACTGAACAAAAAAGTGTAATTGGAAATGTTTGTGTTGAAAAGTAACTAGCACAAATATGACATGTTTTTGTCAAGTTTTTATTTTTAATTTGTCTAAAATATGAAGATTTTTTGGGGAAAATGACACCTAAATATTTCTCAGCTCCGATGACAAAGCAATGTGATAAAGGGGCATGACATACTCATTTGTTTGATATCGAATTCGTCATGATAGCACAAATATTTTATAAGATACAGTAAATTTTATGTTTGGCAAGCAGTGTCAACTTTTCTTTGAATTTCCTGGGTGTGTGTAAACTTTCAACTCAACTGTATATACCATATAATGGGTGCCAGCTCACTCGGCGCTTTGGACAACTTGGACCTGCCAAAAATAGATGCAAAGTTTTCCATTACAAATTATATGAATAATAACAAAGGTGTTACAGTCAAATCATTAATATGTATCAGAAAAAGCAAGGGACCTAACATCAATCAATGTGGAACTGCATTTTATATAGAATGAAAGTTAGAAGAAATTTTATAATGGGGTATTATTGGTTGTGTGATTCTGCTTTCAATAAAATTTCAACAAAATCGTTAAAGATCTTAGATAGTTTCACAATCAGTTCACATACCCCAATGGACAACATGTCGCCTAATTTCCGGTGGTGTCCGAAGTGGCGAGTTGACCTCGACCCCGATATAGTACATAAAATACAAAAAAATGACCTTAGTTTTTAGGTGTATTTACAACCTGAAATTTTCTTAAACAAATTATGTTTTGAAATCTATTCCCCATTAGCATCTTTAGGCAAGATTTGCCACTCTCCACCCAGGTGAGGTAAATGGGTACCTGGTAGGATATAATTTTTTTTTAATGATTGTGCTCCTCATGATAGCCTTGCTGAAAGAGTGGTTGATACTCCGAAGGTCCTAGAAACATTGGTATTCAACACTTCATATGTTGTATATTAATATTTTTTATGAATATCATTATTACTGTTGGAAAATTACATAACAAAATGGTGGTCCCGCCCTTTGTTTACAGAAAGAAAACTCGGCCCTACTATCCTTCCATTAATTTTGTAATCAAGCCCCTCTTCCATGGCAAAAAAAAGAGTTTTATTTCTATTTTTTTTTCTATTTCATGAAATATTCATTACTAGTCATTTTTCTTGAATGTCTTTCACCAAAATGTTATCATCATTGTCTGCTTCTTTTAAAAGACCATATCACTTTGATGTTTGATTTTAAAATAACACACATTTCCCGTAGATCCTAGGCCGAGTTACCCAGGCATAGGATGGGTTAATAATGGATCATGTTTAGTGCTCAAAATTACTATCTAATCTCATGCATGACTGCTGCTTAAGAACTGAACTACTTGGTATCCATAGACAATTTTTGTCTACCTTAGTTGGCTTTTTGAGATAATTGTAATTCATAGGTATTATCATGGACCTACTAGTCCATGGTATTATAGTATCTTGAAGATTTTTCAGGGTATCTGGCAATGTTATTAGGGTGATGATGTGTAACACTGGTGTGATTATTACAGACCTACTCTGGGGCCTACTTTCCAACTGCAAATGCATGCTTTAGAATATTCTTCAATGCGTATTCACACACACACATATAACTGCAAATCTTTCACAACAAATATTGTATAGATTCTCTCAATGTAAAATGAGGAATGACCATTTTTGCATATAGTTTACACTAAAGAAATGAATCTCGTATTCCTGAGGAATAAAAATGGCAGTCACTTCTGTATTATATCCATTTACTCTAATGGTGTCCCATGACAAATGGAAGCAACTTTGTGGAATGAATTTTTTAAAGTAAAATGAGGAAAATGTCTCATTGTTTATGTCGAAATATATGTGTAATTACTTGATTTGAAGTGTCTTATTTTATAATTTTGGGGCTACTTTAAGTATCATGTAGAGCATACAGAATATATCAGAAATCAAGGAAAAGGTAAATTAAAGATTAAGTCCACCCCAAAAAGTTAATTTGAATAAAAAGGAAAAAAAATCCAACAAGCATAACACTGAAAATTTCATCAAAATCTGGTGTAAAGTAAGAAAATTATGACACTTTAAAGTTTCAATTATAAATATAATTATTTCACAAAACAGTTATATGCACGACTCAGTGGCATGCAAATGAGAAAGTCGATGATGTCCCTCACTCACTATTTCTTTTGTGTTTTTATTATTTGAATTATACAACATTTAAATTTTACAGATTTGATAGTAAGGACCTACTTGACTGAACCATAGATATTAACACAATGGTAATACAGCTTTGTGTCACGTGACAATGAGGAGAAAATTATAATATTTCATAAAATACAAAAGAAACAGTGAGTGGGTGACGTCATCAGTCCCCTTATTTGCATACCGACCAGGATAACTTTTATAACTGTTCTATGAAATTAAGCAAAATTTAAAAATGACATAACTTTCTTATTTTACATCCGATTTTGATAAAATCTTCAGTGTTATCCTTATTGGATTTTTTCTTTTTATTCAAATCAACTTTTTGTTGGGGTGGACTGGTCCTTAAAAAATCTAGAGTCGCTTCCTTTTGTCATGGAACGGCTGTGTAAGTATTTAGCAATTCAGGCTAGGGGTGGATCCAGGATTTACTGGGGGAATTGTTATGAATGACAAGCAACGGAAATTGCTCCCGGATCTGTACCCGATTTCAGGGTGTTACGACATTTTTTCCGCCGACAATTGTTTCGTCTTTATTTCGTCTAAAATATATGGTTAGGGTTGCAATAGGGTTTTATGCTAGGTTTAGGATAGGGTATAGTGTTAAATCAAGGGATGAAGTTGGTAATTCTGTGTTAGTGTGTC
This sequence comes from Lytechinus pictus, assembly GCF_037042905.1. Taxonomy (NCBI): domain Eukaryota; kingdom Metazoa; phylum Echinodermata; class Echinoidea; order Temnopleuroida; family Toxopneustidae; genus Lytechinus; species Lytechinus pictus. The sequence continues at coordinate 15,397,173 of NC_087254.1, read as the reverse complement.
GAATCTACAGCAAATTTACAAATTGTCGCCGGAGCAAATGTCATGAAACCGATTTCAACAGTGTCGCAGAATCGGAAGAGATCTGAGTTCTTCATGATAATTGCGATTACCCCAAAGGTATATGAACGGCACTACTGCGTGACAAAACGGTACTAGGCTACCCATCAATTGCAGAATGAAATCAACATCTCTGTTTTTTGTAAGTTTTGTGACTAACTCCGCCAGCCATGGCAAAAGGATGATGATGTACATGATAATCATCATCTTCATGAGACGAATCTCTGCCTTTGGACTGTTAGGTGAGCTGGGCCGTCTCTTCACTTTTACTGGTTTCATGTTGGAGACAGATTCCAAGTTTGATGATTTCCTCTTTGGTGACTTACACTCACCACTTATGGGATCCATACTGCCCTCATCCTTCAGGCATTTCACTTCATATCCTGATGTTGAACCAGGAGCAGATCCTCTGGCGCAGGAAACTGCATCCTCCATTTCATAACATCCCACCGCTGCCACAGGAGATCCTCCAACATTGGACGTAGATACTGTTTGTCCAGGTAGTGGTAATGTCCAATCAACGGACCCTCTTGGAACTACTCGTACAGGTTTCTTGGATAATTCTACATGCATCGAGGTACCAGTAGCGTTGCTCTTGGTGGCTGTAACACGCTTGCGGCTCTTCCTAACTGTGAAAATTATGATGCCATGGCAAATTGGTATGACAAACATAGGAGTGAATGTAAAGAATAGGTCAACCGAGAAAGTTAAGTATTTCACCCATCGTTCGGTTACTCCTCTTACGATACAGTACGGATGGGTTATATATTCAAGGTAGGATATTCTTAGACCACCTTTTAAGACCAGGAGCGAGTACATCGCAATGAAAATAGCTGTGATGGCTTTCTTCTGACAGTATCTCGGGAACATCTTCTGTGGAGATGTGATCAAGAGACACCTATTCACCGCGACACATATCATGCTGAAAAATGACGGGCATGAGAAAAGGTTGTCGAAGATGGCATGTACAGACAAGCAGGTAAATGGTGACTTAAACCTCACTTTTAACCAAACAATGGCCAAGAGAAGTGGGTATCCAGAACTGATACTGAGGATGTTGATGATAGCAAGGTGAACAATGAAGACATTGGATGTGACTTGGCGTACCTTCTTTGACTTGATGTACGGGATGATGATTAAGATATTTCCAAGGAGACCCAGTATGGTCATGACGACTAGGTAAAATGTCACACATGCTTGGATGACATGGAAGCGATCCCCCTGTATGAATTTTATAAAGTCATTTCGGACTCGATCTTGGTGTTGACCTACCAAAGTACTGTTTCCTATTAAACCTCCTGACATATCTGCATCCATAACTTGATTTGAATTTTAACGGCAATAAATTTGAACGGGGTCGCGTGGTCTAGTGGTTAGAGCATTGGACTTATAATCGCAAAGTTGTGAGTTCGAGTCCCTGCTCTGCCATTGTCTCCACTTTCATAAGAAGACCCGAGAGTTATAGCCGTCGTCTATAAGGTCAGCCATCATACCTGATTAAATGTTTCCTATGAAGTTGGTTATATACCAGCTTGGTACTCAACACTAAAAAACTCTCTTGCCGAATTCCTACGAGAGTGAAATTGTGAAATCTTCAGAAGATCTTCAAAATTCCTCATCGGCTTACAATGACTCGCATCCCATCAGCAACGTCACTTCTCGAACGTCAACAGATCCACAATAAGCCATCCCCAATATTTCAAAACTCCCTTTTGCATACTCTATTGTGATGTTCGTGTGCATAATTATAACAGTATTTTGGGCGGCTATCGCTTAGCACAACCGCGTGGCTTAACTAATACTACCAATATATATCCAATCTGAAGAGGACGAACCATTAATCTTTGGTTCGATTAATATATTGATGACAAAAAGCCTTTTGGACAGATAACGCAATTATTAACGTCCAGTTCAATAGTGCCATGTCAGATATTGATGAAGACACTCGCTAGTTTTGTGCCATTAATCGCATATCGCATTCAGTGGTCGGTCACCAAATGGGTTTTCAATTACACCATGGATATTTCCATTTAGCCACTTAATATGACATGAACTTGCTTTTAACCCAATCATTCTCCATCTCTTCATCTCTCTGTTCGTGTACTTTATCAATTTTATTTGCAATTTATATATTTTGCTCCGTCCCGTTGGTCTCTTATTTCCATAGAAAATGGTGATAAAGGGGCAGATAAAGTTTTGGTAACATTGCGATTTCACGTAAATGCATTATATATATATATATATATATATATATATATATATATATATATATATATATATATATATATAGATAGATAGATAGATAGATAGATAGATAGATAGATAGATAGATAAACCCCTCAAAAAAAGTTTGGAAATCTGAGTTTGTCCATTGATTTCTCCCAACTCCCAATTTTACACAATGCATATTTTTGATATCATTCAAAAGATCATGTAATTCTCTTTGAAATGATACCATGCTTGTTATGATCATGTCATCGCAAAAAGAGCAGGATTCGAAAGTGTTGGATGAGGTCTTAATTGAAAAGCTGCAAAACGAGCAGAAATAGTCATCAAGGGTCAATAAAGAACATGATTCTTTTGTCTGTGTCAATAGAGATGAAAATCCATTCAAATCAAGCCCCTGCTTCTTCATTTTTGATGTTTTGTTGTGGTTTATCTAGTGATGGTACTGTGAGATACCATGGTTTGAGTCGATGTTTGAAATACCCATGCATGTTTGATTGTTTTCCATGTTTTTGCTTGTGCAGAGGTGTGTTTGATTCCACAAAAGAAACCGCTGAGAAACTCACTCATCATCACGGAAAAAAAGAACAGTGACTTTCAATATTGTGTCATTTTGCAACTTTTGAAATTTGACCTTGCCCCACATTTCAAGACACTGCACCTCCATGTGAACCATAATCATATCATGTAGGGTATCATTTTAAAGAAAATTAAATGCTCTATTCATTGGTATCAATTACACATTGATATTAACTAAAAGCGAGGAGGAATTATCGATCAAAGTCAGATTTCCAAACTTTTTTGAGGAGTTATATATATATATATATATATATACGTATATTCGCAAAAAAATTAAAATACCAATTACTACACATTTTGAATGTTCAAAGAATTTTCACTATAGCATATAAATTTGTCCTTTCCTTTCAAAGAAGAAATCAATAGTAGTGGTTAAGTTTAGACCTTAATTTGCAATCAATTGTATTTTTCTAACATCCCCTTATGAATTAATACCTACATTCTGAATTTCCTCTATTTCATATTAATAAAATAGGATGGCAAATATGAAATAAGGTTCCGGGGGAAAAATCAATGTTATTTGAATCTGTTAGTGTTATATAATATTAACTTTGATAAAATGATTTAAAAATAGGCCTATGTTTTGTTGTCAAAATGTTTCTACCAAGAAAATTTGTGAACTGTGAAGTCTTTTAATGTTGCAAAACTACAATCGTATTGTCACTTTTCGCCGCTTCGTATAGATCTTGGATGGTCCAACTATTTTGGCCCCACCCTGTTCCTGCAGACCCTTGAACGAGCACACAAAGCCTTGATTGCTTGGTGGTAGTTACGGTTACCCCAAAGATAAATGTAGGGCACCAATGTGTGGAACAGAGGTAGGAGGGATCCCAGGCAGAAAAGGATACGATAGACAGTCTTATCCTTGATTAAGTAAATAGACATCAAAGAAGTTATCCAGGCTACAAGAAGAAGGGCGTACATGGCTATCATCATCTTGATGAGACGGATCTCTGCTTTTCCCGGACCCTGCCGGGTGCGTGAACAGTTTTCAGGTCTTGCCAACCTATTACTAGAAAAATGGCGCGACAAAACTTTTGTAATCGAGTGCTTTTTTGGAGCTGTGTTCTGATAAGATTCCTCGCCAGTGTTTGCACTTTTGTTTGGATTCTTATCCATTGACGTTGATCCATCCACAGGCTTGATCCTTCCCTTGAACGAAGTGATGTTGTCTGTTGATATCGTTTCTTTGAAAGGCTTTTTAGTTTGGTAGCTGCAGCTTGGAGAATCAGAATCGAGGTGAAAGTCTGTTTCCGAAATTGGCGCCATTGATACAGCTGTTACCATAGAAACATCTGGCGCTATCGTCCTAGCGGATTTACCAAAAGCTGAAGATGCTTCGTAATTTCTTTTATTACAACCCCGGACGTCTTCATCTAGTTCGATTTTGGTATCCTGATGTCTTGATGTTTCTCGTTTTGCTCGTTTCCGACTGGAACGAATGTAGCAAAGTACGATCCCGTGACAGACTGGAATGGCCAAAGATGGCATCACAAGCAACAAAATGAAAAAGAAAAACTCGACCCCATCCATCCATACATTCTCATAATCATCTACATCACAATTAGTAGCATCGACCGTCCGATATGCCATTTCCAGCCCTGCTCTTATCAACATGCAGGACCAAAACAGCAATACGATCGCCCTGATGGCCTTCTGCGTACAACATCGCCTGTATACCCTCTGTGGAGAGACTATCAAGAACAATTGGTTGACCGAAACACAGAGCACTGAAAACAAACTAGGAATTATAAAGATCATGTCAAAGGCCACGGAGGTGACCAAGCACTCTCTTGGATTCTCACTTGTCTTCGCGAACACTATCTTTAATAAAAGCGGATAGAAGACACAGATATTGATCATGTTCACTGCTGCCATGTGGACTATGAAGAAATTAGATGTGACCCGTCTTAAGGATGAGCTTTTGAAGTAAGGAATGATGATCAGTAGGTTGCTCAGCAGACCTACAGGAACCATGATGGCATAAAATGTGCCAGCAACTATTTGAAATGTGAAGACTGGTCTACCATGTTTCTTTTGAAAACCATCGTACATTTCTGTCCAATTCGCTGACGAGTTGGTGAAGATGCTTCCACCATACCAGTCCGCTAGGTCCACAGTGTCTCCTGGACCTGACGCGCCGATCTTGGCTTTCTCAGCTGATCCCATGCTGTTGGCTATAATGAGATACAGATTTATATTTGAGCCTATATGTCAATCCATTCACATCTTTATTTTGAATTTGACATTGCCAGCTATCCTTGGGGAAGTTATAATGGCATTCTTAAACTGGACAAGTGTTGTTGCAAGATTTCAGAGTTTTACATTCTTGTGTTCATTATAGACCTGCACCAATCGGCGATATCTTAGGGTTCATGGTATCTTCTTCGGTCACTGGCACAAATTCAATCCAAAGGATATAGAAAATATCAATTTTTTTTTTAATTCCGTCAGTAACGTGCCAGTTGGTTATTTATGAAATATTGAATGTAATGTCTCATTATTTATGCGTTTTTGTGGTTGCTTAATCCGAAGAATTTGATCAACCGGAATACACTCAGATGTATATTGTAGTATTGATGGCAGTGTGTCGACCATCACAAGTGTTGAGGCACCACTGCGTTTACAAGAGCCACTACCGGGTAATATTGGTAGGATATGGTTGTTTCTTCTTGCAGGTTAAGACCATTTTCTCCTGATTCCTGTAAAATGCATGCGACAAAAGGCTTAACAAAGTTCGAAGGGGTGATGTCGAATTGAATATTCACTTCTCCTTGAAACTGCAACCGAAAATCCTTTCCTGCTTGAGCTTTGAGCGGGTGACATTTCAGTTGAAAACGCACTAATCATGCTAATTGGTTCCCTGGTTGGTACTATACAGACTTTCAACCGTTGTAGGTTGAGTCTTTCCTGCTTTTCTAGATCTTTTCAATCTCTGTCCCAAACGAGATGGGTCTATAGTCGCTCCAATTAAGAAAATTGCTTCCAAAAGACGCCAGCATAATTTTTTTTTTCAATTAAGAACTGGAGTGAGTTTCGACGGAGATTGTGTGTTGTCGCGTTACGTAATTACAAAGAATCCATTAAGCCTCATTGTCTTTTAAATTGAAGATCTATTCAGCAAATTAGCATGCTATTTGCAGCATCCATTAGTTGTTTCTTATTTCATCCCGTTCCCGACAGCCCTCCTTTGTAATCTGATCCTTGACGTAGAATTTGTATCATTTTAAATCATTGAACAATATCTATTTGATTTTGCTTCCTGCACAGATCTTAAGTAGATGTCGTTTACAAAGATATTAATATAGAGTTAAATAATATAGGCACAATTTGGGTCGCGGTTTTGATTTAATTCCAATCTATTTTTACTTTATTCTACATCTTTGTTATTTATCAAGTTCACGAATGACCCACTGAGGATTCGAATAACAGAGGAATAGAGTGAGAGAATATGCTATTTGATGATCTGACGAGGCCAATTTTTCTCACCCCTTCCCATTATTGCTTTGAACCACATGTTAGTGAATTAATATAGTATATATTGTTCAGTTCAGTTTGCATTGAAGAATAGACTAAGCCTCAATTCTTCAATGAATTAATTACATCTTTTAAAAAAAAATGACATGAAAAAATATCGGCATTGTTGTGGAACCTCCCCACGTTGTGAAAAAACATAGAGCTCAAGGTCTAGAAATTGTAAAGGGGATTCAAACTTAAAATTTGACAAATTCCTATATAGGGCAACTTTGAAATATGCAAGAGGTAAAGGACTATGGCAGAGAGGGGAATAGAAAGAAGAGAGATGGGATGGGGGAAGAGAGAGAGGGGAGAATGAGAAAGAATGTGATAGATTAAACAAAGAGAGGGGGAGAGGGGGAAGAGATAGACAAACATACAGAGGGAGAGGGGAATAGATGGACAAATATACAGAGAGAACGAGAGAGGGGAAGAGAGAGATATATATACATTGCGTATCAAAAAAAAGTTTACACTTTGAAAAAGCCATGGGAATTAAAAAATATACAACATGTGGGTAATTTTTTCACATATAATCTTAGGTTTGGGTCTCATCTATATAATGAAAGTAAAAGTTTTGACAGAATGTTACACTTGAGTGAGCACTGTCCATTTCTGTAAAGCTCGCAGAAATCTGTTTGCGCAGAAATGCTTGTTTTTACGATGTGTCAAGGGGAAAGGGCGAAATCATATTTACCCTGCGAAACATTTCTTATACATTTCTCTTGCACTTTTAGTCAATTGAAATAAAACAGATACATTCAAGCATTTTGTAACAATTTTGCCACCCAAATTGAAATTTCAACTGTTAGTAAGCACAACCTTTACCCTTTTTGTGCCAGCTGGATCTGAGGACATAACTAAATCTGAACAAAAGTTTATATCAGACATCTCCAGCATTTTTCACTAAGTTTTTATCATTTAAAGTGGGTTTACATGTCATTTTTCATTTAATACTTGTTTCTCCACACCTTTTCCAAGGTTGACAATGATTAACAAAATGAAAATCAAGTCTAAGCCATTAAATATAAATCACAGCTCAGTGTAAAGCAAATATCGTCACGATGGCCTCGGTGTGTGGGGGAGTGGGGTGGGGCGCAATGCACTCTTCGAAGTGTTTTGGGCAAGGAAACAAGTTAAAAAGGTAAAAGATATCTTCAAATCAAGTTTACTAGCTAAATTTAACGTGTTCTTCATGATTAAGGCATGGAGCTATTAAGAGATTAAGGTCTACTTTTATTCGCATAACTATTTCAAAGTTCTGCGCAAATCATTTTTTACTAACTTTTCAAAAGTAAGTGGTGCTCACTCAAGCGGAAACATTTTTCGACAGTTACATCCTCATTTGCTTTAATGGATCTGAACCAATGTTGAAATGAAAAAATGAAAAAAAATGAAAATCCATAATTTATTGTTCGAAATAGACATTAAATGAAATACTCCTAAAATTTGCTTTGCCCAATTGATCGTGGGCCCGGCAGCCACTGTGCAGCGCCAGATCGACGAGGCTCTGTGGAATGTGGAAAAATCTTAAGGTTATTACAAATGTATAATTTTACAGGGTTTTTTCTAAGTGTAAACTTTTTTTTGATACGCACTGTATAATAAAGTACGTGTGACCACGTCGTGATTAGTTTTGCCAATTAAGATTTATGATTTCATGACAGATTGGCAAATCTTCCATTAGCCGTGTATTGCTGGCGGGTTGGTTTGTTTGCCGACACTTATCAATTTTAATAAGGTGAACAGTGAAAAATGCACGAAGTGCTCTTAAGCCATTCTGATGCGGGGCATTTGTGAAAATGATTGACAAAATGCAACATGAGCCGCGCGGGTGGGGGGAGCTGGGTGGAGCCCCTCCCCCTTCTGTACAATACATGTGAAAATGGCCATCAAATTATGGTTGTGTGCATGTTGAGCCCCCCCCCCCCCACACACACACAAACACACTTTCAAATGGGATCCGCGGCCCCCTTAACAAACTGATAACCTATACAGTGCGTATCCAAAAAAAAGTTTACACTCAGAAATAATCATGTAAAATTATATATTTGAAAAATCCTCAAGCTTTTCCCATATTTAAACATTTTGTACAGATCTCTTTAAGCAAAATGATGATATAACTGTCGAAAAATATTTCCGCCTGAGTGAGCACCACTTACTTTCGAAAAGTTCGCAAAAAATGATTTGCGCAGAACTTGAAAATAGTTAAAAGTAGATGTTAATCATGAAGAGTACATGGACTTTTGTTAAGTAGATTGATTTGAAGATATCTTTTAACTTTTTAACATGTTTCCTTGCCCAATAACACTTATAGAGCGCCATTTATATTGCGCCCCTCCCCACACACCGAAGCCATCGTGATGATATCTGCTTTACACGGATTTGTGATTCGGCACATGAAATGGCTTGATTTTCGTTTTGTTAATCATTGTCGAGCTTGGGAAAAGTGTGGAGAAACAAGTATTAAATGAAATATGAAATGTTGTCTCACTTTAAATGATAAAACTTCTGGAGATGTCTGAAATAAACCTTTGCTTCCATTTAGTTATGTCCTCAGATCCAGCTCGCATAAAAAATGTAAAAGTTGTGCTTACCTCGGGTTAAAATATTAATTTGGCTGGCAAAGTTGTTGCAAATTGTTTTAATGTATGTGTTTTATTTCAATTGCTAAAAATACAAAAGAAGTGCATAGAGAAATGTACTGCACGGTCAGTTTGTTTTCGCCTTTTTTCTTAACTCGACGTCAAGCGTCAAAATGACTGCGAAAACCAATTTCTGCGAGCTTTACGAAAATGGACAGTGTTCACTTAAGTGTAACATTCTGTCAAATTGTTTACTTATATTTGATAGATGAGACCCAAACCTAACTATATTATGTGAAAAAAATATCCCCATGTTGCATATTTTTCAATTCCGATTACTATTTCAAAGTTTAAACTTCTTATTGATACGCACTGTATAATCAAAGCATGTTTAGGTCGCAAGAAATTCCTTAAATATGTATGGGAGGGCTATCATATCTGAGATCTGATAATAACTAGAATAGAATAACAAACTTTGATTTTTATCTTTAAAATTTATTTATCTTCTTACTCGAGAAACACAGATTAGAAATATACACCTCTAGGCTCTGTGTTTTGCATTTAGCGTTTTACAATTTAATTGGTAGGCTTAATGCACCTAACCATCAAAAATACTCTTGGGGGGGGGGGGGGCTGAGGGGTGGGGTCACACATGAGAACAAATATATATAGTTGAGTGCCCCCTCCCCATTCTTAGTCTCCGTCTTTCCCTCTCGCTGTCTGACCCTCTCAATCTTTCTCCTCAATTTATTTTTTTCTATTGGTTATAGTCAGTAGAATTCATATTCCTGGTAGAATGTATTTATGATGTTCCTTGAAGAAATTTTTTTCATGAGTACCACTTCTCTCCAAAATATTTTGATGGGAGGTGGAGGGAGGGGTCAAGAGGACATGAGAGTGATGCATCATTTTTCTTTTACCTATATCAGATAATAGGGGTTATTAAAGAGATATACGACCAAGGTCTCTCTTTTAATAATTTATTTTCTTTCTCCTTTCTCAAGTTTTAAATAATATTGTTTTCAGTAACTTACGATTTTTTTTGCCACGCACCAGACCCGCGCTTAAAAATAGTCCGCACCATTGCGTTCAGTAACTATAGCAGATCCGGCGCTTTTTTACGGTCACCCATAAAAAAAACTCGGGCACGCGGGCCTGGCGCTGGTCTGGTGTTGATAAAAGCAGCGTCAATATAGCCCGGACCTGAAATAACCCGCGCCATTCATTACCTCAAAATTTTACGACTTAGCCCGAGACTGGTCCGGATCAGCGAGTTAGTGAAAGCGGAATTAGAAATTTTTAATCTTTTCTTTCTTTAAAAAAAAAATTTGTTGTTGGTTCCACTGCTTGGAAAAAGCCAAAGGGGCACTAATTCCTTGCCACTTTTTTTCAGACACACATATAATTATTCGGGAGTTTTTGCCACCATGCACGACGCACGACGTCTTTAAGAACATATAAATATATTGTCAAATGCCCTTCATGCATGCATGTCCATGACAAAGCAGGCTTTGTCATGGACATGCAGTCTTTGTCAAAAATTAGTAAATCGAAACAGCAGTTTCGTCCTTACCGTTTTTCGACAAAGACCCTCCTAGCTGTTCATTATCATTTGACTCGCATTTTCAACACACTTGATGTGTTCTAGAATGCGTCCCCGTTGCGAAAACTCCCTCTTGTTGGCATCTTTGGAGCGAGTGATTACCAATTGAATGATTACGTAATACTACACGCACCGAGGCAAGACAAGACAATCCTGCGCAATGGTGGGACTGTTTGAAATCCCGTTTCTCTTTTTAACAGGAGTCGTGCGATTGAGGCAAATGCCACGGAGGAGTTATTTTGTTTTTTACAGAGTATATCCTGAGGAATAAGGTGTCTATGTTCGAAATATGAACTGCTTAATATTCGATGGATTTTCAGTTTTCTGATGGACAATGTCTCCTAAGAAAATCGACAATAATTTCAACGATTTCAACTTGGAAGCCGACTCAACTATGTAGTAAGCCAATAGGTGGATGAAGAAGGTCGCCATATTAGGAAAACCGGGTAAGTTGATCAAACATCAGACATTATTAACTTTTGATTGCTGAATTATAACGATACGCTGATTTAACTTTGACTTTATTAGTTAATTGGTCTACGAAGAAAAGCAGGGAATTGTGTTATAATTAATAATGCATAACCTTTGAATACAACCTTAGGTAGAATTTCACCCCCGATATTATTTTGCGCTCGTCTGCGAGGCCAAGCTGTGTCTCAGAATGGGGAAGATTATACTGGTTTAAATGTACATGAACCAAATGTAATTTCTGGGAACGATTTTTGCATGGTACGTTTCTACTTTTTGTCTGCACTGTAAAAACGCGGTTTTAAAATTTAAAGTACGTGTACATGTATGCTGTCTTACCCCACCACTCCAACAAGTTGTTCAAACTTTTAATCAATTATTGTTTGTATTATGTCTTTATTATCATGTCACGGTGCACAAGCCCTGCTTAGTGGGTTGCTACCTCAATTTTTGAAAATGTATTAATCCTTGTATCTTTGGATAAAGATGTTGAATTGAAATTGAAATTTAAACTTTTTGAATTTTTAAAAAAAATTTAAAGACAATTTGTTTATAACTCGACGCAATAGTTGTTGGAGTGACGACTGAAACAATGTGCTTAACATTTTAAACAGTGTTTTAACGGAGGCGCCCCCGAGGACCAGGTGACAGCCCCCCCCCCCCACCCAAAATTTCAAAGAAAAAGAAAACAAGGGAGGAGAATGATTAAAGGAAGAGGAGACGAAGTGGCGTACAGATGGGGGGCGCTTGCTACCCCAAATTTTTTACGACCAAGAAAAAGAAGAAAAAAAAAATAGAGAATGTTTAGATATAATATCATTTTACTGAATATGTCAAAATCTATCACAAAATTTGATTTTTGTAATAAAAAGTGTCACGACATTTGCTCGCTTTTTCATAGATTTGGCCGGATACGCCATGTCTGGCCCCCTCAAATTTTTTGGCTCATTACGCCACTGACGAAGAGGATGAATAGGATGAGGAGATAGGAAGAGTGGCAAGAAAAATAAGGAGGGTGAAGGGGCAAGCAGAGCGCGAAAATTAAAAACTGTTGTTGGCATTATTTCCCCATTTTGTGTGTTAAATACATCTTAAAACTATTTTGGACCTTCGAATAACTTAGGGATATTTTTTCATCGTTAATCAAATCAATATCAAATGAAATTTCAAAATTGTAAATTTATGGCCCATCTCCCCTAGGCTTTCCTAATTAATAATCACGTATTGATGCACTATATGCATCACTTGTTTTATGTCTATGATTGTAGTATAGGCCGATGGGGAGTTTTCGCAACCACTATGCAGACGCCTCCAATAACGCAGATAATTTTTGTCGAAAGCCCTTCATTAACAAAACAACCTTTGTCGAAAATCGGTAAATCAAAACAGCAGTGTCGAACTGGACTCTGCACAAATTACTTATTTTTAAATTTTTCGTCCGAATCTTCGGGCGATCTGTTGTCCCGGTGGTCCACCAACTTTCGACAAAAACCTCTCAGCTGTCGATTGTGTTGATTGCATTTTCAAAGTAATTTGGTGCGTTGTAGAAAGCGTCTGCGTAGTAGTTGCAAAAGCTCTCTAATGTTCACTTTGTTAAGTCTTTGTCATTATCTAAATCCCTTAAGTGTATAGGCCTTATCTGAAAAAAAAATACAATAGTAATGCCTACATACAGAAGCCACTCTACAGGTGGGGGGGGGGGGGTATGGACGACCTTATTTCTATGAAGAAAGGTAGGTAGAGGGTGGGGGAGAAAGAAGAATTATTTAAAAAAAGGGGGGGGGGTCTGGGGGAACAACGGGATATTTGAATTCAGCCGAGTTTTATTTTTTGGCAGGACATGTATGTCACTATAACCAGGCAATACGAGCGACCCCCTCCCCCAGGATTGAACATGAATTTGCATGGCGCCCCGTAAGTTTAGGGTCAATTTGGCGCCCTCGGATGACATGAACTTGGGGCCCCCAAGTGAAATATAAGTTTGCCCCCCCCCGAAATAGGAATTTTTGTCGCTCCCAGTCAAATATCAAATTAGCGTTCAAAAGGTATATTATTTTGGCACCCACCTCCCTCCCCCGAATTTAAGGTCAATTTGGTGCCCCCTCATTCAAGGTCGATTTGGCGCCCAGCCCCCTACGTTGAAAATCAATTCGGCGCCCCCTAGGTTGAACATTAATTTTGCACACCCCCCCCCCTGTAGATCGAACATCGATTCGCCCCCCCCCCCTCCAAGTTCGTACATCGATTCGACGCGCCCTGGTTCTAACATAAATTTGGGCGCTCCCCTAGTTCGAACATTAATTCGGCGCCCCCTAGTTCGAACATCAATTTGGCGCTCCCTAGTTTGAACATCAATTCGGCGCACCCTCCCCCCTTGTTCAAACATCAATTTGGCGCCCCCTATTTCTAACATCAATTTGGTGCCCCCCTACTTCGATCATCAATTGGGCGCCCCCAAATTCGAACATAAATTTGGCGCCCCCTAGTTCCAACATCAATTTTGCGCCTCCCCCCCCCCGAGTTCGATCTTCAATTTGGCGCCCCCCCCCCTAAGTGTGATTACCAATTTGGCGCCCCCCCCCCCTAGGTTGAACATAAATTTTGGCGCTCCCCTGATTGGAACATCAATTCGGCGCTACCCTTGTTTGCACAACAATTCGGTACCCATAGTTCGATCATAAATTCGGCACCCCCCTAGTTCGAACATAAATTTGGCGCCCCCTAGTTTGAACATCAATTTGGTGCCCCCCTAGTTCTATCATCAATTTGGCGCCACCAAATTCGAACATCAATTTTGCGCCCCTTAATAAAAACATCAAATCAGCGCCCGATCAACATCAAACGGGTGTTTCTGCTTATTTGTTAGTTATTTCCCTCCCCCTTTCTCTTCCCCTCTCCTCCTTCCCTTTCTCCACTTTCCCTTTCTCTTTCTCTTTTCCTCTTTCCCCTCCTTTTCGCCCTTTCCTTCCCCCTTCCCTTATTTTTTTTTTCTTCTCGCATTTAATTTTTTGGCAGGACATGTATCTCACCATTGCCTTGCAATACGAGCATTTCCCGGTCGAACATGAATTCGCATGGCGCCGCCTAAGTTTAAGGTCAATTTGCCCGCGGATGAATATGACCTTCGTGTGAAATATGAATTTGCCCCCCCCCCCCATAAAACGTAAATTTGTCACCACCAGGCAAACATCAAGGTCCTAGTTCGTATGCCTACATCAATTCGGCTCCCCCTAATTTGAACACGCCCTGGTCAACATCAAACGGGTGCTCCCGCTTATTTGTTGATTATTTCCCTCTTTCTCTTCCCCTCTCGTTTTTCCTTTATCCTTTTTCTTCCTTTCTCCCTTTCTCTTTTCTTCTTTCCCCTTCCTCCCCCTTGCCCTTACTTTTTTTCTTTCTCTCCATTCGGCGCCACCCTGGTTCGAACATCAATTCGGCGCCCCCTAGTTCGATCACAAAGCCGGCGCCCCCTAATTCGAACATCAATTTGGCGCCTCCCCCGAGTTTGATCTTCAATTTGGCGCCCCCCCCTAGTTCGATCATTAATTTGGCGCCCCCTAAGTCGAACATCAAATCAGCGCCCCGGCCAACATCAAACGGGTGCTCCCACACATTTATTAGTTATTTCCCTCTCTCTCTTCCCCTCTTCTTTTCCCTTTATCCTCCCCTTTCTCTTTTCCTCTTTCCCATTCTTTTTTCCCCTTCCTCCCGCTTTCCCTTACTTTTTCCTTTTCTCAATTCGGCGCCACCCTGGTTCGGACATCAATTCGGCACCCCCTAGTTCGATCATGAATTCGGCGCTACCTAGTTCGAACATCACTTTGGCGCCTCCCCCTAGTTCGATCATTAATTCGGCTACCCCTAGATTGAACACTAATTTCGGCGATCCCCTAATTCGAACATCAAATCAGCTCCCCGGTTGACATCAAACGGATGCTCCTGCTTATTTCTTAATTATTTCCCCCTCTCTCTCTCTCTTCCCCTCTCCTTTTCCCTCTCTCCTTTTCCCCCTTTCTCTCTTTTTCTTTTCCCTTCCTTTTCCCCCCTTCCTCCCCTTTCCCTTACTTTTTTTACCTTTTCTCAATTCGGTGCCACCCTGGTTTGAACATCAATTTGGCCCCCCCCCCAAAGTTCGATCATCAATTTGGCTCCCCTAATTCGAACATCAAATCAACTCCACGGTCCACATCAACGGGTGCTCCTGCTTGATTCTTAATTATTTCCCTCTCTCTCCCCCCCCTCTCTTTTTCCCTTTCTCCTTTTCCCCTTTCTCTCTTTTTATTTCCCCTTCCTCCCCCTTTCCCTTACTTTTCTTTCTTTCTCTCCTTCGGCGCCACCCTGATTCGAACATCAATTCGGTGCCCCCTAGTTCGATCATAAATTCGGCGCCCCCTATTTCTAACATCAATTTGGTGCCCCCCTACTTCGATCATCAATTGGGCGCCCCCAAATTCGAACATAAATTTGGCGCCCCCTAGTTCCAACATCAATTTTGCGCCTCCCCCCCCCGAGTTCGATCTTCAATTTGGCGCCCCCCCCTAAGTTTGATTACCAATTTGGCGCCCCCCCCCCTAAGTTTGATTACCAATTTGGCGCCCCCCCCCCTTAGGTTAAACATAAATTTTGGCGCTCCCCTGATTGGAACATCAATTCGGCGCTACCCTTGTTCGCACAACAATTCGGTACCCATAGTTCGATCATAAATTCGGCACCCCCCTAGTTCGAACATAAATTTGGCGCCCCCTAGTTTGAACATCAATTTGGTGCCCCCCTAGTTCTATCATCAATTTGGCGCCACCAAATTCGAACATCAATTTTGCGCCCCTTAATAAAAACATCAAATCAGCGCCCGATCAACATCAAACGGGTGTTTCTGCTTATTTGTTAGTTATTTCCCTCCCCCTTTCTCTTCCCCTCTCCTTTTCCCCTTTCTCCCCTTTCCCTTTCTCTTTCTCTTTTCCTCTTTCCCCTCCTTTTTGCCCTTTCCTTCCCCCTTCTCTTATTTTTTTTTCTTCTCGCATTTAATTTTTTGGCAGGACATGTATCTCACCATTGCCTTGCAATACGAGCATTTCCCGGTCGAACATGAATTCGCATGGCGCCGCCTAAGTTTAAGGTCAATTTGCCCGCGGATGAATATGACCTTCGTGTGAAATATGAATTTACCCCCCCCCCCCATAAAACGTAAATTTGTCACCACCAGGCAAACATCAAGGTCCTAGTTCGTATGCCTACATCAATTTGGTGCCCCCAAATTCGATCATCAATTCGGCTCCCCCTAATTTGAACACGCCCTGGTCAACATCAAACGGGTGCTCCCGCTTATTTGTTGATTATTTCCCTCTTTCTCTTCCCCTCTCGTTTTTCCTTTATCCTTTTTCTTCCTTTCTCCCTTTCTCTTTTCTTCTTTCCCCTTCCTCCCCCTTGCCCTTACTTTTTTTCTTTCTCTCCATTCGGCGCCACCCTGGTTCGAACATCAATTCGGCGCCCCCTAGTTCGATCACAAAGTCGGCGCCCCCTAATTCGAACATCAATTTGGCGCCTCCCCCGAGTTTGATCTTCAATTTGGCGCCCCCCCCCCTAGTTCGATCATTAATTTGGCGCCCCCTAAGTCGAACATCAAATCAGCGCCCCGGCCAACATCAAACGGGTGCTCCCACATATTTATTAGTTATTTCCCTCTCTCTCTTCCCCTCTTCTTTTCCCTTTATCCTCCCCTTTCTCTTTTCCTCTTTCCCATTCTTTTTTTCCCCTTCCTCCCGCTTTCCCTTACTTTTTCCTTTTCTCAATTCGGCGCCACCCTGGTTCGGACATCAATTCGGCACCCCCTAGTTCGATCATGAATTCGGCGCTACCTAGTTCGAACATCACTTTGGCGCCTCCCCCTAGTTCGATCATTAATTCGGCTACCCCTAGATTGAACACTAATTTCGGCGATCCCCTAATTCGAACATCAAATCAGCTCCCCGGTTGACATCAAACGGATGCTCCTGCTTATTTCTTAATTATTTCCCCCTCTCTCTCTCTTCCCCTCTCTTTTTCCTTTTCTCCTTTTCCCCTTTCTCTCTTTTTATTTCCCCTTCCTCCCCCTTTCCCTTACTTTTCAATTCTTCAATTACTTCTCAATTCGGTGCCACCCTGGTTTGAACATCAATTTGGCGCCCCCCCCAAAGTTCGATCATCAATTTGGCTCCCCTAATTCGAACATCAAATCAACTCCACGGTCCACATCAACGGGTGCTCCTGCTTGATTCTTAATTATTTCCCTCTCTCTCTCTTCCCCTCTCTTTTTCCCTTTCCCCTTTCTCTCTTTTTATTTCCCCTTCCTCCCCCTTTCCCTTACTTTTCTTTCTTTCTCTCCTTCGGCGCCACCCTGATTCGAACATCAATTCGGTGCCCCCTAGTTCAATCATAAATTCGGCGCCCCCTAGTTCGAACATCAATTTGGCGCCTCCCCGAGTTCGAACTTCAATTTGGAGCCCCCTCCCTCCCTAGTTCGATCATTAATTTGGCGCTTCCCTACGTTGAACATTAAATTCGGCGCTCCCCTTATTCGAATATCAATTCGGCGCCACCCTAGTTCGAACATTAATTTGGTGCCCCCTGGTTCTATCATTAATTTGGCGCCTCCTAATTCGAACATCAAATCAGCTCCCCGGTTGACATCAAACGGATGCTCCTGCTTATTTCTTAATTATTTCCCCTCTCTCTCTCTCTTCCCCTCTCCTTTTCCCTCTCTCCTTTTCCCCCTTTCTCTCTTTTTCTTTTCCCTTCTTTTCCCCCCTTCCTCCCCTTTCCCTTACTTTTTTTTTTTACCTTTTCTCAATTCGGTGCCACCCTGGTTTGAACATCAATTTGGCGCCCCCCCCCAAAGTTCGATCATCAATTTGGCTCCCCTAATTCGAACATCAAATCAACTCCACGGTCCACATCAACGGGTGCTCCTGCTTGATTCTTAATTATTTCCCTCTCTCTCTCTCTTCCCCTCTCTTTTTCCCTTTCTCCTTTCTCTCTTTTTATTTCCCCTTCCTCCCCCTTTCCCTTACTTTTCTTTCTTTCTCTCCTTCGGCGCCACCCTGATTCGAACATCAATTCGGTGCCCCCTAGTTCGATCATAAATTCGGCGCCCCCTAGTTCGAACATCAATTTGGCGCCTCCCCGAGTTCGAACTTCAATTTGGAGCCCCCTCCCTCCCTAGTTCGATCATTAATTTGGCGCTTCCCTACGTTGAACATTAAATTCGGCGCTCCCCTTATTCGAATATCAATTCGGCGCCACCCTAGTTCGAACATTAATTTGGTGCCCCCTAGTTCTATCATTAATTTGGCGCCTCCTAAATCGAACATCAAATTAGCGTCTCGGCCAACATCAAAAGGGTGCCTCCGCCCATTTGTTAAATATCCCCCTCTCTCTCTCTCTCTTCCTCTCTCCTTCTTCCCGTTCTCCCTTTTCCCCTTTTTCTTTCTTTTCTCCTTTTTCTTTCTTTTCTCCTTTTTCTTTCTTTTCTCCTCTTTTCCCTTTCCTCTCCCCTTCCCTTACATTTATTTTCCTTCTCTCATTCGGTGCCACCCAGTTCGAACATCAATTCTGGGTGACACAACATTTGCTCCTGCGACATTTGCTCTGGTCTTAATATCTAAGATGACATAGGGCTGGTGTAAGAATTGTAGAGTTTTAGGTTCAGAATAATAAAAAAGGGGGCACAATAGCATAGGTGGATCCAGGGGAGGGGGGCCGAGGGGTCCGCCCCCCCCTATTGGCGGAGCAAAAAGAAAAGGAAAGGAAAAAAAAGGGAAAAGAGAGGAGAAAAAAGAAGGGGAAACATAAGAAGAGGAAGACGAGTGAATAAAATAAGATGAGGGGAAGACTGAAAATATTTTTTACGTGACATGTGACATGATCTTCATGATCATTTACATCCAATTTGATGAAATTTCAGTGGTAAATATGCTTGCCTGGTTTTCTCGATTTGATGAATCCAAATTGCTATTGGGTGGACTTAACATTTAATTTTAATGAGGGGCTGAAATTAAGTTAAATCCAGGGGTGTCGGACGGGTGTACATTTTTTTTAATTTATATGATTCATTTCATTTACTTGTATCATAATGGGGCTTATAAGTCCTATATATTGTAATAAAAGGGGAAATTCATAAAATAATTTATATTAAAACTGAAAGGTTTTTTCAAACGCGTCAAGTATCTTGCCATTTAAACAAACAGTAGGTCTATCTATTCACTTTCACAAGAATATTCTATTTATAGAGAAAAATATAATATAGTTCTCGTCTGATAAGGTATTCAGTATAGATTGTTTTGATTGTCAAGATTGTACCGACAATACCTGACATTATTATGAAATATTTACAATCTACCCTCTGTATATTGTGAAATAAAGTTTTATTCCTCCCTGAACATGGGTAATTGAGGAATTCGGTAATACCATGCCATGAATAGCTTAATATAAAAATCTTCACAAATTGAAATGTTTCATAATTCATGCAGTAAAATGTAAAAGAAATAGTGAGTGCATATGTGTCATCAACCCTCTCAATTATATATCACCATGTTGCGCATGTTATGCATGTATTAAAAAAAAATGAGCGAAATTTTAACGTAATTATTTTTATGTCTAATTTTGATGAAATTTTCAGCGTTGTGCTTGTTTGATTTTCTCTTTTTATTCAGATCAACTTTTGTTGGGGTGGACTTCCTTTTAACAAGAGCTCCAAATCTCATTCCTACGATGACATCAGCCGTTGAGCTTATAAAGTGACAATGGCATGTAGATTTGCCAGAGCTAACGACCTGTTTGCAGTAACATCAAAGGTGCAATGTCAGGCATGCTAAACTAAAAGCATCACCAGCAAGAGAAAAAGTAGTGTATAAATATATTGTATGAAAGCATAGGATTCTTATGGGGCGTTGCAAGAAACTTGCGATCAAGTCTATATTCGTTCCCGAAATCAAGCATATGCCGTGTAATTAATTGCAAATTTGCGATTGATTGCTAATCTGCTTCTTGAAACAAGGAGTGTAATCTGATTTTCTACAGTTAAAAGTGATCAATCAATTGTAAAAATTGCAACAGAATATTTGCGATTGATTTCAAATATTGTCTTGCAACACCCCTTTAGGGTTTCTTTGCTTAATGTATTTCATTGTCTATTGCAATTTGTAGGTTAGTGAGCAGTGACGATGGCTCCAGCCTCGGTTGACTCTGATGACGACTGACGTGACGTCACTGCTGGTTTGAGAGCTGGAACATTTTTTTCAGGGAAAGGGGTTTAGCAAGTTGAAAAATATTCTGTTCTTGAATTATTAAAAAAAAAACATAGATATTTTTCACTAAAATATGAATATCCCCATAAATGTACTAGTATGAGTTGTGTTTAGCAGTGTGCATCAATATGAATCAACATTGATTGGGGCCAGAGTCTTAACATTGATAGTTACCAATGTTTGCTTTGCCATTATTATAACTATTATTGAAGCCTTATGATAGGGCGTGATTAGCTACTAAGCCTATAGCTGTTACTATAACCTTTCATGAAACAACCCCTATAATATTATGGTCTGTTATTGATACAGAAGAGATGTTTCACTTGTTTTCTGTTCTGTTTTTTTCCCATTAGTGCAAGACTTCTACCCTTATTGAAAAAGATCGCCTGATGGTGCGTAGTACATCCTGGGCCACAATGAAGGAATCACCATTCATGAAGCCGGGTTAGCAAGGAATGGAGCAAGTTTTCAACAGGAGGTGATGGCGGGTCAGGTGGATCAGAGAATGTTGCTTGGAAGGCATCCGCCTGTGATTAACAACTGAGGTCTGACGATATTTTTGACCAGCCCAATCTCATTTCCCACTTGAGAGGACAAATCGGTTTTATAATAAGGAGTAGATGTGGATGGTATCCTTCGATCGATGAATACACCATGTCCATACTATGGTTGGGAAATCCACCCGATGCAGTCTCATCACGGTGATCAAGGATCCAGTTGGTCTTCAGCCGGTCCGAGACGGACGACCTTTACGTTACATGCAGGTCGGAAATGTTCTCAAGGATGTTGAAGGTCAAGTCTACCCCAACACAAAATTATCAAATGAAAAGAGGAAAATCAAGCTAGCATAGGGATGAAAACTTCCTCAAAATCGAATGTAAAATAAGAAAGTTATAGACGTTTTAAAGTTTCACTTGACTTCACGAAACAATTACCATTGTCAGTTGCGAGTAATGGAACCAGTGCCATTATCCACATTTCTCTTGTATTTTATTCTATGAAATATGAAACATCTTAATTTCTCCTCATTATGCTATGAAAAAGGCATGATCCTCTTTGAAAAGAGGGATTATCATTGTTGCAATCACTGTGATTCGTTGATATACTTGTCAAATATATACAAGTTTGAAGTATTCTAATTTCATTTCATAAAATACAAAATAAATAATAATTAAGGGACATACTCCGACTCTCTTAAGCGAAACTGTAAAATGATATGTCTTATTTTACATCCGATTTCGATTAAAATGTTTGATTTTCCTCTTTTATTCAAATCCACTGTTTGATAGAATGAATTTATACAATATGATTCGTTAGAACAAAACTTCAAAAAATTTGTATCACTTTTGCACGCAAGTTGCTCGCAAGTTGCTGTATAACCTTTCTCCTCATTTTTTATGGCGTTAATCAGACAAAGTAACATAAGAAACGAGATTACACAACCTTGCGTGCGGAAAATTGGCATAATTTTCATACATTATATATGAAAGCGCATGCTTCACTGAATTCTGTTTTTGCATCACTGATCAGTGTTCAGGGCAATGTTTTGTAAACAGCTTGGGCGCTGCGCTTTCTCGCATGATTTCACGTCGCTGTTGGTTTTAAAATTGCTTTTTCATCAAGGTTTGCAGCATTCCTAAAAGTTGAACACTATTTCAAAAGAAATGCGAAAAAAGGGGGAGGAAAAAAAACCCAAACATAGTCCTTATAATACCAAAGGTAGATGCATCAGAAATGAAACTTTGAATGTTCAAAATTTCACATTTCTTAGCTCTCTCACAATATTTTCTTCCTTTCAGGAATTCATAAGATTTTACAGCACTTGAGGGTGAGGATTAAACATCTGCTACGTACCGTTGCCAAAAAGTAGACCTTTATATTTATTGCCAGTTTCATTGCTTCTACTCCCTGTCTGTGACATTAATAGTGAAATACAAAAAAATGTTAATTTAATAAGTTTCTAACTTATTCATTTTTTGTGTTTTGTTTTGCTCCATGCCCGGCCCCCCACTCCGGGGACGGAAGGACCGCATGCGTGTTCCCAAAATGTCCGGTAAAGGGATACCTTTTCGCGGGATAAGTCCGGCCCGCGAATTGTAAAAAATGGGGGTGTATTTGTATTTTCACCCAGATATTTCTTTAAAAAGGGGGCGTGTTTTTTTATCTCTCTCTTTGGACTCCTGAGCAATTTTAAAAGGAGGTTATAAAATATCTTGAATAATATAGAAAAAATGATCAAATCCCGAGATCAAATACCTGAAATTCCTGCTAGTTTTGAAACCTCATTCAGGATTATTTCCTTTTGTTCGAATGAGAGCTCACCTGAGATATAGGGGGTACATTGAGCAGTGTTCCGGATTTAGGGGGGTCTCCAAGGCAGAAAAAGCCTGCGAAAAGCCCTCGAAAGGGGGGTTCAGAAATATTGACAGACCTTCGATGGGGGTGCTTTCAAAGGGAGGAAACGAGCATAGGCGTTCTCTAAATAACACTAAGTGGGGGGGGGGGGGGGGGGGGGCCGGGGCTCCATGTGCACAAAGCGCAAGAAATCGCGTTTTCAAATTTGAATCCTCACCTGATAAGGTGTAGGTCGTCAAATAGAAAGCTTACAAAGAAATTGTGCGAATAATTCGATAAGTAAAATAGTTTCTTGTATGCATGCGTTAAATTGCTAGTATCTCGGCATACATCCCACAACCTTAAATTTGTAAATAAAATATGGTAGCCCTATTTTTAGAATGCACTTGGTTAATTCGAACTAGTATAAGTTCCTCTAATTCGTTATTTTTTGCCTGGGGTGTTTTATGAAGCTGTTCGTAAGTTACAAATGACTTTAAACACGACAAGTGACCTTTTATTTTGCTTAATGATATGCCGTAGATGAATTAGCAACTAAAAACATGTTCAAGTCGTTCTTAAAGTCGTGCATGTGTCACTTACAAACAGCTTTATAAAACAGGTCAGGGCGATTGATTAGTAAATGATCTTGTTATACCTTCTTTTGGCTACTTGTATTTATTCTCGTACCGGTTTCATATTAAAGTTGTCCCTCTCTCATTCCTACACCTCCCCTGTCTCTCTCTCTCTCTCTACCTTGAACCCTCCCCTCCCTTCATATTTGTTTTATTTTCATCACTAAACAACTTAATTTCTCATTTACTTAAACTGCTGAAGGTTTGTCTGGAATCATATTCCAAACACTCGGTCTCTTTACTTCCTCCTCCTCTTTTTTACAGCCCACTCGACTTCTACAAAAATCGTTGGGCGATCCCTAAATTCCAGCGGAGCCCGAGCAGGCTACCATCCGGTCGGTCGCCGCTCTGAGTTGTGACTGAAGCCTTAATTCGCATCCGAAAATTTTTAACACTTTCCTTCTCTGTAAATCTAAACTTTCTTTCTCGAGCCATTACAACATTCTACAACCCCCTCCCCTCAAACTACTTTGTGTAACATGATCTTTCCTCTCACCCCCTTATATAATTACCAGTCATTAATTTTCTATCTATCATTAATCCCCCCCCCCTCTTATCAGTTTTTACTCTCTATCCCTCTTCATATTCAGGTGTAACTTGAACGCCCTAATGCACATTTAATCCTCATTCTCTCATCTTTGTCAGTAATCATTTACCTATTCTCATATTCTCACCCTATAACTCAAGGCCAATCACATCCACCTGGACTATTGGCTTTGTCATCCTCCCTTATCAAATAATCTCCTCATCCCATTTACCTTCCTCCATGAAAACTTTTCTTTATTTCTCTTCGTCACTCCTATTTCTCCTTCCCCCTCTCTCCTTCACTCCTCTTTCTTTCTTCTCATGTCTCTCTCCTTCCCTCTATCTTTAGCCCCCCCCCTCCAGCACTTCTTCTTCGCACATGACCAAAGAAAGAAGATGAGAGTGAACTTCATGAATAATGAATGTTTTCATTGATAAACCTGATCTAATAATCACTTTAGCAACGGAATTGAATAAACTTCCGATTATCCTCCGATCTAAAAACTTACACCTGAAAACCTATCTTTATCCAATACACAAGATAACTTTTAGCATTGCCAATTTGAAATATTTATTCTTGCTCTGTTATAGGTATTGTCCATAAACATATATAACTAGTAATACATATCTATGGTATTGTCTCTCAATTCGTTGATTATTACAGAAAAGTAATTGTGTGAAGAGATAACTCATTGTCAGAAAATACTATTCAAATAAATTCTAAACTGCTCTCAAATTCAAAAGATTTTCAACAATATTAAGTTCATTTTTTGAAGTTCACTCTTGTAAAATAAAAGTTTAATTATACCTGGAATGTTGCAAAAGTGGATTGTTGAGCCGGGTATTCATGATTAAACATTTAACGATTCATGATTTTTCTTTTGGATTCATGTAAAAATGGGGTCGACTAATCGGACCAAGCTTACTTTCATCTTTGTTGGTAATGAAATATGTAATCTCAAAATAACAAGAACAGAATAACAGAGTATTTACTGTAATTATAAAGTATCATTCTTTGAAAAGAATTTCAATCCATTTTGCAACATTTTACCAAGTCTAGAATCTGGATGGGAGGAGTGTGTATGTGAGGGGGGGGGGTGCTAACTGAAGCTTGGCTTGTACAGTTCAGAAAAGGGTGATCCAAATCATGAGGGTCTATAAAATAAAAAAGAAATCCCTTGGTGTATATTGATTGAGATTAATAGTAGTCACCAAGGCAAGAATTAAAATTTAATCACGGCCTTTATTCTCAAAACTTAAAGATGGAAATTGTATCAGGAAAATATAGGCCTTCTTAGAAATTTTCTTTGCAAAAAAAAAAGGATTTCTACAATAAACAATTTAAATATACATTAGCCTCCTAAATTTGGTTTACCTTTTACACGTTGTACAGTAGCCATGACAACCTAAAAGCTGGCCGGTATTCTGAAAATCGTGTATCTTTTCTGTGTTAACCATCAAAAAAAATTTTTTTTAATGGTATTTATATTTACTGTGCAAATAAGCCATTCACAAGTAAAAACCTCTCAATGTGAGCCAATGACATGCGTGGTAGCAAAGATAACACAATTTTCAGAATACCAGCTATGGGCCGTTGCATAAAAACTATTATAAAGTAGTGATATGGATCCTACTCGTAATGATTGGCTGATATCTTATCACATGACCAGTAAGCAAATAAACAAACAAAAAATCACCCCAAAATACTCAAAAGAGCCCATTCACTGCAACATATCCAATATTGCAGATTTATGCATTAGGTTGTCAGAAGTAGCCCCCGAAATACAATAATTTGTTTTGCCTTTATTGAGATGAGGATGGCTTATCAAATGACTGGGATCCACATCATTATTTTATATAAAACTTAATACACATGCTTGGGCATTAGAAAAATTACACACACACGGGCGCTCTGCCTCGGACATGTTAGAACTGTCCCAAGGGTGTCTTGTGCGTGTAATTCCTAATAATGCCCAAGATGTGTATTGTGTACTATTATTTGTAACTTTGCTATCCAATGGTAACACTGGCGTACAAATGTGGGTGGGGCGGGGCACGACTAAGAGAAAGAATTTTTTTTATCCATGTCTGACCCCTTAAAATGTTTGGCTCATTATGCCACTGAATGGATGGCAAAGTTACTGTAATAGGGTACCGAAGTGTGACATAAATTTTCACTTTTTGCATTTCAGCGCTTTTTATACCATATTTTGGTATAACGCATGATGAAATACCCCTATTACCAAAATTTGGTGAGAATCGGTCCATGGGGCCTCCAAGATATGACCTCATGAATACATAATTAGCCCAATTGAAGTCGATGCATTATTGGCTCTAAATATTAGGAACCAGGCCAATAATGCATTAACTTCAATGGGGCTAATTATGTATTCATGAGGTTATTTCTCAGGCCCCCCATGGACCGATTCTCACCAGATTTTAGTAGTGTTCATCATGTGCTACCAAAATATGGTATCAAAATGCTGAAATGCAAAAAGAATTTTTTGTGACATCACTTTGGTAATCTATAGTAAATTTTATGCAATGGGGCCCTAGGGGATTAGGAATAAAAAGGGGGCAGGCAAGTCCCCATTTCACAGTATACACAAATAAGCACAACTGAAAATCAATTTATCATTTTCAAAGGGATTTATTTCATAACTTTTTTTTGTTTAAAAAAATACATGATTAAAAAAAATGACCAGCAGCCCAGAAGATTCATTCAAGTATATAGGATACCACAGCAGCTGACCTTTTGATTCAATGGGGCAAACCCTAACCCTCACAAAATGACCACCAGCCTGATCCAAGTCAGGGTCTTCCTGCCACAATCACACAATGTGACATCACTACCAAAAGTCTCATTTTCAAGTGTGCAGGGTGGGGCACTGGTCACTGTCATGCATGATATACAACTTGCCACAATGAGCGTGCTTTATTAATGATCTTTTGTGTAGCCCATAGTATGCAAGACAATGCCTCAACTTTTCAAGTGATTATGTTCCTGGGGGCAACAGTTACTTCTTTAGGGGGAACACGGGGCAACAGTTACTTTTTTTGGGGGGGGGGGGACTTATAAAAAGGAATTTCCTTTTACCCCCACCCCCATTCTCTTTCCCAACTACTCCCCTTTCCTCTTCCTAGCCATAAGAATCTATCTATTAATCTCTTTTGTAGTATTTTAACCATCACTTTAATCTGCTCCCTTTCTTCCAACCCCCCCCCTTCCCCTCCACTGATAGTGCTCCCTTCCCATACCTCCCTGTACTACCCATCACCAACAAATCCTTGCATCTGATTGGCTCAGAGCAAATAAGTGATAATTACTAACTTGTCATGAAATGCTCCCGTATCTGCCCATTTTCAATCATTTCACATCCTTTCAACATGAACTATCCATGACTGACATTACAATGTTTTAATTTTCAAATTAAAATTTTTGAGTATTATTACTAATCATTCCATATTTTTATCAAACAATTCATTTTATATCATCACATAAAAAAGCTAGCCAATGAACACTTTTTGAAGGGGGGTTTTGAAGGGGCTTTTCTTTTCAAAAGAGCAAATGGAATATATTACAATTTTGCAAATAAACATTTCCTTTTCTGTACATGATGCAATCGTGTTTCTACAAATTTCAATAAACACTGCATTTTTATCAAAATAAAATCCAACAGGGTAAAGAATTTATTTTTCCCCCTGTCAAGCTCATTTATTTATTCACCATCATACAAGAACCAAATGTTTGCTTGCATACTGTATCCATCACATAACCATGAACTCTGAGAGATCAGGCGAGGCACCGACAATGATAGATAGATCTAATAAGGTTGGGACCTCAATAAAGGCTTGTCCTGAGGGAGTACACTTCATATCCCACAATGGTTTATAATCCCCCATCAATCATTACAATACAATGCATGAACCATAGTAGTGGAGCAAAATGTCAAATGGCAGAGACTGCATCCAATAAAATTTGAAAAGAATCTTTCTATGGATATAAGAAACCATTTCTTCCGTCGAATGGTCATCAAGAACCAATGACAACTCTCTCAGACAGCACCCAATAGAATTGCCCAAACTTGTTCCAGACTGGATATAGGGAAACCCTTTCTTTTATAGCCAAAGGGACACTGTAGGAAAAATCTACCAAATCACTGCCCTATCCACAAACCGGAAGATGGATGAATGAACAGCCAAGCATCACTTCATGTCAAGCTTCAGGACCTGGCTGAGAAACTTCTCTGACATGATCAAAGGAACGATAAGGAGGAAACAATTCTATGATGGTTTGCAAATTATGCAATGTATGATCATTGCAAAGAAGTGAAAGACTAACAAGTTCCAATGAAATATTTTTAGATGGCAAAAGATCATAAGGAAATTGAATCATTGAGTGGAGGCCCTCCTCCAAATATAACTGGCAATGTGAAGCAGGTACATGCATACCTTAACCCTTTTGTGATAATCTGTAAAGGCCACATTATTTCATTAAATTTTTCTCACACATTTTTTAAAGACCAAATTCACAATGCGATGGTATGCAGTACAAAGTTGGGCAACGTTTTGTAAGTGTATGTCAGACCCAAAATTGCTCAAAAACATGATTTCAATTGACCAGTCCAATGCAAATTCTTTATGTAGCCAAAATTCATAAATGTATCATTATTTTTTTAGATTTATGACTAAAAAATAAAGAAAACTTTCATCGAAAATACTATAAAAACTAAGAAAAATATTTGATGAGAATCAGAGAGAATGTCCAGATCAACAACTGAGATCAGGGAGGGGGGGGGGGGCTAAAAATGCCTCCCCCAATTTCTGAAAACCTGAACATGATGAAATTTCCTCTAAACAGGAAATCTATTCAAAATTCATTCCAAAGAAAGAGCGTTCCCTCCTGGACACAGAAAATGAATGTTGACAAAGACTTAACCCTAAGAAGACTGGGAAGGGGCTGATTCAGTCCCCCCCCCCCACAAATCTGCTGCGCAAATGTTTTTGACCGCGTTACTTGCAGACTTTTTACCTCTCGGGCAACTTTTGAGACAAAAATTGCAACCCAAAGGTACGCGGTTCCAAAATTACGCAACGTTTCTTGCTTAAAAACTTGAATTTGTGTACAAATAGCCAAAATTCATATATGTATCATTATTTTTACTGATTAAAATCAATGAATTCCATCTTGTTTGTGGTCAAAATAAAGTCCCTGACAATTTCCATTGAAAAAAAAGTAAAAAACAAATAAATACATAAGAAATTTAGAAAACAAGAAAATACCTACGAAAATGAAATTTTTTAAAGTACATTTGATGAGATGTACCTATTAAGAGTCTATGTACCAAAAAATTGCATTTTAGGGGCATTATTTAGTTAATTAGAGCAAATTCTTTATTTTACACGTAAATTAGCATAATTAATTAGCAATGGGATTTTTCACAGAATTTGATCTTATTGTTTTGTAGATTATGCCATGGGTAACGCGCATGCCAATTTTCTCCGCAATCGACGGCCAAGATTATAAGGGGGGGGGGGGGGCTAAATCAGCATCTCAGTCTTCTTAGGCATCGAAATAGCCCAGTCTATTTAGGGTTAAATAATCTGCTTTATTAGAGTTCAAACAAATGCATTGTGGTTTAATAAGCAGATGTACAGACTAAGCCTGAAAATATATCAGATGCACATAGCTTCCCTTTTGGTGACAAGATCAGCATGCATGAGGTGCAAACAAGATTGTTGCTAGGGCAAGCACATAATACGAACACCTGTCACACGGAAAATGGAGTTATTGGTCAAGGAAGAAAAGTGGAAGGTGGCGACTTGAACTTTGACCTTTTGACCTCAAATTCAAAAGGCTTCCTGGGATAAATGCTAGTATCATACACACCAAATTGTATGAGCCTAGGCTAAGTTAAACTGAAGTTATCACGTTTACAAGGAAAAGTAAACGGACGGACGGACACTGCAGACGGACGGACACCGAGCGTGATACCATAGTACGTCCCAACCTGTTGCCGGGCAGGCATATAAAAATGGTCTTTATTGACTCTTACTCTGTAATACCAAGACTTCACATTGCCTTATGCATGTATTTCATCAGAGTCAAATCCGGGAAAATTCTATAAACACAGGAAAATATCAAATGGCTACGACAAAAATGACCAGCTGGAACTAATCCACTGAGAAATTTCTGGAAGTCAGCAGCACTATCTTTAAACATACGTTGCCAGTTCCTCTCTCTTCTCTTTGTGCAGAACAAATGATTGTCTGCATTGATTTGGAGTGCAAACCAGTTTTTGATCGATCTTGATCAGTTCCACCAAACTCCAAAGCCATATTGGCCAAACCGCTCCATCAATATTTCAAATGGGTCAACTTGAAACACTACACTGGCAAGGCTCTAGAAATCAAAATTTGACATTACGCTTCTGACACAAGATTCCAGACTTACATATATTGCTCTGATTGAAGAAGCTTTTTTTTTTACACATTGTGGATAAACCATTGAAGTGCACAACCCTCATAAAAATAGGTGAAAAATTTATATCCGAAGTTGAAGATTTGGGCAGACAAACCTATATTAAGAACTTACCTTTATCATCACATATCTAAACATTCGTGCAGTCCACATTATCTCTTCACATTCTGTGATTACATGAAGGACACATACTCGGCATCATAAGGTTCATGTAGGTACATGGTGAAATGACCGCGATAAAGTTTGAAATTTAATTCAAATTAATCTGACCCAAAAAATAGCACATACAGAAAGGGAGAATATATATATTGCAAAATAATTCCTATTGCTCTATCATTGCTCCGCAATTAAAAAAATAATAGGATGAATGTCTGTATATCTAAATATATATATGAATTTCTTATAATAATTGTTAATCTTCTTAGCACATTATTAAATCAGTCATGGCAAATATCATGTTGCAACAATGTGAAACAAAGATAAAGTTATAGCAAAAGCTAGAACAAATAGTACTGGGAGGTACATAAAGAAAGACTATTAAGGTAAAGAGATGGGATTATAGTCATTAAAAGAAAAGGGAGAGAAAATCCTGATATGGGGAAAATTGCTGCCCAATATTTTCACAAAGGTTATTGCCCTCAGTACATAATCCCTGGAAAAGCGATTGCATTGTCTCACATATATATGCTACACAAAATATAATTAAAATCCTTATTAAAGCACTTACATTGTGGTAAGTTGTATACCATACACAACTGTGTCCAGTGCACTTCTCTGCACACTGAAAAATGGATCTCTTGGTAGTGATGTCACTAATTGTGTGATTCTGGCAAGAAGACCCCAGCTCAAACCAGACAGGAAGCCATGTTTGTGAGGTGTCGGGCCTACCACCATCAATCAATGAGGTGAACTGCTATGGTCCTGTCACTTGAATGAATCTTCCGGGCTGCTAGTCATACAATTTATTTTTTCAAAAAAGAAAAAAAAATACACTTCATGAATACAAAGCAAGTATAGTATATAGCACAGACTATTGTACACTGTAGGCCAGGTCCAAGCTATCTGACATTGATGTAAATGCCACCGCACACCTTTTGTTTGTTCTGCAACCCGATTTTGGAGTAAAACGTTGTGAACATTGAGGCATGTGACATCTTGCTGTATAAAGTCATCCAACAAATACTCATATTGAAATCTGTGACTATATAAGCATCATCATTTGAATAAAAGCGAAATGAACATCTAGTCGTAATGACGTCATAGCAATCATATGATTTCCTATAATTTAAAACCAATTTGGGCTTTACTTAAAAAATGAAGGCTTGAAATCACCCCAAATTTAGTATTTTATCACAGTTAACTTTAGCTTCTAAAACAGAGTTGTCAATCACATTTCAGAAAATTAGCAAAATGTGATTTGTTCCAAAATCAGATCGTGGACCATTTGAAAGGTGTGGGGAGGCCTTAATGGACAAATTAAAGAGGTGTTTCACATTAAAATTAAGCATGATTGAATATCTACTTGCGTGTGGAAAATAACAGATTAATATGTTGCTTGAATCACTCTCAAAGGACACGCTTTAATGCAAATTAATTGATCAGACTGCGTATCAAATATCAAGAGCATCTTAAAGATCAATCACATGAAATGAATGATATTCTGGACATAAACTACTCTTTATCCTGAATTTAGCAACTGACAAATATTCTAAAGTTTTTTGTTGTAATGGATGATGACAGTATACATTAATGAAATATTTGGTAAAATAATTGTCAACACAAAACAAACAAAAATACTAACTTCTTCAGTTAACTTCACAAATATCTACTAGGCCTAATTACCACACTTAACCCTACCTAGGCCGGGAGGGGGGGGGGGGCATTAGAGGGCCCCTCCATCAACGTTTCAAACAATATTTTCTTAACAAGAAAAGCTCTTGCCACGCTGATTTGTTACTTTTTTCCTTTCAGTCTCCGGCATCTTTTAAGCCTAAATTTGTGACACCTTGGTACACAGTTCCGAAGATACACATAATTTTGGGCATGCATGTTGGATCAAAAATTGCTCAAAAACATGATTTTGTACACAATTTCAATACAAATTGTGTTTTCAACCAAACATGAATAAATGGATATATTTGTTTTTACTGATTCAAATTACTATATTTGTTATATGCTGTTTGCAATCTTTTAAGTATCACCAGAAAATTTCATGAAAATATCAAAGAAATGCAAAAGGTAAAAAAAATAAAAATACATAGGAAATTGCAAAACAAAAAAATACTTATGAACATGACCTGATATTGCATTTTTTTCCAAGAACATTTGATAAGAACACCACAAAGACTTTCTATACCAAATATTAGGACATTTGAAGCTTTATTTTGGGATTAAAAAGTATGATTTTGCATACTAATTACAAATAAATTAGGTAATTAATTTATAGCAATTTTCAGCCCCCCCCCCGGCCTAGTTAGGGTTAATTCTAAGCCTCATAACACCTACATGTACATAGTATGCATGCACTAATGAAACAACAGATAATTGCGATAAAATGAAATATCAGCAGAGATAATAGCTTGGACCTGTTGATTGGAGCTATATAAAAGTAATCAGAAAACACATAAAAATGGGTTCATGAGGACAAATGAATATAAAGTCACATTTGATAATTAAAAAAAAGTTTTGGATAAATTGAAATAAAGTTTAACTGATCGATCTACATGATTACATAAATACCAATAACTTTTAAAACCAGACACTCCTCACAGAAGATGATTCCAAGACTGGTGTTATGTCCTTGTCTCTGGTAGACTATCTTTGATTTATGCTTGAAAGATGGTTACCATCAGATATGGGGTGTATCCATGATGTACACTGAGTGACATGACTGCAGGTGTAAAGTGAAAGAAAGAAATATTATTCTAAAGTTTCTTTTTCATAAAGTTTGCATTTGGAAAAAAATATGCACTTCTAGTATTTATTACGATCGTACAGAAACTTTCAACAAATATTTATTTGATGGCATCATTTTATGTACATAGATCAACAAAAACGCTTTGAAAATTCACTCGCTTATTTAGTATTTTAAATTGGATATTTTTTTTTGGTAAGATGTCTGAATATTGCAATTCAAGGTGTAATGTATATTTGCAATTATTGAGGACAGACACTTAAGCAATGTATTAAAAATGTTAATTCTAGTATACATGAATTATCTGTGTAATAATAATAACAATAATAATATTAATAGCTAGATTTATAAAGCGCTTTTTGAATGAGGATACAAAGCACTGCTATTGTAACCCCGGCTCTTAATAGCTCCAGCTACCATCACCGACGGTCAGTGCATGCAAGGAATTACTCCTGCCGGGTACCCATTCACCTCACCTGGGTCGAGTGCTGCACAGTGTGGATAAATTTCTTGCTGAAGGAAAACACACCATGGCAAGGATTAATTCGAACCCACGACCCTCTGTTTGAAAGGCAGGAGTCAGAACCACTTGACCATGACGCGCCCACATCAATCGTAAATACTGTACAACTTACCATTGGTTCTGGTAGCATATTGTTGGGTATTTTCTTGACCTTGACCCGAGTCTGTTGAGTTCATCCTCCAGCATGACGAGTCAACGACGTCCTCATAATCAAGCTCCATATTCCCTGCTTCCTGTTGGGCCAATCCTGCTAGATGAAGCATTAATTCCAGGGCTTTGCTCTCATGGACAGCACTCTGTGCTTGCTTGAGAGAGTAATGAGAATACAAGATAAAATTTAGTTCTCGGTTCTGAAGTGGAATGACTCTGCATGGCAGTCTTGCCTGCATCACATCAATCAACATACACAAGATTGATGACTTTGTGATATTGAAATATCAAATATTTCTCTTTTGAATATATGATATAACAATAACAATCCAAGGCTATGAAAGGCAAACTCTACGGAAACCCATCAGTTTCATAATTTTTTCTACAGGAAATTTGCAAAATGTCCTTTTATAGTAAACAAAGAAAAACACACCAAACTGTCAAGAAATCAATGAATTTATGGATATACATTTATGGATATACATTCATATCTAGAATTTTTTTGGAACAAACATGCATTTTATATGTTAACTTTGCTGGCTTTCCATAGCTGCGATTGATCAGATCAATCGTACCTCTTTGTAAGACAGGCCCCTGGATACCCTGTTGACTGGCCTCACTACCAATCTCAACATTTGATGCCCTTTTTTATTTTCCCTATTTAATGTATGATGTAATGAAAAATGATATCAATATTGACACAAGACAGCCATAGTTCATTGACGATAAATGACTTGTCCATGACCTTTTTATCTGAAACACTTGCCAGTTAATCAGCAACACTTGATTACCCTTACGTCCAACTTTCATGAAATAAGTCCATTGTGATGAAATTTCAGAAACTAACATCAAAACTAATATTTAAATGTTGACGTTGTCACAGAAGTCTGAAAGGGTGCCTACATGTATGTCTCACTTAGACTGCTATGCAGGTAAGACAAAAATAAACAGAGATTTGATATGTTTCTATTATCTCAATGATAAAATTTATATCTTACTACTTTTTAACCACTACCAATATCAGGAATTACTAGGTGATCTGTCAATTGACAGATACATGTACCTTTTATTTTTCAATGAATTTTCTTTTTGATTTATTTACCATTTATTTTCTTTTTCCCCGTCTTCTTGTTCCCACAAAATCTCCAAAAGTCCTTCATCAATTTTCATGAAAATTCTATCAGTTATGCGGAGTTGCGGACCTATCGTGCAATGTGTATGAAACAAATTCAAGGTCAAAAGGTCATTGTGACGTCATCTATGCTAAATTTTGTAAAATAACATCATCAATCATATCTCCAATATCAATTATCAAAAATGAAACATATTTACATCACATCAACTTCAGGTCAAGGGTCAACTCTCCAGGTCATCAAAAGTCATGTAGAGGTAACGACATGCGCGTATGTGCACTGATATTCACTGATAATTTATTAATGATTTACCAAGAAGTCACCTTTTTTAATTCATTATTAAATTGCACTTGCAGAACATCAATATTTTCATGTGACATTCAGATATTTGTATCATCTGCACATAATACGTATATATATATATACCTGTATATATATACATGCATATTATTTGCAGATGATTATATTTATTATATATTATGTCTTCCTTCATCATAATTTTCAATATCCTTACCTCGTCTTTTCCACGTCTTTGGTTTGAGGTACCAGGCTCTGTAAATCATCTTTACCCAGCTGAAGAGTGTAATTCCCTGAACCGTAATGCATTTCTTTTAAGAAAGAAAAAAAAAATTATTATTAATTACAAATTACGATTCAAAACAAATTTGGCCTTTACTCCAAAATAAAGGCTTGCAATTATCAAAAATTGTTACATGTATTATTAGTATTCTACAGTTAATTTGAACTTCAAATAAATTATACTGAAGGATGATGTCCCTGTTGTAAAATATATAAAATAGGGCGGGACATCAGGACTTTGGATGTAAATAGAGTTTTAGAGGGGAAGGCACTGAATACAGTACCACGACATGTTACGGGAAAGAAGGAAAGGTGTTCCTAGAGAATAGAGAACGGCGGTACACAGTGACAGTGCAGAACCACAAGGAATCAACAGAACAAAACATGGCAAGTACAAATATACGCAGAGTCAATGAGGCTGCTAAGTAGGGACCTTGTTATCAAACAAGGAGCTGGAGGCAACGTGTTAAGGAAAAGGGAAGCACATAAAACCAAACTGTTAAGAAAGAAACATTCCGGGATGGGGAACTCATACACCAAGAAGAGATTGTCACAGACTTTGAGGTGGACCTCGAAGTCAGGTTCCTCTGGAAAGACTGGAAAGACACTATACCTACAAAACTGTCAAGTTAAATTTATGTTTCTGATTCACTTTGTTTAACCTTTATGCAGTGCAGCCTTGGAAAGTTCATGGAAATTTGAGGGCATTATCTAAAAAACGATTGTACTTTTGAAGGAACAATTTCCTAACAAAGTATTATATTTAAATTTTCTTTTTCATTATTCGGGAGATGTGAGCAGCACCAGCGGCCAGGTGGTTCCTGTGGTCCTGGACCTGAACAGCCATCTGAAGAAGTGGCTGTCCGAGGGGAGGCACTGCACTGACTGCAGGCATATATCGTTGTGGCAATGAGGGACTCCCTTCAGTCAAGATTCAAAGGAATCTTTGTGAAGTGCAACATGGTCCCACCTGAACCAGGGACCCATGAAGCATCCTTCGTTGAGGACTTGTTCCTTATGGCCCCCATCCTGGACCCACAATACATGCTGCATTGGATGGATGCAGATTATGTGGAGGGGAACCTTGAGGCAGCATCTGTGTACAAATGATCTACAGTCTAGAATGAATTTGAAATATTAAAAAATAATTTGTTACATTTCTTTTCTATCATATCCGATTTATTGCAGGTAATAAGATCGATCAAGAATTACCAGATATATAATATTTTTTGTCCATTTCATTACAGAGATGGTCATTAGTGATGCAGAAAGAAGGCTAAGTAATGCAGAGACTGGGGAATGAATGGCAACCACCAGCAACAGCGAGGATGAGGAGATGCCAGCAAAATTCCTGCGTTTAACAGCTAAATACAAAATGATTCGCAAGTGAGTAGGGAATGGGAGCAAAGACACAGCAAGGGCTCAGCTGAACAACTACCTTGGAACAGCAACCGACAGCCAAGATACCATCACCTTCTGGGCCCCTGGCAATTCTGCCTGTCGGAGCCCTCCACCTACTTGCCATGCAAATCCTCAGTGTGCCTTCAAGTAGCGCACCTGTTGAGAGGATGTTCAGCACAGGTGGAATTCTCTTGAGGCCACATAGGCTCGTTTGAGCCCTGTGATGGTTGAAGCACTCACATTTTAAAAGTGCAACAAGCACATTTTGTAGGGTGGAAAAAACCCTATAATATCGCATTTGAAAAGCCTGTCTTGCAGCCGTTGCAGAGCATCCCTTCATTGTACAGCTACATATCTTATGAGGTGGTGTTTTCTTGTTAGATCAAATCAAGTAAGGGAGTAGTCTGGCATTTCTAATAAAAATTTTAATTGAAAAACTCAATGGAATAATCCCATCTATGCATTTTGTAAGACTGTCATTGAATCAACTGGTATTCGCGTAAGTTCTTCTTTGTATCTGTATCAGTTGAACCCATGTGACATACATGTAGACCTCTATATTCAGGAAAAAGCATCATACTGAAAATATTTACATTAGTGCAGGATGTCATCTGCTACAGGCATTATGGTATAGTGTGTGACGTTGTCATTTTCCTATTGCATTCGGCAAGAAACAGTGCTTTTCGGAAATGCTTTTGTTTTATTAATTTTGAAAAGGGAAAGGGATTTTTCAAAACATGAAATATTATGATATGTGTACATTTGAATTTCACTTTTATATAATAAAATACCTTCAGTTCACCATATTCTTATCTGGCAAAATATTTTCTCAGATTACATTTACACATATTGAAGGTTTGGGGAATGTTTGCTTACAGAACAAGGAGGGTGCTTAGAAACATGTGAAAATATCTAATCTTGGTATGTTTCTTAGGACTTTCACTACATGTAATTTTAAAACTAAAATCAACTATATACTTTCTTCTTATAAATATTTTGTGCCTTTTTTTTAACTATAGATATTTTGAATGAGAAACGTCTTTCTGATTATGTAATAGATTGCACATGTGCCAGACTCGGACAGGCCGAACTCGGACTGAATGGACTCGGACACATCGCTGAATCTTTGGTGGGTGTTATTTAAGGAAATTCCAAAATCGGATCGTGGACCAGTCGTAAGGTGTGCATATATGGTATTCAGGCAATTCAAATGTTTGAAATCTTATTTTACTCACCAACTCTTTCTGCTTCTTCTCCACCTGTTCTGAAGTCTGTAATGGAGCCTTTGTTTTTTTGTGAAACTGTTCCGGCACCCTTAGCTCTGCAGGCACGTTTGTCAGCTCGATGACATGGATCAGCACAGAGAGGGCGGGCTTTGTCTCATAACCACTAGCATAGATACTGTGAATTGTTGATTCTTCTACACAATTGTTGATCCAGCCCGAACCCTGAAACCCAGTTGCAGAACTCTTTGGTGAGGGCTTTGGAGTAGTCATCCTGTGATGAAGAGTTGTCGTTTCTCCTGAGCCGTCCAATCCTTCTTCCGTTGTTTTTCTTTGTGAGGCAACCATCTGCAGGAGGTTCCTGACCTTCTGATGACCTGTCAACAGGAAATAAAGTATTTTCAATTAAATTTGATTCAATTCACTCTTTATTTATTGCAAGCATGTGCATATTCCTTATCTATTTCTAGCATGTGTATATTCCAGGTTGGAATGTATTCTACAGATGTTGTCATTGACATAATTATGATTTTACAAAGGTTGATAATCAGAATTATAAAAAGGTGGAATGCCTCTGGCAGTCTTGCCTGTATTACACTATTCAATATAGCACCAGTGATGAGTTTGAATTTAACTACTTGAAAAATGAATCATGTTAAAAAAAGAGAAAAAAAAACAACTTTCATTTCATAATAGAATCTTAAGTTAACCTCCAATGGCACTTGACCACTTCATTTCATACATACATTTCATGTGATTACGTATTTTTTTCAATAATAATAAACATATCAATTCTCATTTAAGTTAATTTATCTGAAATGGCAATTGGCCTTGACCTAGTAACCTGAAATTTCAGACGCATGTTAAGCATATTTAACAGATTCTGACAGATGATTTAACAAGTGCAAAGTTGTTTAACTCTTTCTAATATCACTTTACTGACCCCAAAACTACCTTTAACCTTCAATGTCACTTTAATATAAGTAGTGATATGAAATTACATTCATCCATTTGCCAATAAACATTAAATAACCATTATTAAAGTTTAATGGAATAGGGACTTTTCCTTTCAGATTCATCTTGAAAATTCAAAATCTTACCCTCAAGTTTTTAATATTAATACTGCACAAGTGGAACGCCTCTGGCAATCTTGCCTGCATAACGCAATTCAATATAGCAACAGTGCTGACTTTGAAAACAAATATTCAAAATAAGAGATAAACCAATAAAAATAAATAAAAGATAAGAGCCTTTATTTCCAAGATTCATAAACCACAAAAAAAAAAAAAAACGACTGGCAACCCAGAATATTCATTCAAGTAAGGAGCCCCAAAGCCAGTAACCTAGACCAATGAAGCATACCCTGCCTTCACAAAATGGTCTGATACCAAGTCTGTGAGGTAGTCTTCTCACTAAACTCACACCCATTTATGACGCCACCACCAAAGACTAACTTTCTCAATGTTCAGAAGTGGTGCACATGCCATCATCAATTCTGACATACCCCGTCCATTAAGTTCTTTGTGATTTCGACTTGCCTAGAGTATGCAAGACAACATAATGAGGGTTTACAGGTTTTTGTCGATGAGGGCGACATTTATGATGGTAATTTAAGTAGGAGGATCTCTATCCCCCATATTCCTTGATCTTTTAGGGGTCTCTCCAATCACCCTAAAACAAATTTTCTCTCCGCACCCCCATCCCTTTTCTTTTCCATTTCCTTGACCCCCTCTCGTTTCTCTCTTCATAGATCTCAATCCATTGATCTTTTTGTAGCACCTCTATCCATCCTTGCACTTCCCCCTCTTCTTTTATTGCCCCCATTCCCCTCTCTTTCTCATCACCTCCATCTCTCCCTTATCCATTCTCTATTCATCTTCTCCTTTGTTCATCTTTTCTATCAATCTATTGATTGCAGTCTCCCTGTACTATCCATCCATCTCCATCACTCTCTCTTCCTTTCCACACCTTCTCAACAATCACCAATCATGACTGATATTACATGTTCTATTTAATCAGCTTTTTTTACTCTATTACAATTTGTTTTGTTTTTCTTTCAGCTTTAAAGCAGTTAATATGAAGAGTATCAATGATATGTCTTAGCTTGTCAATGTAATATTTCTTGTTCATATGATTCAATTGTATTTCTATGAAAATAAATGTAATTAAAAAACATATATAAATATTTTTGTGCCTTTGTTTGGTTGTTTTGTGAGCATTGTGGTTTGGGGAGGGGGGGTCTTGGTCATTCGTCCATTTGTTGACGGAAAACACGAGCTTATGTTTACATATCCAATTCACCTCACAACTCTGAAAGAAAGGAGCTTGAAGCAACGACAATGTAATGCGAAGTGGGAGCCTCCGAACCCTGCGGCTCTAAACATTTAAGCCAGTCTGTGGACACCGGATGCTTCATATTCCCTGATAGGTAGTTCATAATGCCTAATCAATAATTACATTACAATATGGGTATCAAAATGTGAAGTGCAATGTCATATGTATTGGATAGAATGGGAGATGATACAATCCTTCATTTACTGTCACCGTAGACTAGCCAATCTCCTGCACTAGGAGCTATTGCTCATTCTCAATCTATAACACCTTTTTAAGACCTACATGACAGTCAATGCCTATATACACAGCACTTGGCGATCTCTGCCCATTCAAACTCCTGCCTGAAATCCCATGCATAGCTGGCCTTTAAGATTGACATCCCATCACTTTCTAAGTGTTCTTGATGCTAGGAACCTTCTGTCTACTCCTCTAGCTCTAACAAGGCTCTATATCAAATTACCAACAAAGAATAGCTCTGAGGACTGTATGCCAGGGGATAGGCCATTAATGGTGCAGCTTTAAATTCAAAACACCATAATGTCAACTGACTAACTCAAATAGGGCCATAAAAGAGAAAAGATACAATTGTCCACCTACTTGCAACAGCAAGTCTATGGTAGAACATGTGTACAAAGTTGCATGTACACAGTTGCTCTATCATATATTTCCATGAAAACAGGTGGCGATCCTTCTAAGGTCTAGTTTTCATCTTGACTTGCTTCAGTGGAGTGATGGGATGAATCCTGTGGAATCTGACATAACAATGGCACCCTCTTGTGACCGTACACTAAAACCTGACAAAAGTACTGTCAAACTGCTAGTGTTGCAACCTCATTTGCAACCAAATACAACAGCCATAGTCTGAAGGAGCTTGAAATAATGCAAAAGGAAACAATTTGTACACAGAGTCTCTATAAAGACCCACATGAAGTCCATATAATGTATGCATGCAAGATTAGCGAGGATGAACCTGCAAAACACCAAATGTATAACAAGAGAAGAGCTAGCAGCCTCAGATGTAGATATCCTTCTTCAAATGAGAAACACCTGAGGATGTATCATCAACATTTGTCATATGACAAGTTTCCTTGGTATTGAATAATAACATATGATTTCTACACGTAAAGCACATGAATCCACCTTGTTACATGCTTGAAGTGCTCCTATATTACCCCGGCTAAGCTAGTCATCCAATTCCGGTGCTCACAGCTTTTTGAAAAATTACTTCCTGCCAGTACACATTTACCTCACCTGGGTTGAGGACAACAAAAAGTGGGTAAATTTCTTGCTGAAGGAAAACGTGCCATGGATGGGAATCAAACCCAAATCCCTCAGATTGAAAGACAAGAGTCTTAACCACTAGACCACAACGATGTATCCGCCCACACCAAAATCAATAGGCGGCTTTGCTTTACCATAATGGACCTTCATGCCAAATTTGAAGATGACCGAAGAAGAAATGCAGCTGGTAGAGTGCTCACAAGGAAATCTCTGCTATTTTCACAAAAACTCTTGTTACCATGGCAACAATGTCTCCACCCACACCAAAATCAATAGGCGGCTTTGCTTTACCATAATGGACCTTCATGCCAAAGTTGAAGATGATCGGAGAAGAAATGCAGCTGGTAGAGTGCTCACGAGGATATCTCTGCAGCAGCGGACACGGCGGCGAGACGAGGCCAAATCCATAGTATCCTCGATGAAGCATTTTTTTAGAGAGAGGGGAATGAACATTCAAGCACACACTTTTCTGTGTTTACGGAGACGTGACTATGTTGAGTCTTCTACCTTCTACACAGACCCATTGATCATTCCTAAGCCAATCTACACACAATCTATCTATACTCATTCTGAGGTTACGTCTTAGAGGATACACACTTGTCAGTGTCACACAAACATTGGGTTTACAATCATCAACTATGAGCAAAGGACCAACTTTTTGAGCTGTGGAGTAATTTTTACCTTTCAGAAGGGTGGTTCAATTTGACATTCATAGAAACATAACTGCAATATATAATGAAAATGCTGCAGATTGATCACAGCAGTTGGTATTGAAACAATTACTTCTACATTATTTTCTTAAAATCAATTCAAAGAAGAATGAATATGAGTTTGCTGTACGAGAACACTGTAACATCAGTCATGATGAATTCATGTTGAAATTGTGTGGAAGGAAGATATTGAGTGTTAGAGAGGGGCGGAGAATACGAGGGAACGAAAGTCTGTAATCAGAGATAAAATACAAATAGGAGTAGAGAGAGAAAGAAGGAGAGGGGGAAGGGATAGGAGAATGAGAATAAGAGGAGGATGAGGCAGTAAGAGGGAGGGGGAGTGGTGCAAGGAAGAACAAAGATACAAGAGATCAATGGATTGAGACATAAGAAACAAGAGAATAAGAGAATGGGTGGAATGGAATTAAGGTAATGATAAAGAGAGTGGATTGAGATGAAAACAATGAAAATGTCACTTGTCAGAATCACATCAAACACAAAGACCATTTTCTGTTTTGTCACAGTCATATTTCAAAGTAATCTAAACAAAATTCTAAAAATAATTTTAATTGAAACCACCATTAAGGCAAAAGGGGGACTAAAAAC
This sequence comes from Lytechinus pictus, assembly GCF_037042905.1. Classification (NCBI taxonomy): domain Eukaryota; kingdom Metazoa; phylum Echinodermata; class Echinoidea; order Temnopleuroida; family Toxopneustidae; genus Lytechinus; species Lytechinus pictus. The sequence continues at coordinate 15,354,029 of NC_087254.1, read as the reverse complement.
TGTCTCAAGTATGGAAAGTCACTTTCCACTATTACTGTACCATCATAATTGTTGCCCTCAAAACAGAATAGCTGGAAAACCTCACTGTGTTGTATTGCATACTCTATACATAAAAAGTCATTTAAATCACAAAGCACTTACTTTAGGAAGGATGTATGTCATGCCTGATGATGCCATATGCCCTTCTCTGAATGCTGAAAAAGACAAGTCTTTCAGTGGTGACATCATAAATTGTGTGAGTAAGCAGGATGACCACAGCACAGTCCAGACACCAGTCCATATTCGTGAGGTCCAGGGCCCACTCCTCCGGTGCTGTTACTTGAATGAACCTTCTGGGCTGCCAGTCTTACAATGTTTCTCAAAGAAATAAAAATGTTTACAAAATGTTTAATACAACACATGTATACAATATTCACACTTATTAAGGGCGGGAAAAAAGCTATGAAAAAATTATGTATAAGACAATCAGAATTTATTGCCAGTCTCACGGTTTTGTAAAAACAATCTTCCAATATCCAAATCACTCTGTAAGTGATAGCTTTTTCCATCACCTCAACCATCCAAAATTATTTGCTTATTATCTGATGTATTTTTATATACATCCATATCAGTTTTGAAAGACTACATTATGATACTCATTTGTCCGATACATCACAAAATCGATAAGAACAGATATTATCCTGAAAGTGATTTGTCACTTCGTAACCGTTCAAAAGACATAAACCTTGAATTTATTATGGAAAAATCATATAAAAATACAGTCCCTGCCTTTCATAAAGTGACAGACTTTGGTATTCGGTGACCTATGTATATAATTTACACAATAACATAGTGGAAATGGTGTTATAGTCTTACAATAACAATGAGCATTGGAATGTCCAATTTTTTCAAGAACGGTACACTTTAGTTCTATCCTACCAATTTTCCAATAAAGTAATGATTCAATTAGTTGTTGGATACGTTAATCTCAGTGACATTAACATACCAATTCTAAAATCATAAATGTTCAAACTGACATCTGTTCATTAAATTCTGAAAATAAATAAATTTCCTTATTTGCGAGAACAGAAATTGCAATTTAAAATCTGTTCAATTCAATTCATAGAATATATACAAGATAGTAGAATCCATGGGTGTTAGCTTAAAGGGAACTCAACCAAACTCATCTCTTGTATGACGTGAATATGCAGGGTCATAATGAGCTCCAAGGAGGCTAAAAGCATGCTCTCAATTATTTAAAATTATTTAAGAATAAAAAAATCCTGGTTTTACAATCAAGCAATCGATGCATGTCACAACATGAACCTGCAATACCATTTTCTTTTTTTTTTTCAAAAAGGAAAGCTCTGTACCTTAGAATAACGGTATTTAAAGGTCAAGTCCACCTCAGAAAAATGTTGATTTGAATCAATCGAGAAAAATCAGACAAGCATAATGCTGAAAATTTCATCAAAATCGGATGTAAAATAAGAAAATTATGAAATTTTGAAGTTTCGCTTATTTTTCACAAAATAGTTATATGCACAATTTAGTCACATGCAAATGAGAGAATGGATGATGTCCTTCACTCACTATTTCAATTTTTAAGGAATTGAAAATAAGAACCAACTTAACTGAACCATAAAATGTTAAACAATGGTAATTCCACATGTTCAGGGAGAAATATAACTTTGTTTCACAGGTCAATGAGGAGAAAATTAGAATATTTCATATTTAATTTAAAGAAATACAAAAGAAATAGTGAGTGAGTGATGTCATCAGTTCCCTCATTTGCATACCGACAAGGATGAGAATATAACTGTTTTGCGAAATGAAGCGAAACTTCAAAATGTCATAACTTTCTTATTTTGCATCCGATTTTGATGAAATTTTCAGTGCTATGCTTGCTGGATTTTTAGTTGGAGTGGACTTGTCCTTTAAAAAGATAAATTATATGATGAAAATTGATTGCGACTGCAAGAAATACTAAATAGGTTTGACCCATATATGGAATATATATACTATTGATAAATGAATGGGATATCTCAATTAATTTTTAGGGACAGGTGTTCTCCTGGCCTAAACATGCACCTATGTGAGCTTTGCAACAACCTGTAAGAATATATGCTATTTTCCTCCAATTGCTCTAATTTTCATTCACAGTAAAATTGAAGAAAAAGGACTTAAATTTAAATTATCATTCTTTAGATAACAGAATGAACATGACCAATGCAAATGAAAAAGGAACCTTTAAGTTACTTGCTCTTTGTGAAAGCGAATTCAATCAAAACATTATATGAAAAGGAATATAAACAACCTCTATGTCTTCAGCAGTGTGTAATTAAAGACAAGTTAATTATTTGGTCTTGTTAAAAGAAGGATAGAACCCATGATGCAAGATTACATTCAAATTGTCATGATTATCATATATAAATATCATAAGAAAATAAATAAATGAGGTTTGTTTTCGGAAGTGGGATATTAAGTCACACTTTTTGTGTATATCAAACATATCAAACAAAGTGGCCTGAATTCTCAAGAAGTTTCAATTGTACCATGGTACAAAATCATGGACAATGCAGGCTTTGTGTATATAATGATACTCATCAGGGACAGTAAGAAAAGTCCAATAGAACTTATGCATTGACATCATCGTGTCACTATTTCAGAGGCGGAAGCCATTGCCTTGCATGCGTTGGTGATCTGCAGCTGGCACATCTCTGACAACTCTGTTACGTGTATTCCTATATCCTCTGAGGGAGGGCGCTATGAGATTATAACGCCACATGCACAAGGTCCATTACAAATGAGCACTTTTGGCAAAGGGTGCTAAATTCAAGCGCGATAGTAAGAGAAATCTCCATATAGATTTGTACCATGGTACAATTAAAACCACCTTTGTGTATTTGGGCCATTACGGCCCTCATAACATGAAGCTTAGTGATTGATCGCGGGGCTGATTTTTACAAGTGATCATGCATCATAGTATATGTAATAAATTGTAAAATTCACATCCACAATCAATCGCTAAGCTTTATGAAACAGGGGCCTAATCTTGATCTCTGATGGCAAGCCTGCTGCACACTACGCGATCTGACAGCGATCCAATTTTTTTTCTAACTAATCACATTTTCCGTCAAATATGGGAGTTAAAAAATGTAACAAATTTTGAAGTTTGCAATAATGCTAGGAGTATGAAAAACAAAATGTTATTCATTGCAAATAATATGATACGAGTATAGTCCAAATCATTTTCAAATCATAGTCAATGGCAAAGTAAGATTGCTGTGACAATGCTGCAATTAGGATTTGAGTTTGCTTTCTTTCTACAAGGAGGAATACAATTGATTAAAATATTATTTTGAGACTCATACCCCCATTTTGGAAATTTGATCGTTGAGTCTGAACACAGATTGTAATGTTTATATCAAACTTTACAAAATTGGGTCACAAAAAGATAGCGTAGTGTGCATTGTCAGTCTTGAGCTGCAAATAGAGATCTGGGTCTTGTTGCATAAAAATTCATATTGTAGTAACTTTGCAATCAAATGGTCACTTTCGTGGAATCCTTGATTCTTGATGGTAGCTTTTATGCAACAGGCCCCGGAGCCGGTATTCAATTGGAAGTATTGATTTTTGTAAGAATATTATTTTATCAAGCCAAATATAGACAAAATACTAATTAACAACTATTGTGACATCATAAAGTTTGAACCAATTAATGCCCAATGTATTTACTCATCTGTGTGCATAATGTATGACTGCGCGGATCACGTTTGTAAACTGCACGCAAGTAAGACTTAAGCCTGGTAGGCAGCTGACTTAGATTCAAGCAAAATAACTAGCCAAAAAATGTAGTATTTTAATCAAGCAAAATACTGAATTCTGGCTCAAGTATCAAGTTGAATATCGGCCCTGAAATGAAGGTCTTGATTCCATTTCTCGAAGTTGCAATCTCTTGGAAGGCACTAAGCTGGCCAGCAGGAGAGTGATCTTTGTTGAAGTAATCTGTCGCAATTTCTTCTTGATCGCTGGTGATCATATCTGTCGTCATCCGTCATCTCTAGAATGATGTGACGTTGCCATCCCAGCTATCTGGTATTTTTAAAAGTCAGCAATATAGCTCTGTAAAAATTTGAGATATAGAAAGGATAGGATGATTTTTTTATTGAGTTTAACTATGCAAAATAGAATTCATGATTTTGCTTTTTACATTTTCTGTGAAAATAAGATCAACATAAGATCAAGTTTGAAACAGAGTTAAAGATTTCCAGAAATGGCAAAGACGTTTTTTTTAAACAAACTATCACTGTCCCTATAGCCATACCAGCAAGGACAAACGGGTTGTAATAAAGTGATTAAATTTGTTCTCCTCTTCCCTGGCTGCAAAGCGATGTATTTGTTAGACTGTTAACAATAATTGCATTTGTATGATGATCTACATGTAGTATTCATTTAATCTACTGAAATTGATTTTGTAACTTACAGTATACATTATGAATGTGTCTGAAGTGCCAAATCAATAATAAATTTAAATAAGTATTGGACAATGCCCATCGAACTTCTTGTGCACAAGCTTATAACTGCTGAATGGGTTTCTAAGTTCCTAACATCTCTTAAACACCATCAGAATTCCACTTTAGCTTTTGAAAGGTTTAATGTGCTATATAACAGTTCTATGATTAGTGGTAGTAAAAATATTACTTGATTCACCTCCCATAGGCTTTCATATAACAGTTGAGTAGGCACTGGACAGAGAAGGAATCATGAGTTCAAAGATACCAACCTGGGTTTATGGAGAATCAAGAATAATGACATCACGATGAACAGCTTTCCTTCTGGTTCTTGAGGCTGTTGCTTTAGCCGCCATTGTCGATGATGATGATGATGTAGATGGTGATGTGTCTGAGGACGTCGATGAGGTGCCGTCTTCAAACATGGAGTAGAGGAGGTCTCGCTGGCCGCCACCTTTGCAGAAGAGTCTCATCTTCAGGGAAGGCTTGGCAGGCGTTGGTAGGTTGTCATTGTCTGGTACCATGGGTGATGCAATGTTCTCGGAAAATGAGGATCCACTACCTTCCAATCCTAAAGAATATAAAGATGGAGTTGAACTGTAAGAATTATTGATTATGCCTCAAGTGGTGCCGGTTGCTTTAAAGCCTTCCTTTAGCTTTGGTAAATTCCCCAAATGCATTTGTCACTATTCCTTTATTTACAGCTTTAGTGGTGGGGAATGTTTTCTGAGCAGAAAAAAATACTGGGATAAAAAAACACCTAACTGTGAATAGGGGTTTTGGTCTCTAAACCCTAAAAGGACTGGGCTATTTGTGTTGTATTGAGGACTGGGGGGGGGGGGGGGGGGTGGGGGCCATGATGGCCTCCCTTCTGATCTCAGCCGCCGTTCCTGCGATCGCGCCAAAATTTGACACGCACATTCTTTACCACATAAACTACAAGCTAGTATTTTAAAAATCTGAAAATAATCATTTTTTAATTATTATGAATAAAATATGCAAATTTATTCATGAAAAACATTATTTGCATATTTAACACCCTATTTCACATTTTTGCTGATGTCATCTTTGTAATCTAATTTATAGATTTCCACAAAAAAATTGCGAAAGCCAATTGTTTTCTTATGTATTTCTTTGTTTTTATATCTTTTGTTTTCATTGTTTTTTTTCAATGGAAATTATTACAGATCATTATTAAACCCTAAATTAATTAAGCAGACCAATTAGAATGAAAAATAATCACCCTTTTATGAATTTCATCTTCCATAGACTTTGTACACAAAGTATAAAATGAGCCATTTTCGGCATGACATTGTCTCGTAAAAAGTCACGTGAGGTCGCGATGGTATATCCGTATGTCGCGAATTTGGTCTCAAAAATTGCGGGAGACTTCAAAGAAAAAAAGTCCTAAAATGTTGAGGGGCTATCTTTTTGCGTCTCGGAAATATCACACGAAGCGTCGAGGGGGAGCCACCATGGCCCCCCCAGTCCTTTTAGGGTTAATGAATAGATGGATGGATGAATTATTCCATGAAGGGTGGGTTGGTTGGATAAATGAATGAATATGTGAATAAAAGAAAGAATAAAGAATGAAAGAAAGAATGAGTGGAGTGAATGGATGGTTGAATAATCAAATGAATGAAAGAAGTACCTTGAGAAGTGGGCTGTCTTTCACCGAGAACATTCTTCTCCTTATGAAGAAACGCTGGGAGGTTGCCGGGGTTGAAAGCACAGGATTTGCGATGCAGGGAGATTGTATCCAGCTTGCCCAAGTACTCACAGCCCTTCCGACGAAAGGGGCACGCCACAGTGTGATCCCCGATCACATTGGCGACAATAAAGTCATAATGCAAGTCGGAACGTTTCAAGGGACGTCTGCAAGAAAGATTGACAAGACATTTTAAGTTAATCAGACATAGTGGCTGACCTTATTGATGACAGAAATTACTCTGGGTTTTTGTTTGTCAAAGTGGAGACAGAGCAGGGCTTCAAACTCACAACCTTACAATAATGAGTCCAAAGCTTTAACCACTAGACCAAAAAAGAAAAAACACTTATGCAAAAATGATGGGTGTTACTGTAGCTGGACAATCAATTGCTTTTCAATAATTCTTGCAATTCTTATATATTTCTTAGATTGTCTGATGTTTAAATCAAAATAAACTTAAATATGAACTTAAACTTATGATAGAAATACCTCAAAGATGTACATAAAAACAGTAAGCATGTATGCATATTGTGTTTAGAAATATATTACATAGTCAAGATATGGATAATCAATATAAAGTAAATAGAACGGGACCAACAAATTATTGATTGAAATGCATAAATAAACAAACAGCAGAGTTGTGATTGTACCATTCAAGAATAGTATTAGGCCCCTATAAAAACAGAAAATAAATAAATGAAATGAAATAATAAAATGATTTGATTTTATTTCTTGTCTTATTGTGTATCACATCTCAAACATAATATGGTGATTAGGCCTACTATTTTTTTAATGAATCATAGAAAAAGTGTTCTAAAAAAGATATTCCAAACAAATATGATCTGCTACCAAATTATTATAGCATTCATAAATTGGAAAAGGATGGCCATAACGCTTAAAAAAATGTCAACCCCAAGATTCATGCTCATTAAATTGATAAATATAAAGCAGAATAGGTTTATTTCAAATGAAAAAATATAAGTTCATAATTTGAGTACATAAAGATGATGATGTGTGGACTATTAAAAAATGGGCCCTTCAAAGTATTTCGGAGGAAATAACATGTAGGAATTTGGAGAAAAAGAAAGATCTTATTCATAAGATATCCCTTACCTGTCTTCTGGGCAGTTCTTCTTGTGCTTCAACCAGGTGAAAATACACTGAAACAGAACAAATAACATCTAGTTTACTGGAAACTAATTTAACGTGTAGTGAGAACGGTCAAAGCGATCTTCCAAACAGGTTCAGAAAGCCATCTTGCAATGTAGTTTTCAAGATCGCTTTGCCTCGTTAAACTGGTTTTAGCATAAGTGAGGACACAACCTTTCTTTGGAAAGCGATTTTTGCACATTTTGAGCGCACTTCTCTATACGACAGGTGTAGAATGCCTTTGCTGCAGTTTCGAATATCGCGTGTAACGTGTCACCCCATTGAGAGCGTTTCCATAGCAACAAGATCGCTTTACGTGAAGTGATTTTGAAAACCACTTCCGTGTGATCGAGTGGGAACGCTAGCAAAGTGATCTTCCAAACTGGTTTCTTGAATCGGTTTCCAGTAAACTAGTTTTAGAAAGCATAATGAGAACGGCCTCTTACACACAAAGATTACATGATACAATAGTAAACATTATACAAACAAGCAAAGATAAGAGAAATTAAGATAAAGGCAGGAAGGGAGGGGTAATATAATTTCAAGTATAGCTATTAAATGCACGGATTGAAATGTATTACTTTCTAATCAAAATGTCTGGCTAACAATGGTTTTTATAAATTATGTTCCTTGTCATTTGGTTTCATGATCAAATAAGTGTTTAAACATGTATCTACATGTAGATAAACAATATGTGCCAAATGGCTCTGGAAGAAAATGTGTAATTGCTGAGAAATTGGCAAAATAAACATGGAAACTGATGGAATTCCATCAAATATCTTGTATTTTTCCAAGCAATAGTAACACCCTGAACCATTTATGCTTTTCTGTGTTAGGCAAGACAAAAATATACACAGATAAAGTCTGCCCTGATATCATAAGTACATGTAATTTGATTTTCATGGAACCAAATTAAAAGGAATATAATTTATAAAAACCATTGTTAGCCAGACATTTTGATTAGAAAGTCTTTGTAACACATTTGAATTCCGGTGTGTGCACAATGGTACATTGATAAACAAAAAATATATATATAATCAATCTAAATCTGAATGATTGATGGTTGAGATCAAAAGAACAAATTCGACATAAAATCCTCATACTTTATTTGGACCACATTTTGAAATATAAAATAAAATGCAGACTGTGGAAACAATTTCAAAATGAGTTCAATCCAAAGAAACGACCATCCAAAGTATCTTTATACTTTATGTGTAAATTTTAAAAATTGTGCCGAAGGATTCTGGAAGATAATTGCTAAGAAATTAGCAAAATGAGCAGAGAATCCAATCAAATTGTCAGGTCTTTTCTCAAACAATTAAAATACACTGTCCCATGTTCTGTGTTGGTGATCTTCAGTGAGCTCGTTTTTTTAGCTTAGATTTCAGATTTCACAAAGTTAAAGCTATGTTACTGTACCAGAGCTACATGTAGATCATGACATCAGTGTTTACTGCAACTGTACTTTCATTTATCTTTAAATGAAAATTTACTTCATCGAATATTGGCTTACCGTAGGTGAATGAAACACTTTGAAGCATGCATGGAAACAGAAGTTCGACAACAGATGTATGAGCAATAAAGTTATGAGCATTTGAATATTAATGCTCTGGAGATCCTCACATCGGCAACACAAATTATTTTTGTGATGTCTCCAAAGGAAAAACTCTCTTCTTTGTACATATCTCAAACCGTAATTTTAGCTTTATAAGATAGATCCTTGTCATCTGATTAGTTGTTTGATATTGATAATACAGTTATTTTACAATATCATTTGTGCAAGTTTGCATCCATATAATTTTGTCCATAGCACACTGGCCGAAACCACCAGTGCTACACGTAAAAACACTTGTGTTTGCAGTGTACTCCTATCGACAATCAACAGACCTCGCTCGCACTGCATGTAATTTTGCATCCAAATTCATGGATGTCAAACATGAAACAACAAGGATCTATTTTTAAGTGCCATATAAAACAAATAATGAATGTTTTTTTTATTTGTACAATGGACTTCATTCAGTGAAAGATGAAATAAATGATCCATTCAACAAGGCTACGCCTTGTTGAATGGATCATTTCATCTTTCAGCTCATGAAGTATTGTCCATTGCACTCATATACCTTGATTATTTGTGTACTATCGCATGCCCTCCCATGGAAAAAAAATCTGGTTTTTCGTGAAATGTGCACAAAAGAGTGGGGGAGTTGTACAGGTTTGCCATCTCTCATCTTGGTTGCATTGCCAATGGGAGGATGTACAAATTGTTAGTGATCTAAACATTTAAATACTAACAACTTTATTAATTCTTCAATTTTCATCATACTTCCACTGATTTGTTTCTTTGATTTTTCTGTTTTCACACAAGCTATACTTGATCAAAATGTTTCATTCTCCTTTAGAGGTCAAGTCCACCCCAGAAAATTGTTGACTTTATTCGATAGAGAAAAATCAAACAAGCATAACACTGAAAATTTCATCAAAATCAGATGTAAAATAAATTACGACATTTTAAAGTTTCGCTTATTTTTCACAGAACACTTATATGCACATCTCATTGATATGCAAATGAGAGAGTTGATGATGTCCCTCACTCACTATTTCTTTTGCGTTTTTTTTGTTTGAACTATAAAATTTTTCAATTTTTACAGATTTGTCAGTCAGGACCAAGTAGACTTAAACCATACCCTGTTAAAATAATGGTAATTCTACATGTTCAGGGAGGAATTAAATTTTGTTTCACATAACAATGAGAAAATTATTTGTTTTTACATGTATATTTCATACATGTATAATAAAATACAAAAGAAATAGTGAGAGGGTGACGTCATCAGTCTGCTCATGCATATAACTGTTCAGTGAAAATAAGCGAAACTTTAAAACGTAATAACTTTCTTATTTTACATCCGATTTTGATGAAATTTTCAGTGTTATGCTTGTTGGATTTTTCTCCTTTTATTCAAATCAACTTTTTTGTTGGGGTGGACTTGTCCTTTAATGAAAGTATAAAACCCACCTCTTTACAGAAGCTATGGCCACATGGTGCTCTCTGAGGTTCAGTAAATACTTCCTGGCAGATGGAGCAGTACAGATGACGACTAACAGCCTCGGGATCCAAGAAATACCTTAGCAAAATAAAAAATAATATTAAATTCATTGCAATATTAAACTGTAAGAAACAAAAGGATTAAAATCCTTACCCATCTTTAAACAATGAATTAATTAAAGAGGAAATTAATGACAAATGACGAACGATGCTGCTATTGCAAGGGGCCGATCAAAGGGGAAGGGTACATTGTGGATTAAAGGGGGACTCCTGTCCGCAATAGAAGTTTTGGGGTTTTTTCAGGGTTTTTTTTTTTGCAGCAGCAGCATTGTCAAGGAAAGATTCGAAAAGCGATACGGGTAAAAAATAAAAAGGCAAAAAACATGCCACCGTACTTCTCACTTTACTTGAGTTAATCAACTGCTTCAGTTTAAATGTCAAGCAACCACACAGCCCATGAATGAAAGTGATCCTCCCTTTTTTTTTAAAATTAGAAATCACCATTTTTTTTTGATAAGTGATTTTTTGTTAGAATGCGTCTGAATGTCTAGAATATGGTATTGTTAATGGAAGTCGTATCTTTTAATAGCACAGAAAGCTCCTTTCATGAATTTAATTTAGAAATAGGTTTACATACGTGTATGAGATATGTTTCATGAATTTGCTATCTGATTATGGACCTTTGTTATGGTGTTAATTATTATTTTAAAAATATCACGAAATAATAAGATAAGACAATAATGAGGCAATAGTGATGATGAGACATTAATAATGAGACAATAAATCTTGAGACAATAAATATTGAGACAAATAATTATTATTACAATAATAATTATTATTATAAAATAATTATAATGATAACAATTATAATTATAATGATAGTAATTATAATTGTAATAATTATTGAGACAATAATGTTAATGAGACATCAATAATACTTATTATAAAATAATTATAATTATAATAATTATTGAAATAATTATAATTATAGTAATTATAATTATTAAGACAATAATAACTATTAATAATTATTATTATAAAATAATTATAATGATAACAATTATAATGAAAGTAATTATAATTGTAATAATTACTGAGACAGTAATATTAATAAGACATCAATAAGAATTATTATTATAATTATAATTATAAAAATAATCATAATTATAGTAATTATAATTAAAGGCCTTATAATTATTGAGACAATAATAATCATTATTTCAATAAAAATTATTATTATGAAATAATTATAATGATAACAATTATAATTCTAATGATAGTAAATTATAATTGTAATACTGAAATCTCGTGTTGAATAATACATTTGAGGATAATTTGTATCTGGTTGAGATGAGATCATAATAAAAGGAGTGAGATGATCACTGACATCTGTTGTGATAATACCACTCATTTCTACCTTTTCTGGATTATTACAAAAAAAATTATCTAAGGTAGTTGCAGAATTTTGAAGTTATGATGGTAATTATGATGGTAATTCAACAGATACCCCCATTATTGACCTTTGACCTTGGTCATGTGACCTGAAATGCGCACAGGATGTTCAGTGATACTTGATTACTCTTATGTCCAAGTTTTATGAACTATATTCCACTGATTCTTGGAATATTTACCCAAACTCTTAGAATATTTCTGGTATTTTCTGAGCCATCCAATATGATATAAATATTTATGCTGTTTGGCCTGCGACCGATCGCATGTGATGTTTTGAAATCAGCCGTGAATAATACGTGTGAGGAATTAGATACTAGCCCAAAATCACCAATTTTGAGGATAACTGGAGGATGGACACGGAGTGAAATAAGGGTAGGGTGTCTGAAGCCACACTGAAGTGTCAGCATAAAACAGGCTGATTTAGGGGAAAATATGGCACATTTTTTCGGGAAGTTCAGGCTGCTAGAAAAATGTGATCTGAATTGATTAACTTGTGTTTGGCATGTATTTTTGACAGTAAGGACAAGTTTATATGATCATTTTAAATAGGGATTTAGAGATAAATTGCAAACCCTTATTTGTGTGTGTGTTGAGAATGCCATTTCCCTATGCGTTTTCTATGGGAAAATGAAATTTCTGTTTTGCACAATTTTTTTCACTTTGTCACAATTTTTCATTGCGATCTGGTTTCCAAATCTTTATAAAAATCATACCATCAGAAAGAGCATGAAAAATCCTATTGGACTCTTTATGGACAAGTTTTTGGCATTAATAATAAATTTTTAAGAGCTCTCGGAAGCTAAAATTTTGGATTTGTGTGTGTCCATTTTTTAACTACACAGTCTATAGCAGAGAAATGCTGAAAATTGACCTAATTTCATTCTTCTTTTTTGCAGCCAATAATTTGATTTTTTTTTTAAATGTTACATTTCTGTCAGTCCGAAGGTCATTTCTGTTCAAATTCACAAAGAGAATGTGATATTTTCTTGAAATAAGAAAATTAATTTTTTTCTCCAGACACCCTAATAATGGTGTAGAGTAAGAAATTAAGCTATTTTTCTGTCTCGTTATATTTTTTCTATAATTTTTACAATAAACCACTTTTTGATCCCACCTTTGTCACTCGGAATATCTGATCGAGTTCACGGTCCCGAAGTTCGGGTAGGTGGAGCTTAGTGTAGCGGTAGTGATACTGATAGTGAAGTGGAGTGGAGCCTGCACTAACTTCGCTCGGGCCGAGGTAGATGATGAGGTGGTGTTGAACCGCCTCGATCACAAGAACCCCTGTTAAATTACAAGAACTTTAATATTCAGGCTCAAAAACACCTGATAATTATTCCTGCATTCACATCGCTCTAAATTAACATACCGGTACCCTTCCCTTTTGGCTTCGCGGATAAATAGTTCTCGAAGTTAGGAGCATGCGTAGTATACCAAGATGTTGTGTGTCCGGACGATCAATTTTAGAAAGTCATTTGGAAAAATTTACAAGCGACGGAAGGCCGAAGTTTCGTCAATTTTTAGTATAAAATGTTAGGAAATATTATAGAGAACAAAATAGAAGATGATTATTACTATTGAATTCATATTTTTAGTGTAATCTAAAGACAAAATAGAAGGCTTCGAGAATATAAAGTGTCCGGACACCCGACCCCCCATCCCACTCCTAGTACCAATGAGGTCCAAACATTACATGTATGGACCTCATAGGCGACATCTGTAGTATTTTGTGTCAGAAATCTTTGTGAAGATGATTATTTGTGTATTATAACACAAGTACCATCTATCGTACTGTCTATTCATTAAATTTTTGTTTAAGAAAGTTAAAACATTGTTAGCAATAAAAAAAAATTGAAAGAAATGAAGGGGAACTTACATTTTGACGACTTTTTCCAGATTTTATTGCCAGTTGCTCTTCACTTCTGACTCGCGATCGAAGCTGATATGCAGATCACGTGATACGCGTTCTCGTCAGCTGATCGGTTGGTTATTCTTTTCGCCAGACGTTGATAATTATATATTTCATAATGCTAGCATTCATCGCAAATTTAGGTGAAAGAGATTGAATTTAAACAGCGCAAGCTTGAATTTTCTCAAAAATAACATTCAATTGATTGCACAAGTTTCGCCTTGGAACAAGTAGGATCATTTGGTCCCATGTTTGCGTAACTACGGGGGGGGGGGGGGGGGGGGGGTGGGGGCTGGGGTGTCCCTACCACTACACCCACTAGCCAGCAATTATCGTTTTTTTTCTCTTTTTTTTAAACCAAAATACCTCCCCCCCAAAAAAAAAAAAAAAAAAAAAAAAAAAAAAAAATAGGGTTAAAGAGAAAGAGAATTGAGGAACACAATATGCTTTATTTTTTCCTCTTTTACTGTTTAACGAGACTTGTAATCAAATATTAAATGGGGCTTAATTAGAACAGCCTTTTTTAAGTCAATTAATAAAAAATATTCCTCCTCGGGATTTGAGCTTTCATGAAATATGAATCTTTTTCATGACTACCGAAAACGCTAAAAATGTCCAAATTTTTAATTGGTATATAAAGCTTTAGCTCATGCGTTGTGCCCGTCTTATTTTAATGTTATACAATTTTATGCTTTTAATGAATTTCTAATTCTCAGATCTTGTCGCAGTCCGATTGGTAGCTATAATGAATGATTATGTTTCATGAATTGTTCAAAATGTGTCTCTCTATCAGTTTTGAATATTTAAAAAAATGTCAGCTCATGCTTTTTGCTCGCAATATTTTGATTAGTAAGAATTTCTTCTCTTGTATATGCGAGTTTGAGTAAATAACTAGAGAGAGAGGGGGGGGGGTCCCTCAGCTACTTGTCCTCGCTTATTCCCAATTTTTTTATATATTATACTCGTGTTCAGAGTGTTTCAAAGTCTTTTCTGATTTTTTTTACACTTTTTATTGTCTCAGAGCTTCCCTCTATTTCTTTTAACTATGATGTAGCCCTTTTTACTCGTTTCAATTCTTTTATGTCTCATTTCATTGAAAACATAATCATTAAACTGACTGACTTTATTACGAAATTTTGATATTATTTTGTCTTGTTTGTTTGGCTTTCTTTTTTTCTTCTTATCCTTCTTCTTACTTTTTCCCTTTCCTTATTTTCTCTTTTATTTCATTTCATGAGGCATCCGCCAACTTATATACAACAACAACAAACATATTTATTTGGTGGTGTGCCCCTCTAAAAAGGGAGGAAAATATGAAGGAAAAAAAGAAGAAGGGAAGGGGAAAAAATAAGAAAAAAAAGAAAGATGATGATGATGAAAATTATCTTGGTGATGATGATGGTGGTGGTGATGGTGGCGGTGATGATGATGATGATGATGATAATGATGGTGGTAGTGCAAGGTGATGATGATGAGAATGAATTTGGTGATGATGGTGATGATGATGACTAGATGTAATTTTGTTATTTTGTCTTTGAAAAAATTAAGAAGTGCATAGGTGAATTTATTTAAAGTTAATTATGAAAATAGCAGAAAAAATAATTTGAAAAATTGGTATGCGTTCAGGAAAAATCCATCCCCCACCAAAAAAAAATCAAAGGTGAGATTTTTTAAATAATTATTTGTGACGGCGTAGGCCTTTGCGAGCAGCTATATCGGATATAATTATGGTAAAAAGTAAATGAAATGTCAAGAAATACGTGATAATGACTTTTATTGTAAATTCAGTATATCAATAGATAACTTCATACTCTCTCCAAAAAGAAAAAAGTGGGTCATTACGGACCATTAAAAATGGGAAATTTTGGCCTTTTATATTACATAGAATATTGAGCAACTGCTCGTTTATGACGTCACAAATCAAGCATTCGAAATTCTACTAACTCCATTTTTTTAAAATAACACCTTCACCGATATTTTGAAATTATTTTTCTTTGGCCTATATTTTCACAATCTTTTTATCAAGGTGAAATTCCCCTTTACAAAACAGTATCCGCATGATCAGTGTGTAGCGGTAAATTATTCACCTGATAACTATAGACCTATCTATAACTCATGCGGCTATGTTTAATAATATATTGCTGTGAATAGAATGAATGTCATTAAAAACATAATCTCACTGATCACTAATGCCAGCTCGACGCGCGAACTGAAAAATATATTTTCTGCCCCGATAATTTGATAACCCTAACCTAACCCAATTTCTAAGTATTTTTATCATAAACAGGATAACTATAGACAATTAATTGAAAACTTGATATTCTTTTGCGAAAATGAATATGAAGGACAACTTTTTAATAAAGAACACAGTTTTAGAGCGTGATTTATACCTACAACCGCTTAATCCTGTCACTGTCGGTATGACATGAAGCAGTTGGAACTTTCTGATTCCATCAGCTTAATAATTTTTGCAACAGGCGCCAGTCCAACAAACAGACAGACATTTGCCCAAACAGACAACATCTCAACCTCTGCTCATTTCTTTTTGCACGGACACATAAAATCTCGACCTACCCATCACTTTTCTCACTATTTTCTCCTCCCTTTTATTTTCCATTCATTTTTCTTTCGTTCACTTTTTTTCTGTCCTCTTTTTCCTTCTATTTTTTTTTCTCGTCTCACCGCTTTTCCTCATCCCCCAGCCCCCGACGCCCACGCAGATTCGCAAACAATATCAAGTGTACTGTTAGGCAAGGGCGGAAATCTCTCCCCAAAGGTAGCCGGGACCAGGGGCTGGAAAATTTGACAAGAAAAAAACAAACAAAAACAAAAAAGAAGGTTTATCACCCCCAAAAGAAGGTCATCTTGACCAAAAGAAATTTGATAAGCAAACAAGCAAAAAAAAAAGGGCACCCCAAAAGTAAGATCGTCTCTTCCAAAATACATATTTTATTTCGATTTTGAATGAAAAGACCAAAAATAGTAGGGGGATGACATTTCATAATGTGCCCCCCTACTATTTTAGGTGAGGGGGACATGTCCCCCTGGAATTTGCGCCCATGTGGGTGGGGGGTGTTGCGCCTCCCTTTCGGAATCATTATGGAAGAGTGTAAATACTCGCTGTGATTTCGATCTCATACCTATAAAAAAAAATAGAACAGCTACGCCTTGAACACAGGCCAAAATGCCTAACGATTTCTCCGCGGCATTAACAACTATCGTAAAGGGCGCTCCATTTATCAATAAAGATGGATGTTAAGCTGTCTATGGCGACAAGATTTGCCGCAAATATTTACGAAGAATTGTGAGAAATGGTCTGAAAATGCAACAAAAGAACCGGTGAGTACCGATTAAACATTATCAATTTATTTAATAGAACATATTTCATGACTACAATTTAACAATTTCTAGATAATATTGCTTAGTTCTAAGCTAGGGCAGCCCAAATGCGCGTGAGTGGAGTCCCAGTTTATTAGCACGGGTAAGTATTGGGGTGTCGCCTAGAGCACTCCTAGTACCAATGAGGTCCAACATTACATGTATGGACCTCATAGGCGACATCAGTAGTATATTTGGTTAGAAATCTCTGAGAACAGGATATTTATATTATATCACAAGTACAAGTACAAGCTATATTCCTTTCTCTTATTTAAATTATAATTTTATAGTGTAAATGCATCGTTAGCAAAAAAAAAAATGAAAGAAATGAAGGGGAACTTACATTTTCACGGCTTTTTCCTGATTTTCTGGGCAGCTGCTCTTCTCTTCTGACTCGCGATCGAAGCTGATATGAAGATCACGTGATTCGCGTTCTCGTCAGCTGATCGGTTGGTTATTCTTTTCGTCAGACGTTAATAATATATATTTTATAATGCTAGCATTCATCGCTAATTTAGGTGAAAGAGATTGAAGTTAAACAGCGCCAGGTCGGAATCATAATTATTTTGGAAGAGTGTATTTATACACTCGATCTCATACCTGACGTAGACGGCGCTATTCAACAAATGCACAATCTTCAATGTAAAAAATAAAACAGAAAGAACGCCTTGAACACAGGCCAAAATGCCTAACGATTTCTCCGCGGCATTAACAACTATCGTAAAGGGCGCTCCATTTATCAATAAAGATGGATGCTAAGCTGTCTATGGCGACAAAATTTGCCGCAAATATTTACGAAGAATTGTGAGAAATGGTCTGAAAATGCAACAAAAGAACCGGTGAGTACCGATTAAACATTATCAATTTATTTAATAGAACATATTTAATGACTACAATGTAACAATTTCTAGATAATATTGCTTAGTTCTAAGCTAGGGCGGCCCAAATGCGCGTGAGTGGAGTCCCAGTTTATTAGCACGGGTAAGTATTGGGGTGTCGCCTAGAGTGCCCCATCCTACAGTCTGATAGGCAGGCAAGGCTTACACAGAAGTAAGCATGTGGGACAACAAAATACTCGGATCAGATTCAGAGTCAAATGCTCCACTTTACAAATACAATTCAATTTCATACGAGTTAAGACAATAAATCATTATCAAACTGCTACATACACACCTTTTATTTTCTTGATCCTCTATATCTTGAGTTGAAAACTTCCTTTTTCGAGACATTGCACCATGAAGTAAATTTTCGTGAAGTTCCTACTGACTCTTCACTTCAGTTAAAGTCGTATTAATTTTCCCCCGATTGTTTTTTTTTTTCAAATTGGCCGCGCGCCGATGAACCCTAAGCTAAGAGGGCGCGCTATGCAGATTTTTTTAAAAACATTTTAATTATATTTGGGGAGGAAGAGATCATCATCATCATCATCATCTGTTAAAGTACAGTCCACCAGGTTGGTGTATCATCGTACTTGTAGAATTATGCAGGAGTATGTACAGTGCTGTGGAATATCTATTCTACGTACACGTGAGATCTATATCAAGACTATTCTGTTGGAGGACTGAGACCTCCAAATTTTGAGGTCTTTGATATGAACCAACGAATAATGTGGATTAAACGTTTGCTAGACGGAGGGAAAAGTTCGGGTTGGAAAGCAACCTTCGAATATTTTTTTAGCTCTTTAGGTGGTCGAATCATAATTTCTGTGTGATTATGATACGAGTAAAATGAATTTGAAACGTATACCATTATTTTACATAGATATGCTGAAGGCATGGCGCGAATTGGATAAGTGTAGATATTTTGGAGGGAAAAGTAATCCCATTATTTTTAAGAACACGCATATATGCCTTAATAATATGACCCTTTTTTATATTGAATTATTTCAGAAAGGTATAGTTAAGGTCTCGGATATAATAGTTGGAGATATAATAGTATCCAAAGGTATGACCTAGGATTAGAAAATGAAAGTGTATGGATAGAAATTGAAATACATGGTGCCAAACCAGTGCTTGTTGGCTGTTTTTATAGACCCCCTAACACCGATAGGCTGGCCTCTCTTAAGAACTCACTTCTTCTTCTTCTGTATCCTTCCTCCGCTGTATCGGAGATCCGCAGTTTAATACTGCATTAACATTAGCGTTACATATTTTGACGTGAGAGTAAGGTAGATCGAGAGAGGTGAATCTTATGCAAGAAATTTAAGACAAGTAGGTTGAGGTCGTTTCTGGAGGAATCTGCTAATTCGACGTCAGGAAGAAACAGGACGGAAGCGGTAAATTGTTGAGGTTCTTGATCTTTGAAATGCACAGAAAAATACTGCAGTTCCTCGTCTTCTTTTATGAAGTTTAGAAGGGTTTTCCTGTGTGTGCTAAACGCTGGGCATTCTCCAACAAAATGTACAACACTTTCCAGTTCGGAGTGGCAGAACTTGCAGGACTTTGTGGTACTTTGATTCAGAGAGAATAACCTTCTATTCGTTGGGTATGTACTGCAGGATAATTGAGCTCTGATGGACATAGCTTCCCTCAGGAGAGGGCTGGAGACTTGCTTTGGGTAATAATTCTTTTTATCACGTTGGGTCATGCCCGACCATAGACTTAGAGAAGATTTTTTAGCAATTGCAATTTCAAGGGCAGCATAGTGTTGTTTATAAATTTTTCCCAGTGCTAGCTTCTTCCATACTTTATATGGAATGCGATCTCTAAGGATGTTAGGGAGACTTGGAAGCTCATAACTATTGAGGATTTTTATCCAGCGTCTTACCAAAGGTGTATTGTATGCTATACCATTCAACAGGATTCTTCTCTCAGTGCGTTCGTCTGAAAGGCTTGCATATTGCCCAAGTAAGAGAAGAATTT
This sequence comes from Lytechinus pictus, assembly GCF_037042905.1. Taxonomy (NCBI): domain Eukaryota; kingdom Metazoa; phylum Echinodermata; class Echinoidea; order Temnopleuroida; family Toxopneustidae; genus Lytechinus; species Lytechinus pictus. Next base: position 15,334,036 of record NC_087254.1, on the reverse strand, counting down.
CATAGTCGATTCGCTTATCCATTGGGAGGATATCGAGCAATAAATAAACAATTTCGTCCGCCGCACTCCTTGGCAAACCAAGCACTCTTTTAAAAAGAAATGTTTGGGCCTTGTTCAAACGGGACAGCATGTAGTTGGTAAGTTGAATAATCTGAATCCCATATAGCATTCTTGGTATGCAGAACATTTTCCAAAGATGAGTACATATTGGTGGCAGCAGGCGTAGAGTTCCTTGCTTAGTTCCAGTGAGAGAGAAGAAGGTGTTATATCCCTTTGAAATGATGTTATTGGTATGGTCAATATTACAATTGCTTTTTACTATGCCAAGGTGTGGGTGCTCTCTGCTTTCCTTGATTGTCATTCCTCCCATTTTCCACTCGACTGAACTTACACTGGTTGATGCTTTTTTGTTTATTACTACTACGGCACTTTTTTGTGGATTAATTTTATATCTCCAATCACAGGAATAAGAGAAGGTGAGATCCAGCATTGATTGGAGTTCTCGGGGGCATGTACTGATTAGAGCAACGTCATCTGCTAGTACTATCACTCCCATGTAGCAACCATTAATAGAGCATCCAAGACAAGCGTTCCTTAGTGATTTGATCAGGCCATCGATGAAGACTGTATATAAGGTGGGAGAGAGCACACTCCCCTGTTTTACACCTTGAAGGATTTGAAAAGGAGAGCTGACTTTTCCTTCCCACATGACTCTACTGGTATACCGTTGTAGAACTCTTCCAGTGTAGATAACAGGGATTCATGGAGGCCTAGGTTTTGAAGCTTAGAAAATAGGCCTTTATGCCAAACGATGTCAAATGCTTTCTGTGCGTCGAGAAGAGCAAGGTATGTTGTACATTTCTTGGCAGAGTTCAGTTGGATTATTAATTCCAGTGAAGATGCAGTAAGGAGGCAAGATTTGCCTTTCTGGAATCCAAATTGTAACTGGTCTGGGACATCATTTATTGCGAGTGGAATTTCTAGTTGAGATTTGATGAGCATTTCCAAAACTTTACCAATTGTTGAAGAAACTGTTATGCCTCGGTAGTTAGAAGGATCTTTTACATCTTTTCCCTTTCCTTTGTGAACTGGGACTATAAGGCCGGACTTCAAAGGTTCAGGAATATACTTTAGGGATATACATCGATTGATGAGGGCGAGAAGTAATTTCCGAGCTATTGGGCCAAGATATATAAGATGCTCAGGAGATATATTATCAGGTCCTGCAGCTTTTTGTTTCTTGAGAGAATTAATAGCTCCATCTAGATCTTTTGAAGTAGAGGGTTGAAGTGGTTGATTCAAATTTTCCTGGAACGGGCGAGTGGGAATAGCTTCATCCAATTCAGGCGGAGAAGAGGCATTCATGTAATCCGGTTTAGCAAGATCTGAGAAATGTGAGTTGAAGCCATCTAAAACTGCCTCTCCTTCATATGTTGTACCCCTATAAGACAGTGTATCAGTGGACCGAGATCCTTTAGTGCTTTTGACAAGCCTATAGAAGAGTTTATCATTGCTACCTTTAGCATCCTCAATTTCTGAAAGGAGATTATTGTGATACATCCGCCGTGCTTGCCTGATGCTACTTCTAAATAGACGTTTTGTATATACATGCTTGATCCAGAGAGGGTCCTTGCCTTTTGGTTTTCCGCTGGCCCTCCAGAGACGCCAGTAATATTGAGATTGTTTATAACATGCCTCTACCTTTTTGGTCCACTCTCTTTTCCCTTTCCTTTTTCTTTTCTGACGGCCCTTCGAGTGTGGTAGAGTTAGTGATACCTTCAACATTTCTTCGCTAAGTTGATCAAGCAGCAGGTCGATTTGAGTCGGATCCAAGCACATTGCAGGAAGATTATAGAAAAGGTTCTTTGATATTTGTTCCATAGGAAGAGTATAGAAAAGGTGTAGCTGGTCAGCACTGCACTGATGCCAAGATATCTTAGGACGAAGTATAGACTTTCCAGATCCTTTAGCTTTGCGATCAGGTATATCATGATCTACTTGATAATTGGCTAAAAGTGGTAGTGAAAATGTCACTTTAACCGGTGTGTGGTCAGAGGTGTTTAAAGGATCGTCATGCTGAATAAGAAGGTCAGAGAAGCAGTTTTCGAGTTTTGCAGGAATTATGAAGTCATCAATGTATGATTGTCGTAAACCATCATCTGATTGGAAGGTGTATAGCTCCTTTTTATTTTGGAGAGATGATAAGTTAATCATGTTCTCACTAATCAGAAATTCCTTTAGAATACGCTTTGTAGGTTTCTTACACGATGCATTTGTCAGATCAGCATTCAGATCTCCACCAAGTATAATCAGGGCCTCTTTATGGGTTGCTTCGATGTGGGATATGGTAGAGAGCATATGATGATACTCAGAAATACTATTGGCATCAACATCACACGGAAAGTATCCATTGCAGATAATTAAATGCGAGTTTGAAGGCTCATAACGTAGATCTGTAATGACTAATCTTTGCGATTGAGATTCTATCTTTGTTGCTTTCCAAGAGCTTGATGTTCTGATGAATGTAGCTACTCCTCCCTTTGCTCTCCTTCTTGGTAGTGGTAATGATGAGTTATTTTGCTGTGATATACTAAAGACTTGGAAGTTATCATTGATATTAGTAAGCTCATTAAGGTCCCAATGGTAAAGCCAGTGTTCTTGAATTAATAGGATATCCAATTCTTCTAAAAGACGTGATATGAAAGCATTGTTAGATTGTGCCCCCCTGCAGTTGAAGGTTCCCATTCTTAGTTGTTTTCCTTGTTGTTTTCTAGTAAGTGGAGGCTTGTGGAGGTTAAGTGCAGTATTTGATGGTGTTGGGCTCTCAGTACTTGGCGAATGACAGGGTCCGTAGTGGATAGGGGTAGTGCCAGAAGATTGATTGTATACATCACTGCCTGATAAGTGTCCTCCATTAGAGTTTTGTGGTCGGCGGTTGAGGCTCGGCCCTGCCGAAAATCCTGTTGTTTTGATGAAGGTGTTAGCTTGGAGGCCTCCTGATTCGGTACTTGGGGGACCGATGATCTATCTTTCGTGGTGCTGTTATCCTGTTGTTTCCTGGGCTGTTGGAATTCAAGGCATTCTTGATGAGATATTGAGCTGAGGGGCCTAGAGGTGTGGTATTGGCTGTTGCTATTTCTTCTTCTCTGAGGTAGATCTGAATCATTAGTATTATGACAAAAGTAACTTTGCTCTTGACCATCTTTAACCTTGTCTGCATAAGATACAAACTGTGCCTGCTTGTCATTTATCTCACTTGCTGTATCCTGTTCAGTTTTTGATGTTACATAGCTTGTTCGGGCTGGCCATTGATCATTATAGTTGACAGCACTTTGCCTTCTTTCATTTGAGTGAAACTTGGAGTTTTGACTCTTCCTATTATTATTATTCATTCCTTTGCTGACATATGGATGGTTTGGTTTCCTTCTGATAAATTCTGGGTGTTTCTTTTTCACACTGAAGGGTGGTTGAGCCTGGATACTAGTATCATAGTTAGGAGCCTTGCCTGAGCTGGTATAGTCAGGTAAGAAGCATTCATCAATCAAAGGAGAAAATGAGTTCCTGGTGGGTATTCTATCTCTTGTATTAGATGTGTTCCTTTTCATCTGACCTTTAGGCTCATTTACGACTCTAGAAGTTGACTTTGAAGTATGTTGCAAGGGAGGATTCCCATTCATCATAAGATCAACTCCTTGTTGTAGGCACTGTGCATACATGAAGTCAAGTTGAAGTTGTAAGTCATACACTGAATCATCCCGATCCTTTACAGCCTTCTCTAATTTATGAATGTAGTGATCTTTCTAGGTAAGGTGAATGCATGTAGATCAGTACAGCAATGTCTGGCTAGGTGGCGACTTTAACCTAGGTGACATCATTTGGGATTCACAAACCGTAAAGCCAGGATCGCAGAAGGCATCAATGTGTCGAGACCTTCTCGATCACTGGCGTAAATCCCGGGGGGATGGGGGGGGGGATATATCCCCCCACTTTTCGAGGAGGGGGGATGGCCTGTACAAACATCCCCCCCCCCCACTTTTTACGAAAGAAATGAAAAAAAAAATCACAAGAGATAATTGTTTTATTGGTGAAAATTCTTCCAAAAATACCGCCTAACAAATAAAATAATATTATTGAATCATAAAATGCAAATAAAGAGCCAGTTCACCATTTCCAAACGAAATACTTCCAATTCATCAATGTTGGGGTCTTTGGGAAGGGATTAAGATGGAATGTCAAAAAATTTTGAATGTAATCTCTAATAAACAATTAAACCATCATGGGGTAAAAAAGATAATAATATTGGAGGGGTATTTGCCATATGGACATACAGTGGCGTAACTACGGGGGACATGGGGGGCACATTCCCCCCCCCCCCCATCGGCTGACCAAAAAAAAAACCGGGGAAAGGGGGAAAAGGAGAAAAGAGGGAGAAAGGAAGAGAAACGTAGTGGGAAAGAAGAAAATATTATTCATTATAATGTTATATTATATTATAATTATGTTAAGTTACATTACATAAGAAACATTTTTATCATAACTTTATGAAACATAATTTGCCCAGGGCCTACGTCTCAATTGTTCCTGGTGCTCGCATTGTCTGTTTAACGAGATATATAATCCTGTTGTACCAAAACATCCCGTTTTCAAGTCAATATAAACCAAATATATTTCCTAGCACTTGAGTTATCATTGTTTTATGTAGTGACATATGCTTTTTTTTTCATGACTCAAAAGTGATTGCCCCATGTTAAGGTCTTCGTATATATGAAACATTTCCTGTCCGTGATTACGTTCACATTTTTCATGGATTGGTGAGATATGTCTGCTCTTCATGAATTCCTAAAATCAGTCCTTAAAATGTCCCTTCTTCTGATCTGAATATCAAAAATTTTCAGCTCGCGCTTCGCGCTCGCATCATTTGGTTAATGAAATACGTATGGTCCTGGTTAATTCCTACAAAGAAAACTTAGAATGCCCCACTTCAGGCTCGCATTGTTAAGCGAGACAGGTACCTATCATGATTACACAAATTTGATTATAATTTCCCTTTTTAGGTGTGAATATAAAAAAATTTCAGCTCGCGCTTCGCGCTCGCATTATTTGATGAGTGAGATACATATCCGTTTAATGACATTGTCCTTAAAATGTCTCTATTAGGTCACTCACTCAGTCATTCAAAAATTTTGCTGGTGCCCCCCCCCCATGCCGCGACCCACGGTACGCCACTGTGGACATATCAATGACAATTCCTTGCATATCTAAAAACATGATTGCAAAAAAATGCCAAAATATTTCAGTCATCCCCCCACCCATCAACACGGATTTACGCCATAGCTAACGATAATGGCCTTGAGCAAATCGTTGCGGAACCCACTCGTATAGGGATAACATTCTTGATTTATTTTTCATCAAGAATCCCTCTCTAATTATCAGATCTACTATTGTTCCAGGACTGAGTGATCATGATGGTGTTCCTATGATTCTTGTTAACACTAAGCCCCTGATAAGTAGGCAAAAACCAAGGAAAGTCTTTCTGTACAATAAGGCAGATACCTGGGGCAGATACAGACAAGTTAAAGGAGGCAGTGAGTAGTATAAGCCATGACAGACAGGTTCAAGTACAGAATGCAGGTTCAGTTGACGAAGTATGGAGCAACCTCAAAGATAAACTGAGTAAAGTGGTAGATGAGACTGTCCCATCTAGAATGGTGGGCAAAACGAATACCACCCCCTGGATAAACCAGTCCATCAAGAGATTACACAATCGTAAACACAACAAGGCAAACAAAACGGGTAAGCCCGATGACTGGGAATTGTACAAAAAGCTTAGAAAAGAAACAAAAAACAAAACAAGAAAAGCACATAGGAAATATGTCCAGGAAAAAGTGCATGCGAGTCACCCAAACAATTCTGGTCATTTGTCAAGTCATTGAGAAAAGACTCCATGGGTATACCAGCCCTAAAAGACAAATATACTGGTGAGCTGGTAACTGACAGAAAACAAAGAGCTAACTTGTTGAACAAGCAGTATCAAGAACAGTTCACAAAAGAAAGACTCCATGATGTACCAAGATCTCATGATTTGGGCTTACCTACAATGCCGGATATTGAAATAAATGTAACAGGTGTTATTAAGCTACTGAAAAATCTCAATCCACACAAAGCTACAGGTCCGGATGAGATATCACCCTGGGTCCTATGGCAAACAGCTGAAGAAATAGCAGCTGCACTCACAAGTATATTTCAATTATCCCTCTCAACAGGTGAAATTCCAGAAGACTGGCGTCGTGCTAATATCACCCCAATATTCAAGAAAGCTAGAGACAAAGCCGACCCATCCAATTACAGATCATTAAACCTTACTTCTGTTTGCAGCAAAGTAATGGAACACATTATCCATACTAGCATAATGAATCATTTGGATAACCACAGCATTCTGAATGAACACCAGCACGGCTTCAGGAAAAAACACTCCTGTGAAACACAACTTATCTCTACCATACAGGATAGCAAAGGATGTGGACCATAAGAAACAGATCGATCTAATTGTAATGGATTTCCAAAAAGCATTTGACAAGGTACCACATCAAAGGCTCCTGTCAAAGTTGCTGTCCTATGGTATTACTGGTAAAACACATAGGTGGATATCAGAATTCTTGACTAACCGTAAACAAAGGGTAGTAGTTGAAGGAGAACAGTCGGAATGGGTGTCGGTGGACTCCGGCGTTCCACAGGGTACAGTCACCGGACCCCTGTAGTTCCTTATTTACATCAATGACCTACCCGATGGTTTGAACTCCACCAGCCGTTTGTTTGCCGACGACTGCATAATCTATGACCAAGTGTCTAGTATGGAAGATGCACACAAGGTGCAGAATGACCTTGATAGACTTGCAGTTTGGCAGACAAAATGGCAGATGGATTTCAACGCAAAGAAATGTCATGTACTGCATATAACCCACTCTAGAAATCCAGTTAAATATCAGTACACATTCAATGATTCCCCTCTTCCAGAGTCAAAGTCCCACACTTATCTAGGTGTTGACATCTCAAACGACTTGATCTGGAACGCACATGTCAGCAAAGTATGTGCAAAAGCTAACAGATCTCTAGGTTTTTTACGCAGGAATCTTTTCGACTAGTGCCAAGAAGATCAAAGACATCTCTTACAAGACACTGGTAAGATCAAATCTATATAGACTATTGCTCAACTGTCTGGGACTCACATACGCAAAACACTAACAAATCAAATTGAAGCTATACAAAACAGAGCAGCTCGATTTGTAACTGGTGACTACTCTAGGTATAACAGTGTCTCGGCCATAAAGCAGAGGCTCGACTGGGAGCCGCTGCAAATGCGCCGAAAAGTACGTCGAGTAACAACCTTGCGCGAGGCGCTTGCGGGTCGCCTAGCCATCCCAGTGCGAAAAGTCTTGAGCCCGGTCCAAAGGCCCCTTCGGAAATCTTCATCCATAAGCTTCATTCCCATCTCAACCAACAAAAACTGTTACAAGTATTCGTTCATTCCAAGAACCATCCCAGACTGGAACTCCCTCACACCCCAACCACTGAAATCAAGAACATAGAAACCTTCAAGCGAAACGCCTCTGGCAGTCTCGCCTGCATTACGCAATTCGATATAGCCTCATTGCTTCCTTTGAAAAACAGCTAATGAATAGTTATTCACAGAAGAAACATTAATAAGATATAAAAATATTATGTCCATTGACCTTAAAATGACCTTTGACCATGATCATGTGACCCAATTAGGATTGTGCAAAACTATCATTCATACTTGATTACCCTTATGTCGATGTTTCATGAGCAAGTACCATAAACTTCCTAAGTTATGATGCCAATTCCACACACACTCCCAACACAGACAGAGTACATTGACCTTTAAATGACTTTTGACCTTGGCCATGTTCCTGAAACACACACAGGGTATTCAAGGATACACTGCTGCTCTTATGTCCAAGTTTCATGAAATAAATCCATATACTTTTAAAGATGACAATTCCACAAATACCCCCAACATTACCAAAGTTTGTTGACCCTAAATGACCTTTGACCTTGGTCATGTGACCTGAAATTAGCACAGGATGTTCAAGGATACTTGATTGCTCTTATGTCCAAGCTTCATGAACTAGATCCATAAAATATCAAAGTTATGATGACAATTCTTCAAATACCCCCATATGGCCAAAGTTCATTGACCCTTAGTGACCTTTGACCTTAGTCATGTGACCTGAAACTCGCACATTATATTCAGGGATACATGGTTGCTCTTATGTCCAAGTTTCATGAACTAGATCCTTAAACTTTTAAAGTTATGATGACAATTCTCAAATAACCCCAACATGGCCAAAGTGTGTTGACCCTAAGTGACCTTTGACCTTAATCATGTGATGCAAAACTCAGGCAGGATATTTAGTGATACACTATTACCCTTATGTCTAAATTTTATGAACTAGGTCCATATACTTTTGAAGATATGACAACATTTCAAAAACTTAACCTTGGTTAAGATTTCGATATTGATTCCCCCAACATGGTCTAAGTTCATTGACCCTAAATGACCTTTGACCTTAGTCATGTGACCTGAAACTCAGGCAGGATGTTCAGTAATACTTCATGACCCTTATGTCCAAGTTTCATGAACTAGGTCTATATACTTTTTTTAAGTTATGATGACATTTCAAAAACTTAACCTTGGTTAAGATTTCAATGTTGACGACGCCGCCGCCGCCGTCGGAAAAGCGGCGCCTATAGTCTCGCTCTGCTATGCAGGCGAGACAAAAAGCATCTTCTCTCTCCGCGCTATTAACATCTGCGCACTTCCTGCCCGGTTGGCTCCCATTGTGGGTCGTTGGGCAGTATACCCAAAGAAGAAAGAAGAAGAAGAGGTCAATTAAGACAAGTTTCATACTGGTATAATCTGAAATTTTCATCTGAAAACTTGCTCAAAATTCAAAAGATATTTTCAGTAATAACAGAAGAGTGGATACAAGGTGATTTTATGGAAATGGATACAGACAACTCTGAAATTCAATTGATGATATGTGCCTGTGGGCATGTTCAGAAACTATGTGATATAAAATCTAGACGAATATACGACCACTTCATTGAAAATTTTCAAATTGATTATGTATTTCATGTTACAGATGGGCAATCCGAATATGATCTGGGAATGGGGGAACTGAAAGAAGTATTTCTGACACTGAAATGTGCAATGCTATGCAATAAAAACAGAGAATTTCAATACAAACAATTACAAGGGGCTGTGTACACGAAAAGGGAACTTTTTAAATTTGGTTTTGAGACAGATAGTTTGTGTTCCTTTTGTAAAAAAGAAGTTGAGTCTTACCAACATTTATTTTTTAATTGTCCTGAAGTTAAGCGATTATGGGAAGAGATGAGTAAAATATTTCAACTGAATGAACTTGGCAGTGACAGTTGGAAAACAATTTTCATGGGGATATCTGGAAATACTACAAACTGTATTATATTCTTAATTAAGTATATTATTTTTAGTTCAAGAAAACAGGGAATATTGCCAACCGTACAGAAAGTGACACATTTGGTTAAAGAGTATAGAGATACGGAATATCAAATAGCGTTTAAAAAGGGGAAGCTGGGGGTGCACTTAAGGAAATGGGAACAAATCAATGCATACCTTTCTTAATTATATGGATGTATTGGTTGCTTCATTTTGTTTCTGTTTTGTTTTGTTTATTTGTTCAAATACAGATACCAGAGCAGGATGCATCGTGTGTGGGTGTACGTGTGTAGATGTGAGTTTTGTGACGGGGAAGAGGGGGGGGGGGGGGGAGCTGTGGGTGGTGGTGAGTTGAAGTGAGCTTGTGTGAGTGTATGGGGAGAGAGATGAGGGGGGAGGGGGTATGGGGGTAAGGTGAGTGTGTAGGGACGTTTTAGGATAATAACCTTCCTCTAATCAACCTTTAAAATAATCTTTTATCATTTTTTTATTCTTGTACAATTAATATGTGCAAAAGAGATTATTTATATTCTATTCAGGGGAAAAAGTCATATTTTACAAAGTATGTTTTTTTATTTTGTCGATTGATATGGGTTTTTCCCCTCTGCTTTCACATTGTTATAGAAGAGTTTAAATTCATTTGTAATCATTCTAAAAATATTTGTAATCTCATTGATATTGATATATTTATTTGTTTGATTGTTTATTTATTGTATACATGCAAAGAATCATATGAATTGTGATTGTAAACTTATTGATTTGAAAGAGGAAGAAAATAAAATATTATTTAAAAAAAACTACATTTTTTACGATTTGGAAATATCTTGCACATGGCTTCATCGGCGGACTCAAGGGGGCAGAACCCCCCCCCCCCCATGGGGAAAAGGGGGAAAAAGGAGGAGAGGATAAAAAAAGATGCCTAGATTTCAGGTTGGAATATCACAAATTTTGGGCTCGCGTTTTGCGCTCGCATCAATTATTGTTCAGTAAGGTACTCATTCTTTTCTTGGTTTTAAAAAGTGCTTAGAATGTCCAGTTTTCCGGTTGGAAATTTAAAAAAAAAATCAGCTCACGCTTCGCGCTCGCATTATTTGATTAGTGACATTAGTAACCTATTCATCAATCACAACTAAATGCAGTCTTTATCAGGTTCCTTTTCTGGTCAGTTTATTAAAAAATTCAGCTCGCGCTTTGCGCTCGCGTGGAATCTTTAAGTTAGATACACATCTTTTTCATATCTAAAACTGCTCGAATGTTTAATTTTCATGTCTTATTACATGATTATTGTCCATAAGTTTGAACTCGCGATTCGCGCTCACAACATCTCGCTAGGATGCCCTTTAAACAAATATTTAACAGTAATTAGCGCCATAATTGACCAAAAAGCGAGTGTTGCACCTTCAGATTTGAAAACATTTTAAACCCGCTCGCTCGCGGATAAAACACTAATTCACGCAGATGATAATCTCATGGTGAAAATATCCGTTTGCACCAAAATGCCAATTTTGACTTAATTATAAATGTCCTTTTTTGTCGTTAACCCCCCCCCCCCACCAAAACGAAAATACATTCCCCCGCCCCTGAAGCACGTCGTCATTAATATTTATCAGGTGGGCTGATGATGTCACATCTCCACTTTCTCTTTTCTTATGTTATTACGTGAAATCATAATATTGTTTAATTATCTTATACATGTGAATGATTATGTCCCTCTTATAATGAAAGAAAGTATACAGCAATGACTATCTAATGTACTAAATCAGTTGAGAGTTCAATTATTTTAGTTCTTGGAGGGGAAAAATTTGAACCCCCCCCCCCCTAATTTCGTATAATAAAATGCAGAAGAACACTTCGGGATATGACATCATCAGTTTGCTCATTGAATATTCATGAAGAACATGCCTAGAACTGTTCCAACGGAATAAAGCAACATTTTAAAATGTCATAACTTTGTTATTCTTTGTCCGATATTGATCAAATTTTCCGTGTATCGTTTGTCTGATTTGCCTTTATCTGTTTGAATCATATCATCCTCGAGGAAATGCCAAATTTATCTTAATATCAGGGGCACTGTCGTAATCTTGATAGACGTAAAATTGACCCGAGGGGTGCCAAATTGGTTTTAAATTTAGGAGGGGGGGCAAATTGATTAAGACTTAGGTCGCGCCAATCAATGACTGATCAATATACAGTAACCATGGTTACATTGATTGTCTATAATTGGATAGGATTCAAACCAAGAGCGTAGGCTGGTTTGGGGAGGTGTGAGGAATTGGAACTAATTTAGTTCCACCTAATTTAGTATACTAAAAGTAGAATAAAAATAGAACAGATACCACAAAATAAGGAACTTATTCCTGAACGAGTGAAATAAATATCGAAAAAAAAAGCAAGATAAGTAAAAATCGCAGAGATCAAACATACATGTATTCAATAATTTAAGTGAAAAAAACCCAGAAAGCAATGAAATCGTCATGAGATTCAATTTTAATGGCTGTTTTAAGATTTTTTCTTCTTCAAAACTTGTATAGCAATGTAAACATGGAATAATCAATTTTTTTAACTTTTGCCATTGCCGTCGATATGGATTTAATATTTCGATAAGCTTACATGGTTTTTGAAAAAAAAAAACTCAGTGCACTATTGCATTAATGTAGTCTATGTATCTTTAAACAACATTACGTCTATGTGTTTATAATTTTTTTTGTCTTTGATTTTTTTTCATCTTTATGGTAAATGCAAAAAAAAACAGAAATGAGTGAAAGGACGATTAAAATACGAATGTAGAAGGTGTCAAATTGTCCTATGAAAATATGAAAAAGGCTTGAGGCTTTGACAAAATTGATATCAACCAAACATTAAAGATACTGAATATTTATGTGAAAATATTTCCCAAAGGTCATGTTGGTACATATAGTTCAGAATCATAGTTAAAGTAAAACTGCTTTTGGGGTGCAACACTCAGCATGGATGGTATAAGTTCTACTGTACAACGTTGAATGTGCTCTCATGGTATCCGGGTTATTTATTACATTAAAAAAATCGCAGTAATGATAAGAGTAATTGATATAATTTATCGGATTATGGCCGGTATAATAAAAAAAAAAAGCGCAGAACATCCGCAGTCACCACAACTGCCCACCCCCTAAAATGGAATACTTTAGTGGGCCCAGGCGCGGATCCAGGGGGCACAGGGACACGTGCCCCCTTTTTTGAAGGTGAATACCTTTTTTTTTTGCATGTCAATATTTTTCGGGTACGAGATATCCTTTATTTGTAGTTGAAGACCTTTTTTTTTTTTTTTTTGCTTGTCAAATTTTTTCCTTCGAAAAATTTGCCCCCCTTTTGGAAAATTCTGGATCCGCCCCTGGTGGGCCCCTTTGCTTAGTGTGTCGATACAATATATATATATTATATATATATTTTTACGATACTACAAATAACAATGAAATTTAGTTTTAAATTTGATTTTTAATTGCAGGAAAATAGATCATTCATACACTAAACAAAACGAAAAATAATGATCTTACATCTCTTGAAGTGTTAGTTTTGATTAGTCCATTTGTATAGGCTTGTTACGATCGTCTGCGTTCGCGGAGCGGGGATGGCCGCACGGCCTTTCGAAAAAACCGGGGGAGCTTTTCTCGAAAGGGTGGGTTGAGGGAGGGGAGTCAAAATAACGCACCTTTTCGAGACAATCGGGGGAGCTTTTTACGAAAGGCAGTGCTGAGTAGTTTCTTGTACCAGTTGTTTATTTGTGTGTCTGTGTAAATTTGTGTTAGGGAATGGAGGCCGCATATGAGGTAAGGTTGTGTGTGGGATGTGTGTGGGTGCATGTGTGTCATCTTTGGAACACTTCGACGGACATTTGAAGGAAAAAACACAAATTTTGTGCATTTTCATTTTTATTGGCATATATTATTTTCAATATAGTCTCGGCGGCAAACGCGTCGACTGGGTTCTACCGTACATGCATGGAAACTATTTTATTAGTACTAGCTAGCAGCTTGCGAAGGAAAGCCAGTTACAAAGTAATTGCTTCAGTGGTGTACAGATGGGGGGGGGGGCGGCTTCGGGTGCTGGCCCCCTCCCCCTCCCCAACAAAAAAAACACGACCAAGAAAAAAAAAAAGGAAGGGAAAGAGAGAAGGGTGAAATATATTTTTTAATGGATATTGTACCATACATAATTTGATTTTTTTAAAGATAAGAATGTCTAAATTTTTTGCTCGCTCACAACTTAAAAAAAAATTGCCTTATACGCAATATCCAGCCCCCTCAAATTCTTTGGCTCATTATGCCACTGCATGTTTCATTACAATTCTATGCAAATGCTAATTTATTCAGAATAAAATACGCTAGCTATTTCTCCTAATAATTCCATTGTTTTATATGGCTTTGTGGAATTGTTGAGGTCTAGAATTACTTCATTAATATGCAATTTTATTCAAATCACAAGAAACGGCAAGTTCTCTTCTTTTTCTCCTAATTATCAGTGGCGTAATGAGCCCAAAATTTTGAGGGGCCAGATATGTCGTATCGGGCAAAATGTACTAAAAGTAAAAAAAAAAATCGACATTTTCAAAAAAATAAAAATCAAATTTTGTACCAGATTTTGACATAAAAATATTCAGAAAATGATATCATATTTCACCTCTCTCTCTTTTCTTTTCTTTCCTTTGTTTTAGTCGTCATTTTTTTTTTTTGGGGGGGGGGGCCTTGGGGAAGCGCCCAAGCCCCCCCCCCCAATTTGTGCACCTCTACCAATAGTCTATTAATATTATTTGTTGTTATTGTTTGATGAATAATTTTCATAGAAAAGACTGGTTCAGAAATCTATTAAACACAGCCTTTCGTGAAAAGCTCCACTATTTTTTCCACTTTTTCCACTATTCTGCATGGAAGCTCCTAGTATTGTCTTTAAAAAGAACATTCTCCTTCTTTCTAGAGCAGTTAAATTCTAGAAGACTCTTGAATGACCTCAGTGAAATTAACAATGTAAACAAAATAGCTTATCCTATAGTGATTTTCCACTGCTGGCAGGCTCTATTGTGTAGCAGTCTATCTTCGTACATTCCAGAAATAACAAAAATTACTCAGCCTATTAAAATAGGCATGCCTAACAAAGCTTTACCGAGACATTCTGGAATATTTTTAATCATTATATATAAATAAATGAAAGTAATTGCTCTTACAACTCTTATATATATATAACAATATATAATTGTGATGAGCAAGGACCTAAACACGGGAGTTATGATGATATATATATAACAATATATATATATCATCATAACCCCCGTATTGATCTGTAATCTTGCTGGAATGGGGGAGCCTTGGCCACCCCTCCAAAAACATTATCAAGGGAAAAGAAGGAAGAAAAGAAAAGTTACTTACTGAATAGCACGTCATATTAATCAAAATTCAGACTACATTAATGCACTATACGAATTGCGAAAAGCAAAGGTCTGTGCCTGCAGACTAGCAGAAAAGGGGCGTTCCATCTCATTGGACCAAAGTTCGCGTCACCTGACCATAATTATAAATTATCAGGTGACAATTTTCCCATGTGACGATAATTTTCGTCGTCCTTATCGGTACGTGTCACGGGTGCATTACATTTATATTTACTGTCATTGTCAACAGATCTAAATTAGTGGGTTCCAGAATTTTGGCCTGTATATTCGTTGAGCTGTCGAAAGTTGTAAGTCCACAGTAATATATACGACTCTTCTAGCCGCTCCGAAGATCAGATCTTGCTTGCTTGCCCCGTTGCTTGCAGACAGCACTGTCAGCAGAGATCTAACTTGTAATGTTAGATACATGCAGTGCAGTGCACGCGCAATTGCAACGCCAACGGAACGGGGTCGCTTCGCGGCGCGGCGTAACCAAGGGAGCTCCGGCCCGCGAAGCGGGCCGGAGCCCAGGACTCGTCCGTGTAATAGTCAAACATATACTCTCCAAAATGGGGTAGAATGGGGTCGCAATAGCACTCCAAATAAAAGGGGGAAAAATAAATTATGCACTTACGGTACATCGATTATATGGATGAAGGTCCATCGTGACACAGAATCCTGACATCGAGGCACAAACAGGAAAAAAAAGGAAAAGTTCTGTCTCGTTCGTTCTCCTTCTGTCAAAATTGAAAACAAAATGGCTGATCGATACCAAAACGAACGCGACATAGACGTCTAACTTTTCCTTTTTTTGAGGGTCCAGTTTTTTGCCTCGATGTCAGGATTCTGTGTCTCGATAGACCTTCATCCATATAATCAAGGTAAGTGCATGCATAATTTATTTTCCCCTTTTATTTGGAGTGCTATTGCGACCCATAGAGATATTAGTATACATCTCTATGTTGCGACCCCATTCTACCCCATTTTGGAGAGTATATGTTTGACTAGTACACGGACGAGTCCTGGGTTCCGGCCTGCAAAGCGGGCCGGAGCTCCCTGGGTTAGGCGTGGTGGAGCCTTGTGCGTGCTGTCCGGGGTGCTGTCCCTGCGGGCGGGGCCGGTTTAACATTAATTAGACAGAAATTTCCTACCTCTGTTCTGTTTGTTTCACTTTAAATTTAATCACGATTTCACTCCTACATGTACAAGCTTCATAAATGAAGGCAGATAGACCAAAAACTTAAGTCTGTGGCTGTGTATGATTGGTTTCACTGATTGAGTGTCAAACTAAAAGCATGTTGCCAGTTGGCTACACTGAAATTGAAAATGACACTTTCATTTATCATTTTCATTTATTGACACAATGTTATTATTTTACAAAAAAATATTACACCAATATTATAATTAAAATGTGAAAATAGCGCGAAACCAATATCCAGTGTTATATGAAATGGAGAATGCAAGCAATCGTATGAACAGAATATGTTCCCCCTTATTCTTGAAAACAAATATTTACTTAAGTAAATATGTAGATATGTAGATATAATGTGTATTTCAAGGATATTTGAAGTTATAATCAAATACTTTCATCATTTCAATTTTTTTAAATATTTCTGTGTACAGATCCAGTGTCACACCTGACCATGAAAGCACTACTGATTTCTTCTTTCCTTGCCTGCGTCGTGATCGCATCAGCACAACGGCCGATTCCTTGCTGTGCTCCTGATCAATTTGCGTTTCATTATGGTAAATATATTAACCCGTCGCCTACTATGGACTCTAGTGACCTGTTGCTTGCTGGACTCGTACAAATTCTATAAGGATTTATATTAGGTCATCATATTAAAAGGTTATTGTTACTATTCATGATGGTAATGGTGATGATGATGATGATGATGATTTTAACAACCATTGACAAAGACGATAATAATAACGACGATTTTTACAACCATTAAAGATGAAGATGATGATCATTTTCATGCTGCTAAGAAGGAAAATTTCAATATCTCAAGAGAACTTGTATAACATAATTAATAGTGAATAAAAAGACAAAGATCATAGGCATATTACTTTTTCCATGTACAGAGCAAGTTCTATCATCACAAGTTGGAGACAACCCGATGGCCATCTTAGAGGAGTCGTTAGATGCTGCCTATGATTTCGTCCAGGCATTGGTAGGCATGGAAGCGGCCATCCGTCCCGTGGGTGAGCCGGAAACCAAACTCAAGATTATACAGAACTTTACTGCGGTGAGTATAAATCATAAGTGTTGTTTTCAGATGAATTTTGGACCATTTGTGAATACGGTATGAAGACCAAAGGGCCAGTGTACACAAGGGGAATTTCTCACTTGGTCACATGTCTTGTAATAAAGTAGCAAATGAAAGAAACATATGAATCAAGGCTCAATAATATTTTTATTTTAAACAGGATTATGAATTTTTGTTGTTCATTTTCAAGACATCCTTGCAAGTTGCTCTTACATTTCTGTTTGTAGTCAGTGGCGGACCGTGACCCGGAGAAGACAAAGCATTGGAGGGGCACAGCATTGTTCACAAACAATACAGTGCCCCTCCAATGCTTTGTCTCCTCCGGGTCACGGTCTGCCACTGTTTGTAGTGTATGAATAAATTAATTGGAATATTCTATCTCTATGAATTAATTATTCCTTAAATTAAATTTATATTTTTTCAGAACCATCATTGAATCATCATGCATTGAAAATGCACCATTTCTAACTCTCTGCACTATTGTGTGTGTAACTGTTGAATAAAGGTGAATTTTGAACTTGAAAAAAAAATGAAACTCAAGAAATCATTATTTTAACTTTTTTGTCTTTTGATGGATTTTAATCAAACTTTATTTTCCTCAACACTATTGTGAATATTGAATAATCTATGTCCCTTTTACCAATAATATTTTCAGGGTTATCAGTGGACCGTAAATGGAGAAAAATGTACCAAGCAATCTTTGCAAGGTGTTATCCCACCCTCGAGATGCGTACCAGGTAATAGAATTGATCAACTTGGTAACTAACTTTAGGCACACACAGAGAGAAGAAAAAGAAAGAAGAAGGGTAATAAGGGGAAGTATAAGAAGAAGAAGGAAAAAGAAGAAGGGGAATAAGAAGAAGTATAAGGAGAAGAAGAAAAGGAAGTAGAAGAAGGGGGAATCAGGAGGAGAATAACAATGAGAAGAGGAATAATAAAAAGGAGGGAAGAAGAAGTATATCAATTTTATTAAATATAAAGTCATTGACAACACATCAAAACAGGATATGGTAAATCATTATGAATATAATGATAACTATAAAATGATTATTCTGCAACTTTTAAACATTTAAATTGAAAGAATAAAATTTATATTTTTATGGCACCTTTTTGATGAGATACAAAGTACTTTGAGATGCCATCCCTGGTCAGAATAGGAGATAAAATATACAAATTACCAGACAGTGACATTATTCCAAGTCCTGTGCATACATGATCAGGATATTAAAAAAGGTAGATCTTGAAGTCTTGTTTGAACTGATCCGATGTTGGTGACGATTTAAGGAGAGGAGGGAGCTTATTCAACAGCCTGGGTGCAGCAAAGGAGAAAGCTGCATCACTAGAACAAGAAAAGGAGAAAAGGAACATGACGGACAAGATGATGAAGAAAAGGAGGATGAAAACCACAATCAAACGAATATTGATTGTAAAGATAATTAAAGAAATAAGAGAAAATGCTTTTTCAGTACCGTAGACCTATTCAAATGTCATTTTAATCAAGCTGCATTGTTTTCACGCATCAAAAGAAGAACAAAGGAAATATATAGTGAGAAATTAACATAACATACAATCCATTGATCACTCTCTTACATTTACCAGATGATGCAACGTTTGAGGGAACATTTGCTGTCGGACTAGAGAAGTTAAAGGTGCACACATGGCTCATCGGTTCCTCTCCGGGCGTCATTAAGGGCATGCAGCGTTACACCGTGACTGACTACATGTGTACACCGTTCAGTAGCTCCTTCATTGGGACTGATTCAACCACAGAGCCACCAGGTAAGTTTTGTAAGACGGTGCTTTGACTCTGCAACACACAGAGACCACTTTGTGGAATAGCCTTCCTGAAGAAATCAAAACTTGTATCTCAGTTAAAATTCGAGGGTTTTTGGTTAAATTTGCTCAAAGCCTTTCTATTTTCATCTTAACTCTCTATGCACCCCGGGCACTCTGTAGAGTCAGTTTGGTGCTTTATAAGTTACATTATTATTATTGTTACCCTTATAATGCCTGCTGCAAGAATTCTTAATGTTATGGTGATACCCTGATCAAGAAATTGTAGGCATATTGATAAATAACTCAACTCATGGCTTATAAGGCTCTGGCCTTTCCTTTCTGACCAAAAGAATTGTAAATGTGACTGAGCAGAATCACTGATTTTTATAATGATTCCTAGAAAAGGTTTCCAATTTTCTTGAATATTCCAGTAATATGGCTTTTTATCACTCATCACAAGACCCATTGGCACCTATCCCCAACACTAATCATGTTTTCCACGAGTTGATGAACAATTTTAGGAGAGATTTCTGATGTTCACCCCTCCTAAATATGGAATGGCTATAACCATTCAGATTTGTTTACAAACTGGATTTTGTTAGTTGTTACCAATAAACGTTGTAAATTGTATGTACACAAGGTCACTGTCATACAGATGGGGCCATGGACCCCCCCAAAAAATAGATAATAATAATAATGATAAATAAATAAATGATTAAATGAAAATAAATAAACAAATAAAATAAAATAAAAATAAATCATGAGCAAGGAAAAAAGAGGTAGAAGAAGAAAAGGGGTGAAATATGATATTTTCTGAATATGTCAAAATCTATCACAAATTTGATGATCAAAATTATTAAGTTAATGCCATGTCAGGCCCCTTTGAGGGAGTACACATTGAAATAAACAGTGCTCAGACAAATTGAACCTTTACCCGTTAGCTACTGGAATTGGGTATCCCCATTACAGAGCCTGTGAATTACATGTAGGCCTACATAATTCAGTTGTCACCGGCTTAATATGGTTTGAAAAACGGCTCCTAAGAACTAAGAGTAACCTTTTGCAAAAGGTTACTCTTAGTTCTTAGGAGACATGTTTTTTTTGTATATTTTCAATGATAAAACAGAATTCTCATTTACATGTAAGACCAAGTTTGAAGTGGAAATAAATGTTTTCAGAAATGGAAAAGACCATTTAAAAAAAAAAAAAAATCATTGTCCCTAAATAATTAAAATAATGTGAGCGAATCATTTTGGGGACAATTGTAGGTTAATTGACAAACTTCTGATTTTAATGAAATAGATCAATCAAGATCCATCGAGTCATGCTTAAGAGCTCACATGTTCATTATTTAGGGACAATGATTTTCTGTTTTAAAAAAAAGGTCTTTTCCATTTCTGAAAACATATATTTCCACTTCAAACTTGGTCTTAAATGAGAATTCTGTTTTATCATTGAAAATATACACACAAAAAACATGAATTCCATTTAGAAGGTAAATTCAATGAAGTTTCACAAGAAAATTAGTAAACCAAATCAGATTTCCCATTTTGATTTGCCGCTTAACAGAAAATTGTCTTGTCTGCCTTTATCTCTGTACTTTTTGCCTTTCTATTTCAGCCATATTCGTCAATGCTGGAAACTACATGAATTTTACAAACAAAATAACAGATCCAGATAGATGGTTTAAACTGCCATCATCATGCAACAGCACTGCACCAGAAGTGGTAAGTTTATTCATCCCAGGGGGGGGGGGGGCATTTTGTACAGGAAAATTTTGAAGAAAAAAAAGTTCTTCACTTCCAAATCAAGCGAGGTTATTTGTTGCAGGAAAAATTTGACAAGCAAAAAAAAGGGCCTTCACTCCCAAACTGAGACTATTTGTTAAAAAAATGTCCTCATGTCTAAGCATGACATATTCCACTTTTTTTTTTGCTCTCAAAGGGGGTGGGGCATGGGCCAGATGTGCCCCCCCCCAAATCCGCCACTGATTCATCCAGTGTTTCTCATATCATTAGTGCAGCTTTGTGGTTTGTTTGTTGCATTTGACTTTCCACCCCAAAACCAATTAGTCGCCCAGTGTGAATTTGAGATTTTTATTGAGCTTGAAAAAGCACACCCTAAGCTTTAAAAGGATATATAACTTGTCAAACTTGATCATCAATAGCCCACACAAGTACTTGATTGAGTGTAGAAGATATGCAGCAAGAGCTTCAAAGTATAAGGAGAAAACAAAGTTTGTGCACACTGTTCAATTTCAATGAAGCTTTCAAGAAGTTCAGAAAAAAAAGGGCTGTCAAAGAAAATCTTGTATCTCATCTGTGATTATAATTTTACAACTTCAAATTTGACAGCTTGAAGAGGAATTTTCATATAAGCTACTTTTATGATTTCTTTTTTTTAGATCAATTTTGCTATTTACTGAGAACCTACCCTGGGGAATTATTTTTGGTCCAGACCCTTTCATTTTAATTTCTTAATAAATCCATCGAACCATGATGATTCTATGAACATCACTGCATGTAATCATTCCCATTTTATCAAGCCAATGAAGCCTCCCTTTGAAACTCTTTCTTATTTCCCTCCTTTATTCATCACAGTCTTCTGACGAGGGGCTGAGCAAATTTGCTACTGCACGTCCTGTTTGGTTCTTCTAATAAGTATTAGCTTCACAGATAAACTTGGAGCAAGTTAGCTTGTGTGAAAGCAGAAGAGATAAGATCAACAAAAGCGATAAGAAAGTTATGAGCATTTGGATGCCGAGATCACTAATGTTTTCATTTTGCCCATGCTAGTGAGTGTGACAAACAATTCATCCATGATGTAATGTTATGAAAAAAATCTATCACCTGTCATCTCACAAATAGAATACCTGAACTTACGATAGACCAGAAAAAAAGAGAGAATTATTTAAGCGAAATATGTACTCAAGTAATGGTGCAGTTTTACCTCTGCGACATCACAGATCATGGTCGCATTGCCAATGGGATGATCTACATAGCATTAGTGATCTCAATATTAAAATGCTCATAAATTTATTATTCATTCAATCTTCCTCAAACTTAAATGAAAATGAAACGAAAAATAAAAATACAGATTTTTTATTTCATTTATTGTTCGAACTACAAATCTGAAATAGAAATACTGCAAAAATTATTTTTGCCCAATTAATCATGGGCCCAGTTGTGAGACAGATGCTCTGCCAACACACTGGTTGATTGATCTGTTTCTTTGATTTTTTCTCTGTTATATGATTTCAACTGCTTTGGAGGGTTTCATCCTCCTTTCAGTTCTTATGCATTTTTGCAATGAAAATCTGAGAACAAGTCAGCTTGTGTGAAAACAGAAAAATATCAAACAAACAAATCAGTGACAGTGTGAGAAAAATTGAACAAATAATAAGAAAATTAGGAGCGTTTGAAAGTTGAGGTGACTAATGAGGACCAAAAATCAAACACATTGATTTTCAACAATTTTTTAGTTGTGTTTATAAAAGCAGATCTTTCTGCAACGGGCCACAGAAATGGGTTATTATTTGCTGAATTGGGTGCACAGTTTCATGAAAGGACTTGCCGAACGCTTCCTGATGGTTACCATAGTAACGGTGCTTCTCAGCCAGTCAAAATCAAGGAAAGTTTTCAGATCTGACAACTTGTCGCACAAAAATATTGATGAAACGCTCCCCAGAGGCTTCAGTACATCTCTTCCTCCACAGTCAAAATATGAGGCGGGGGAAGCCTAGTGTTTTTGTAGTTTTCACTCCAAAGATCACCAAAGAGTAAAATAGATATTTGCGATAATTCTGCTCCGCCAGTGTTCATATTGTTCATTTTGATAGTAATAAATGGACACTTTGATGTCTGTTTTAAAGTAATAGCAAGCAGAATTTAGAGCTTAGCAATTTATTATTGTAAACCATTTTTAAGAGTACTGTGTGAATAAAGCATCCAGGGGGGGGGGCAAGTTGTGATGATGCTGAAAGAAAATTCAAAAGGCCCTACTCGCTGAAAAGTTGGGAAAGCAAAGTTTTGCAATGTGGGTGAAACATCAGTCCAACTATGTATATCATAATCTTGCTCTGAAATTTTGTTCACAAACATAGATAACTAATCAAGTTATCATGTGCTTAATGTAATAAGTATTTTATATTTTCATTATTTTTATAATCTGGAGCTGAAATATGTATTGTAATTGTTGTTGATATCTTGCCAATTTTGACTTCATTCTGTAGCGTGATGAATAATTTTGCAAAGAAAGAAATTTGTGCAGGAATATCTTTTTTTTTCAAGAATGCATCAACAGTACTAATTCAAGAAATAATTAATTCATAGTTTGAAGTTTTATGTTATTTTTTTTAAATATTTGATGTAATGCAAACAAATTGAGATAGATATGATGGAAGGAAGAAAGGAAAGGAAGAAAGAAAGAAGGAAGGAAGATATATTCATATGGATTATTGAAGGATAAATGTATGGGCTTTTCTTTATTATTTTGTTTGATAAGTAAGCGTATAGTATTCATGATGATAATTTTGTTCCTAACTACATCAGGATGTACAACGTAACTGAAATCCATACATGTAAATGTTACCTAAATATTAATGGAAATATCAAAATAATAATTTTGTACTGGTAATTTTGTGTGTCATACTAAATCTGTCATTATAATCCAAATTTGTATTTTTCGGTGTATTTTTTTTTTCATTTAAGTACTAGTAATAGAGTAGACTCTGCACAATCACCTAAATTGTAGCTATTTCAGAACAAAATATACAAAACATGTGATGTGTTAATGAGTAATGACAGATTCTAAGTCAAATTTTGCCTAAAAAGTGAAAGAAAAAAACTGTTGTCCAAAAGATTTGACTTCCGCAAAGTCACCTATATGATCTATATCTTCTAAAAACTATATTTTTTCCCATTGTTGTTGATTTTGTGTTGCATTTATAACAAGATAATTGCGTGGAAATAAAAGTTTTTTCTACTTGATATCTTCTCTGTTTTAGTGTGATAATTTGATAAATTTTACTGTAACAAACTTGTTTTCTTTTTCTTTGAATGCTTTCTATGATTCATTCGATTTCTTTAATGGCTTTTTATATCTCACTTTAATTCTATTTGTGTAAATCTACTTCACATTAAGATACAAAAATGATTCACCTAACACTCTTAAGACATCAAACAAATTGATTAATACTTAGCAGAGAAAAAGTAAAGATAATCATGAAGTAATGATAAGAAGATGATGATGAGGATGAGGATGAAGAGGAGAAAATGAGGAAGAAGCGAAGAAAACAGGAGAGGAAAGGAGAAAGAACAGGAAAGAATGAATAAAATTAGAAGAGAAAAAGGAGAAAAGAGAAGAAGAGAATAAGCAAAGGAAGAGGGGCAATCAGTGCCGTACCTAGGATTTTCGTACCAGAAAAAAAATTGACAAGCAAAAAAAAAAAAAAAAAGGGTCTTCACGCTCGTCAGTCAGGGGGACAATAAAGGTCTTCGAGCTCGTCAGGGGGGGGGGGGGGGGGCAGGGATACGTCCTTTGCATGGGTTGTGGCTCGTCAGGGGGGGGGCAGACTGCCCCCCTGCCCCCCCCATAGGTACGCTAGTGGCTAGTGGGGACAATGGAGGAAGAGAATTGAGGAGAAGGTGATGAAGAGATTAGTGGTGTTTTTACCCTGTGCTTTTAAGTGAGTTACATGTATATTGACACATTTTTCAGAGATGGAAAGTGAATCAAATAAAAACAATATGCATTTTCATAGGCGGATCAAAGGGGGCCGAGGGGCGCGGGCCCCCTATTGGCGGAGCAGAAAAAAGGGAAAAAAAGAAAAAAAGGAAAAGAAGGGAAATAGATAAGAAAAAGGGGAGAATATAAAGAGGAGGAAGACGAGTGAATGAAAAGAGGGGAAGACTTGAAAAATAATAATCTTTCATGTCACTATAGTCAGGTCCAGAATTTCAAAAATGTGCTCAGAAAAAGTGCTATATACAGGCATTTTGTGTTAATGCTGATTTATCAATCCTTTTAAGGTAATTCAGTGGTGCTGAATCCAAAAATGCTGTTTGCCAAACTTGATTCCGACGTTTTCACCGTCAAATTGGCAAAAAACAAAATGGCGGCATTTTGAATGTGGTTTCCCCATAGAGATAGTATATATCTCTATGGGTTTCCCCTATTAAACAATTTCTATAGGTGATTATATTTCAGAATGTTGGTCTATGCTATATTTTTGATACCCAGGGTTGCAAACATAAAGCAATCCGATTGATTGATTCGTCAGCCATCTTTAATTCCAAGATGGCTGCCGTGATTCACAGCTGCTGATTGACAAATAATATATGGCCAAATGTTTGATAATTTTTGGGAGATGCTGGCAAACTCACATCATAACTTTTACTCAATGTTCGCCGATTGTTTTCCTTGCCTGCATAGCAGAAGCAAGATATGGACGTCGCTTCTCTGACGGCGGCAATAATCGGACTTTGGCGGCGGCGAAGTCAACATCAAATCTTAACCGAGGTTAAGTTTTTGAAATGTCATAACTTTTAGGGTATAAGTATCTATTTCATGAAACTTAGGGTTAAACAAAATCTATGGAGACAGATTACAGTTTTAATATAAAAAATGTCGTCCAGGGTACCTGGAAATCCAAGATGGCGTCCAAAACGGCAGTCGTTGTACTATCAACTCCAAAAAGGAAAAAAATATATTGCTTGCTGCAGCGTCAACAAATTAGTTTATATTAAAAAGCTTGAAATGCATCAGGACATGTTTACAAGATAGTCAGTGAGGGTGTCAGAGAAACCAAGATTATCTTCCAAAATGGCGTCAATAAAGGACATTGTAACTTTAAAATGGTCAAAATTGATATAATATCCACCTGGTAAATATAATTTGGGGACTCTATCCAAAAAGAAAAGAAAAAAAATAATGGTTCCAAGGGAAAAATTACATACATTGGAAAAGTTTCAAGATTTGTCAGTGGTGCAGAATGTCAAAAAATGCATGATGACTTCAAAAATGGTTGCTGTTACTTAACAAAAATTGATGCAAAGTGCATATAATGTCTACCTAAAGACATTTTTGTATCTTTCCCATGATTTCAAGGGTCAAATAATATAGGTTAAGACGTATTGCAGGGATACGCTGTTGTCCGAAAATTGAAGAAGGCTCGCATAATTGCATTCAAATTGGCCACCATTGATACAAAAATGGCAATACTTCATAATTTATATTATCCCATGTAGAACCATTATTTTGGTGTATCTGCTATGTTTTTAAGGCTCTTAAAATAAGTATTACCAGGTACAAAATTCGGCGGTGGTGTAAAAACCCGAAAAAAATAAACTTTAAAGATGGGGTACAATTTTAACCTAAAAAGTACCGTTAAAAGGTTTCATGAGTAGGGAACAACAGTCATTTTACGCAATTTTAGAAGTCACTTTGGATTTTGATTTTTGAAAAAAAACCCGGAAAATTGACCATCCTTGTTACTTGTCCCGATGTATTATTTGAGCATTCAAACCACAATAGCGTAGACACCAAACGTTTTTTTTTCACATAGCTAAATGACTATTTTTAACTTAATGGGACTCATTTTCGACGCATCTTTTTATCCATCTTTGAGGTTTTCGGCAAAATGGACTGCTTCATACCATTGTAACTAATCCAAAAGTATTATTTAACCATTGAAACCATAGGGTAGACACCAAAATTATATCTCCCGGGTGGATTCTAAATGAACTATGTCCATTATTAAGTAACAGCAGCCATCTTTGACTCCTTTTTTCTGAAGCCATCTTGGATTTTTGGACATACAGGAACACTGACTGTCCAACTTATCCTAATGTACATGATGTATTGCTTGAAGTTTTAAACAAAGGGTTAGACAGCATAACCATATACCCCAGGCAGATATCAAACAATCTATATCAGTTTTTAGGTAACAACAACCATATTAGACTCCCTTTTTTGGAAACCATCTTTAATTTTTGGATATGGTGGACCACTGGCTGTCCTTGCAACTTGCTCTAATGTATTACTTGACCCTTTAAACCATGGATTAAACACCAAAATCATATACCCCAGGCGGATATAAAACAAACTGTGTCGGTTTTAACTTAACGACAGACATTTGAGACTCCATTTTTGCAAACCGTCTTGGATTTTTGGACATACAGGACCACTGACTGTCCTTGTAACTTGTCCCAACGTATTACTTGACAATTTAAACCGTGGATTAGACACCAATATCATATTTCCCAGGCGGATATTAAACAACTATGTCGGTTTTTAGGGTTTTTAGATAACAACAGTCATTTTAGGCTCGGATTTTGAAAGCCATCTTGGATTTTTGGACATAGCGGATCGCTGACTTGTTTTTAACTACCCGCTTGTTCATAGTTAAAAAAAAGTGCTTAGAATGCCCACTTTTCAGTGGGAATATCTCAAATTTTCAGCTCGCATCTATTAATTATTCAGTTAGAAACCAATTTGTTCATGGTTTCTAAAAGTGCTTAGAATATCAAGTTCTTAAGTCGGAATATCAAAAGATTTAGCTCACGCTTCGCGCCCGCACGACTGTGTAGGTACCCGTCATGTAAAACTACTTAATTAGAATGTCTAGTGTCCAGTTAGGAATATCAAAATTTTTAGCTCGCGCTTCAAATACCTTTTTTATAACGTCTCCAAATCAGCAGAATTGGGAACATAATGTAAACACCTTCAAAGATAAATAAAAGAAGTATGTTTATATAAACATTGCAATTGCCACTTGATTAGAAATATATCGATCACGATCCAATACATTTCATTTTTGGAATGATATTAAAAAAAAAAGAATTAATTTCGACAATAAAGTGCAATCGCCCGATAGCAAATATCAGTAGTAGCAAGATCCAAACTGTTTTATTGTGCACCCCTTGGTAACCTTTCCCACCTTCAGTGCCACTGCCAGACCTACACATCCAAACGTGTAGTGGAGGGGGGGGGGGGCTGCAAAATGCAGGGCAACGAGGACTGCGAGGTGCCCAAATATCCTCGTGTATTGGTAATTTTATGTCCGAATGTATAATTTCTGCACGTTTCACATCATGTAAAAAGGCTAAATAATAATTGAAAAAATGTTCGCTCGCTTCGCTCGCTCGAAAATTAAAAATTGTGAAGTTGATATTTGGGCAATTATTATCAGCCCCCCCCTTGAAAAAAATTGTGCCTATAAACGTCCATGCCTACTACCCCCCCCCCCCCACCTTGCTCATTCTTGTCACTTGCCTCCCCTGACGAAATATGCCAGGTACGCCACTGTATATGGACCTATATGAAACTTAGAGATAGGGGTAATCAAGAATTACTGAACATTCTGCGTGAAATACAAGTCACATGACCAAGGTCAAAGGTCATTTAGGGTCAATGAACTTAGACCATGTTGGGGGAATCATTATTGAAATCTTAACCAAGGTTAAGTTTTTGAAGTGTTGTCATAACTTCAAAAGTATATTGACCTAGTTCATAAAACTAAAAGGGTAATTACTAATAGTGTATCACTGAAGATCTTGCCTAGAATTCCGGTCACATGATTAAGGTCAAAGGTCACTTAGGGTCAACGAACTTTGGCCATGTTGGGGTTATTTGAGGAATTGTCATCATAAATTAAAAGTTAATGGATCTAGTTCATGAAACTTGGACATAAGAGCAACCATGTATCCCTGAATATCATATGCGAGTTTCAGGTCACATGACCAAGGTCTAAGGTCACTCAGGGTCAACGAGCTTTGGCCATATGTTGGGGGTATTTGAGGAATTGTCATCATAACTTTGAAATCTTATTGATCTAGTTCATGAAACTTGGACATAAGAGCAATCAAGTATAGTTTCGGGTAACATAACCAAGGTCAAAGGTCATTTGGGTAAATAAACTTTGGTAATGTTGGGGGTATCTGTGGAATTGTCATCATAACTTTAAAAGTTTATGATAAGTATAATTGATTGTTTTGCACATGTCAGGTCACATAACCATGGTCAAAGGTCATTTTGGGTCAATGGACATAATATTTTTTCATATTAATATATATCATATTAGTGTCTTCTTCTTTGAATAATCGAATTGCGTAATGCAGGCGAGACTGCCAGATGAGTTCCACTTGTTAGGTGTAAATCTCGGATTTTTCCTCCGCTCGCGCTTCGCGCTCGCATCAATTGTTATATACTTATCATTTTACGATTACAAAAAGTGCTTAGAATTTCCATTCTTCAGGTAGAAATGTCAAAATTTTCAGCTCGCGCTCGCATTATTGATTGTTGAAATATGTAACGTCTTCATGGCTAACTGCAAGCAGCCATTAACACATCATTTTTTTATCAGATCAAAACGTAGTTTCCGCTCACGCTTCGCACTCGCAGTAATTATTTAGTTGGATACAAATTTCGTTTAGGATCACAAACATTGCCCAGAATGTTTGAATTTTATGACAGAATACATGAAATTTTAAAATAATAGCTCGCACTTCGCTCTCGCACTATTGAAAACAAAAGCTTATGAGATTATTATATATTTATGTTGATAAAGAATAGAGCTTAGAAGTGACTATTAGGACTACCCCTTTAAAAAAAAATCAATTTCGAGCGGCCGATAGGGGAAAATGTGGCTGAAAAAATTTCCGCCCCCCCCCCACCACTGGCGAAGGCTGGATCCGCCCCTGCATTTTCGTCTCTGCTATGACAGTTCTTCTCCCCCCATCTCTCTCGATCTTTTCAAATCTCTTCACCCCAGTCCTTTAATTGCAATTATATCGAAACCTTGTCCAACGTTTGCTCTTCATAGCTCTCGCCTGTTAACAGCATCTCTAAACTTGGTAAGACTATAAATCATGTGTTTTCTCCATTGAGCTTCTATAAATACCGAGTATTTTGAAGTATCTAGATCGAAATTTTGAGCTGATTCATTAACCACCATCTTCTTAAAGGAGAATGAAACTCTTGGAGCAAGTTAGCTTTTGTGAAAGCAGAAAAATCAAAGAATAAGATCAACAAAAGTTTGAGTAAAATAGGACTAGCAATAAAAGAGTTATGAGCATTTGAATGTCGAGATCACTAATGCTATGGAGATCCTCCAATTGGCAATGCGACCAAGATCTGTGATGTCACACACGTACAACTCTCCCATTTGGACACTGAAAATATACCTCAAAACATCTCTTTTTGCTCATTCTAATCATATGACACATGATTCATCAATGATATAATGTTGTGAAACCTCTGTACTTGTCATCTCATAAAGAGAACACCTCACGTTGTGATAGACTCTATAAAAGTGAGAATATAAGTGAAATAAGTACTAAAGTAGTGAGGGAGTTGTACGTGTGTGACATCACAGATCTTGATCGCATTGCCGTTAGGAGGATCTACATGGCACTAGTGATCTCAATATTCAAATGCTCATAACTTTCTTATTATTCATTCAATCTTCCTCAAACTTTCAACAAAATGTTTCTTTGATTTTTCTCTTTGATATTGATTCAGCTGGTTTCAAGGGTTTCATTCTCCTTTAATATAGGCAAAAAAACACAACCAATTCCAATACAGTTTGATGAAGACCTGAATGATTTTATTATCGCTTTCACACTACTAAAGTTTATATTGGCATCTGTGTTCTATTCCGTAATGTATTCATCTCGACTTACAAAGATCGCTATCAAAACAAAAGTACGAGATAAATAAATAATTGAGTTAAGTATGATATCGTCTTCAGAGCTGATTATTATCACACGTGATACACAAAAGAAAATACACAATTATGATATAAGTGGACGTAGGTTGTATTACAAACAATGCAGTGCAAAGTATAAGAGGAAGGGAGTATATAGTTTAGTTTCACATCCCGAGTGTACTTTCTTCATCTACATCCGGATCTGCATTTGGAAAGTTGCGGTTGAAAGTAGTAAATACAAGGTGGTTTATTTTGTTACGAGGTGATGTTCTTTCAGCATCAGATCATTTTGGAACTTCTAATGAAATTATCAGGATTTGGAATCGGTCAAAGTTGCACGAAGCAAATTTATTTACCCGTGTGCTTTTGATGTTTAATCTATGAAAAAGCATCCTGCAAGGCTAGAGAGGGGTGAATTTAAACTGGTAAGTGGCATTAATTTAATATCGTGCACAAATAATCATTTCAACATTATAGGCGGTGGACTTTGGCATATAGGCCACTAATTCTGTGGTGGCTAACTTAAGACATGTTCTCCCATTATTCTCCCACCCCTTCAAAATGATGAGCGCGCTAGCCTAATGCTTATTGGCTTATTGCTAAATGGTGGTGTTTTTTACCTGATTGCTAAGAAGGCATGAATGCTTGTAAGCAAGCAACCAAAGGACCGACGGCTTTTAACGTAGGCTCCGATGGACCTGGTAATGAGGATTAATACTTTACGAAAGAGCACTAGTGCACCCAGTGGGATTCGAACCCGGGCCAATCATCGGAATCCGAAACCTCCGCTCTATCGTCTTTCAAACGTAGCTATAAATTTCAATTATTTTTTGCAACTCAAATATTGAATATTTGAGTTATTTGTTCGTTTGTTTGTTTTGTTTTGGTTTATTTTTTTTTAATAATCAAGAACTCAATAATGTTACCCACATTTGCTAGTTCCCCCATACTCAATTGTTAAATGCTAATTTTATTGTTATTTGTTTTGGAACTTTCTATTGTATTTGGTGTTTTTATTGAGATTATAAAAACAAATGAATTGGATTGAATTGAAAAAACGTTTTCTGTCCACATTGCCTAAAAAGAAACTTATATTGCAATGACAAATGATCAGTTCAAATTTAGATAGGGCTATATTTTGGATTGGTCAAATTAACAAATGTTTTGGTGTTAGTCCCACCAAATAAATCAAATAAATTAAGGAGAAAAAAAAATCGACGGAAGGTCTGAAACGTTGCAGGTCTATTGAATAACTTTATATTTACTAATAATGTTGTTCGCGAGTCTAGTGACACAAATACACACACATATAACTCATACCAAAAGTGCCAAGCGTAGAAAAAGTATACCCAACTAAGTATGATAATTGAAATCAAGCTTTAATAAATACGTAATTTTGTTGGGAAATGTCATAGAGAGAAATACTTTATGGGAAGGTATACATAATTATGAACGCTTGTCGGACGTGGGTTTCTAGCAGGTAGTGCGGAAAGCAACCACCCCCCTAATATCACCGCCCATAGCCCTTGATTATTCTTACCTACTCATATTTAAATGTAAATACACTCTAAAAACAGAAAGTAAAAATTGTTCCAATATTGAGTAGAAAGGGAACATGCATGGTTGCTGGGTAATTTTTTCCCCAATATTGGGCAAAAAGCATGTTTGAAGGGTAAATTTCAACGCAACATTGCGTAAAACTTTACAAAATATTTGGTATCTTTTTACCCAACAAACATGCATGTTCCCATTTGATCCCATATTGGGTTAAAAAAAAATTAGTGTATAATATATAATGATGATTTCATTCTTTAAATTTTAACTTGCCAAGTTAAAATTAAAAGAATGAAATCATCATCAATTCGATCTATAAACATACACTCTCCTGGGTTTATTGTACAATTTTCACTTACGTAATGTGAATAATAAAGAACCCCTTGTGTTTGAATCCTATATTTGCGCTATACTTGAGATATTTATAGTCTTTGGGAACTCCAACTCTTAATAAAAGTTAATGCTCATTCAAGTTAGGGGTTGTATTTATTCGAATGTCGCAATGGTACTGCCTTAGTTTAATGTGACCAAGTGAGCGAGCATTGAATATATTTGACATTTACTCGGGATTAGTTTCAAAATACAATGCGTATCAAAAAAACGGGACAGATTTGAAAGTCTATAAAAATTTGTGTTTCAAATTATGATCTCTTTATTTTGGTGTCAATAGGTGCTCTGAAGTCTTATCCTTCAAATGCCATTAAAATAATATAGTTTTGTTCATGCTTGAGCGAACACGGAATGTTTTTATCTGGGGTTAAAAAAGAGACTTGCGCCAAAATGGCATAAAATTATGATGGTCGGACTTCTTGCTAATCAGCAGACTTCCTCTTAACCTTTTTATTATCTGTGCGATAATTTTCGAATTATGCGGTCAAAATTCATTTCCAAATCTTATTTGCTTGAATAGATCTGTTGTTCCTTTTTAATATGTTTTCTTTTAGCTTTGAATATTCTTTTTTTAGGCAAGAACAATTTTTTTTAAACCGAAGTATGGGAGAGCGTGTTTTTTTTTATTCCTTTCATTGTGTGCTACAAAGGTTATGGTGCCTTTGTACACAGTGGCATACTGATGGGTGGGGGCTCGGGGTGATCCCCCAATTAAAAATAATGACCAAGAAAAAAAGTGGAAAGGAAAATAACAGAAAACATAGAAATTGAAATATGATATCATTTACTGAATATTATGTCAAAATCACAAAATTTGATATTTTAATGAAAAAGTGGAAATTTTTGCTTGCTCGCTTCACAACTTTTTAATACATTTTACCCGATCTGCCATATCTTGCTCGTTCAAAATTGACTCAATACACCATTGTCATTGAAAGACATGAATCCTTTCCTGTTTGTCCTGTCAAGCACATAATTAAACTTGGTGAAGGATTCAATAACCCCTTGAAAATAGGATTCATGTCTTTTACAATAACATAATTTTGTTTCACATACCAGTAATAAAAGGATTTTAATAATTACAAATTCTCCCAATTAACAATGCAAATCTTCTTACTTTGGTTGACAAAAAGTCTTCTTTTCTTACTTATGAAAGAAAATTCAAAGGTAAAAGAAGTTTAAATGAAAAACAAAATAATTCAGGTAAATAAATAAATTTGTAAATGAAATTTGACAGCATAATTCGAAAAGTATGGCAAAGATAATGAAAAGAGGAAGTCTGCTGATTAGCCAAAAGTCTAATCATCACATTTTTTCATGTCTGCCATCTTGGCGCAAGCCTCTTTTTGAACCCCCGAAAAAAACGTCCCGTGTTTGCTCAAGCATGAACAAAATTTATTTTTTTTAATGGCATTTCAAAGAAAAGATAACATCAAAATATAGATATAATAATTTGAAACAATTTTTTATAGACTTTTCAAAGCTGTCCCGTTTTTTTTTATACGCACTGTAGAGTACTACGGGCTGAACATAACTTTATCTAAATAGACGGAGCAAAATGCTGAAAATTTCGTCATAGTCTAATAACAATTAGCGAAGTTATGTCATCTTTAAGTTTAGGAATATTTCGTGAAAACGGTTATATTCATGTCGTCATGAATATTCATTAGATGGGCACCAACTCTTTCCTTTTCCTTATATTTATACATGACATCATAATTATTTTATATTTTCATATATGTGTGCATGCTATGTCTCCCATTTCATAAAATAAGTTGCAGCAATTAATATCTAATTTATTGAATTAGTTGTCGATCCATTTTGTTTTTTATTCTTGGATGCCAACATTTGAATACACATTTTCATGTAATAAAATACAAAAGAAAAAGGCAGGGGCCGCGGAACGGTTTTCAAAGTGGGGGGGGGGGGGGCTGACCATGCAAAAAATCACAATCATATGGTCATTTTTACGTTTTTGTACACGGTTTTGGAAAAAAGTGGGGGGGGGGCTGAAGCCCCCCCCCCCCCAGCCCCTGAAAGTGGGCATATGACACCATCAGTTTGCTCATTGAATATTTCATGAATACATGTAGAATTCGTTATATCTTGTCCGATTTGGATGAAATTTTAAGAAAGTCTCAATTTTCCATATCTGTTCAAGCCTTACTACATTCAGCCTGGAGTACCCCCTTTAACATGATTAAGATCTTTATCAATGTCTTGGTATCGTCATACATAATTATATATGTCCCATTTAAAAAAGTTATTCTGCCATCGAAATTCACGATAAGCTTTTAAAGAATGAAAAGTAAACCTTACTTACAACAGTGAGTTTGTTTCAGCTTCTAGCCTTTCCAAGTATTTTTTAGTACATAGATAATCCTATTTCTAAATAAAGACAGGGAGTGAAAGTATATAAACATATTATTTTGATAATATTTCTTCATGAATATGTACACTTTTAACTTGTTTACGATATAGAAATTACCCGATTCAGTCTACAAACTTACATGTCCGATTAGTTTTTCGTCCTAAACTACCTACCATGGATCTAAATATTATTAAACTAAAAATATTCGAAGATATGATATGCTCTTATCATTCGTCATTTTTATGAGCCAAAAAGGCACCCTAATTAATTATTTCGGAAAAATTACTTGTAATCATCTATCTGACCCCCCCCCAAAAAAAAGAAAAAAAAGTAAATAAAAAAATAAGAATTAAACAGATAAATGAATGAATAAATAAAATAAAATATATTAAAAACAAATAAATAAATGAATAAATCAATCAATAAATAAATGAATGAATGAAAAAGAATGAATGAATGAATGAATAAATAAATAAATAATAGAAATAAATAAAATTACTAAATAAATAAAATAACAGTAACAGCCAGGAAAATCTAGGTCGCAGAAACACAAAATTTCCTCTATATTTTGAAATCTTAAATATCCTAATAGATGCACACAATTATTTGTTTTGTATATCAATGGGATTTAAATTTATAATTGTCTTTCGCATTTCAGGAGAAGTCAAACCATGTTTCACACTATATTAAAAAAGACACACCTACCAGAATTCCAGGAAGTGCTGCCTATGGAAATTAATACACGCAGCACCCCTGGGAAAATCTTGGAGGTGCTGAAGCACCCCTGCTTCCCAAGGCCATGGGCCTGATAGTTATAAGCTTGGAAATGCTTTATGATTTCTCTCCCGAAATGCTCTCTGATAGTCATTCCTTCCCTGCATTGCTTGTATATATTTTTTATTTTGCAAAACTTATTTAATTGTAACCAGAGGCGTCGATCCTGGTGGGAAGGGGGGGGGGGGGCGATCGCCACACTAATCAAAATATTGGGGGGCAAACATATCGTTTTGCCCCCCAATAATTCCGCACGTGCAAAATAAAATAAGATTGTAATACATAAATCAGCAAACGAGATTAATATAGTATAGTAATGGTTTATTGAAAATTCATTAGCAGCCAAAGGCTGAATTGCAGAATATTTTACAAAACAAGTACAAGAATATATAATCAATTGCATAATGACACAGTGCTTAAGAAATTAAAATATTAAAAAGAAACTTGCCTAAATAGATGGATACAGGATTTTTTATCCATGCATAATCAAAAAATATTAAAAGTTGGCGTTATCATATATACAATGAGAATATTAATAACAAATAACAAATACATACACAACTCGCTCTTAATTTAAAATCGAGCTCAAAATGTCCTTTTTTCAGATAATATAAAATTTTCGGCTCGCGCTTCGCGCTCGCATCATTTCTGTAGCAAAAAACCCATACTTTTCATGATTAAATAGGTGAACAGAATGTCCCGTTTTCCGTTCTAAACCTCAAAATAATCTTTAGTTGGATATATATCTTGTTTATTAAAAACGTCCATTTAACTTTCAATTTTTTCAGATCGCGCTCGCATCTATGGTTCTTTTAGATACCAATCTTAATCAATGGTACCAAAATTTCTTTGAATATCAAGCTTTCAGGTCAGAATATAAAGAAAATTCAGCTCGCTCTCGGCACTCGCATTATCTGTTTAGTGAGATATGAATCCTCCTCATGAGTTACTACAAACAGTCCTAAACAGGTACATTTTTCCTGTTTTCAGGTCAGTATACTAAAAAAATTCAGCTCGCGCTTCGTGCTCGCATTAATTTGTTGGTGAGATATGTGTCTCTTTCTCACGAGTCAAATATATAGGCCTAGTGTATGTTTGTGTGTGTGGGTGAGTTTGTTTGTTTTGTTTGATCGAGCGCCTTTGGAACGTTGATTCATGATTTTGCCCCCTCCCCCATCTGAAAAATGGATCGACGCCCCTGATTGTAACTAATGAGAAAGGCAAAATTTTCTAGCTAGATCGCTGCCCTCCTTGAACCTCTTTTTTGTAAATACGAAACTTC
Source organism: Lytechinus pictus (assembly GCF_037042905.1). Lineage (NCBI taxonomy): Eukaryota > Metazoa > Echinodermata > Echinoidea > Temnopleuroida > Toxopneustidae > Lytechinus > Lytechinus pictus. The sequence goes on along the minus strand of NC_087254.1, from coordinate 15,297,018 downwards.
CTTGATATCATATTTTCATGCTTAGTATAAACGCTCACTTGGAAACACCTCTTAACACATTAACTCGAAAGTCTTATTGTGTTGGAGACAAAATTTGATGTATCACAAGTATTGTTTTCCTGCTCTCTCGCACGATTGGCTGGATTGTTTTAGTGTTTATTGTGTTGGGCTCAAAATGATACCTTTCTTTGGTGTAAAATACTTTATTATCATGTTTTATAAGTTCAAAATGCTATTTTTTTACTGTTAAAAGTACCTCTTCACTGGAATATCCAATTATTTCCCTGGCGTATATACAGTAGAAAGTCTTGCTTGATTGACAGCCACCCATCACTTTAATTGAATTTCTTATTGCATATCCTATTACAATACCAAAATACGAAGTACAAGATGAAAATGACAAATTTCCTTGCTCGGTCGCTACGCTCCTTCGCATAATTTTCTAGGATAGGCCTACTGTCACAAGAGACCTCGATCCTGGTTGCCGTTCTCTTCTCCCTTAATCGTATCCTAACTTGAAAAACTCAATTCAATTCAATTCAATAATGGTTTATTAAAAACATGCCTCGCAGCCAAAGGCTGAATAAAACATGTGTACAATTTACAACAATAGAATAATTCTCAAATACAAACATGAAATGATATAAAATTACTAGTACTTCGTATTATTATACAAGGAAATCACACATTTTCTGAGAGAGCTAAGAGAGGGCAACCTCCATAGGTGCCTCAACACATAGAAGACTCCAATAATGTGTACGAATTTATGTTACCCCCCCCCCCAAAAAAAAAGAAGACCTACTGGGGGCTACTGGGGCATACCTCTTCCACACCCTCTCACCGTGTAAATATTTGTCTCGAATCCTAGAATTGACCCCCTTCTACCATCAAAGGTGGAGGTGACTAGATTGATGAACTTGATTTTTTTATTCTGGCAGAAAGAATGACAAGAATGTCGCAAATATGGTGACTCATTTTTTTTGTCAGACAGAAATGCCCCCCCCCAAAAAAAAGAACTCTGTTTGGGCCCCTCCCCTAAGATAAATTTAGCCACAGTTAGGTTTGGTATTAACAAGGAAACAAACTTTTAGATACTGCATGACTTTATTTTCTTCCGATTTGATAATACCACGTGATTAGGATGGATTTCCTTTAAGATTTAATTGATCAAGTAAACTAGATCGCCAAGCAAAATAAATGAAGAAGATTTCTTTAAAAAAAAGGAACAAAAAGTATTACATCGTTTCCATGTGCGCGTTTTGCTGGTTGTGATTTGAAGCAATTAAAACAGCACATTGTACAGGATCTAAGGGCAAAATGAAAAAATGTGTTATTACTAACGATTGTTTAAAGAAACTTGCTCTATTCTATTGCGACAATATGAAACCAAGAATGAAGTTTGAGTCATAAAAAGCGTAAATTAAGCACGGAGTGACTATATTTACACATTTCCTCAATAATTAACCCTCAGCTCGTTTCAATGAAATCAAATGGAGGCCTGTGATATATTTTCTTACTATATATTTTTTTATTACTTTATGGGAAATATTATAAGCAGGGATAGTAGACAAATAGTATAGGTCCTCGAGGCTACGTACGGGTTGCGATTTATGTGTGTGTTTGGGGTGGGTGTATGCGTGTGAGAATTAGATATAAGAAATCCCCAATTTCATTCAGAAATGATGAAGGTTTGACAAGACTTAAGGAAATATCGTTATTCTGAAGAGGAGGTTAACCCTATTATATTCAATAATCAACATATTTGTATAAAAGGTAAAACAATTTTTGATAATGATCTTTTCAATAAAGGAATATTTAGCGTTGATCAAATCTTTGATAATGGCCACTTGAAGCCTGTGACTTTTTTTCAAAATCTCAGTATTACCGCAAATCAACTTCTCCAAATAATAGATATTGTGCACGTTATACTACCAAGTTGGAACAATTTTAATGGTTCAATAAAGTTTTAAAAAATTGATTTCGTAGACTTTGGGATAAGTATGAATATTGGAAAACAGGAAACAGCTTTGAAGTAATTAAATCAAAAACAATTTATAACTTGTTTATTACCAATCTACAACTTGTTTATTACCAATCTACAAGAGCTGTATAAATTAGCACTCAAGGATGGTCACAGTGATTTCAATTTTACTTATGTGAAAATTTGTAAATTATTTGGATATATCAGGAGTACAACTCTTATAAGAAAACAAAGGGAATTTCAGTTTATGCTTTTACATGGAGCAATATATACAAAAGAACATTTGATGAGATTTGGTTTCGTGGGAGATAATTACTGCTCGTTTTGTTGTACAAAAACTGAATCGTACTTTAATATACTCATGGATTGCATAAAAGTTAAACCTCTGTGGCAATTTTGTATTGATCATGTTTGTTTAGCTGAATTAAGAACTTTGAATTGGAGGGAAATATTTTTAGGATTACCTGGAAATTCTTGTAGAATTAAATGTGTCAATTCTGTTATTCTTTTTATTAAATATGCAATTTTTAATTCCAGAGCTGAAGGCCGGGTACCTTCATTCATTAAAATACACAAATATATTACGGGTTGTATAGAAGGAGAAAGTCGCCTGGCAACGAAGTCAGGCAAGTTAAGTTTAAATTTACAGAAATGGGATGAACTGAAAGTGAAAAGAGATTTGAATGTGAACAGGTGGGATGTGTCTAGTGTGGTGCGAGTGTGAATCCTGGTGTGAATGTTGATGATTTTCTTTTTTCTTTTTTTCTTTTTACTAGTTCCTTTCAATTTCCCCTTCTCTTGTATCAATATGATTTGCAGGTTTCTTTTCTTTCTGTATCCTATTTCGCCAAAATGTTAAACGTTCATATGCAGATTTGTATATATTATGTTTGTTTACGTATGCATGGTATGTGCATGTGTGTATGGGTGTTTGTGTGTGTGTGTGTGTGTGTGTGTATGTGTGTTAATTATGTAAAGTTATGTTGAAGCTTAATGTAAAATGGGATGCAATAATAATACATTTAGGTTGATTTCTGTTCTCCTGCAAATCATTTAGTCATTTAATATTAATTATTATTAAAATACATAGAGGGTTTGGGGCTCAGTTAAGTAAGTTTTTTTTTTAGATATAAAAGTATAATTTTAAGGAATTTCATTCCGTCCTTATTTGCTTCAGTTTTTGGTAAATTATATATGTATTTTTTTTTTGCATATCCTTGTTGATATAAAATGAAGATTTTATTTTTTTTGGTATTTTTTTGGAGTTATGTAATTCATTTGAATGAAATCCGTAATAAAAACATGTTGCAAAAAAAAAAGTGAGTGGGTGTGGGGTAAATGTGTGCACGCGCGCGTTGGATAATGAAATGCTATTTGATGAATGTTCTATTGATTAAAAGAAACAGTGAACATGGTGAAACTCCCCCGATTTTCTTCCAAACAAATTTGATACAATTATGTGTAACATTGGCAATAACAATTTTCTTTTATGGAGTACATATGTATTTCTCTGTTTATTTCTCTGCCCTCTATGTCATTCCTCCTACTCCTAAATATCTGCTCTCCCTACCCCCCCCCCTTGCAGGTAAATTTGACCATTCATCTTTTGCCACTCATCACATAGTCTACCTTCATTTACTCTAATGCCATTCCGTCCATCAAAATTGTGTCTATCAACCATTTGGTCCAATCATCACTTCGTCTAATCACCAGTTCGTCTATGACCATTTCGTCTTATAACGAGTTGATCTAATGTTCATTATTTTCATTCACTTTGTCCACACTGCAAAAAACTCTGGTGTTGATTTAACACCAGCCTGGAATTTATGTATGTCCACACCAGAGAAGTGTTAAACAACACCAATTTCGTTTTGGTCTAACACCTATCAACACCAATTAGTATCAAAACAGCATCGGTTTGATTCCAAACTGGTGTTGTTTCCATACTTCTCTGGTGTGGACATAAAAAGATTCCGGGCTGGTGTTAAATCAACACCAGAGTTTTTGCAGTGCAATAAAAACACTCAGTCCAACTTTATTAGACGAAAATGTGAGTAGATGAAATGGCAATTAGACGATGTGGATAATGGACGAACTGATAAGAGACCAAATGATAGTGCACACGTAGGTAAATGGACGAATTGGCATTAGACTAATTGAAATTAAACCGTCTGTAAGGTCAGATGATGGGAATTAAAGACAAAAATATGCCAAAAGCTGAAATGGTTTGGATGTTGAGATTTGTATATTTTAGTTGAGATTTAATCAACCAAGATGTATACATAATGTACAAGTATTATAGTATTGGTCAATACAAAATAGCAACATCCACCCAATTATTCTTTTTTTTTGCACCATGCATTCTTAAAGCAGATACGAACCAATATCGCAATCTCAAGTCCTCAACCACTCATACCTGGCCAGTTTCCTGACCCATAATGCTAGTGTAGTCTAGTAATATATTTTTTTGCAGGAGTTTCTGCATTTATTGTAAAGTCAATAATAAAATTTACAATACATAAACATAATCATTGAAAATATATTGTAAAGTGACAAATTTATAGCAATGTTATAACAAAATTTAGACATGAATACAATTTAAAGATAAGACAAAGTAGTGAAAAACAAATGCAGTGGCAAACTATATAAGCAAAAAAAATGCTTGAGTAATAGCAGCCAAAGGGGGATCAGGGGCTACATGGAAACCAAATATTCTATAGGTGTAGGTCTGGAAGAAAATCTTACGTCACAAATCATCAGAAAAGGAGAAAGAAGAAAACGAGAAAGAAGAAATGAAGTGTGCGCGTGTGTGCAAGTGGGTGAATGTGCAGGTGTGATATTTAAGAATACTTCGATAAAAGATATTTCTTTAATGAAGCTTTAAAAGAAAAGATAGATGCAGTGAGTTTAATATCATTGGGCAAATCATTCCAGATGTCTGGGCCATGATGTCTGATCGTTTTGTGTGCTAATATTGTTATCGGGTTTGTGAGGTGGATGTTGGATGAGTGGCGTGTAGGATATTGAATGAAAGTTGCTGTTGTAAACAAAAATATCTTGAAAGGGTGTAGGTATAGATTTAGTTGAGAACTTGTACATGAAAATGGCAGTTTGGAAAGTATGAATGTCATGAATTTTTAATGTTTTAACGTTCCGAAAAATAGGATCAGTATGTGCTAAAAATTGCGAGTGGGAGCAAATGCGGAGTGCTTTCTTTTGGAGGCGTAGAATTGAGTCTAGTTCCGTTTTGTTGCAATTACCCCACAGTATGTTGCAATATGATATATGTGACAAAATAAAAGAATTGTACAGCATAAATAGTGATCTTTGGGAAATACAATATTTCAGTTTGAATATTATGCCAATACCTCTGGCAACAAGTGTGCTAATGTAACGAATGTGGCTATTCCAAGTTAAATTAGAGTCAATTAATACACCTAAGAATTTCGTTTCTTGTTTTTCAGCAAGATGGTTGTTATCGATGTTAATGGAGCCACGAAATATATGATTAGAATTGATGTGTTTATAGACCCACATGAATGATAACTTATTAACTACTTAACACATTTATACCGGAATAATTATGTTACCAAGTCGCAAAACAATTACCTTTCCTCTCAAAAGAAATTATTTTCTCTATATACAAATACAAATATAGGTCAATTTATTCTCCGTAGTATTAGTAGATATCTAAAAACGTATATTTTAAGACTATGCATTTATAACACACAGTCAATGAGAGACCACACACAGTTCACTCCCCTTTAAAACAACTCAGTCAAATTGACTAGACCAGTAGTCAGCTGGGTGCAACTGATATGTCTAGTCACATTTCTGAAATATATTCTAGTCAGAAATAACTCTGTTCTAGTGAAATACGACTAGAAAATATTCGAATATGACTAGAATAATAGTGCACCCAGCTGACCCTATTAACTAGTCATTTTTGACTGATTTGTTTTTAGAGTGTGGACATACATATTTATCCCAGGCAAAAGAGACAAAGAGAATGGAATGTTAATGAGCTGATATACTGTTGGACTTGGAATGATTTTTATCTCTTGTTTCATGTGCATGGGAAATAAGCGTAATCAATCGTCCTTTTCCAGAAAAGACGGACAAAAGAGACGCTTATTATTTCTGAATTTATCTTCCTTGTATACTCATATTAATAGTTACTTATCCAGTATTCATTTCCTTTAAAAAACCCCAGTCTAATGGATTATGAAGTAATATATAGATGCGGCCCTTCACTAGATTATCTTAACACCTGTTCCCGATAGTAATATTAATATCTGTATTTATACTTGACTGCAGAATAAATATCACTTTGACAACTCAAATAGAAAATAATCTATTTTGATCGAGTGATTGCGGAAGACCTGTATACGTTTCTATTCTGTTCACTTCCTCAATGAGTATTTCATTAACAAATAAACATTTAAATCGGTTTTCATTACGAAATAGTCGTTGTAAATCTACAAATTCAAGATTTGTGCACATGCATGAGTCAGCAGGATTGAATAATGATGAGCGCAGTGACGAGGAATTGCATATTATTCTAATCAGAGCTAACAGGTTTTAAACTTACGTGGTGACCGCAAATTTGCCCTTTTCAAATGTTCTTAATTAAAGGGCTACTCCAGGCTGAAAATATGTAAATAAAAATAGATAGAGTGAAATTCATTGAGCAAAATGCTGAAAATTTCATCAAAATCGGATAACAAATAACGGAGAATTTTAAAGTTCAGCAATATTTTGTGAAAATATCACGTAATCATGAATATTCATTAGGTGGGCTGATGAAATAACATGCCCACTTTCCCTTTTCTTATGTTATTACATGAAATCATTATTGTTTCATTTTTCATACATATGTGAAAGTGTCTCCTTTAAAATAAAATAAGTTGCAGCAATGAATGCACTAAATCAGTTGTCGATCCAATTTTTTAGTTCATGGTAGATACAATTTGAATAAACCAAATTTCATATAATAAAATACGAAAGAACAAGTGGAGATACATGTATGATCTCGTCAATCTGCTCATTGAATATTCATAAATAGTAAACATGCAATGAACTTATAATGCAGATCTTTAAAATGCCATATCTGTGTTATTCCTTGTCCGATTCTGATAAAATTTTCAGTATTTTGATTGTCTTATTATTCTTTATCTGTTTAAATTATATTATTTCAAGCCAAGAGCATCCCTATAAATCGCGACCTTAAGCACCTTAGTTACATATCTGATTAAGTTTATGACATCTTACAATCTATCACACAACCAATGCCAAATGAACCATTGATTCCCCCCCTACTCATTTAATGTTTTTAAACAATGATCATTCCCTCCCCTTCCCCCTTGAACCCCCATGCATCCACTTTGAGCTCTGCAATGTAGGTATCCAATTAAATAAAAGTTCTCCAAATCGTCTCCTTTAATATCTTAAAAGTTGGTGATATGTCCATATCTTCGAGCTTGTATACTTTTATGAAAATGATTTCGAGCAACGACTCATTTATTAAATGTTGACACACGGACATCATAAAGAGTGAGGTACGTACTTTCCACACATTTCATATTATGGGTATTAAGATACTCATCATAACACTCATTATAAAGCACTAATTTATCCGTCAGTCACTCGATTAGCTCGCTGGTAGAAATAGGCAATAGAAAATGTCAGAAAAAGAGTCGTATTTGGCAGCTACAGTGATTAATGATGTGATTTATTTGAGCGAAAATGTGAATACAGCAAAATGATCTGACAAACCCATTTCTACAGAGAATGTAAAATGATCTGACTAACTCCTTTATACAGAGAATGTAAATAATCTAATCATGCTAATAGACCCGTGATGTAAGCTGACCTAGGACGGTAAAGACAGTTTTCGAAGGCAAACAGATTTTGGAAGTAAAATTCAATCGAAAAGAACTGTAAATGTAAAATATTTTGATAAATGATAATAACGAATGTTAGCGTGTACATAAAAGGACCGGTTAATAAGGCCCCTGCACAACGAATGATTGCAGGTAGGAAATTTCATAAAAACAATGAAATTGATATCGTTGTTCATACAAAGTTTATGATGTTTGGATAGCAAAACGATTGCCGGAACTATTGTTTTACACATCGTTTCGCTTCTAATTCTATAAGATTAGATATATAGTGGATAAATCTAACCGAAACGCAAATATTGATATTAATGTTTTTATTTTATTCCATCGTACTCCTTTTGGGGGTAATTATTTTATTTATATGCGATGATTACATTTAAATGCTCTGAATTTCGCAATTTTCCTTTCTAACTCTGAAAGTCCTTACACTGAGCTTTATTCACTTCCCTCTCCAAACAGGAAAAGCAGGAATGAAGCAAAAATGAATAGCGAATCGCTGACCGATGCAGAAAAGCACATAAGAAATGGAGCCATTCCGAAAAGCAAACGGAAGATAGCCTTTAAGGATGAATGCACCATTACAGGAAATCGCATGGACGGAAGGAGTGAAGATGATGTGTTCAGGTATGAAGTCGCTATTGGTCAAGTATCCCACTCTATCAATGGCTATCCTTCAGATTATGAGAGGATGGACCGTATCGGGGTGTCCTCGACCAGTAATGGTGATAGTGGCATCTTCATATACGAGACGCCAGAGAGATTGGAGAGCTTCCCGAATCCGATTGTTCATCATGTTCATGGAGACAGCACGAACATCGGACAGGCCTTTGGCGATCTTGCATGCAGTAACAGTCTTCGCAGAAAGGAAAATACTGGTGAGGATGCGGGCGTCGATCGCCAGGATTACTTTACTGGGGACGAAGGTTTGGAAGGTTTAAGAAGCAGTTCTATGACAAGTGAAATCGATTACGTGCTATCTTCTCAAAAGCGTAGACTCCCCGCGAAATATGGGAGTATTGGTGAAACCCCATGGGGGACCACTGAACGAGGGAGATCTAGGAACATCGATGAGAGCAAGACCTACCAGGAAAGAAGTCAAATAAAGGATGACCGGCAACATGGGTTGGGAAAACGGGATCAGAGTAATCAGGGTCACAGAGGTGACGAATTTCGACGGACCACCATGGGTGAAACACCTGCTGAAGGAACGCTCCATGAACAGCCTGGGCCAAAGAGCGGCAGGATGAGGACAGAGAGCGACAGGATGAGGACAGATACTGGTAGCAGGGGAAGGGATGAAGGTACTGCATCTTCAAGGAATCAGCGCTTGTCGAAGACAGTGGATGTGACTGAAGACATTTCGAAGAAGTGGCCATTTCTCCTATGGATCATGTTTAAGTTCCTGGGGCTGTTTTGGGCCAGACCCGTCATTGAGGAGCGATATTGCCACCAGTGTTACCGTAGGAGAATGGAGGAAGTCATCGACCTGGTCCACAGTCGGTCCCCAGAACAGGTAATGATCTATTTAAATAGGCCCTATTGTAATTAGAAGTTCACATAAGAGCAATTTCCAAAAGACTCATCAGGACATATACCTACAATGTAGGCTAGAGGCAAGTCCACTGTCATTTTATAGCCTTTAAAGGCTTTAGGGTTTCAAGAATATAAAGCATAACTGATAAATCAGCAATATTAATTGAAAGGTGAATGAATACTGACAAGATTTCAAAAATAAATTGAAACCCCAAAAAATTAAATGAAAGGAGATAAGAAACTTGCACTTTAAATTACAACTGGTAATCAACAATATTTTTTTTAGGGATAATATTCTTCATTTTGGAAATCATTCACGAAATAAGGCTTTTAACTATCACAATTTCTTTAAAAAATCAAACATCAATGAATTTTTTTTCTTAACCCTACTTTTCTAGAAACATGCACCATCAGGTCATCTCTCGTACTTCCACGCGCCAGAGATCGGCATCAATGATTCGATAATTGCCAAAAATCCAAACGAGTCGTCTGACTTTCGTCACGAGTGTGACTCGAATCCTCTGCTCAATGGTGAAGCCCAGATTGGCGACGCCGAGGTTGACCATGGACGCGTGCGCAGTGGGGGATACTGCGTCAACGACCACGACGGCGATGATGGCGTGACAGGGGAAAGGGAAAAGAGTGGGCGATGTCGAGTTTGTGACGCACTGTGGTGGACAGGGAAGGGACAATACTTTAAGTACACAGATAAATCAATTGGTAAGTACAACTACACATGTATAAGAACAGTCTCTATATCTTATGGAAGCCGCCCAGGTGTACAGATAATCTTCTCATTACGTCTACATCCGTTAGACTTAGAACAGTGGCGGATCCAGGGGCACATCCGGCCCATCCCCACCCCCCCTTTAGAAACATAATCATTTTAATGTAAATATGCCGTTCTTACTCTAGTGTGCCCCCTTTTGAAAGTTACAGCAAATATTTTCAATGGCAACATGTCGTTCAGTCACAATTAGTGATAACTTTTTTTTTTTGCTTGTCAAATTTTTCGTGGACGAAATGACCTTCAATTTTGGTGAAAGCATTTTTTTTTCTGCTTGTCAAATTTCCAATGGGAAAATGTGCCCCTCCCCCGCCCTTTGGAAAATCCTGGATCCGCCCCTGCCTTAGAAAACTTATCTTTATGTCTGCATCCAGTGGAAGGGATTCAAGGTGATGGAGTTACCAACTGTTAGTAGCTCCATGAGATTATAAGACCTTGGGTGTCATCATGTCTTCGCCTTTCAGAAGAGATGACAAGATCTCGAATTTCATCATGTACACATCCTGTAGACATGACGACATCTCAGATTCTGTCATCTGATCATCTTTTCTAAGGGAAGTAGTCATGATGATATGATTAGCTGAACATATGGGTGGCACTTTTATGCTCCCATTCTATCTCTCTCCCAACTATAGCCTAAGAAACGATTTGTCTTTCTAAGTCTTTTGTCCCTTTTAAATAAAACTGATGCAAAGCCTTTTCAGAAATAAAACTACGAAAGTTGGCAATTGATATCAAAGTTGACAGTTCAGCACAATGCTTTTATTTTTTTATAAACGCTCTTCCTCATCAAATAATTCTCTAAAATTCAAGAGTGGTGGAACTGCTAGTAAGGTGCTCCGAAAACAACTAAAACCTCCTTTAGTCATACCCATTCAGGCATTTTGCATTTATGTTACCACAATGAAATTGTATGGTTTTTATGTTACAATAAATAAATTTCATGGTTTTATAACAGTATGTTTCGGTTACAATATCTCCATTGGTAAAGCGAAATGTACATTCAGCAAAAGGCATACTTTTGCCCGTGTCAGCTAGGACACTCGTTTAACAACAAACATCATAATTTCAAATGCTGCAACTTAAAAGGTATACACAGCAAAAACTGTGGTGTAACCGGTGTACATAGAATACCACACTAGTCATTTTATTCTGGTATTAAATTTAGTGTTACTTCAAAACCCTTGAGATCGTTGTTACTTTAACACCGGGCTTTAACACTTTTTTGGTATTATGTTCATACTGTAGGTGCAAATTAAATAACTCGGGGTGCGATTCTCTGAGAACTATACAGTGCGTATCAAAAAAAAGTTTACACTTTGAAAAAAACCTGTAGAATTATACATTTGTAACATCCTGAACACTTTTCCACATCTTAACATTGGTACAGGTCCATTTAATCAAATGACGATATAACTCTCGAAAAATATTTCCGCTTGAGTGAGCACCACTTACTTTTGAAAAGTTAGTGAATAATGATTTGCGCAGAATTTTGAAATAGTTATGCGAATAAAAGTAGACCTTAATCATGAAGAACACGTATAATTTAGCTATTAAAATTGATTTGAAGATATCTTTTACCTTTTTTGACTTGTTTCCGTGCCCAAAACACTTCGAAGAGAGCATTTCACCCCACCCCTCTCCCCCACATACCGAGGCCATCGTGACGATATTTGTTTTACACTGAGCTGTGATTTACATGGAATGGCTTAAGCTTGATTTTCATTTTGTTAATCATTGCCAAGCTTGGGAAAAGTGTGGAGAAACAAGTATTAAATGAAAAATGAAATGTTAACCCACTTTCAATGATAAAAACTGAGTGAAATAATGCTGGAGATGTCTGATTTAAACTTTTGTACAGATTCAGTTATGTCCTCAGATCCAGCTGGCACAAAAAGGGTAAAGGTTGTGCTTACTAAGTGCTGAAATTTCGATTTGGGTGGCAAAATTGTTACAAAATGCTTGAATGTATCCGTTTTATTTCAACTGACTAAAAGTGCAAAGGAAATGTATGAGAAATGTTTCACAGGGTAAGTTTGATTTCGCCGTTTCCCCTTAACACAGCGTGAAAACGAGCATTTCTGCGCAAACAGATTTCTGCGAGCTTTACAAAATGAACAGTGTTCACTCAAGTGTAACATTCTGACAAAACTTTTACTTTCATTGGATAGATGAGACCCAAACCCAAGATTATATGTGAAAAAATTACCCACATGTTGTATATTTTTTAATTCCCAGGGCTTTTTCAAAGTGTAAACTGTTTTTTGATACGCACTGTATAGTGTCAATTTTAACACCCAATTTTTAGAGTGTTTCCCTCATGACATTGAAGACAACAATAGGTCATATCATAAGTGAACACTGAACATCAACTTGTTCAAAAATTCATGTATCACCAAATGCACAGAATTTGATCTTTTTAAACTGAATATTGATTTTAATTGTATATTTGTATGATGGGATTATGCAGTGTTTTTCGATGGTCTTCTGTGAATTTTTGCATGTTTCTTAGCAACAGAAAAAAAAATCGTCATTCCTCTCTTGAATTGTTCAGGTGGGTGTTTCATAAAGCTGTTCGTAAGTTACAAACAACTTTAAGAATGAATGGTGAACATTTCTTCCGCGCTAAGTAATCACCAATGAACATATTTACCACAAGAAATGATCACCCGTCGTTCTTAAAGTCGCTCTTAATTTACGAACAGCTTTATGAAACGACCCACTGGTACTTATACTGAAACAGTTAAATAGTGTTCTAGTACTTTGTATACTTTGTCTGTTTTTATGGCCGAACAAAAAATATTAAAGACCCACTAAGCTTGTACTGCGTAGGCCTAATATAATATTTTCTCAGTGATTACAAGATACATTTTGCTATCGTTAAAATACTTTATCCATCTTTGCAAATTTTAAAATAAGATCCCTGACTTTGTTTGCTTTAAGCCTTTCTTAACGAGTATCAAAGAAATTGAATATAAAATTTCTAGAAAGAAGGGTAAACTTTCTGCTCACTTTCGTAAATGGAGGTTTGACTTTTGAACATTCTCTGTCTGTACTCTTTATGCACTGTAAATTTGTTCATTATTATGCATGGTCGTAATTCTATTTATTTATTTGTAATTTTGTGTTGAATGATTATGTATACCTACTTAATTATTAAAACAAAAATACATTCGACTCCACTGACGTAAAGATAGGGGGCTTGGGGGCATGGACCCCCTAAGATTTTCACAACCAAGAAAAAAGGAGGAAAATACAGAATTGGAAAGGAAAATGATTACATGTGATTTATTCTGAATATATCAAAATCTATCACAAAATTAGATATTTGCATTAAAAATGCTTAATATGTTGTTCACTCACTTTCCTCACTGCCCTGTAAGTCTTGCCCCCTCAAAAATGAAAATTTTACATGTACTTCATTATGCTACTAATTGCCTGATAACTGGAAACTGAAATTTAGTTTAAACTGGTAATCAAAACTTGCATCAATGCATTCAAGCTTATATTTAATTTAATTAACAAAACATTGGACTTTTGTCCGATGAGCGGGCTTATGAATAGTACGCCTCCAAGCGGGAAACTGCATAATCGACCTTCCATAAGTTGTATATTCACCCATTTGTTTTTAAGCCATATCATGCAAAGCATGCAATACATATAAAGTTGAAAAGATTAGTATGGTCCTAAATGATTTCTTTTTTTAACGAGATGCAGTGAAGAATTGAACAATACCCCAACTGGCCATCGAGGTACACTCCGACCTCTTTCATTTTCTTTACGACTTTGGTCACCGAATGAAGTTCCCCGTCTGCAATGCACTCGACCCAGGTGAGGGGAATTGGTAACAGCGGGAAGGAACCTGCTCCACCCCCTCCCACCACACAAAAAAAAAACGTCGTGAACACTGAAATCAGTGCCAAGTTCAGTAGGGTGATATAAGAGCGCATTGAGCACCTGACAAGATGAATTTGTGATCAATATAAATACATTATTAGAATTTTGTTAAATAACTCAATGCAGGTCTGAAATCATGGAACCACAGAGGAAGTGGGATTCTGTCGATGTTCCTCCTTGTTACTTACCTCTCCCTCATTCTCTACGATGCTGGCCACTACGGAAGCATCTACTGGGGCAAGAAAGAGGATCTCATCCGATATATCAGCTACATGTCGTACCTGATCTTTGCGGCAAGTACCCCAGCAGTCTGCCTCCTCGCTCTCATCCGGAATGCCGTCACTAACCCTGCTCAGTGTTTTAGCCAATGGCCACGCACCCTCGACATCAGGTACGTGGTGCGGAGACTTCAATATCTGGACCTTGAGAGAAGAGGGCTTCCTAACAAGCCATTCCTGCTGGCCTGCACAGTATTCCCACTCCTTATTGCCATCTACAGACTCATGTTCTATGTTGTACTCTTGAAAACCAGCGTAAAGTTTCAAAGATATTTGGCATGTGCAACAACTGCCATTGGGCTCTCGCTCTATGGTTTCTTCTCCTACTTCATCTACCTTATGAGGATCTCATTCAAAGCTCATCTAAAGCTCGACATTCACTTCATACGGAACCATGTTGGCCAGTTGGACGTTTGCAGGGCAAAGATGTCAACCACGGTGCAGGACTTTCTCAATTTACGACAACTTGCCAACGGGTTCATGGTGATGGTCTGTGGTGTAACAACATGGGCCATTGCAACACAGGTAAGGCACATCACCAAATACTCCAGCAAACTTTGTAGTATATAGAATTTATTTGTATAAGTATATAGTTCATAAAGATATTCTGTTGTGTAACTGTTTAAGTAGCTGAGCCTACAATGTCATCACAGAAAAAGTTTCAAGTTCCCCGCAAGACTGGAGACTACTGTATGTTCTGTGAAGCTATGCTTAGCTGACCTGTAATAAGGGTGCTAGCAACATAACAGTTATAAGATTATTGTCTACAACTTTAAAATATACTACAAGCCATTCATCTGGTTATCTGCGTAATCCTAAATGTAAACTTTCTTTTCCTCTCGTCTTCACTTTTATCATATGTTCATCATGTTTATTTCCTTTCGAAACAGATAACCTGGAACTACTTGTTATTCAGTGGCGTCTACCTGGACCCCAACGAGTCTCGCTACAACTGGAGCATCCAAATGTATATTAACGGCCTCATGGCGATGGAGAACACCTTGTTCTTTTTACTTCCATGTTTCGCCATTGGCGGCTTCAGCGTCAACATCATCTGGATCCGCTTCAGGTACCGCCTGCTAGAGCTCCGACGTGCTCGTCACGAGCATTTCTGGTACCGTCTTCTGCAGTTCATCAAGGAGCAGGACCCCATCAAGAGTTCCATGCAGGTGACCATGCTCTTTACCCTCATCGGTCTGTTTGTAGCACTTCAGTTTGGAGAGCAGAATATCTATTACTATTTCAGTAATGTTACAGCCCATAATATCATGCCGATTCCTCCTAAGTTTTTGCACAACCTTCCTCCCCAGCCTGAAGGTGGATTACAGCATGTGTTATTGCCCTGAATATTAGCCCATTGTTGCTTGGCTGATTATGCTAAAACAGGCATTTTCAATCCAATGGATTAGCATGGATGGCAGCAGTGGGATATGAGCCCATTGCATTGTAATGACTAGTCAGTGAATTTTCCTTCATTAAAGGTCAAGTCCATCCCAGAAAAATCAAAATTTTGCTGAAAATTTCATCAAAATCGGATGTAAAATAAAGTTATGTCATTTCAAAATTTCGTTTATTTTTCACAAAACAGTGATATGTACAACCCAGTGACATGCAAATGAAACAGACTATGATGTCCCTCACTATTTTTTTTTGGTCGTTTTAATTCTACAATATTTCATTTTTTTACAGATTTGACAATAAGGACCAACTGGACTGAACCATATAGTATTAAACAAAATTGAATGCTTATTCCACATGTTCAGGGAGAAATAAATCGTTGTTTCACTTGACAAAGAGGAGAAAATGAGAATATTTCATATAATGAAATAGTGAGTGGATGATGTCATCAGTCTCCTCATTTGCATACACTGACCAGGATGTGTATATAACTGTTTTGTGAAACTAAGAGAAAATTTAAAATGTCATAACTTTCTTATTTTACAATTACATCCAATTTTAATGAAATTTTCACTGTTATGCTTGTTGGATTTTTCTCTATTTATGCAAATCAACTTTTTGTTGGGGTGGACTTGTCCTTTAACGTTGTGGCAGGAGTGGGATCAAAACCCAAAGCATTGAAACTAGTTAGTGGATTCTCGATCGTCCATTAAAATGGTGGCAGCAGTGGGATAGACCCATTGCATTGAAATGACTAGTGAATTTTATGGTGGCAGCAGTGGGATAGCCCATTGAATTGAAATGACTAGATAGTGGATTCTCCTTCATTAACTTGGTGGCAGCGGTGGGGTAGAAACCTATTGCACTGAAATGACTAGTTAGTGGATGCTCCTTCATTAACATGGTGGCAGCCATGGGATCTATTGCTTTGAAATGACTAGTTAGTGGATTCTCCTTCATTAACATAGTGGCAGCGGTGGGATAGTCCTATTGCATTGGAATGACTAGTTAGTGGATTCTCCCTCATTAACATTGTAGCAGGGGTGGGATAAAACCCATTGCATTGAAATGACTAGTTAGTGGATGCTCCCTCATTAACAATGTGGCAGTGGTGGGATACAAACCCATTACATCAAAATGACTAGTTAGTAGATTCTCTGTTTTTCATCACGAAAATAAAACAAAACTGTTTATAAAACTCCAAACCCTTTATCATAAGCTAGAGAATTATTACACATATGACATCAACTTGTTAAGTAGTTTCAATTTCAATGAAATTTAATGACAAAGTAAACAAAAGAAATACTTTCAATACAAAAAATATACATAAATAAATATTTTTCAAAATAATTGACAAGACTGCAACTGAGATGGGTCTCTTCTGAAAATTCAGGTTCCTGGGCCCGTATTCCATAAACGAGATAAGCATGCTTAAGTCAAAAATCTAAGCATTTTGTCTTAGTTTTCTGTGTAAGACAAAATTCTTAGCCAAAACGCGTATTCCATAAAGAATTGGCTAAGAATTTTGTCTAAGTATTTGTCTAAGTATTTGGCTAAGAATTTTTGCGCGACTAAGACAGATTTAGGATGAATGGCTAAGTAACTTTTCTTAAATATGCAGAGTCTGTATTTCATAAATTCTACATGGCTAAGAATTTTGCCCTAACTTTAAGACAGTTGTGAGTTGTCTTAATTGCTTTAAGACAACGTTTAAATCCAACAAATCATGGCCAATTTTTTTTTAGAATTTATACCTCTATTGCATTTCGAGCTACTTCCTCAGTTTTTAACCAATTTTCATGAAATTTGGAACACACATTGGTCTTAAGGTAAGGAGGTGTAAGAATTTATTTTTTGCTTTTTCAGAAATTGTGTTGCCATGGTAACAGTATATTATGGCCAAAATTTAAAATTTAAATTACTTCATCGGTTTTCTACCAATTCTCATGAAAGTTGGCTCACACATTGGATTTGAGGAAAAGATGTGCAAGACACAATTTTGCATGTGTCGGAAATTGTGTTGCCATGGTAACAGTATATTATGGCAAAAAATATGTATAAATCTTGCTATTCCAACTACTTCCTCAGTTTTTAACCAATTCTCATGAAATGTGGCACAAACATTAGTCTTGATGTGAAGATGTGCAAAACATATTTTATGCCTATATACAAAAATTGCGTTGCCATGGTAACAACATATTAAATAACGAAAATTAGGTGGAAAATTTGTGGTTTTAACAAGTTTACAATATTTCAACCACTTCTCATGATGTTTGCCACAGACATAGGTCTTGAGGTAAAGATGTGCAAGACACATTTTCGCATGTGTCGGAAATTGTGTTGCCATGGTAACGGTATATTAGGGCAAAAATTATGTAAAAATCTTGCAGTTCCAACGACTTCTTCAGTTTTTAATCAATTCTCATGAAATGTGGCACAAACGTTAGTCTTGATGTGAAGATGTGCAAAGTATATTTTATGCCTTTATAAAAAATTGCGTTGCCATGGCAACAAATAAAATAACAAAAACTAGATGAAAATCTTGTAATTTGAATTACTTTATCAGTTTTCAACTGGTCAATTCTCCTAAAATGTTGGCGCACACAATAGTCTTGAGTTGAAGATGTCTAAGATATACTTTTGCCTGTATCATAATTCGTGTTGCTATGGTAACAACATACTATATAAAGAAATTAGGTGAAAATCTTGTGCCGGTTTGAATCCCTTTATTAGTTTTACCAATTCTTATAAAAGTTGGCTCACACATTGATTTTGAGGTGTAGATCTGCAAGACATATATTTGAAAATTTGTTGCCATGGTAACAGCATATCAGATCAATAAATGTGTAAACAGCATGATGTGTATTGAACTACTTCTTCATTTTATGACATTGGCCTATATGTCCATGAAATGTAGGTTTTGAGCTAAAATAATCTGCAAGACACATTTTCTCATTCATCAAAATATGTGTTTGTATGATAACTACATGTATACGCCAAAAAAGATTAAGACAATGGTCAATGCTAACTTTTGTTTGGCTACATAGTACATAGAGAACTACATGTAGCTGAGGGCTTAGTTCTATTTTTTTTTTTTTTTTTTTTTTTGGGGGGGGGGGGGGGGCTAGACCTCAAGATTTCGAACTACAGCCCCTAGTTTAGATCTAAGCCTAGATCAAGATTCTTTAGTCCTAGAAATAACCCAATGCTAGATCCCTAGCCTACTTCCTTTCTCAGGCCTAACGTTAGATGAGTAGAACTAGACTAGATCTAGCCTACATTTACTATTTTTAGATCTAGAATCTACATTGAGATAGAGTCTACAGGTCTCTAGATCTACACCTATTACTATGACCCTATGTACACCTAGATTGGTATAGTTCTAGATCTAGATAGGGTCTAACTTTTAGTCTAAGTGAGTAAGTCATTTATTCTAGATCTAGGCCTAGGTTAGAGATTTCTAGATCAAACAGTAGACTAGATCAGCCAGTCCTAACGTTAGGGCTACCGGATAGGCTAGAAATAAAATCTAGAATGAATAGAAGAAAGCACAGGCTAGGCCGCCTAGGCCCTAGATCTAAATTCTTATATAAATCTAGGCCCTAGTCTAGACTGAGCTGTTGCCAGTGTTGGTCTAGGTTTAGGCCTGTTTTCTAGTCCTGGAAACCTAGATCTAAACAAGTCCTCAAAATGTATAAAATAAAAACTCCAAACAAACAGATGGACCTAAAGCAGGAGTAGATCTAGATAGATGTCTAGACTACTACTAGGACTAGATCTAACTTTAGGCATAGTTGGCAAGCAATGCATAGCGATATATCTAGCACTGTTGACAGGAATAACCGTCGTTTCTGGGGATTTATTTAAAAGTTTCTGACATTTACTGTCATATCACATTGGTGAGACTAGGCCAACGTAACGTTAGACTGTTTAGTGTCGTAATACTAAAATAGCGGAACAACCAAAATACAGTCGGAGACTGAAGCTTTTGGTCTAAGTCAGATCTATTCTAGACCTACATGTAGATCTAGATAGATCTATCCCTGTCTTAAGGCTAAGCCAGGCTAAGTCCTGCATGTTCTAGGCCTAGACCAATACTAATATAGGTCTATCGTTAGATCTAGGCCTAGTATGTAGCTTCAGTCTCAGTTGCTCCACTACGGCACTAGACTAACAAAGTTACGTTTTGATTCAGCCTTCAGGAAAGTAAAAAGTAAAAACAATGTTCAATTCTCCTCCAAACAGACGGATATTAGTTGTAGATCTTGGGCCTAGGCTAGATCTAGGCCTAATGTTAGACCCAAGACTAGTCTCAAAAGTTACAAATGTTTTCCCTTAGACCCTAGGTCTACTTCAACTGAAGTAGAATAAAGATGTCGAGAGGAATCTACCCTATCCCATTTAGATTTTGACAAACAATACATGAAAAGTAATGAATGGGACTGATACATAAAAAACTGTGCAAGTCACTCGGTTTGGGATTGAAATGTTTTGGTAATTAACAAAATATAGAAGAATCTGAATAAAGAATTCTTACCATATATGGGTGATGAATGCTCTTCTTTTACTACAATAGTTGTAATTAGTTTCAATAAAATCAAACTTGTTAAGAAAAAACAACTTCAATTACATTTTTGCTATTTTGTTGCAGTCACCCCTGCAGCAGTTTAGAAGGTCATAGAATTTGACTTTGAGACTTTGGCTTAGCCATATCGTCTGACTTGAGACAAATGTCTTAAAGTTTATAGAATATCGTTAGGGAAGATTTCTTAGACAAGCAAAATGCTAAGACAAATTGCTAAGACTTAAGCAAAAAGCTTATCTCGTTTATGGAATACGGGCCCTGATCATCAAACCAATTCCTCAAATTCAAGGATATATTCTCTTGTCAGTGACGTACTCCTGGGACCTACATTTAGCAATATGGTTCTCTAACTGAAAATTGACCAAATATTAAGTCTTAAGCCCAGACTTCTGTGGTTACAATCTTTGTTGAAACATTACATAATTTTACATTAAATATGCATACAGTTGTAATGGCTGCATGGTAATAGATCTGTTCGCTAGAATTGATGTATTGCACTTCTTAAAATACAAAACAAGTATTTTTTCATTTCATTTAATTTAATTTATTGGTTTCTGCAACACTTTTTCATACACACATGAACAAAGAAAATACAATAATAATAAACGTAAAAAATGATAAGCAAAACATTGAACATAATTGCATTTTCTATTAATATATATTGATTGTTAGAAGGTTGCAGGGGTTGCCACTATAAGCTAAGCTTGACTGCGTGGCAACCCCAGTAATGTATCAAAATCTGATGACATAACAAGCGTAATTTGCATTCTAACTATATATATACATGTATATGTTTCCAAGCATTTAAATGGAACAAGTTTTATGCAAAAACATTGTAAAAAATACTTATTATGTAATTTTGCAAAGGGCTCACTGATAATTAATTTATTCAAATATCAGTATTAAACCAGATGATTGATCGGCACAAATATATTTATACGCTTTTTAGACCTTGAAGAAGTGTCAGATTAGTAGATTAGTGTCCACAGATTAAAAGAGGAAATTAGAATGAGCAAGAGCATATATATCACAATATAACCCAGTCCACAGCAATTGATTGTAAAACTGATCATGGCTATTTATGTAAAATGGAACATGAAATTTACCGATAATGTATGTTAAAATGATGTACAATGATGTAGCAAGTTAGTGGGAAACAAGAAGTGCAACATGTATCAGTATATCAAAGTTTCAGAATATCGGAGGAATTTATCAATGAAGTACCAACTACAATATCAATTCACTGCAGAATGATAGTTGTCTCTTATTAAAGATAAATACCAGTAATGGTAACAATCTCAAAATGAGTTCGAACAGAATCCAATTAAATAACCATCAAAGCGTATATATAAAAAATAAAATACACATGTGCCCAACAGCTCTGGAAGAAAATGCGGAATTGCTGAGAAATGAGCAAAATTAGCACGGAATTTCATCAAATGTCGGGTATTTTCGAAGAAATATTATTTACACTGTCTCACATATGCTTTTCCGTGTTGGTGATCATCAGAATTATCAATTGTGAGTTGAGATTTAATGATTTTACAAAGTTTACATAATGTACCAGATCTTGAAGTATGATATTTTTACGATGAACCTTGATTTAAATGACTTTCTCATAAAAATAATTGTTTGCTGTAACTACTGTCTTTTTCCTTCAACTTTAGATATAACTGTTGTGTCAATGGTTAGGCAGGGCTGCACAAATGTTTGCATATTATATTGCTGCCAGCTGTAATATCACAATTAGGCCTGAAAGTAAAACTTGAACAATCAATGGATTCAACCAAATATTACATTTCACATTAATCAAATGTTCTCTAGATGTTGATTTCTGATATGAGATATAAATTCAATTATCAAAAGGACATGGCTACAATCTTTTATATTTGACAACAAAGAGAAAGATATAACAAATTAAATTTATACTTAAATCTAAATGAAATTCTGAACATTTTGTAACCTTTTCAAGACACGAAAATGATGACCATGTCAGCGACTGTGCATCATTTAGGAGGGTTGATGTGCATGTCATAGGTGCTCTACTGGGTGCACTAGACTGAGTCAGCTCTCTCATGCGTGAACACTTATTGGTCATTTCAATAGGTCAAGTTTTTTGTGACTTCTGATAATCCACGAATCTAAAACTGTTTTGATTGTTTACCCTTGCCAACGATCAAATGGGAAAAAGGGCATTCGTCCCAAGGGGCTGTTTCACAAACCTGTTTGTAAGTTAAAAATGACTTTAAGAACGACTGGTGATCCTTTCTTGTGGTAAATGTTATTCACCATTATATGTTCACTGGTGAAGAAAGGTTCATCAGTCGTTCTTAAAGTTGCTCTTAACTTGATACGAACAGCTTTATGAAACAACCACCAGGCCTAATTTCAATTAAGTTGATCATCCCCCATCTATAAATGTACAATACATTCCATTTTTTCTGCCATTGGACTAGCATACTGACAAATCAGAAGAAAAAGTTGGTTAGTTTCAAAGCTTTTTTGACCTATTTACTTGGCGAGTTGTAATGGCCGGCTGGAACTGAATTTAATGCAAGTTTAACTTTTTCATTTAACGTCTGAAAACATATCAAATGTCTATATTGTATCATGGGAGGTAATATATTGGTTCTGTGTTTATTTTCATATTATTTGCACAACCCTATTGTTCAGTATTGGAATGTCAACAATGTGTTTCAAAGCTAACAGAACAAATTAAAAAATAATCGCTTCCTTAAACTCCAAACTGTAACACAGAATACAATACAGAAGAATAGGTATATGGCTGTTTAGCTTCCCCCATAATGTCATCTGTTACAAACTGGAAAAATAATTTCACATAAATTCTTTATAAAACCTTTATTGTATATATTTTTGCATGAAGAATAGTCTGAATGCTTACTATTATCTTGCTTGGAATGTGATCTTTTGTGACTGTTGCCCCGTTTAGAGCATCTGCTTGATGAACTGCAGTGCTGACGAATTTCCTGCACATCGATATGGGATCGCTTATAACGCTCATTGGTGGTTTGGTTTGTTACGGCAAGGTAGATGTGAAAGAACATGAATGCTGCCACCAAGAGGCTCAGTAGTGCCAGTGACATCATGATGAACACAGGCATCGGTCTCTCCATAAATAAATGCTGTTGAAATAACCACATTTAATTTTTTTCAAATTAATTCATTTATCTGTTTAAAGAGATAATAACATTTGAACAAGAGCTAAATGGAACCATTCATGCACAAGCACCTTGCAAGATAATTTTGATTTACAATGTAATTTAGCAACGGTATGAGCAAGAGTGATCAGGGATTCCATCCCCTCAGACCAAGTTTTTACTGCTGGTGGAGGTGAGGGTGACTTGAAAAAAAGCTCTATATAAAGCAAAGTCTTTTATTTACTTATTTGTTGAGACAAAAAGATGGAAGGATATGCGGTAGCTTATACTAATATTGGCTTGATTTGTAATTATATTTGATTTGCATTTGTTTGATGTGATGGAAATGAAATAAATTTCTTGAATCTTGAATAGTCAGTGAACTTCAGTGATTATTATTTTTTCATGGAATGGTTTACCAGGATCTCTGCTGTTTTGTCTCAGCAGAAGAAATTAGAAGGTGAGAATGTAACAGATGCTGAGTGAGACTCCTGCTATCAGCAACTACAAAAGTGACCCTGATTTTGTGAGGGCACCTGAAGTCTAGAATTAGATTCACAGGTACACTGTAAACCGCCGATTCGTCTATTGCCAACTCGTCCACTTATCACATGGTCTACCTTCGTTTGGTCTAATGCTATTCCGCCCATCAACGTTTCGTCTAACAACCATTTGGCCCAATAACCATCTGGTCCAACGGCACTTCGTCTGATCACTAGTTTGTCTGAGATCATTCCGTCTTATAACCAGCTGGTCTAATACCCATTTTCTTTTCATTCATTTTGCCAAATAAACACTATTTCAATTAGACCAAATGGTGTATGGACTAAATGGCTATTGGACCACCTGAATATTAGACCAAATGGTGAACGGACAAAATGGCAATTAGACCATGTGGATAGTGGAATAACTGATGGTAGATCAAATGATAGTAGATGAGTTGGTAATTGAATGAATTGGCTTTAGACAATTGGAAATAAACTGATTCAAATGAGTAATTCCATTGAGATGGGGCCAAAAAGGACAATGGCCCAAATTCTTAAGTCAGGTTTTCATCAAGCTTCTGGTCTCAAACTGCGGTTAAACAATGGATAGCCAATAGCGACAGGTATAACAAGTTCGTTTTGTCTGCTCATTTGACACACAAATCACTACTAATGTCAACTGACAGGGGATACTAAAGTGGTAATCATTCCGGTAGTGCAGCGGAAAGCTACCTTGCTGAGGTCCTACAGGAGTTACATGTACTTCCACAGAAATAGAAACAGTGCTTATAACACACAATCTAAACCAAACAAAGGAAAACTAAATCTCACCTGCACAGCAACTCGGAAGGTCACCGGCCAGAGCTTCCCATCGGGTCCTACGTAGCTGGACTCCAACAAACGGGACACCTTGGCATACTGACTCAGGGTAGACATGATACTGTAAGATACAAAACCTGTCCCAAAGAACAAGGACGTGACCAGAGCAAGAAAGTAGCGGTGGTTGAATCCCCCGATGCAATTGTTTAACCAGGTGCAATGGTGATCAAAGCGATGAACACAATGGTTGCATGTGCCTGGAATACATATGAATGGAAAATAATGCATACAAATAAATATATCCACATATGTGTGTATTCATCTGTACACAGAAAATTGAATGTTCCTATGCAACACACTATTCAAAATTATCCATAATTTTATTTCATTCATCCTATTGGTATGATTGACAAATTGGCAGTGAACAAGGATATGAAGTCAAATAACCATGAAGGGTTCTGATATTTTTCTAATCAATTTTTTTTTAATGAAGACAATACTAATTTTCACTTTATTATTGAAAAGGTGGTTCAGCAAAATGGCATTGCAACTGTAGTATCTTAATATTTAATGGAAGTGAGAGACTTTTGATTTGTTCAACTTCACTATTTACGGCATGGTTCGTGTAGATCCATGAAAGCAGCAAGATCCAGGGGAGAAAGATCCTTGAGGATACGGGTGACTGGGGCTTTGGAGTTAATTTATTTATTCTGTAAAAGTAAAATAATCCTGATGTCAGCTATAATTGTAATCAATGCATTGGAATAAGAGTAAAATCATATAGATTTGGCAAAAAGCCCTCAAAGAATATCAGAGTTTTGTGACCAACCACCCCAAAACCACCAATAAGTTGCCAAGGAAGGTTCTCTGTTAATAACCAAAATAATAAATCGGTCTTCAAACTTAAAAACTTAGCTTTAATATGAAGGAGTGTTTCTTCATCTTTATACAGTACAAATTTTGAGTTGTAAAGTTGAATAAAAACAAAATACTAGAGTTTCTGTGACACAAGTTTTTGCAGAATGCTTGGCAGTTTCCTTGAAATAGCAGTGTGCACATCTCATGCTTGGGAGAACACAAACTTCAAATGTTATTTTCTCCAATATTTTCTGAAGCTCTCACTTTGTTTTCTCCTGCATTCAATCAAGTATTTGTGTGAGTTATTGTTGATCAAGTTTGACAAATCATATATCATTTTAAAGCTTAGGATGTGCTTGTTCAAACTCAATAACAAGTGGAGCGCCTCTGGCAGCCTCACCTGCATCACGCGATTCAATATAGCAGCAGTGCTGACTATGAAAACTACTATAAAATAATTATTCACAAAAAACACCATTTATATAATGATACAATACTATCTTCATTTACAATAAATGACATTTGACCTTGATCATGCGACCTAAGACTTGTCAATGATACTTGATTACCCCTACATGTATATCCATATAATTAATAAACTATATGATCTATAAACTTTGAAAGTTATGACAGCAATCTAATAATTACCTCCAAAATGGCCAAAGTTCATTAACCTTAAATGACCTTTGACTTTGGTCATGTGACCTGAAACTCACATGAGATGTTCAGTGATACTTGATTACTCTTATGTCCAAGTTTCATGAATCAGATCCATAAACTTTTGAAGTTATGATGGTAATTCAACAGAGACCCCCAACATGGCCAAAGTTCATTGACCTTTGACCTTGGTCATGTGACCTGATATTCACACGGATGTTCAAGGTTACTTGATTGCTCTTAGGTCCAAGTTTCATGAACTAAATCAATACAATTTCAAAGTTATGATGACAATTCCTCAATACCCCCAATATGGCCAATGTTTGTTGACCCTAAGTGACCTTTGACCTCAATCATGTGACATGAAACTCAGGCAGGATGTTCAGTAATACTTGATTAACCTTATGTTTAAGTTTCATGAACTAGGTCCATATATTTTCTAAGTTATGATGACATTTCAAAAACAACCTTAGGTTAAGATTTTGATGTTGATTCCCCCAACATGGTCTAAGTTCATTGACCCTAAATGACCTTTGACCTTGGTCATTTGACATGAAACTCAAGCAGGATGTTCAGTAATACTTGATTAACCTTAATTCAAAGTTTCATGAACTGGGTCCATATACTTTTTAAGTTATGATGTCATTTCAAAAACTTAACCTTCGGTTAAGATTTGGTGTTGACGTCGCCGCCGTCGGAAAAGCGGTGCCTATAGTCCCACTCTGCTATGCAGGTGAGGCAAAAATATCAAAATTCATTTAGGGTGATTTATTAATGGTTTTGGGGTGGCTGGACACATTTTTTGTTAGTGTCCAATCTTACCACAGTGTTTGGATCTGGCTGGCTTTTCAAATTTACAAGTCCAGCAATCAGCGCCCTTCTGATACAGCACATAGTCCATTTCATACACATCTCTGAATGAATGCAGTGTCGCCATGGTGATGACCCCTGGGTCACTCTTAGAGCAGATGACAAAGAAGACGAAGCATGAAGCAAAGCAGAAATAAGAGATGACGATGATTGACGGAGGGGTGCCGACGGTTAAAGCTAGAGGAAGAACATCAACCGTGTAGAAGTATAGGGCAAGCAAGAGTACCATGATGTAGAAGTATTGAAAACAAGGATTTCTGAAACAAGAGACAATGCAGGATGAGGACCTATTTATTCATGTAATTCAATGCCAAAACATACTTTTTATCAATTTTAAAATGAAATAAAAATCACAAATCATGGGGAAATGGAATCGTACAGGAATTCAAAAATGCTTATTTACTTGGGTGTTATAACCACCTGTGCCTCATATGAGCCACTCAGACTTATGCAATATAAACTTGTCATGGCATAGCCACCCTCCCCTCCCATATTTTAAAAAGAGAAATTAAAATTAGAACCAACCTTTCATGGATAAGGTAGTTGATTATTCTGCTCACCAAACGTTGAATAGCTTCAGGGAGGAGATTCTCGTGCATCCATTTCACCGTCTGTGAATAACAAAACAATGTTCACACAAATTTATTTCTGATAATTGTTTCACAAGCCCCTTGCAGAAATAAATACAATATCATTGCGCCCTGAACGTTTTTTTTAGGCTCTTTCAATTTGCATATATGTGTTGTCAAGTTAACTGGTTCACAGTCAGAAGGATAATAAATTTAGTAGTTTATCAACCATAAATCAAATCTACAGGCAACCTTCTGCAATGAAATAATAACTTTTCATGAATTGTTGGGAGTTCTTATTTTCTAAGATTACTGGAGATTTCAATATTCTGGGCTCCGTAACACAAAGATTAGCTAAATGAACTGACCAATCAAGATCAATATTACATGCGGATTTTGCGCAAAATACTGACCAGGAACCAATCAGAAGTGTTCTCTCATATTTGCTATTCATCGCTAATCTTTGTGTTACGGGACCCAAGTGATTAAAGAAATGCATTATATCTGATCTTCTAATAATAGTTATTGTTTTCTTATGAAATGTGTTTCATTCAGGAGCAGGTGTGGAATGATTTGTATGTTAATATACAGAAGGTACAATAAAAACAATTTCAATTTTTTTGAGAAAATGGCATTTCATTGATTTCATTTACTACATGTTAAACGGGGACACTCCTCGGATATCGTGACATCCGAAAAAAAAATGAAAAATTCTAATAACTCTTGTATTCTTTGGATTTTCATTATACCTTCACCAAAAATTTCCATAATTTTTCTGCTATTTTTACAACAAATATATCATCGCGGTGAATTTCCCCTTTAAGGTTCTCCCTTACTAGTGAAGGACCTAAAACTGAGGGTCGCCAGATTGTGAGACAACCGCTCTACTAACTGAGCTATCATGCCTCCACAATTACCATAAATACTACAAGAAATTGAAGACAACATACCTGCACAATAGCTTGTCTCAATTTCCCAATAACACCATTTCGATGATACCTGCCATCACCAAGCAGGAGAATGTAGGAAAACGATGCAAATGTCACTCCATAAGCTACAATTAGTATAAAGAAATCCATCACTGATCAGGCTTAGGATCTGATTCTTTTACAAGAGAAGCCTTCATATCTTCATGAAACTGAACATTAAAAGAGAAAAGAATGCATATTCTAAGTAGGCGATTGAATCGATTCTTTGAAAGCATGAAAAATGAGGCACACAGTAGCAACTAGCATCATTTAAAGGTCAAGTCCACCCCAGCAAAATGTTGATTTGAATAAAAAGAGAAAAATCAAACCAGCATAACACTGAAAATTTCATCAAAATCAGATATAAAATAAGAAAGTTATGGCAGTTTAAAGTTTTGCTTATTTTTTACAAAACAGTGATATGCACAACTCAGTGTCATGCAAATAAGTCAATCGATGAGGTCCATCACTCACTATTTCTTTGTTTTTTATTGTTTGAATTATACAATATTTCATTTTTTACAGATTTGACAATAAGGACCAACTTGACTGAACCATATAGTATTAAACAATGCTAATTCCACATGTTCAGGGAGGAACTAATCATTTTTTCACTTGACAATGAGGAGAAAATTAGAATATTTCATATTTCATATAATAAAATACAAAAGAAATAGTGAGTGGATGATGTCATCAGTCTCCTCATTTGCATACTGACCAGGATGTGCATAGAACTGTTTTGTGAAATTAAGCGAAACTTTAAAATGTCATAAATTTCTTATTTTACATCCGATTTTGATGACAGTTATGCTAGTTAGATTTTTCTCTTTTTATTCAAATCAACTTTTTGTTGGGGTGGACTTGTCCTTTAAATAAGTGGAAAGCCCAGTCTTGCGTACAGAGGGAGATAAATAGTTGGATTGTTTTACTTTGGGACATTGAAATACCTTGAACCAGAAAGTTAAAATGAAATATCTATCTGTGGCCTTTCTTTACTCACAGGCTTTGAATAACCTAAGTTTTTGGGTAAAAACATGGAAATATACATATTTCTAACAATAAAATAGTCCAGAAATTATGTTTGTTGCCAATCACAAGTTTTTTCAAAGTTACTCAAAAATTTCATGGCCAACCTCCAAATCGAAGAATGTTTGTAGGAGTTTATTTTAACACAAAGAATTGAATATTTCTAATTTTGCTATTTCCTTTGATTTTACCTTTTCTTTGATCTCACCACTTCTTTATTGACTCCTTTATTTCCATCTCATGCTTGACATTTGTAGCTCATGTTTCGCATTCTCTCTTCATTGCCATCTTTTCATATCCTGCTTTACATTCCCTAAATATTTGCAATGTTCTTTTCTTCATGTTCATTGCATGGTTCAGTACTTCAGTTGATTCACTCTGAATGGTCTAGCCTTTAGATGCTTCATTCTCATTTATATTTGATGGAAAGTCATTTTTATACATACATGTACTTTTTTTTACATACAAATAATCTTATTTGAATATCTGTTATTTACCACTCATTCAATGAGCAAGGTTATGATATAACCTTGTTCTCTGTAACTATTCTGTGTGTGGCAAATTAAGCTTGGCAATGTTTGACTTATTTTCTCTTGTTTTGGGGGGCAAATACTTGATTTTTTTACACTGTCAGTTTCCACTGCAACTATTCATCATATGACTTGGTTCTTTATCAAATTGTAGTCTTTTAATTATTTTTCTGAATTAAAAATAGAGATTGAAAAATTACAATTTTCTTAAAATTTTACTTTCAACCAAGAGAGGGCCAGCACAAAAATATGCCCTAAATTCAATTATTTTAGCACTCCAGTGAATAAATTTTAACTACATTGTGGTGAAATTTGAATGAAATCTACTGATGCTACCTGTGTTTTTATGTCCGTTTCGATGTTGTCTGTAATTTTTGGCAATGCCAGTCCAGAATAAGTGGCTTTGCTAGGATTTCGTTTTAGGGGGCGGGAGTGAGCACACACTTCATAATGAGCGTGCGAAAGGCGCTCCATATTATAGGGAGAGTTTCCCCCTCCCTCCCGCGCGAAGCACGGAAGCTCTGACGTTTTCTTCGAATTGTTCCTTGCCCGCTCCTGCTCTTCTTACGTTCTCTGCTTGTAGTGTTAACAATAACAGAGAGGGAGATGAGAAAAATTTCGAATTGCAGAAGCTCCGTTTCTTTGAATCGTTCCTTGTCTGCATCTGCTTTTCTTACGTTTTCTGCCTGAAAAGGGGAGGGGCACAGCAATAAATTTCCCGTTAACTAAGTATAAAATTAGTGGCGAAGCTAGGATTTAATTCAAGGGGGCGGTAGTCAGCACACGAAATCCCCACTCACACGTATTGCGAGGTTAGTATTACTATTATTAGTAATAGTATACGAAATCCCCAGACCCCAGAAACGACTGTTATTCTTCCTGTCTAGATTCAGGCTTAATAGAAAATTAATAAACTGTAATGTTAACAAACAAAATACAGGTGGATCAAAAATATACAGATAAAACAGCAAGTCAATACAACTTACAAGGTAAACGTAGGATTAGATCTAGTAACTTTATTTTAAGTAAAAAAATAACGTTTGAATTTCTCAGCTCTAGCAAACGTAGAATAGAGCAGGTGGGACAACACAAAAGACAAAAACAGGTTGTAGCGATGTCGAGACGAACTTCAATACAATACACTCGACTTGACAGGTGGAGGACTTTCAGGCAAAAAGAAATGTTTTTCGAAATGCGATTATTACATTCATTGTTTAATAAAAATGCGTGCTTGACAGCATTATTCTGTAAAGATTACCTTCTCTTTTCTCCAGTCCAGAATTTGCTTACCGAACTATTCTGGTTTTGAGGAGACAAATAAAAAATGCAATAAAAACGTGCATACGGTACATCGTACGTGGTGAGGGCCGCGGGGGGGGGGGGGGGGGGGGCACCTCATTACATACAGGTTAGACAGTGTCGAATGTGAGGGTCAATTTTTTTTTTCTTTATTATCTGTATTACATTTCTTAAATTTCTTTCAGTGGAATAGAACAATGAATGGTTGAATTGATTTATGATAATGTATATGTTTATTATGAAATACTTATTTCTGGTACTATTATTTTGAAATTATTTGTCAGTGCATGTTTGCATTTCACTACTGTTTGTAAATGTCACTGGCAGAATCAATGAAATAACACTTTAAAACAAAAACAAAAAGTGTTCGTTAATTCACGGACTAACAAAATGGACTAGAAACAAGTCATCATCTCTCTCTCTCTCTCCCTCTCTCTCTCTCTCCCTCTCTCCTGTGTTCTTCCTCTGCTAAGGTCGGAGATCAACGTAACGGCACCGTTGGAAGGGCCGCAATTCATTGAAGGCTCTAAGTTGCAATCATGAAGAAGTATCCATCGAGTATCCAATTTCTAAAACAAAAATCTTGACTTGATTTTGGACTCTAAATTTCATGATAAACCATGCAATAACTTGTAACCTATATATAGAGCGTGAAAATTGAAAAGTAATTGTTTTTATACCAAGGAGGAGGAACCAGTTCCAACTGCATGGCCCAACCGGTTGAGTTTCGGCTTATGACGATCGTCTGCGTTCGCGGAGCGGGGATGACCTCACCCTTTCGTGAAAACCGGGGGGGGGGGGGGGGCTTTTCTAGAAAGGTTGGGTTGAGGGAGGGGAGTCAAATTAACGCACCCTTTCGGGAAAACGGGGGGGGGGGGGGGGGGCTTTTCTGGAAAGGCTGTGTTAAAGAAGAATGAAACTCTTGGAGCAAGTTAGCTTTTGTGAAAGCAGAAAAATCAAAGAATAAGATCAACAAAAGTTTGAGTAAAATAGGACTAGCAATAGAAGAGTTATGAGCATTTGAATGTCGAGATCACTAATGCTATGGAGATCCTCCCATTGGCAATGCGACCAAGATCTATGATGTCACAGATGAACAACTCTCCCCTCTTGGACGCTGAAAATATACCCCAAAACATCTCTTTTTTGCTCATTCTAAAGTATACATCTCTATGTTCTAATCATATGACAAACGATTCATCAATGATATAATGTTGTGAAAACTCTGTACTTGTCCTCTCATAAAGAGAACACATCACCTTGTGATAGACTCTATAAAAGTGAGAATATAAGTGAAATAAGTACTAAAGTATATAATGAGGGAGTTGTACGTGTGTGTACATCACATATCTTGGTCGCATTGCCAATGGGAGGATCTACATGGCATTAGTGATCTTAATATTCAAATGCTCATAACTTTCTTATTATTCATTCAATCTTCCTCAAACTTTCAACAATATGTTTCTTTGATTTTTCTCTTTGATATGGATTCAGCTGGTTTCAAGGGTTTCATTCTCCTTTAAGTAGTTTTCTGAACCAGTCGTTTGTATGAAAAATTATTCATTAAATAATAATAATATAATATCAATAGATTATGAGAAAAAGAGGAGAGCTTGCATTTATTGTTTATTTTAAAGTACATAATTCTGGAACCCCCCCCCCCATCATTAAAGAACAATTGAATTAAGAGAAATAGCATGTTTTCTATTCTGAAAAAAATTTGCATAGAAGTTTAGAAGCTCCATCCAATAATATCGGAAAAGAACAGAATTAAACCAGCCTTAACGCACATAGGCCTTCTTCAGCCAGCCCTTATAGATATTTCTCCTCAAAACTTTGTTCAGCGAGGACTGTAGAACCGAAGCGGTGCTACCAGGCCGGTGGTTAGGGAACTATATACCATCCCCTATGCATGGGTGTCGATCAATGTTCACAGTTGGGGGGTTGACTGACACAAATATTGTTCTTTGTGAGGGATTCTTTATTTTAGTTTTCGGCGGGGGGGGGGGGGGGGGGGGGGGGGGTCAGTGACTTTACGAGTCTAAAATTTGTAGGGGGCAGACATGGCGTAAAAGGCCATATTTATTTCTATGAAAAGCTGCGAGTGAGCAAAAAAAATTGACCTTTTTTTAAGCAAAATCTAATTTTGTGATAGATTTGGACACAATTTCACCCTTTTTCTTTTCCTTTCTTTCCTTTCTCCTTCTTTCTTGGTCGTGAAACTTGTTTGGGGGTCCATGGACTCCAAGCCCCACGTCGAACTCTACGCAGGTGGGGGGGGGGGGGGGACAGGGAAGTCTTTAGACCGAAGTTTTAAGTATGCACGTAAGCTTTATTTCTACAACAAGACTATGTACTTCTGAAATTAGAAAAAAATGGACTTAAAAATTAGCCATTTTGAGAACTCTTCGGTTTACACGGTTATTTCCCATTTATACACTCTTTTAAATTTCAATTATGTTTTTTCTCTTTTCCTCACTTATCTTAATCACGATCCTGAATAAAGAAACTAACAATGATTAAGTGATATTCAAAAGGGTGTTAAAATATTCGGGACACACCCCATGCGCTTGGTTGCGGGGAGGGGTAAATAAAAAAATAAAAAGATGTATTTGGTATAAAAACATGAACATGCTATTCTGTTTCATCTTAGATTTTCTTTTCTTTCTCAATCCATCTGTTTGTAACGATTTCTGAACGGAATGGTTTCATTCAATAGCAATAAACATAAAAAATGATGAAAAAAAAACAATGGACATCATGCGTAATCATGCGTAAGTACGATAACCATCACTGTAGTCATCAGGATAATCATTATTTTCATTATTAATTAATAATTATTATCATACCTTAAATTATTGGGGTGATAAACAGGCCACCCCACCTAAAATATTTGGGCAGATATATCCCCACAGCAAACCAATTTCAGATTCTTCGTAGTTTACCAAAATTCCAACACTTTTGTCCCCAGCTTTAAGAGATTTTTAATTTCCTTTGTTTAAGTATTATGTCTTCATGTTTTATGTCATAGTGCATTCGTTACAAGCTTGCTTATATTGAGCATCCTGTTAACTCCATTGATTAGGCCTATAACTTTTAGAAATGTATTGATGCCTATACCTTTGAAAATAAAAATTAATGTTGAATTTAAATGTTGCTCATCACTTATGAAGACTTGAAATCTCAAGAGCTTCAAGCTAGTAATTTCAGTTTGAGTGATTTATGATTTAGTTATACCGCATACTTTCGCCACCCCCCCATGTCACATACCCTATTATGTCAAAAGTTATCAATACCAAGGAGCAACAGCGGTGCCCATGCATCCCCCCAAATTTTTTTTTTAGAAGTTTCAATGTCGAATATTCCTTGCAGACACATATAAATCATTTTGCGGGGGTTGACCGAGGTCACTTAATATATTACAGAATCATAGGATATTGTATATACAGGGGAATGATTGTCCAAATGGTGCTGTATACAGATCACATTACAGAAATAGGTCTACACTCTAAAAATAGTTGGGCAAAATGCCCAAGTTTTCACCAACCCTGGGCAACATACTGTCCACACAACTATTGGTTAAAATCTGTCCAAATTGGGTAATAAAAACTAATAATTGGGTAATAAATTTGCTCAATTTGATAATATTTTTTTTACTCTTCAATTGTCATCATGCCACTGTTAGCTCCCAACTCTATGAAAGATTTGTGTTAATCATAAATCTTTCTTATTATACAAAATTCAAAATTTTGTTCGCGCTTCGCGCTCGCAGTGGCTGTCGATTGAAATAAATAAATGTGCTCAATAGGATATGGGACTTTAAAATCCAGTTTCAAGTCGATTTGCACAAATTCCTCTTCTAGATATTCGAGTTTTCATTATTTGTTTTTGCAAGATATACGCATCCTGCATGTTCATAATTGAAAATAAAATTGCCAAATGTTAAACATTTTCAGCTACGCGCTCGCATTCATTGTTTAGTGAGATACCCATCTTTTTCATGGTTGCAAAAAAGTGCTCATATAACGTCAAGTTATCATATCCGAATGTTTTTAACTAGCGCTTTGCACTCGCATTATACATGTATATTGGAAAGATATCATCTTAGTTAACAGTTCTTAACAGGCCCATTTTTCCAGTCAGTAGTGCATTAGAAATGTTTCTCGCGATTTTTTGAAACAGGCAAAAAATTAATGTTCGCCTTTGCCCCCCCCCCCCATTTGAAAATCCTGGTGCCTCCACTGGGAAAAATAAATTCCTTCAATTGGTCAGCAGATAGTCAGAAGGGGGCCTACATGTGAAACGATCCCCTCCCACACGCCCCCAATAATGAAAATGTATCTATAGGGCCTAATTAGTAACAATTTCATTAGCAGTACACTATTATTATTATTAGTAGTATTATTATTGTTATTATTATTATCATTATTATTATTGTTATTATTATTATCATTATTATTATTATTTTGCTTTCATCCATATTCTTCTTCTTCTTATTATTATCATTGTTATTATTATCATTATCATTATTTTTTTTATTTTTATTTTTTTTATTTTTATGATTATCAAGTCCTGTTTATACAGGGTAGGTCTATAGCCTGCAGACTGCTCTCTCAGAGGGTCATGCTAGATGTCCACAAATACAAAAAGTAAAGGACAAAAAAAAGAACGATACAACAAAAAGAAAATAGGCTTATAAAACATATTATATTGTAGGTTTTCAAAAAGACAAAATACAAATTAAGAAGACAACTTATAATTTTCAATAAAAAGAAAATATCTTATGGTAGCACTTGGAGCTAATAAGGTTTATAAATTAATCAACTACGTCTCGTAAAAGCAAAATGAATAAAAAGGGCTGTATACCTGGAAGATTACACGACTTAAACTGCATGCAGGTAGCCTATGACATCATGTGAATTATAGGTTTAGATTAGCACAAGAACCTTTTTTTATATGAAAAAAATCGAAGAACGTGATTGTGTAAACCAATATAGCGATGGAAAATAATATTTAGAGTGAGAGAGTGCCTTTGAAACTCGTGGTTTTCTTGACAGTTGAGAAAATTGAAACTTGAGGGATGGAGTCCATGTCAAGGGCCGCGCGGAAGCGGGGGGGGGGGGGGGGGGCTGGGGCTTTAGCCCTGCACTTTTTTCCTAAACCGTGTACAAACGTCAAAATGACCATTATGATTGTGATTTTTTGCATGGTCAGCCCCACCCCCCCCCCACTTTGAAAACCGTTCCGCAGCCCCTGCATGTACAAGAGAGAGTGTGCTTGACTGCTTTTCCATTAATTCCTTCATGTACAAAAAAAAGGTTATCAACCAAAACCGGACCACCAAATTTTTTGACAAGCCAAAAAAAATAGCTTATCAACACAAAATTTAGGGTGGTATCGTCCCCCACCTCAAATCTAGGGGGGACAGGACCCCCCCCCCCTGCTTACACCGCCTATGCCAGTTGCGTCCCCTGTATTTTATTTTGATTAGTAATGTTGCTTTCGTGTGTATGTAACTTTAATTACACCTACGGCCCCCTAAAAAGCGAATAAAAAAATCTAACCTAAAGTGAAGGGAATTAAAAAGCAAAAAGTTGGATAAAAAGTCATTCTCGAAAATTTTAAATCAATATATCATTTTCGATGCCATATAGGCCTGCAGATTGTGGGAATTTATTATATATATTCCTATGAGAAAAAAATCAACACGTACACCAAATAACACAAATTTTAACAGTAATGGTGTAACGGTAGGCTCACCAAGAACAATAATGAGATGCATGCCCTTTATATATACTTGCATGCTAATATAGCGCATATACTTATCAAATATCAGAACACTAACAAATTATTTATAGAAATATGATAGGTCTATATTTCATACAAAATAAAGCAAGTTACATATTGTAGGCCTATATAGAAATTACAAAATTATATCCAACATAAACATATTG
Source organism: Lytechinus pictus (assembly GCF_037042905.1). Lineage (NCBI taxonomy): Eukaryota > Metazoa > Echinodermata > Echinoidea > Temnopleuroida > Toxopneustidae > Lytechinus > Lytechinus pictus. The sequence goes on along the minus strand of NC_087254.1, from coordinate 15,259,466 downwards.
GTCACGATCGAGAACATAGAATCAAAGGACGAGAATGAAGGAAATGTGGGAAAAGGAGGGTGCAGTTAAAGGTAAGGAAATCCAGAGAAGATGGGCTAATTCACTGTCTTTTTAATTGTCAATCTTTCTATTAATGTCCGTTGAATGTTTTTATTTATTTATATGATATTATCAACATTGTTATCTTCTATCATCTGTTATAGGCCTATGGGTATAAATGCAAATTATTTAGGAGAATTTCATCCCGAGAAATCATATATCTCTATGGTAAAAAGACGTCTTAATTTCATGGGCCTAATTACAACAGAAAGGCTAAATATATTCATTCGACCCAACCCATTCCAATTTTTTCAATTTGATATTGCTGATTGACAAAAGTGTGTGAATATGATTGAAAATCTAATACTAATTCTAGAAATGGTAACTACTGACCATCCTTTTTCCAAACTGGGAAGATATATCAATGACTTTGGAACTATTTATTGACTGGCGGAAGAATTAGGGCTATTTTACTGTTTCAGTTGATAAGTTTGATCCAATCATAGTTATGTCCATAAATGACGATTTATTTTTAAAATGAGCTGGCTACGATACCCTTTTCTGGTCAGATACATATCCTATCCAATGGTAGTAAACATTCCACCCTCTAATTTCACGTTTATTTTTTAGGATTTTAACATACTATGGGTAATGTTTTACGCGCATGACACCTGTATGCATTAATTCTAATGTTACGAGTGGCATCGCATGGACCATACTTCATAGTGTCCACATAATAAAAAAAACTCGTACAAGTTCACAAGGCTATCTCAGGACCAGGCGATGAGAGGTGTATTGGAGGGTACACTGCAAAAACTCCGGTGTTGATTTAACACCAGCCTGGAATCTATATAATGTCCAAACCAGAGAAGTATTCAAACGACACCAGTTTGGAATCAAACCGATGCAGTTTTGATCCTAATTGGTGTTGTATAAACACCTATCTGGTGTTAGACCAAAACAAAACTGGTGTTGTTTAAAACTTCTCTGGTGTGGACATATATAGATTCTGGTCTGGTGTCAATCAACACCAGAGTTTTTGCAGTGTATTGGCGAACTAAAAACTAAATCCAATCATAGTTATGTCCATACATGACGATTTATTTTTAAAATGAGCTGGCTACGATACCCTTTTCTGGTCAGATACATATCCTATCCAATGGTAGTAAACATTCCACCCTCTAATTTCACGTTTATTTTTTAGGATTTTAACATACTATGGGTAATGTTTTACGCGCATGACACCTGTATGCATTAATTCTAATGTTACGAGTGGCATCTCATGGACCATACTTCATAGTGTCCACATAATAAAAAAAAACTCGTACAAGTTCACAAGGCTATCTCAGGACCAGGCGATGAGAGGTGTATTGAAGGGTACACTGCAAAAACTCCGGTGTTGATTTAACACCAGCCTGGAATCTATATAATGTCCAAACCAGAGAAGTATTCAAACGACACCAGTTTGGAATCAAACCGATGCAGTTTTGATCCTAATTGGTGTTGTATAAACACCTATCTGGTGTTAGACCAAAACAAAACTGGTGTTGTTTAAAACTTCTCTGGTGTGGACATATATAGATTCTGGTCTGGTGTCAATCAACACCAGAGTTTTTGCAGTGTATTGGCGAACTAAAAACTAAATCCAATCATAGTTATGTCCATACATGACGATTTATTTTTAAAATGAGCTGGCTAAGATACCCTTTTCTGGTCAGATACATATCCTATCCAATGGTAGTAAACATTCGACCCTCTAATTTCACGTTTATTTTTTAGGATTTTAACATACTATGGGTAATGTTTTACGCGCATGACACCTGTATGCATTAATACTAATGTTACGAGTGGCATCGCATGGACCATACTTCATAGTGTCCACATAATAAAAAAAAACTCGTACAAGTTCACAAGGCTATCTCAGGACCAGGCGATGAGAGGTGTATTGAAGGGTACACTGCAAAAACTCCGGTGTTGATTTAACACCAGCCTGGAATCTATATAATGTCCAAACCAGAGAAGTATTCAAACGACACCAGTTTGGAATCAAACCGATGCAGTTTTGATCCTAATTGGTGTTGTATAAACACCTATCTGGTGTTAGACCAAAACAAAACTGGTGTTGTTTAAAACTTCTCTGGTGTGGACATATATAGATTCTGGTCTGGTGTCAATCAACACCAGAGTTTTTGCAGTGTATTGGCGAACTAAAAACTAAATCCAATCATAGTTATGTCCATACATGACGATTTATTTTTAAAATGAGCTGGCTACGATACCCTTTTCTGGTCAGATACATATCCTATCCAATGGTAGTAAACATTCGACCCTCTAATTTCACGTTTATTTTTTAGGATTTTAACATACTATGGGTAATGTTTTACGCGCATGACACCTGTATGCATTAATTCTAATGTTACGAGTGGCATCGCATGGACCATACTTCATAGTGTCCACATAATAAAAAAAACTCGTACAAGTTCACAAGGCTATCTCAGGACCAGGCGATGAGAGGTGTATTGGAGGGTACACTGCAAAAACTCCGGTGTTGATTTAACACCAGCCTGGAATCTATATAATGTCCAAACCAGAGAAGTATTCAAACGACACCAGTTTGGAATCAAACCGATGCAGTTTTGATCCTAATTGGTGTTGTATAAACACCTATCTGGTGTTAGACCAAAACAAAACTGGTGTTGTTTAAAACTTCTCTGGTGTGGACATATATAGATTCTGGTCTGGTGTCAATCAACACCAGAGTTTTTGCAGTGTATTAGCGAACTAAAAACTAAATCCAATCATAGTTATGTCCATACATGACGATTTATTTTTAAAATGAGCTGGCTAAGATACCCTTTTCTGGTCAGATACATATCCTATCCAATGGTAGTAAACATTCGACCCTCTAATTTCACGTTTATTTTTTAGGATTTTAACATACTATGGGTAATGTTTTACGCGCATGACACCTGTATGCATTAATACTAATGTTACGAGTGGCATCGCATGGACCATACTTCATAGTGTCCACATAATAAAAAAAAACTCGTACAAGTTCACAAGGCTATCTCAGGACCAGGCGATGAGAGGTGTATTGAAGGGTACACTGCAAAAACTCCGGTGTTGATTTAACACCAGCCTGGAATCTATATAATGTCCAAACCAGAGAAGTATTCAAACGACACCAGTTTGGAATCAAACCGATGCAGTTTTGATACTAATTGGTGTTGTATAAACACCTATCTGGTGTTAGACCAAAACAAAACTGGTGTTGTTTAAAACTTCTCTGGTGTGGACATATATAGATTCTGGTCTGGTGTCAATCAACACCAGAGTTTTTGCAGTGTATTGGCGAACTAAAAACTAAATCCAATCATAGTTATGTCCATACATGACGATTTATTTTTAAAATGAGCTGGCTACGATACCCTTTTCTGGTCAGATACATATCCTATCCAATGGTAGTAAACATTCGACCCTCTAATTTCACGTTTATTTTTTAGGATTTTAACATACTATGGGTAATGTTTTACGCGCATGACACCTGTATGCATTAATACTAATGTTACGAGTGGCATCGCATGGACCATACTTCATAGTGTCCACATAATAAAAAAAAACTCGTACAAGTTCACAAGGCTATCTCAGGACCAGGCGATGAGAGGTGTATTGAAGGGTACACTGCAAAAACTCCGGTGTTGATTTAACACCAGCCTGGAATCTATATAATGTCCAAACCAGAGAAGTATTCAAACGACACCAGTTTGGAATCAAACCGATGCAGTTTTGATACTAATTGGTGTTGTATAAACACCTATCTGGTGTTAGACCAAAACAAAACTGGTGTTGTTTAAAACTTCTCTGGTGTGGACATATATAGATTCTGGTCTGGTGTCAATCAACACCAGAGTTTTTGCAGTGTATTGGCGAACTAAAAACTAAATCCAATCATAGTTATGTCCATACATGACGATTTATTTTTAAAATGAGCTGGCTACGATACCCTTTTCTGGTCAGATACATATCCTATCCAATGGTAGTAAACATTCCACCCTCTAATTTCACGTTTATTTTTTAGGATTTTAACATACTATGGGTAATGTTTTACGCGCATGACACCTGTATGCATTAATTCTAATGTTACGAGTGGCATCTCATGGACCATACTTCATAGTGTCCACATAATAAAAAAAAACTCGTACAAGTTCACAAGGCTATCTCAGGACCAGGCGATGAGAGGTGTATTGAAGGGTACACTGCAAAAACTCCGGTGTTGATTTAACACCAGCCTGGAATCTATATAATGTCCAAACCAGAGAAGTATTCAAACGACACCAGTTTGGAATCAAACCGATGCAGTTTTGATCCTAATTGGTGTTGTATAAACACCTATCTGGTGTTAGACCAAAACAAAACTGGTGTTGTTTAAAACTTCTCTGGTGTGGACATATATAGATTCTGGTCTGGTGTCAATCAACACCAGAGTTTTTGCAGTGTATTGGCGAACTAAAAACTAAATCCAATCATAGTTATGTCCATACATGACGATTTATTTTTAAAATGAGCTGGCTAAGATACCCTTTTCTGGTCAGATACATATCCTATCCAATGGTAGTAAACATTCGACCCTCTAATTTCACGTTTATTTTTTAGGATTTTAACATACTATGGGTAATGTTTTACGCGCATGACACCTGTATGCATTAATACTAATGTTACGAGTGGCATCGCATGGACCATACTTCATAGTGTCCACATAATAAAAAAAAACTCGTACAAGTTCACAAGGCTATCTCAGGACCAGGCGATGAGAGGTGTATTGAAGGGTACACTGCAAAAACTCCGGTGTTGATTTAACACCAGCCTGGAATCTATATAATGTCCAAACCAGAGAAGTATTCAAACGACACCAGTTTGGAATCAAACCGATGCAGTTTTGATACTAATTGGTGTTGTATAAACACCTATCTGGTGTTAGACCAAAACAAAACTGGTGTTGTTTAAAACTTCTCTGGTGTGGACATATATAGATTCTGGTCTGGTGTCAATCAACACCAGAGTTTTTGCAGTGTATTGGCGAACTAAAAACTAAATCCAATCATAGTTATGTCCATACATGACGATTTATTTTTAAAATGAGCTGGCTACGATACCCTTTTCTGGTCAGATACATATCCTATCCAATGGTAGTAAACATTCGACCCTCTAATTTCACGTTTATTTTTTAGGATTTTAACATACTATGGGTAATGTTTTACGCGCATGACACCTGTATGCATTAATTCTAATGTTACGAGTGGCATCGCATGGACCATACTTCATAGTGTCCACATAATAAAAAAAACTCGTACAAGTTCACAAGGCTATCTCAGGACCAGGCGATGAGAGGTGTATTGGAGGGTACACTGCAAAAACTCCGGTGTTGATTTAACACCAGCCTGGAATCTATATAATGTCCAAACCAGAGAAGTATTCAAACGACACCAGTTTGGAATCAAACCGATGCAGTTTTGATCCTAATTGGTGTTGTATAAACACCTATCTGGTGTTAGACCAAAACAAAACTGGTGTTGTTTAAAACTTCTCTGGTGTGGACATATATAGATTCTGGTCTGGTGTCAATCAACACCAGAGTTTTTGCAGTGTATTAGCGAACTAAAAACTAAATCCAATCATAGTTATGTCCATACATGACGATTTATTTTTAAAATGAGCTGGCTAAGATACCCTTTTCTGGTCAGATACATATCCTATCCAATGGTAGTAAACATTCGACCCTCTAATTTCACGTTTATTTTTTAGGATTTTAACATACTATGGGTAATGTTTTACGCGCATGACACCTGTATGCATTAATACTAATGTTACGAGTGGCATCGCATGGACCATACTTCATAGTGTCCACATAATAAAAAAAAACTCGTACAAGTTCACAAGGCTATCTCAGGACCAGGCGATGAGAGGTGTATTGAAGGGTACACTGCAAAAACTCCGGTGTTGATTTAACACCAGCCTGGAATCTATATAATGTCCAAACCAGAGAAGTATTCAAACGACACCAGTTTGGAATCAAACCGATGCAGTTTTGATACTAATTGGTGTTGTATAAACACCTATCTGGTGTTAGACCAAAACAAAACTGGTGTTGTTTAAAACTTCTCTGGTGTGGACATATATAGATTCTGGTCTGGTGTCAATCAACACCAGAGTTTTTGCAGTGTATTGGCGAACTAAAAACTAAATCCAATCATAGTTATGTCCATACATGACGATTTATTTTTAAAATGAGCTGGCTACGATACCCTTTTCTGGTCAGATACATATCCTATCCAATGGTAGTAAACATTCGACCCTCTAATTTCACGTTTATTTTTTAGGATTTTAACATACTATGGGTAATGTTTTACGCGCATGACACCTGTATGCATTAATACTAATGTTACGAGTGGCATCGCATGGACCATACTTCATAGTGTCCACATAATAAAAAAAAACTCGTACAAGTTCACAAGGCTATCTCAGGACCAGGCGATGAGAGGTGTATTGAAGGGTACACTGCAAAAACTCCGGTGTTGATTTAACACCAGCCTGGAATCTATATAATGTCCAAACCAGAGAAGTATTCAAACGACACCAGTTTGGAATCAAACCGATGCAGTTTTGATACTAATTGGTGTTGTATAAACACCTATCTGGTGTTAGACCAAAACAAAACTGGTGTTGTTTAAAACTTCTCTGGTGTGGACATATATAGATTCTGGTCTGGTGTCAATCAACACCAGAGTTTTTGCAGTGTATTGGCGAACTAAAAACTAAATCCAATCATAGTTATGTCCATACATGACGATTTATTTTTAAAATGAGCTGGCTACGATACCCTTTTCTGGTCAGATACATATCCTATCCAATGGTAGTAAACATTCGACCCTCTAATTTCACGTTTATTTTTTAGGATTTTAACATACTATGGGTAATGTTTTACGCGCGTGACACCTGTATGCATTAATTCTAATGTTACGAGTGGCATCGCATGGACCATACTTCATAGTGTCCACATAATAAAAAAAACTCGTACAAGTTCACAAGGCTATCTCAGGACCAGGCGATGAGAGGTGTATTGGAGGGTACACTGCAAAAACTCCGGTGTTGATTTAACACCAGCCTGGAATCTATATAATGTCCAAACCAGAGAAGTATTCAAACGACACCAGTTTGGAATCAAACCGATGCAGTTTTGATCCTAATTGGTGTTGTATAAACACCTATCTGGTGTTAGACCAAAACAAAACTGGTGTTGTTTAAAACTTCTCTGGTGTGGACATATATAGATTCTGGTCTGGTGTCAATCAACACCAGAGTTTTTGCAGTGTATTAGCGAACTAAAAACTAAATCCAATCATAGTTATGTCCATACATGACGATTTATTTTTAAAATGAGCTGGCTAAGATACCCTTTTCTGGTCAGATACATATCCTATCCAATGGTAGTAAACATTCCACCCTCTAATTTCACGTTTATTTTTTAGGATTTTAACATACTATGGGTAATGTTTTACGCGCATGACACCTGTATGCATTAATACTAATGTTACGAGTGGCATCGCATGGACCATACTTCATAGTGTCCACATAATAAAAAAAAACTCGTACAAGTTCACAAGGCTATCTCAGGACCAGGCGATGAGAGGTGTATTGAAGGGTACACTGCAAAAACTCCGGTGTTGATTTAACACCAGCCTGGAATCTATATAATGTCCAAACCAGAGAAGTATTCAAACGACACCAGTTTGGAATCAAACCGATGCAGTTTTGATACTAATTGGTGTTGTATAAACACCTATCTGGTGTTAGACCAAAACAAAACTGGTGTTGTTTAAAACTTCTCTGGTGTGGACATATATAGATTCTGGTCTGGTGTCAATCAACACCAGAGTTTTTGCAGTGTATTGGCGAACTAAAAACTAAATCCAATCATAGTTATGTCCATACATGACGATTTATTTTTAAAATGAGCTGGCTACGATACCCTTTTCTGGTCAGATACATATCCTATCCAATGGTAGTAAACATTCGACCCTCTAATTTCACGTTTATTTTTTGAGATTTTAACATACTTTGGGTAATGTTTTACGCGCATGACACCTGTATGCATTAATTCTAATGTTACGAGTGGCATCGCATGGACCATACTTCATAGTGTCCACATAATAAAAAAAACTCGTACAAGTTCACAAGGCTATCTCAGGACCAGGCGATGAGAGGTGTATTGGAGGGTACACTGCAAAAACTCCGGTGTTGATTTAACACCAGCCTGGAATCTATATAATGTCCAAACCAGAGAAGTATTCAAACGACACCAGTTTGGAATCAAACCGATGCAGTTTTGATCCTAATTGGTGTTGTATAAACACCTATCTGGTGTTAGACCAAAACAAAACTGGTGTTGTTTAAAACTTCTCTGGTGTGGACATATATAGATTCTGGTCTGGTGTCAATCAACACCAGAGTTTTTGCAGTGTATTAGCGAACTAAAAACTAAATCCAATCATAGTTATGTCCATACATGACGATTTATTTTTAAAATGAGCTGGCTACGATACCCTTTTCTGGTCAGATACATATCCTATCCAATGGTAGTAAACATTCGACCCTCTAATTTCACGTTTATTTTTTAGGATTTTAACATACTATGGGTAATGTTTTACGCGCATGACACCTGTATGCATTAATACTAATGTTACGAGTGGCATCGCATGGACCATACTTCATAGTGTCCACATAATAAAAAAAAACTCGTACAAGTTCACAAGGCTATCTCAGGACCAGGCGATGAGAGGTGTATTGAAGGGTACACTGCAAAAACTCCGGTGTTGATTTAACACCAGCCTGGAATCTATATAATGTCCAAACCAGAGAAGTATTCAAACGACACCAGTTTGGAATCAAACCGATGCAGTTTTGATACTAATTGGTGTTGTATAAACACCTATCTGGTGTTAGACCAAAACAAAACTGGTGTTGTTTAAAACTTCTCTGGTGTGGACATATATAGATTCTGGTCTGGTGTCAATCAACACCAGAGTTTTTGCAGTGTATTGGCGAACTAAAAACTAAATCCAATCATAGTTATGTCCATACATGACGATTTATTTTTAAAATGAGCTGGCTACGATACCCTTTTCTGGTCAGATACATATCCTATCCAATGGTAGTAAACATTCGACCCTCTAATTTCACGTTTATTTTTTAGGATTTTAACATACTATGGGTAACGTTTTACGCGCATGACACCTGTATGCATTAATTCTAATGTTACGAGTGGCATCGCATGGACCATACTTCATAGTGTCCACATAATAAAAAAAACTCGTACAAGTTCACAAGGCTATCTCAGGACCAGGCGATGAGAGGTGTATTGGAGGGTACACTGCAAAAACTCCGGTGTTGATTTAACACCAGCCTGGAATCTATATAATGTCCAAACCAGAGAAGTATTCAAACGACACCAGTTTGGAATCAAACCGATGCAGTTTTGATCCTAATTGGTGTTGTATAAACACCTATCTGGTGTTAGACCAAAACAAAACTGGTGTTGTTTAAAACTTCTCTGGTGTGGACATATATAGATTCTGGTCTGGTGTCAATCAACACCAGAGTTTTTGCAGTGTATTGGCGAACTAAAAACTAAATCCAATCATAGTTATGTCCATACATGACGATTTATTTTTAAAATGAGCTGGCTACGATACCCTTTTCTGGTCAGATACATATCCTATCCAATGGTAGTAAACATTCCACCCTCTAATTTCACGTTTATTTTTTAGGATTTTAACATACTATGGGTAATGTTTTACGCGCATGACACCTGTATGCATTAATTCTAATGTTACGAGTGGCATCGCATGGACCATACTTCATAGTGTCCACATAATAAAAAAAAACTCGTACAAGTTCACAAGGCTATCTCAGGACCAGGCGATGAGAGGTGTATTGAAGGGTACACTGCAAAAACTCCGGTGTTGATTTAACACCAGCCTGGAATCTATATAATGTCCAAACCAGAGAAGTATTCAAACGACACCAGTTTGGAATCAAACCGATGCAGTTTTGATCCTAATTGGTGTTGTATAAACACCTATCTGGTGTTAGACCAAAACAAAACTGGTGTTGTTTAAAACTTCTCTGGTGTGGACATATATAGATTCTGGTCTGGTGTCAATCAACACCAGAGTTTTTGCAGTGTATTGGCGAACTAAAAACTAAATCCAATCATAGTTATGTCCATACATGACGATTTATTTTTAAAATGAGCTGGCTACGATACCCTTTTCTGGTCAGATACATATCCTATCCAATGGTAGTAAACATTCGACCCTCTAATTTCACGTTTATTTTTTAGGATTTTAACATACTATGGGTAATGTTTTACGCGCATGACACCTGTATGCATTAATTCTAATGTTACGAGTGGCATCGCATGGACCATACTTCATAGTGTCCACATAATAAAAAAAAACTCGTACAAGTTCACAAGGCTATCTCAGGACCAGGCGATGAGAGGTGTATTGAAGGGTACACTGCAAAAACTCCGGTGTTGATTTAACACCAGCCTGGAATCTATATAATGTCCAAACCAGAGAAGTATTCAAACGACACCAGTTTGGAATCAAACCGATGCAGTTTTGATACTAATTGGTGTTGTATAAACACCTATCTGGTGTTAGACCAAAACAAAACTGGTGTTGTTTAAAACTTCTCTGGTGTGGACATATATAGATTCTGGTCTGGTGTCAATCAACACCAGAGTTTTTGCAGTGTATTGGCGAACTAAAAACTAAATCCAATCATAGTTATGTCCATACATGACGATTTATTTTTAAAATGAGCTGGCTACGATACCCTTTTCTGGTCAGATACATATCCTATCCAATGGTAGTAAACATTCGACCCTCTAATTTCACGTTTATTTTTTAGGATTTTAACATACTATGGGTAATGTTTTACGCGCATGACACCTGTATGCATTAATACTAATGTTACGAGTGGCATCGCATGGACCATACTTCATAGTGTCCACATAATAAAAAAAAACTCGTACAAGTTCACAAGGCTATCTCAGGACCAGGCGATGAGAGGTGTATTGAAGGGTACACTGCAAAAACTCCGGTGTTGATTTAACACCAGCCTGGAATCTATATAATGTCCAAACCAGAGAAGTATTCAAACGACACCAGTTTGGAATCAAACCGATGCAGTTTTGATACTAATTGGTGTTGTATAAACACCTATCTGGTGTTAGACCAAAACAAAACTGGTGTTGTTTAAAACTTCTCTGGTGTGGACATATATAGATTCTGGTCTGGTGTCAATCAACACCAGAGTTTTTGCAGTGTATTGGCGAACTAAAAACTAAATCCAATCATAGTTATGTCCATACATGACGATTTATTTTTAAAATGAGCTGGCTACGATACCCTTTTCTGGTCAGATACATATCCTATCCAATGGTAGTAAACATTCGACCCTCTAATTTCACGTTTATCTTTTAGGATTTTAACATACTATGGGTAATGTTTTACGCGCATGACACCTGTATGCATTAATTCTAATGTTACGAGTGGCATCGCATGGACCATACTTCATAGTGTCCACATAATAAAAAAAACTCGTACAAGTTCACAAGGCTATCTCAGGACCAGGCGATGAGAGGTGTATTGGAGGGTACACTGCAAAAACTCCGGTGTTGATTTAACACCAGCCTGGAATCTATATAATGTCCAAACCAGAGAAGTATTCAAACGACACCAGTTTGGAATCAAACCGATGCAGTTTTGATCCTAATTGGTGTTGTATAAACACCTATCTGGTGTTAGACCAAAACAAAACTGGTGTTGTTTAAAACTTCTCTGGTGTGGACATATATAGATTCTGGTCTGGTGTCAATCAACACCAGAGTTTTTGCAGTGTATTGGCGAACTAAAAACTAAATCCAATCATAGTTATGTCCATACATGACGATTTATTTTTAAAATGAGCTGGCTACGATACCCTTTTCTGGTCAGATACATATCCTATCCAATGGTAGTAAACATTCGACCCTCTAATTTCACGTTTATTTTTTAGGATTTTAACATACTATGGGTAATGTTTTACGCGCATGACACCTGTATGCATTAATACTAATGTTACGAGTGGCATCGCATGGACCATACTTCATAGTGTCCACATAATAAAAAAAAACTCGTACAAGTTCACAATGCTATCTCAGGACCAGGCGATGAGAGGTGTATTGAAGGGTACACTGCAAAAACTCCGGTGTTGATTTAACACCAGCCTGGAATCTATATAATGTCCAAACCAGAGAAGTATTCAAACGACACCAGTTTGGAATCAAACCGATGCAGTTTTGATCCTAATTGGTGTTGTATAAACACCTATCTGGTGTTAGACCAAAACAAAACTGGTGTTGTTTAAAACTTCTCTGGTGTGGACATATATAGATTCTGGTCTGGTGTCAATCAACACCAGAGTTTTTGCAGTGTATTGGCGAACTAAAAACTAAATCCAATCATAGTTATGTCCATACATGACGATTTATTTTTAAAATGAGCTGGCTACGATACCCTTTTCTGGTCAGATACATATCCTATCCAATGGTAGTAAACATTCGACCCTCTAATTTCACGTTTATTTTTTAGGATTTTAACATACTATGGGTAATGTTTTACGCGCATGACACCTGTATGCATTAATACTAATGTTACGAGTGGCATCGCATGGACCATACTTCATAGTGTCCACATAATAAAAAAAAACTCGTACAAGTTCACAAGGCTATCTCAGGACCAGGCGATGAGAGGTGTATTGAAGGGTACACTGCAAAAACTCCGGTGTTGATTTAACACCAGCCTGGAATCTATATAATGTCCAAACCAGAGAAGTATTCAAACGACACCAGTTTGGAATCAAACCGATGCAGTTTTGATACTAATTGGTGTTGTATAAACACCTATCTGGTGTTAGACCAAAACAAAACTGGTGTTGTTTAAAACTTCTCTGGTGTGGACATATATAGATTCTGGTCTGGTGTCAATCAACACCAGAGTTTTTGCAGTGTATTGGCGAACTAAAAACTAAATCCAATCATAGTTATGTCCATACATGACGATTTATTTTTAAAATGAGCTGGCTACGATACCCTTTTCTGGTCAGATACATATCCTATCCAATGGTAGTAAACATTCGACCCTCTAATTTCACGTTTATTTTTTAGGATTTTAACATACTATGGGTAATGTTTTACGCGCATGACACCTGTATGCATTAATACTAATGTTACGAGTGGCATCGCATGGACCATACTTCATAGTGTCCACATAAAAAAAAAAAACTCGTACAAGTTCACAAGGCTATCTCAGGACCAGGCGATGAGAGGTGTATTGAAGGGTACACTGCAAAAACTCCGGTGTTGATTTAACACCAGCCTGGAATCTATATAATGTCCAAACCAGAGAAGTATTCAAACGACACCAGTTTGGAATCAAACCGATGCAGTTTTGATACTAATTGGTGTTGTATAAACACCTATCTGGTGTTAGACCAAAACAAAACTGGTGTTGTTTAAAACTTCTCTGGTGTGGACATATATAGATTCTGGTCTGGTGTCAATCAACACCAGAGTTTTTGCAGTGTATTGGCGAACTAAAAACTAAATCCAATCATAGTTATGTCCATACATGACGATTTATTTTTAAAATGAGCTGGCTACGATACCCTTTTCTGGTCAGATACATATCCTATCCAATGGTAGTAAACATTCCACCCTCTAATTTCACGTTTATTTTTTAGGATTTTAACATACTATGGGTAATGTTTTACGCGCATGACACCTGTATGCATTAATTCTAATGTTACGAGTGGCATCGCATGGACCATACTTCATAGTGTCCACATAATAAAAAAAAACTCGTACAAGTTCACAAGGCTATCTCAGGACCAGGCGATGAGAGGTGTATTGAAGGGTACACTGCAAAAACTCCGGTGTTGATTTAACACCAGCCTGGAATCTATATAATGTCCAAACCAGAGAAGTATTCAAACGACACCAGTTTGGAATCAAACCGATGCAGTTTTGATCCTAATTGGTGTTGTATAAACACCTATCTGGTGTTAGACCAAAACAAAACTGGTGTTGTTTAAAACTTCTCTGGTGTGGACATATATAGATTCTGGTCTGGTGTCAATCAACACCAGAGTTTTTGCAGTGTATTGGCGAACTAAAAACTAAATCCAATCATAGTTATGTCCATACATGACGATTTATTTTTAAAATGAGCTGGCTACGATACCCTTTTCTGGTCAGATACATATCCTATCCAATGGTAGTAAACATTCGACCCTCTAATTTCACGTTTATCTTTTAGGATTTTAACATACTATGGGTAATGTTTTACGCGCATGACACCTGTATGCATTAATTCTAATGTTACGAGTGGCATCGCATGGACCATACTTCATAGTGTCCACATAATAAAAAAAACTCGTACAAGTTCACAAGGCTATCTCAGGACCAGGCGATGAGAGGTGTATTGGAGGGTACACTGCAAAAACTCCGGTGTTGATTTAACACCAGCCTGGAATCTATATAATGTCCAAACCAGAGAAGTATTCAAACGACACCAGTTTGGAATCAAACCGATGCAGTTTTGATCCTAATTGGTGTTGTATAAACACCTATCTGGTGTTAGACCAAAACAAAACTGGTGTTGTTTAAAACTTCTCTGGTGTGGACATATATAGATTCTGGTCTGGTGTCAATCAACACCAGAGTTTTTGCAGTGTATTGGCGAACTAAAAACTAAATCCAATCATAGTTATGTCCATACATGACGATTTATTTTTAAAATGAGCTGGCTACGATACCCTTTTCTGGTCAGATACATATCCTATCCAATGGTAGTAAACATTCGACCCTCTAATTTCACGTTTATTTTTTAGGATTTTAACATACTATGGGTAATGTTTTACGCGCATGACACCTGTATGCATTAATACTAATGTTACGAGTGGCATCGCATGGACCATACTTCATAGTGTCCACATAATAAAAAAAAACTCGTACAAGTTCACAATGCTATCTCAGGACCAGGCGATGAGAGGTGTATTGAAGGGTACACTGCAAAAACTCCGGTGTTGATTTAACACCAGCCTGGAATCTATATAATGTCCAAACCAGAGAAGTATTCAAACGACACCAGTTTGGAATCAAACCGATGCAGTTTTGATCCTAATTGGTGTTGTATAAACACCTATCTGGTGTTAGACCAAAACAAAACTGGTGTTGTTTAAAACTTCTCTGGTGTGGACATATATAGATTCTGGTCTGGTGTCAATCAACACCAGAGTTTTTGCAGTGTATTGGCGAACTAAAAACTAAATCCAATCATAGTTATGTCCATACATGACGATTTATTTTTAAAATGAGCTGGCTACGATACCCTTTTCTGGTCAGATACATATCCTATCCAATGGTAGTAAACATTCGACCCTCTAATTTCACGTTTATTTTTTAGGATTTTAACATACTATGGGTAATGTTTTACGCGCATGACACCTGTATGCATTAATACTAATGTTACGAGTGGCATCGCATGGACCATACTTCATAGTGTCCACATAATAAAAAAAAACTCGTACAAGTTCACAAGGCTATCTCAGGACCAGGCGATGAGAGGTGTATTGAAGGGTACACTGCAAAAACTCCGGTGTTGATTTAACACCAGCCTGGAATCTATATAATGTCCAAACCAGAGAAGTATTCAAACGACACCAGTTTGGAATCAAACCGATGCAGTTTTGATACTAATTGGTGTTGTATAAACACCTATCTGGTGTTAGACCAAAACAAAACTGGTGTTGTTTAAAACTTCTCTGGTGTGGACATATATAGATTCTGGTCTGGTGTCAATCAACACCAGAGTTTTTGCAGTGTATTGGCGAACTAAAAACTAAATCCAATCATAGTTATGTCCATACATGACGATTTATTTTTAAAATGAGCTGGCTACGATACCCTTTTCTGGTCAGATACATATCCTATCCAATGGTAGTAAACATTCGACCCTCTAATTTCACGTTTATTTTTTAGGATTTTAACATACTATGGGTAATGTTTTACGCGCATGACACCTGTATGCATTAATACTAATGTTACGAGTGGCATCGCATGGACCATACTTCATAGTGTCCACATAATAAAAAAAAACTCGTACAAGTTCACAAGGCTATCTCAGGACCAGGCGATGAGAGGTGTATTGAAGGGTACACTGCAAAAACTCCGGTGTTGATTTAACACCAGCCTGGAATCTATATAATGTCCAAACCAGAGAAGTATTCAAACGACACCAGTTTGGAATCAAACCGATGCAGTTTTGATACTAATTGGTGTTGTATAAACACCTATCTGGTGTTAGACCAAAACAAAACTGGTGTTGTTTAAAACTTCTCTGGTGTGGACATATATAGATTCTGGTCTGGTGTCAATCAACACCAGAGTTTTTGCAGTGTATTGGCGAACTAAAAACTAAATCCAATCATAGTTATGTCCATACATGACGATTTATTTTTAAAATGAGCTGGCTACGATACCCTTTTCTGGTCAGATACATATCCTATCCAATGGTAGTAAACATTCGACCCTCTAATTTCACGTTTATTTTTTAGGATTTTAACATACTATGGGTAATGTTTTACGCGCATGACACCTGTATGCATTAATTCTAATGTTACGAGTGGCATCGCATGGACCATACTTCATAGTGTCCACATAATAAAAAAAAACTCGTACAAGTTCACAAGGCTATCTCAGGACCAGGCGATGAGAGGTGTATTGAAGGGTACACTGCAAAAACTCCGGTGTTGATTTAACACCAGCCTGGAATCTATATAATGTCCAAACCAGAGAAGTATTCAAACGACACCAGTTTGGAATCAAACCGATGCAGTTTTGATCCTAATTGGTGTTGTATAAACACCTATCTGGTGTTAGACCAAAACAAAACTGGTGTTGTTTAAAACTTCTCTGGTGTGGACATATATAGATTCTGGTCTGGTGTCAATCAACACCAGAGTTTTTGCAGTGTATTGGCGAACTAAAAACTAAATCCAATCATAGTTATGTCCATACATGACGATTTATTTTTAAAATGAGCTGGCTACGATACCCTTTTCTGGTCAGATACATATCCTATCCAATGGTAGTAAACATTCGACCCTCTAATTTCACGTTTATTTTTTAGGATTTTAACATACTATGGGTAATGTTTTACGCGCATGACACCTGTATGCATTAATTCTAATGTTACGAGTGGCATCGCATGGACCATACTTCATAGTGTCCACATAATAAAAAAAAACTCGTACAAGTTCACAAGGCTATCTCAGGACCAGGCGATGAGAGGTGTATTGAAGGGTACACTGCAAAAACTCCGGTGTTGATTTAACACCAGCCTGGAATCTATATAATGTCCAAACCAGAGAAGTATTCAAACGACACCAGTTTGGAATCAAACCGATGCAGTTTTGATCCTAATTGGTGTTGTATAAACACCTATCTGGTGTTAGACCAAAACAAAACTGGTGTTGTTTAAAACTTCTCTGGTGTGGACATATATAGATTCTGGTCTGGTGTCAATCAACACCAGAGTTTTTGCAGTGTATTGGCGAACTAAAAACTAAATCCAATCATAGTTATGTCCATACATGACGATTTATTTTTAAAATGAGCTGGCTACGATACCCTTTTCTGGTCAGATACATATCCTATCCAATGGTAGTAAACATTCGACCCTCTAATTTCACGTTTATTTTTTAGGATTTTAACATACTATGGGTAATGTTTTACGCGCATGACACCTGTATGCATTAATACTAATGTTACGAGTGGCATCGCATGGACCATACTTCATAGTGTCCACATAATAAAAAAAACTCGTACAAGTTCACAAGGCTATCTCAGGACCAGGCGATGAGAGGTGTATTGAAGGGTACACTGCAAAAACTCCGGTGTTGATTTAACACCAGCCTGGAATCTATATAATGTCCAAACCAGAGAAGTATTCAAATGACACCAGTTTGGAATCAAACCGATGCAGTTTTGATACTAATTGGTGTTGTATAAACACCTATCTGGTGTTAGAACAAAACAAAACTGGTGTTGTTTAAAACTTCTCTGGTGTGGACATATATAGATTCTGGTCTGGTGTCAATCAACACCAGAGTTTTTGCAGTGTATTGGCGAACTAAAAACTAAATCCAATCATAGTTATGTCCATACATGACGATTTATTTTTAAAATGAGCTGGCTACGATACCCTTTTCTGGTCAGATACATATCCTATCCAATGGTAGTAAACATTCGACCCTCTAATTTCACGTTTATTTTTTAGGATTTTAACATACTATGGGTAATGTTTTACGCGCATGACACCTGTATGCATTAATTCTAATGTTACGAGTGGCATCGCATGGACCATACTTCATAGTGTCCACATAATAAAAAAAACTCGTACAAGTTCACAAGGCTATCTCAGGACCAGGCGATGAGAGGTGTATTGAAGGGTACACTGCAAAAACTCCGGTGTTGATTTAACACCAGCCTGGAATCTATATAATGTCCAAACCAGAGAAGTATTCAAACGACACCAGTTTGGAATCAAACCGATGCAGTTTTGATACTAATTGGTGTTGTATAAACACCTATCTGGTGTTAGACCAAAACAAAACTGGTGTTGTTTAAAACTTCTCTGGTGTGGACATATATAGATTCTGGTCTGGTGTCAATCAACACCAGAGTTTTTGCAGTGTATTGGCGAACTAAAAACTAAATCCAATCATAGTTATGTCCATACATGACGATTTATTTTTAAAATGAGCTGGCTACGATACCCTTTTCTGGTCAGATACATATCCTATCCAATGGTAGTAAACATTCCACCCTCTAATTTCACGTTTATTTTTTAGGATTTTAACATACTATGGGTAATGTTTTACGCGCATGACACCTGTATGCATTAATACTCATGTTACGAGTGGCATCGCATGGACCATACTTCATAGTGTCCACATTATAAAAAAAACTCGTACAAGTTCACAAGGCTATCTCAGGACCAGGCGATGAGAGGTGTATTGAAGGGTACACTGCAAAAACTCCGGTGTTGATTTAACACCAGCCTGGAATCTATATAATGTCCAAACCAGAGAAGTATTCAAACGACACCAGTTTGGAATCAAACCGATGCAGTTTTGATACTAATTGGTGTTGTATAAACACCTATCTGGTGTTAGACCAAAACAAAACTGGTGTTGTTTAAAACTTCTCTGGTGTGGACATATATAGATTCTGGTCTGGTGTCAATCAACACCAGAGTTTTTGCAGTGTATTGGCGAACTAAAAACTAAATCCAATCATAGTTATGTCCATACATGACGATTTAATTTTAAAATGAGCTGGCTACGATACCCTTTTCTGGTCAGATACATATCCTATCCAATGGTAGTAAACATTCGACCCTCTAATTTCACGTTTATTTTTTAGGATTTTAACATACTATGGGTAATGTTTTACGCGCATGACACCTGTATGCATTAATACTAATGTTACGAGTGGCATCGCATGGACCATACTTCATAGTGTCCACATAATAAAAAAAACTCGTACAAGTTCACAAGGCTATCTCAGGACCAGGCGATGAGAGGTGTATTGAAGGGTACACTGCAAAAACTCCGGTGTTGATTTAACACCAGCCTGGAATCTATATAATGTCCAAACCAGAGAAGTATTCAAATGACACCAGTTTGGAATCAAACCGATGCAGTTTTGATACTAATTGGTGTTGTATAAACACCTATCTGGTGTTAGAACAAAACAAAACTGGTGTTGTTTAAAACTTCTCTGGTGTGGACATATATAGATTCTGGTCTGGTGTCAATCAACACCAGAGTTTTTGCAGTGTATTGGCGAACTAAAAACTAAATCCAATCATAGTTATGTCCATACATGACGATTTATTTTTAAAATGAGCTGGCTACGATACCCTTTTCTGGTCAGATACATATCCTATCCAATGGTAGTAAACATTCGACCCTCTAATTTCACGTTTATTTTTTAGGATTTTAACATACTATGGGTAATGTTTTACGCGCATGACACCTGTATGCATTAATTCTAATGTTACGAGTGGCATCGCATGGACCATACTTCATAGTGTCCACATAATAAAAAAAACTCGTACAAGTTCACAAGGCTATCTCAGGACCAGGCGATGAGAGGTGTATTGAAGGGTACACTGCAAAAACTCCGGTGTTGATTTAACACCAGCCTGGAATCTATATAATGTCCAAACCAGAGAAGTATTCAAACGACACCAGTTTGGAATCAAACCGATGCAGTTTTGATACTAATTGGTGTTGTATAAACACCTATCTCGTGTTAGACCAAAACAAAACTGGTGTTGTTTAAAACTTCTCTGGTGTGGACATATATAGATTCTGGTCTGGTGTCAATCAACACCAGAGTTTTTGCAGTGTATTGGCGAACTAAAAACTAAATCCAATCATAGTTATGTCCATACATGACGATTTATTTTTGTAAATGAGCTGGCTACGATACCCTTTTCTGGTCAGATACATATCCTATCCAATGGTAGTAAACATTCGACCCTCTAATTTCACGTTTATTTTTTAGGATTTTAACATACTATGGGTAATGTTTTACGCGCATGACACCTGTATGCATTAATACTCATGTTACGAGTGGCATCGCATGGACCATACTTCATAGTGTCCACATTATAAAAAAAACTCGTACAAGTTCACAAGGCTATCTCAGGACCAGGCGATGAGAGGTGTATTGAAGGGTACACTGCAAAAACTCCGGTGTTGATTTAACACCAGCCTGGAATCTATATAATGTCCAAACCAGAGAAGTATTCAAACGACACCAGTTTGGAATCAAACCGATGCAGTTTTGATACTAATTGGTGTTGTATAAACACCTATCTGGTGTTAGACCAAAACAAAACTGGTGTTGTTTAAAACTTCTCTGGTGTGGACATATATAGATTCTGGTCTGGTGTCAATCAACACCAGAGTTTTTGCAGTGTATTGGCGAACTAAAAACTAAATCCAATCATAGTTATGTCCATACATGACGATTTATTTTTAAAATGAGCTGGCTACGATACCCTTTTCTGGTCAGATACATATCCTATCCAATGGTAGTAAACATTCGACCCTCTAATTTCACGTTTATTTTTTAGGATTTTAACATACTATGGGTAATGTTTTACGCGCATGACACCTGTATGCATTAATACTAATGTTACGAGTGGCATCGCATGGACCATACTTCATAGTGTCCACATTATAAAAAAAACTCGTACAAGTTCACAAGGCTATCTCAGGACCAGGCGATGAGAGGTGTATTGAAGGGTACACTGCAAAAACTCCGGTGTTGATTTAACACCAGCCTGGAATCTATATAATGTCCAAACCAGAGAAGTATTCAAACGACACCAGTTTGGAATCAAACCGATGCAGTTTTGATACTAATTGGTGTTGTATAAACACCTATCTGGTGTTAGACCAAAACAAAACTGGTGTTGTTTAAAACTTCTCTGGTGTGGACATATATAGATTCTGGTCTGGTGTCAATCAACACCAGAGTTTTTGCAGTGTATTGGCGAACTAAAAACTAAATCCAATCATAGTTATGTCCATACATGACGATTTATTTTTAAAATGAGCTGGCTACGATACCCTTTTCTGGTCAGATACATATCCTATCCAATGGTAGTAAACATTCGACCCTCTAATTTCACGTTTATTTTTTAGGATTTTAACATACTATGGGTAATGTTTTACGCGCATGACACCTGTATGCATTAATACTCATGTTACGAGTGGCATCGCATGGACCATACTTCATAGTGTCCACATTATAAAAAAAACTCGTACAAGTTCACAAGGCTATCTCAGGACCAGGCGATGAGAGGTGTATTGAAGGGTACACTGCAAAAACTCCGGTGTTGATTTAACACCAGCCTGGAATCTATATAATGTCCAAACCAGAGAAGTATTCAAACGACACCAGTTTGGAATCAAACCGATGCAGTTTTGATACTAATTGGTGTTGTATAAACACCTATCTGGTGTTAGACCAAAACAAAACTGGTGTTGTTTAAAACTTCTCTGGTGTGGACATATATAGATTCTGGTCTGGTGTCAATCAACACCAGAGTTTTTGCAGTGTATTGGCGAACTAAAAACTAAATCCAATCATAGTTATGTCCATACATGACGATTTATTTTTAAAATGAGCTGGCTACGATACCCTTTTCTGGTCAGATACATATCCTATCCAATGGTAGTAAACATTCGACCCTCTAATTTCACGTTTATTTTTTAGGATTTTAACATACTATGGGTAATGTTTTACGCGCATGACACCTGTATGCATTAATTCTAATGTTACGAGTGGCATCGCATGGACCATACTTCATAGTGTCCACATAATAAAAAAAACTCGTACAAGTTCACAAGGCTATCTCAGGACCAGGCGATGAGAGGTGTATTGAAGGGTACACTGCAAAAACTCCGGTGTTGATTTAACACCAGCCTGGAATCTATATAATGTCCAAACCAGAGAAGTATTCAAACGACACCAGTTTGGAATCAAACCGATGCAGTTTTGATACTAATTGGTGTTGTATAAACACCTATCTCGTGTTAGACCAAAACAAAACTGGTGTTGTTTAAAACTTCTCTGGTGTGGACATATATAGATTCTGGTCTGGTGTCAATCAACACCAGAGTTTTTGCAGTGTATTGGCGAACTAAAAACTAAATCCAATCATAGTTATGTCCATACATGACGATTTATTTTTGTAAATGAGCTGGCTACGATACCCTTTTCTGGTCAGATACATATCCTATCCAATGGTAGTAAACATTCGACCCTCTAATTTCACGTTTATTTTTTAGGATTTTAACATACTATGGGTAATGTTTTACGCGCATGACACCTGTATGAATTAATACTCATGTTACGAGTGGCATCGCATGGACCATACTTCATAGTGTCCACATTATAAAAAAAACTCGTACAAGTTCACAAGGCTATCTCAGGACCAGGCGATGAGAGGTGTATTGAAGGGTACACTGCAAAAACTCCGGTGTTGATTTAACACCAGCCTGGAATCTATATAATGTCCAAACCAGAGAAGTATTCAAACGACACCAGTTTGGAATCAAACCGATGCAGTTTTGATACTAATTGGTGTTGTATAAACACCTATCTGGTGTTAGACCAAAACAAAACTGGTGTTGTTTAAAACTTCTCTGGTGTGGACATATATAGATTCTGGTCTGGTGTCAATCAACACCAGAGTTTTTGCAGTGTATTGGCGAACTAAAAACTAAATCCAATCATAGTTATGTCCATACATGACGATTTATTTTTGTAAATGAGCTGGCTACGATACCCTTTTCTGGTCAGATACATATCCTATCCAATGGTAGTAAACATTCGACCCTCTAATTTCACGTTTATTTTTTAGGATTTTAACATACTATGGGTAATGTTTTACGCGCATGACACCTGTATGAATTAATACTCATGTTACGAGTGGCATCGCATGGACCATACTTCATAGTGTCCACATTATAAAAAAAACTCGTACAAGTTCACAAGGCTATCTCAGGACCAGGCGATGAGAGGTGTATTGAAGGGTACACTGCAAAAACTCCGGTGTTGATTTAACACCAGCCTGGAATCTATATAATGTCCAAACCAGAGAAGTATTCAAACGACACCAGTTTGGAATCAAACCGATGCAGTTTTGATACTAATTGGTGTTGTATAAACACCTATCTGGTGTTAGACCAAAACAAAACTGGTGTTGTTTAAAACTTCTCTGGTGTGGACATATATAGATTCTGGTCTGGTGTCAATCAACACCAGAGTTTTTGCAGTGTATTGGCGAACTAAAAACTAAATCCAATCATAGTTATGTCCATACATGACGATTTATTTTTAAAATGAGCTGGCTACGATACCCTTTTCTGGTCAGATACATATCCTATCCAATGGTAGTAAACATTCGACCCTCTAATTTCACGTTTATTTTTTAGGATTTTAACATACTATGGGTAATGTTTTACGCGCATGACACCTGTATGCATTAATACTAATGTTACGAGTGGCATCGCATGGACCATACTTCATAGTGTCCACATTATAAAAAAAACTCGTACAAGTTCACAAGGCTATCTCAGGACCAGGCGATGAGAGGTGTATTGAAGGGTACACTGCAAAAACTCCGGTGTTGATTTAACACCAGCCTGGAATCTATATAATGTCCAAACCAGAGAAGTATTCAAACGACACCAGTTTGGAATCAAACCGATGCAGTTTTGATACTAATTGGTGTTGTATAAACACCTATCTGGTGTTAGACCAAAACAAAACTGGTGTTGTTTAAAACTTCTCTGGTGTGGACATATATAGATTCTGGTCTGGTGTCAATCAACACCAGAGTTTTTGCAGTGTATTGGCGAACTAAAAACTAAATCCAATCATAGTTATGTCCATACATGACGATTTATTTTTAAAATGAGCTGGCTACGATACCCTTTTCTGGTCAGATACATATCCTATCCAATGGTAGTAAACATTCGACCCTCTAATTTCACGTTTATTTTTTAGGATTTTAACATACTATGGGTAATGTTTTACGCGCATGACACCTGTATGCATTAATACTAATGTTACGAGTGGCATCGCATGGACCATACTTCATAGTGTCCACATTATAAAAAAAACTCGTACAAGTTCACAAGGCTATCTCAGGACCAGGCGATGAGAGGTGTATTGAAGGGTACACTGCAAAAACTCCGGTGTTGATTTAACACCAGCCTGGAATCTATATAATGTCCAAACCAGAGAAGTATTCAAACGACACCAGTTTGGAATCAAACCGATGCAGTTTTGATACTAATTGGTGTTGTATAAACACCTATCTGGTGTTAGACCAAAACAAAACTGGTGTTGTTTAAAACTTCTCTGGTGTGGACATATATAGATTCTGGTCTGGTGTCAATCAACACCAGAGTTTTTGCAGTGTATTGGCGAACTAAAAACTAAATCCAATCATAGTTATGTCCATACATGACGATTTATTTTTAAAATGAGCTGGCTACGATACCCTTTTCTGGTCAGATACATATCCTATCCAATGGTAGTAAACATTCGACCCTCTAATTTCACGTTTATTTTTTAGGATTTTAACATACTATGGGTAATGTTTTACGCGCATGACACCTGTATGCATTAATACTCATGTTACGAGTGGCATCGCATGGACCATACTTCATAGTGTCCACATTATAAAAAAAACTCGTACAAGTTCACAAGGCTATCTCAGGACCAGGCGATGAGAGGTGTATTGAAGGGTACACTGCAAAAACTCCGGTGTTGATTTAACACCAGCCTGGAATCTATATAATGTCCAAACCAGAGAAGTATTCAAACGACACCAGTTCGGAATCAAACCGATGCAGTTTTGATACTAATTGGTGTTGTATAAACACCTATCTGGTGTTAGACCAAAACAAAACTGGTGTTGTTTAAAACTTCTCTGGTGTGGACATATATAGATTCTGGTCTGGTGTCAATCAACACCAGAGTTTTTGCAGTGTATTGGCGAACTAAAAACTAAATCCAATCATAGTTATGTCCATACATGACGATTTAATTTTAAAATGAGCTGGCTACGATACCCTTTTCTGGTCAGATACATATCCTATCCAATGGTAGTAAACATTCGACCCTCTAATTTCACGTTTATTTTTTAGGATTTTAACATACTATGGGTAATGTTTTACGCGCATGACACCTGTATGCATTAATACTAATGTTACGAGTGGCATCGCATGGACCATACTTCATAGTGTCCACATAATACAAAAAACTCGTACAAGTTCACAAGGCTATCTCAGGACCAGGCGATGAGAGGTGTATTGAAGGGTACACTGCAAAAACTCCGGTGTTGATTTAACACCAGCCTGGAATCTATATAATGTCCAAACCAGAGAAGTATTCAAATGACACCAGTTTGGAATCAAACCGATGCAGTTTTGATACTAATTGGTGTTGTATAAACACCTATCTGGTGTTAGAACAAAACAAAACTGGTGTTGTTTAAAACTTCTCTGGTGTGGACATATATAGATTCTGGTCTGGTGTCAATCAACACCAGAGTTTTTGCAGTGTATTGGCGAACTAAAAACTAAATCCAATCATAGTTATGTCCATACATGACGATTTATTTTTAAAATGAGCTGGCTACGATACCCTTTTCTGGTCAGATACATATCCTATCCAATGGTAGTAAACATTCGACCCTCTAATTTCACGTTTATTTTTTAGGATTTTAACATACTATGGGTAATGTTTTACGCGCATGACACCTGTATGCATTAATTCTAATGTTACGAGTGGCATCGCATGGACCATACTTCATAGTGTCCACATAATAAAAAAAACTCGTACAAGTTCACAAGGCTATCTCAGGACCAGGCGATGAGAGGTGTATTGAAGGGTACACTGCAAAAACTCCGGTGTTGATTTAACACCAGCCTGGAATCTATATAATGTCCAAACCAGAGAAGTATTCAAACGACACCAGTTTGGAATCAAACCGATGCAGTTTTGATACTAATTGGTGTTGTATAAACACCTATCTCGTGTTAGACCAAAACAAAACTGGTGTTGTTTAAAACTTCTCTGGTGTGGACATATATAGATTCTGGTCTGGTGTCAATCAACACCAGAGTTATTGCAGTGTATTGGCGAACTAAAAACTAAATCCAATCATAGTTATGTCCATACATGACGATTTATTTTTGTAAATGAGCTGGCTACGATACCCTTTTCTGGTCAGATACATATCCTATCCAATGGTAGTAAACATTCGACCCTCTAATTTCACGTTTATTTTTTAGGATTTTAACATACTATGGGTAATGTTTTACGCGCATGACACCTGTATGCAATAATACTCATGTTACGAGTGGCATCGCATGGACCATACTTCATAGTGTCCACATTATAAAAAAAACTCGTACAAGTTCACAAGGCTATCTCAGGACCAGGCGATGAGAGGTGTATTGAAGGGTACACTGCAAAAACTCCGGTGTTGATTTAACACCAGCCTGGAATCTATATAATGTCCAAACCAGAGAAGTATTCAAACGACACCAGTTTGGAATCAAACCGATGCAGTTTTGATACTAATTGGTGTTGTATAAACACCTATCTGGTGTTAGACCAAAACAAAACTGGTGTTGTTTAAAACTTCTCTGGTGTGGACATATATAGATTCTGGTCTGGTGTCAATCAACACCAGAGTTTTTGCAGTGTATTGGCGAACTAAAAACTAAATCCAATCATAGTTATGTCCATACATGACGATTTATTTTTAAAATGAGCTGGCTACGATACCCTTTTCTGGTCAGATACATATCCTATCCAATGGTAGTAAACATTCGACCCTCTAATTTCACGTTTATTTTTTAGGATTTTAACATACTATGGGTAATGTTTTACGCGCATGACACCTGTATGCATTAATACTAATGTTACGAGTGGCATCGCATGGACCATACTTCATAGTGTCCACATAATAAAAAAAACTCGTACAAGTTCACAAGGCTATCTCAGGACCAGGCGATGAGAGGTGTATTGAAGGGTACACTGCAAAAACTCCGGTGTTGATTTAACACCAGCCTGGAATCTATATAATGTCCAAACCAGAGAAGTATTCAAACGACACCAGTTTGGAATCAAACCGATGCAGTTTTGATACTAATTGGTGTTGTATAAACACCTATCTGGTGTTAGAACAAAACAAAACTGGTGTTGTTTAAAACTTCTCTGGTGTGGACATATATAGATTCTGGTCTGGTGTCAATCAACACCAGAGTTTTTGCAGTGTATTGGCGAACTAAAAACTAAATCCAATCATAGTTATGTCCATACATGACGATTTATTTTTAAAATGAGCTGGCTACGATACCCTTTTCTGGTCAGATACATATCCTATCCAATGGTAGTAAACATTCGACCCTCTAATTTCACGTTTATTTTTTAGGATTTTAACATACTATGGGTAATGTTTTACGCGCATGACACCTGTATGCATTAATTATAATGTTACGAGTGGCATCGCATGGACCATACTTCATAGTGTCCACATAATAAAAAAAACTCGTACAAGTTCACAAGGCTATCTCAGGACCAGGCGATGAGAGGTGTATTGAAGGGTACACTGCAAAAACTCCGGTGTTGATTTAACACCAGCCTGGAATCTATATAATGTCCAAACCAGAGAAGTATTCAAACGACACCAGTTTGGAATCAAACCGATGCAGTTTTGATACTAATTGGTGTTGTATAAACACCTATCTGGTGTTAGACCAAAACAAAACTGGTGTTGTTTAAAACTTCTCTGGTGTGGACATATATAGATTCTGGTCTGGTGTCAATCAACACCAGAGTTTTTGCAGTGTATTGGCGAACTAAAAACTAAATCCAATCATAGTTATGTCCATACATGACGATTTATTTTTAAAATGAGCTGGCTACGATACCCTTTTCTGGTCAGATACATATCCTATCCAATGGTAGTAAACATTCGACCCTCTAATTTCACGTTTATTTTTTAGGATTTTAACATACTATGGGTAATGTTTTACGCGCATGACACCTGTATGCATTAATACTAATGTTACGAGTGGCATCGCATGGACCATACTTCATAGTGTCCACATAATAAAAAAAACTCGTACAAGTTCACAAGGCTATCTCAGGACCAGGCGATGAGAGGTGTATTGAAGGGTACACTGCAAAAACTCCGGTGTTGATTTAACACCAGCCTGGAATCTATATAATGTCCAAACCAGAGAAGTATTCAAACGACACCAGTTTGGAATCAAACCGATGCAGTTTTGATACTAATTGGTGTTGTATAAACACCTATCTGGTGTTAGAACAAAACAAAACTGGTGTTGTTTAAAACTTCTCTGGTGTGGACATATATAGATTCTGGTCTGGTGTCAATCAACACCAGAGTTTTTGCAGTGTATTGGCGAACTAAAAACTAAATCCAATCATAGTTATGTCCATACATGACGATTTATTTTTAAAATGAGCTGGCTACGATACCCTTTTCTGGTCAGATACATATCCTATCCAATGGTAGTAAACATTCGACCCTCTAATTTCACGTTTATTTTTTAGGATTTTAACATACTATGGGTAATGTTTTACGCGCATGACACCTGTATGCATTAATTATAATGTTACGAGTGGCATCGCATGGACCATACTTCATAGTGTCCACATAATAAAAAAAACTCGTACAAGTTCACAAGGCTATCTCAGGACCAGGCGATGAGAGGTGTATTGAAGGGTACACTGCAAAAACTCCGGTGTTGATTTAACACCAGCCTGGAATCTATATAATGTCCAAACCAGAGAAGTATTCAAACGACACCAGTTTGGAATCAAACCGATGCAGTTTTGATACTAATTGGTGTTGTATAAACACCTATCTCGTGTTAGACCAAAACAAAACTGGTGTTGTTTAAAACTTCTCTGGTGTGGACATATATAGATTCTGGTCTGGTGTCAATCAACACCAGAGTTTTTGCAGTGTATTGGCGAACTAAAAACTAAATCCAATCATAGTTATGTCCATACATGACGATTTATTTTTAAAATGAGCTGGCTACGATACCCTTTTCTGGTCAGATACATATCCTATCCAATGGTAGTAAACATTCGACCCTCTAATTTCACGTTTATTTTTTAGGATTTTAACATACTATGGGTAATGTTTTACGCGCATGACACCTGTATGCATTAATACTAATGTTACGAGTGGCATCGCATTGACCATACTTCATAGTGTCCACATAATAAAAAAAACTCGTACAAGTTCACAAGGCTATCTCAGGACCAGGCGATGAGAGGTGTATTGAAGGGTACACTGCAAAAACTCCGGTGTTGATTTAACACCAGCCTGGAATCTATATAATGTCCAAACCAGAGAAGTATTCAAACGACACCAGTTTGGAATCAAACCGATGCAGTTTTGATACTAATTGGTGTTGTATAAACACCTATCTGGTGTTAGACCAAAACAAAACTGGTGTTGTTTAAAACTTCTCTGGTGTGGACATATATAGATTCTGGTCTGGTGTCAATCAACACCAGAGTTTTTGCAGTGTATTGGCGAACTAAAAACTAAATCCAATCATAGTTATGTCCATACATGACGATTTATTTTTAAAATGAGCTGGCTACGATACCCTTTTCTGGTCAGATACATATCCTATCCAATGGTAGTAAACATTCGACCCTCTAATTTCACGTTTATTTTTTAGGATTTTAACATACTATGGGTAATGTTTTACGCGCATGACACCTGTATGCATTAATACTAATGTTACGAGTGGCATCGCATGGACCATACTTCATAGTGTCCACATAATAAAAAAAAAACTCGTACAAGTTCACAAGGCTATCTCAGGACCAGGCGATGAGAGGTGTATTGAAGGGTACACTGCAAAAACTCCGGTGTTGATTTAACACCAGCCTGGAATCTATATAATGTCCAAACCAGAGAAGTATTCAAACGACACCAGTTTGGAATCAAACCGATGCAGTTTTGATACTAATTGGTGTTGTATAAACACCTATCTGGTGTTAGAACAAAACAAAACTGGTGTTGTTTAAAACTTCTCTGGTGTGGACATATATAGATTCTGGTCTGGTGTCAATCAACACCAGAGTTTTTGCAGTGTATTGGCGAACTAAAAACTAAATCCAATCATAGTTATGTCCATACATGACGATTTATTTTTAAAATGAGCTGGCTACGATACCCTTTTCTGGTCAGATACATATCCTATCCAATGGTAGTAAACATTCGACCCTCTAATTTCACGTTTATTTTTTAGGATTTTAACATACTATGGGTAATGTTTTACGCGCATGACACCTGTATGCATTAATACTCATGTTACGAGTGGCATCGCATGGACCATACTTCATAGTGTCCACATTATAAAAAAAACTCGTACAAGTTCACAAGGCTATCTCAGGACCAGGCGATGAGAGGTGTATTGAAGGGTACACTGCAAAAACTCCGGTGTTGATTTAACACCAGCCTGGAATCTATATAATGTCCAAACCAGAGAAGTATTCAAACGACACCAGTTTGGAATCAAACCGATGCAGTTTTGATACTAATTGGTGTTGTATAAACACCTATCTGGTGTTAGACCAAAACAAAACTGGTGTTGTTTAAAACTTCTCTGGTGTGGACATATATAGATTCTGGTCTGGTGTCAATCAACACCAGAGTTTTTGCAGTGTATTGGCGAACTAAAAACTAAATCCAATCATAGTTATGTCCATACATGACGATTTATTTTTAAAATGAGCTGACTACGATACCCTTTTCTGGTCAGATACATATCCTATCCAATGGTAGTAAACATTCGACCCTCTAATTTCACGTTTATTTTTTAGGATTTTAACATACTATGGGTAATGTTTTACGCGCATGACACCTGTATGCATTAATACTCATGTTACGAGTGGCATCGCATGGACCATACTTCATAGTGTCCACATAATAAAAAAAACTCGTACAAGTTCACAAGGCTATCTCAGGACCAGGCGATGAGAGGTGTATTGAAGGGTACACTGCAAAAACTCCGGTGTTGATTTAACACCAGCCTGGAATCTATATAATGTCCAAACCAGAGAAGTATTCAAACGACACCAGTTTGGAATCAAACCGATGCAGTTTTGATACTAATTGGTGTTGTATAAACACCTATCTGGTGTTAGAACAAAACAAAACTGGTGTTGTTTAAAACTTCTCTGGTGTGGACATATATAGATTCTGGTCTGGTGTCAATCAACACCAGAGTTTTTGCAGTGTATTGGCGAACTAAAAACTAAATCCAATCATAGTTATGTCCATACATGACGATTTATTTTTAAAATGAGCTGGCTACGATACCCTTTTCTGGTCAGATACATATCCTATCCAATGGTAGTAAACATTCGACCCTCTAATTTCACGTTTATTTTTTAGGATCTTAACATACTATGGGTAATGTTTTACGCGCATGACACCTGTATGCATTAATTCTAATGTTACGAGTGGCATCGCATGGACCATACTTCATAGTGTCCACATAATAAAAAAAACTCGTACAAGTTCACAAGGCTATCTCAGGACCAGGCGATGAGAGGTGTATTGAAGGGTACACTGCAAAAACTCCGGTGTTGATTTAACACCAGCCTGGAATCTATATAATGTCCAAACCAGAGAAGTATTCAAACGACACCAGTTTGGAATCAAACCGATGCAGTTTTGATACTAATTGGTGTTGTATAAACACCTATCTCGTGTTAGACCAAAACAAAACTGGTGTTGTTTAAAACTTCTCTGGTGTGGACATATATAGATTCTGGTCTGGTGTCAATCAACACCAGAGTTTTTGCAGTGTATTGGCGAACTAAAAACTAAATCCAATCATAGTTATGTCCATACATGACGATTTATTTTTAAAATGAGCTGGCTACGATACCCTTTTCTGGTCAGATACATATCCTATCCAATGGTAGTAAACATTCGACCCTCTAATTTCACGTTTATTTTTTAGGATTTTAACATACTATGGGTAATGTTTTACGCGCATGACACCTGTATGCATTAATACTCATGTTACGAGTGGCATCGCATGGACCATACTTCATAGTGTCCACATAATAAAAAAAACTCGTACAAGTTCACAAGGCTATCTCAGGACCAGGCGATGAGAGGTGTATTGAAGGGTACACTGCAAAAACTCCGGTGTTGATTTAACACCAGCCTGGAATCTATATAATGTCCAAACCAGAGAAGTATTCAAACGACACCAGTTTTGAATCAAACCGATGCAGTTTTGATACTAATTGGTGTTGTATAAACACCTATCTGGTGTTAGACCAAAACAAAACTGGTGTTGTTTAAAACTTCTCTGGTGTGGACATATATAGATTCTGGTCTGGTGTCAATCAACACCAGAGTTATTGCAGTGTATTGGCGAACTAAAAACTAAATCCAATCATAGTTATGTCCATACATGACGATTTATTTTTAAAATGAGCTGGCTACGATACCCTTTTCTGGTCAGATACATATCCTATCCAATGGTAGTAAACATTCGACCCTCTAATTTCACGTTTATTTTTTAGGATTTTAACATACTATGGGTAATGTTTTACGCGCATGACACCTGTATGCATTAATACTAATGTTACGAGTGGCATCGCATGGACCATACTTCATAGTGTCCACATAATAAAAAAAACTCGTACAAGTTCACAAGGCTATCTCAGGACCAGGCGATGAGAGGTGTATTGAAGGGTACACTGCAAAAACTCCGGTGTTGATTTAACACCAGCCTGGAATCTATATAATGTCCAAACCAGAGAAGTATTCAAACGACACCAGTTTGGAATCAAACCGATGCAGTTTTGATACTAATTGGTGTTGTATAAACACCTATCTGGTGTTAGACCAAAACAAAACTGGTGTTGTTTAAAACTTCTCTGGTGTGGACATATATAGATTCTGGTCTGGTGTCAATCAACACCAGAGTTTTTGCAGTGTATTGGCGAACTAAAAGCTAAATCCAATCATAGTTATGTCCATACATGACGATTTATTTTTAAAATGAGCTGGCTACGATACCCTTTTCTGGTCAGATACATATCCTATCCAATGGTAGTAAACATTCGACCCTCTAATTTCACGTTTATTTTTTAGGATTTTAACATACTATGGGTAATGTTTTACGCGCATGACACCTGTATGCATTAATTCTAATGTTACGAGTGGCATCGCATGGACCATACTTCATAGTGTCCACATAATAAAAAAAACTCGTACAAGTTCACAAGGCTATCTCAGGATCAGGCGATGAGAGGTGTATTGGAGGGTACACTGCAAAAACTCCGGTGTTGATTTAACACCAGCCTGGAATCTATATAATGTCCAAACCAGAGAAGTATTCAAACGACACCAGTTTGGAATCAAACCGATGCAGTTTTGATCCTAATTGGTGTTGTATAAACACCTATCTGGTGTTAGACCAAAACAAAACTGGTGTTGTTTAAAACTTCTCTGGTGTGGACATATATAGATTCTGGTCTGGTGTCATTCAACACCAGAGTTTTTGCAGTGTATTGGCGAACTAAAAACTAAATCCAATCATAGTTATGTCCATACATGACGATTTATTTTTAAAATGAGCTGGCTACGATACCCTTTTCTGGTCAGATACATATCCTATCCAATGGTAGTAAACATTCGACCCTCTAATTTCACGTTTATTTTTTAGGATTTTAACATACTATGGGTAATGTTTTACGCGCATGACACCTGTATGCATTAATACTAATGTTACGAGTGGCATCGCATGGACCATAC
The DNA here is from genome assembly GCF_037042905.1 of Lytechinus pictus. Classification (NCBI taxonomy): domain Eukaryota; kingdom Metazoa; phylum Echinodermata; class Echinoidea; order Temnopleuroida; family Toxopneustidae; genus Lytechinus; species Lytechinus pictus. Next base: position 15,224,814 of record NC_087254.1, on the reverse strand, counting down.
TTCATAGTGTCCACATAATAAAAAAAAAACTCGTACAAGTTCACAAGGCTATCTCAGGACCAGGCGATGAGAGGTGTATTGAAGGGTACACTGCAAAAACTCCGGTGTTGATTTAACACCAGCCTGGAATCTATATAATGTCCAAACCAGAGAAGTATTCAAACGACACCAGTTTGGAATCAAACCGATGCAGTTTTGATACTAATTGGTGTTGTATAAACACCTATCTTTTTTTAGAACAAAACAAAACTGGTGTTGTTTAAAACTTCTCTGGTGTGGACATATATAGATTCTGGTCTGGTGTCAATCAACACCAGAGTTTTTGCAGTGTATTGGCGAACTAAAAACTAAATCCAATCATAGTTATGTCCATACATGACGATTTATTTTTAAAATGAGCTGGCTACGATACCCTTTTCTGGTCAGATACATATCCTATCCAATGGTAGTAAACATTCGACCCTCTAATTTCACGTTTATTTTTTAGGATTTTAACATACTATGGGTAATGTTTTACGCGCATGACACCTGTATGCATTAATACTCATGTTACGAGTGGCATCGCATGGACCATACTTCATAGTGTCCACATTATAAAAAAAACTCGTACAAGTTCACAAGGCTATCTCAGGACCAGGCGATGAGAGGTGTATTGAAGGGTACACTGCAAAAACTCCGGTGTTGATTTAACACCAGCCTGGAATCTATATAATGTCCAAACCAGAGAAGTATTCAAACGACACCAGTTTGGAATCAAACCGATGCAGTTTTGATACTAATTGGTGTTGTATAAACACCTATCTGGTGTTAGACCAAAACAAAACTGGTGTTGTTTAAAACTTCTCTGGTGTGGACATATATAGATTCTGGTCTGGTGTCAATCAACACCAGAGTTTTTTCAGTGTATTGGCGAACTAAAAACTAAATCCAATCATAGTTATGTCCATACATGACGATTTATTTTTAAAATGAGCTGGCTACGATACCCTTTTCTGGTCAGATACATATCCTATCCAATGGTAGTAAACATTCGACCCTCTAATTTCACGTTTATTTTTTAGGATTTTAACATACGATGGGTAATGTTTTACGCGCATGACACCTGTATGCATTAATTCTAATGTTACGAGTGGCATCGCATGGACCATACTTCATAGTGTCCACATAATAAAAAAAACTCGTACAAGTTCACAAGGCTATCTCAGGACCAGGCGATGAGAGGTGTATTGAAGGGTACACTGCAAAAACTCCGGTGTTGATTTAACACCAGCCTGGAATCTATATAATGTCCAAACCAGAGAAGTATTCAAACGACACCAGTTTGGAATCAAACCGATGCAGTTTTGATCCTAATTGGTGTTGTATAAACACCTATCTGGTGTTAGACCAAAACAAAACTGGTGTTGTTTAAAACTTCTCTGGTGTGGACATATATAGATTCTGGTCTGGTGTCATTCAACACCAGAGTTTTTGCAGTGTATTGGCGAACTAAAAACTAAATCCAATCATAGTTATGTCCATACATGACGATTTATTTTTAAAATGAGCTGGCTACGATACCCTTTTCTGGTCAGATACATATCCTATCCAATGGTAGTAAACATTCGACCCTCTAATTTCACGTTTATTTTTTAGGATTTTAACATACTATGGGTAATGTTTTACGCGCATGACACCTGTATGCATTAATACTAATGTTACGAGTGGCATCGCATGGACCACACTTCATAGTGTCCACATAATAAAAAAAACTCGTACAAGTTCACAAGGCTATCTCAGGACCAGGCGATGAGAGGTGTATTGAAGGGTACACTGCAAAAACTCCGGTGTTGATTTAACACCAGCCTGGAATCTATATAATGTCCAAACCAGAGAAGTATTCAAACGACACCAGTTTGGAATCAAACCGATGCAGTTTTGATACTAATTGGTGTTGTATAAACACCTATCTGGTGTTAGAACAAAACAAAACTGGTGTTGTTTAAAACTTCTCTGGTGTGGACATATATAGATTCTGGTCTGGTGTCAATCAACACCAGAGTTTTTGCAGTGTACTGGCGAACTAAAAACTAAATCCAATCATAGTTATGTCCATACATGACGATTTATTTTTAAAATGAGCTGGCTACGATACCCTTTTCTGGTCAGATACATATCCTATCCAATGGTAGTAAACATTCGACCCTCTAATTTCACGTTTATTTTTTAGGATTTTAACATACTATTGGTAATGTTTTACGTGCATGACACCTGTATGCATTAATACTCATGTTACGAGTGGCATCGCATGGACCATACTTCATAGTGTCCACATTATAAAAAAAAACTCGTACAAGTTCACAAGGCTATCTCAGGACCAGGCGATGAGAGGTGTATTGAAGGGTACACTGCAAAAACTCCGGTGTTGATTTAACACCAGCCTGGAATCTATATAATGTCCAAACCAGAGAAGTATTCAAACGACACCAGTTTGGAATCAAACCGATGCAGTTTTGATACTAATTGGTGTTGTATAAACACCTATCTGGTGTTAGACCAAAACAAAACTGGTGTTGTTTAAAACTTCTCTGGTGTGGACATATATAGATTCTGGTCTGGTGTCAATCAACACCAGAGTTTTTGCAGTGTATTGGCGAACTAAAAACTAAATCCAATCATAGTTATGTCCATACATGACGATTTATTTTTAAAATGAGCTGGCTACGATACCCTTTTCTGGTCAGATACATATCCTATCCAATGGTAGTAAACATTCGACCCTCTAATTTCACGTTTATTTTTTAGGATCTTAACATACTATGGGTAATGTTTTACGCGCATGACACCTGTATGCATTAATTCTAATGTTACGAGTGGCATCGCATGGACCATACTTCATAGTGTCCACATAATAAAAAAAACTCGTACAAGTTCACAAGGCTATCTCAGGACCAGGCGATGAGAGGTGTATTGAAGGGTACACTGCAAAAACTCCGGTGTTGATTTAACACCAGCCTGGAATCTATATAATGTCCAAACCAGAGAAGTATTCAAACGACACCAGTTTGGAATCAAACCGATGCAGTTTTGATACTAATTGGTGTTGTATAAACACCTATCTCGTGTTAGACCAAAACAAAACTGGTGTTGTTTAAAACTTCTCTGGTGTGGACATATATAGATTCTGGTCTGGTGTCAATCAACACCAGAGTTTTTGCAGTGTATTGGCGAACTAAAAACTAAATCCAATCATAGTTATGTCCATACATGACGATTTATTTTTAAAATGAGCTGGCTACGATACCCTTTTCTGGTCAGATACATATCCTATCCAATGGTAGTAAACATTCGACCCTCTAATTTCACGTTTATTTTTTAGGATTTTAACATACTATGGGTAATGTTTTACGCGCATGACACCTGTATGCATTAATACTAATGTTACGAGTGGCATCGCATGGACCATACTTCATAGTGTCCACATAATAAAAAAAACTCGTACAAGTTCACAAGGCTATCTCAGGACCAGGCGATGACAGGTGTATTGAAGGGTACACTGCAAAAACTCCGGTGTTGATTTAACACCAGCCTGGAATCTATATAATGTCCAAACCAGAGAAGTATTCAAACGACACCAGTTTGGAATCAAACCGATGCAGTTTTGATACTAATTGGTGTTGTATAAACACCTATCTGGTGTTAGACCAAAACAAAACTGGTGTTGTTTAAAACTTCTCTGGTGTGGACATATATAGATTCTGGTCTGGTGTCAATCAACACCAGAGTTATTGCAGTGTATTGGCGAACTAAAAACTAAATCCAATCATAGTTATGTCCATACATGACGATTTATTTTTAAAATGAGCTGGCTACGATACCCTTTTCTGGTCAGATACATATCCTATCCAATGGTAGTAAACATTCGACCCTCTAATTTCACGTTTATTTTTTAGGATTTTAACATACTATGGGTAATGTTTTACGCGCATGACACCTGTATGCATTAATACTAATGTTACGAGTGGCATCGCATGGACCATACTTCATAGTGTCCACATAATAAAAAAAACTCGTACAAGTTCACAAGGCTATCTCAGGACCAGGCGATGAGAGGTGTATTGAAGGGTACACTGCAAAAACTCCGGTGTTGATTTAACACCAGCCTGGAATCTATATAATGTCCAAACCAGAGAAGTATTCAAACGACACCAGTTTGGAATCAAACCGATGCAGTTTTGATACTAATTGGTGTTGTATAAACACCTATCTGGTGTTAGACCAAAACAAAACTGGTGTTGTTTAAAACTTCTCTGGTGTGGACATATATAGATTCTGGTCTGGTGTCAATCAACACCAGAGTTTTTGCAGTGTATTGGCGAACTAAAAGCTAAATCCAATCATAGTTATGTCCATACATGACGATTTATTTTTAAAATGAGCTGGCTACGATACCCTTTTCTGGTCAGATACATATCCTATCCAATGGTAGTAAACATTCGACCCTCTAATTTCACGTTTATTTTTTAGGATTTTAACATACTATGGGTAATGTTTTACGCGCATGACACCTGTATGCATTAATTCTAATGTTACGAGTGGCATCGCATGGACCATACTTCATAGTGTCCACATAATAAAAAAAACTCGTACAAGTTCACAAGGCTATCTCAGGATCAGGCGATGAGAGGTGTATTGGAGGGTACACTGCAAAAACTCCGGTGTTGATTTAACACCAGCCTGGAATCTATATAATGTCCAAACCAGAGAAGTATTCAAACGACACCAGTTTGGAATCAAACCGATGCAGTTTTGATCCTAATTGGTGTTGTATAAACACCTATCTGGTGTTAGACCAAAACAAAACTGGTGTTGTTTAAAACTTCTCTGGTGTGGACATATATAGATTCTGGTCTGGTGTCATTCAACACCAGAGTTTTTGCAGTGTATTGGCGAACTAAAAACTAAATCCAATCATAGTTATGTCCATACATGACGATTTATTTTTAAAATGAGCTGGCTACGATACCCTTTTCTGGTCAGATACATATCCTATCCAATGGTAGTAAACATTCGACCCTCTAATTTCACGTTTATTTTTTAGGATTTTAACATACTATGGGTAATGTTTTACGCGCATGACACCTGTATGCATTAATACTAATGTTACGAGTGGCATCGCATGGACCATACTTCATAGTGTCCACATAATAAAAAAAAAACTCGTACAAGTTCACAAGGCTATCTCAGGACCAGGCGATGAGAGGTGTATTGGAGGGTACACTGCAAAAACTCCGGTGTTGATTTAGCACCAGCCTGGAATCTATATAATGTCCAAACCAGAGAAGTATTCAAACGACACCAGTTTGGAATCAAACCGATGCAGTTTTGATACTAATTGGTGTTGTATAAACACCTATCTGGTGTTAGAACAAAACAAAACTGGTGTTGTTTAAAACTTCTCTGGTGTGGACATATATAGATTCTGGTCTGGTGTCAATCAACACCAGAGTTTTTGCAGTGTATTGGCGAACTAAAAACTAAATCCAATCATAGTTATGTCCATACATGACGATTTATTTTTAAAATGAGCTGGCTACGATACCCTTTTCTGGTCAGATTCATATCCTATCCAATGGTAGTAAACATTCGACCCTCTAATTTCACGTTTATTTTTTAGGATTTTAACATACTATGGGTAATGTTTTACGCGCATGACACCTGTATGCATTAATACTCATGTTACGAGTGGCATCGCATGGACCATACTTCATAGTGTCCACATTATAAAAAAAACTCGTACAAGTTCACAAGGCTATCTCAGGACCAGGCGATGAGAGGTGTATTGAAGGGTACACTGCAAAAACTCCGGTGTTGATTTAACACCAGCCTGGAATCTATATAATGTCCAAACCAGAGAAGTATTCAAACGACACCAGTTTGGAATCAAACCGATGCAGTTTTGATACTAATTGGTGTTGTATAAACACCTATCTGGTGTTAGACCAAAACAAAACTGGTGTTGTTTAAAACTTCTCTGGTGTGGACATATATAGATTCTGGTCTGGTGTCAATCAACACCAGAGTTTTTTCAGTGTATTGGCGAACTAAAAACTAAATCCAATCATAGTTATGTCCATACATGACGATTTATTTTTAAAATGAGCTGGCTACGATACCCTTTTCTGGTCAGATACATATCCTATCCAATGGTAGTAAACATTCGACCCTCTAATTTCACGTTTATTTTTTAGGATTTTAACATACTATGGGTAATGTTTTACGCGCATGACACCTGTATGCATTAATTCTAATGTTACGAGTGGCATCGCATGGACCATACTTCATAGTGTCCACATAATAAAAAAAACTCGTACAAGTTCACAAGGCTATCTCAGGACCAGGCGATGAGAGGTGTATTGAAGGGTACACTGCAAAAACTCCGGTGTTGATTTAACACCAGCCTGGAATCTATATAATGTCCAAACCAGAGAAGTATTCAAACGACACCAGTTTGGAATCAAACCGATGCAGTTTTGATCCTAATTGGTGTTGTATAAACACCTATCTGGTGTTAGACCAAAACAAAACTGGTGTTGTTTAAAACTTCTCTGGTGTGGACATATATAGATTCTGGTCTGGTGTCAATCAACACCAGAGTTTTTGCAGTGTATTGGCGAACTAAAAACTAAATCCAATCATAGTTATGTCCATACATGACGATTTATTTTTAAAATGAGCTGGCTACGATACCCTTTTCTGGTCAGATACATATCCTATCCAATGGTAGTAAACATTCGACCCTCTAATTTCACGTTTATTTTTTAGGATTTTAACATACTATGGGTAATGTTTTACGCGCATGACACCTGTATGCATTAATACTAATGTTACGAGTGGCATCGCATGGACCACACTTCATAGTGTCCACATAATAAAAAAAACTCGTACAAGTTCACAAGGCTATCTCAGGACCAGGCGATGAGAGGTGTATTGAAGGGTACACTGCAAAAACTCCGGTGTTGATTTAACACCAGCCTGGAATCTATATAATGTCCAAACCAGAGAAGTATTCAAACGACACCAGTTTGGAATCAAACCGATGCAGTTTTGATACTAATTGGTGTTGTATAAACACCTATCTGGTGTTAGAACAAAACAAAACTGGTGTTGTTTAAAACTTCTCTGGTGTGGACATATATAGATTCTGGTCTGGTGTCAATCAACACCAGAGTTTTTGCAGTGTACTGGCGAACTTAAAACTAAATCCAATCATAGTTATGTCCATACATGACGATTTATTTTTAAAATGAGCTGGCTACGATACCCTTTTCTGGTCAGATACATATCCTATCCAATGGTAGTAAACATTCGACCCTCTAATTTCACGTTTATTTTTTAGGATTTTAACATACTATTGGTAATGTTTTACGTGCATGACACCTGTATGCATTAATACTCATGTTACGAGTGGCATCGCATGGACCATACTTCATAGTGTCCACATTATAAAAAAAAACTCGTACAAGTTCACAAGGCTATCTCAGGACCAGGCGATGAGAGGTGTATTGAAGGGTACACTGCAAAAACTCCGGTGTTGATTTAACACCAGCCTGGAATCTATATAATGTCCAAACCAGAGAAGTATTCAAACGACACCAGTTTGGAATCAAACCGATGCAGTTTTGATACTAATTGGTGTTGTATAAACACCTATCTGGTGTTAGACCAAAACAAAACTGGTGTTGTTTAAAACTTCTCTGGTGTGGACATATATAGATTCTGGTCTGGTGTCAATCAACACCAGAGTTTTTGCAGTGTATTGGCGAACTAAAAACTAAATCCAATCATAGTTATGTCCATACATGACGATTTATTTTTAAAATGAGCTGGCTACGATACCCTTTTCTGGTCAGATACATATCCTATCCAATGGTAGTAAACATTCGACCCTCTAATTTCACGTTTATTTTTTAGGATTTTAACATACTATGGGTAATGTTTTACGCGCATGACACCTGTATGCATTAATTCTAATGTTACGAGTGGCATCGCATGGACCATACTTCATAGTGTCCACATAATAAAAAAAACTCGTACAAGTTCACAAGGCTATCTCAGGACCAGGCGATGAGAGGTGTATTGAAGGGTACACTGCAAAAACTCCGGTGTTGATTTAACACCAGCCTGGAATCTATATAATGTCCAAACCAGAGAAGTATTCAAACGACACCAGTTTGGAATCAAACCGATGCAGTTTTGATCCTAATTGGTGTTGTATAAACACCTATCTGGTGTTAGACCAAAACAAAACTGGTGTTGTTTAAAACTTCTCTGGTGTGGACATATATAGATTCTGGTCTGGTGTCATTCAACACCAGAGTTTTTGCAGTGTATTGGCGAACTAAAAACTAAATCCAATCATAGTTATGTCCATACATGACGATTTATTTTTAAAATGAGCTGGCTACGATACCCTTTTCTGGTCAGATACATATCCTATCCAATGGTAGTAAACATTCGACCCTCTAATTTCACGTTTATTTTTTAGGATTTTAACATACTATGGGTAATGTTTTACGCGCATGACACCTGTATGCATTAATACTAATGTTACGAGTGGCATCGCATGGACCACACTTCATAGTGTCCACATAATAAAAAAAACTCGTACAAGTTCACAAGGCTATCTCAGGACCAGGCGATGAGAGGTGTATTGAAGGGTACACTGCAAAAACTCCGGTGTTGATTTAACACCAGCCTGGAATCTATATAATGTCCAAACCAGAGAAGTATTCAAACGACACCAGTTTGGAATCAAACCGATGCAGTTTTGATACTAATTGGTGTTGTATAAACACCTATCTGGTGTTAGAACAAAACAAAACTGGTGTTGTTTAAAACTTCTCTGGTGTGGACATATATAGATTCTGGTCTGGTGTCAATCAACACCAGAGTTTTTGCAGTGTACTGGCGAACTAAAAACTAAATCCAATCATAGTTATGTCCATACATGACGATTTATTTTTAAAATGAGCTGGCTACGATACCCTTTTCTGGTCAGATACATATCCTATCCAATGGTAGTAAACATTCGACCCTCTAATTTCACGTTTATTTTTTAGGATTTTAACATACTATTGGTAATGTTTTACGTGCATGACACCTGTATGCATTAATACTCATGTTACGAGTGGCATCGCATGGACCATACTTCATAGTGTCCACATTATAAAAAAAAACTCGTACAAGTTCACAAGGCTATCTCAGGACCAGGCGATGAGAGGTGTATTGAAGGGTACACTGCAAAAACTCCGGTGTTGATTTAACACCAGCCTGGAATCTATATAATGTCCAAACCAGAGAAGTATTCAAACGACACCAGTTTGGAATCAAACCGATGCAGTTTTGATCCTAATTGGTGTTGTATAAACACCTATCTGGTGTTAGACCAAAACAAAACTGGTGTTGTTTAAAACTTCTCTGGTGTGGACATATATAGATTCTGGTCTGGTGTCAATCAACACCAGAGTTTTTGCAGTGTATTGGCGAACTAAAAACTAAATCCAATCATAGTTATGTCCATACATGACGATTTATTTTTAAAATGAGCTGGCTACGATACCCTTTTCTGGTCAGATACATATCCTATCCAATGGTAGTAAACATTCGACCCTCTAATTTCACGTTTATTTTTTAGGATTTTAACATACTATGGGTAATGTTTTACGCGCATGACACCTGTATGCATTAATACTAATGTTACGAGTGGCATCGCATGGACCATACTTCATAGTGTCCACATAATAAAAAAAACTCGTACAAGTTCACAAGGCTATCTCAGGACCAGGCGATGAGAGGTGTATTGAAGGGTACACTGCAAAAACTCCGGTGTTGATTTAACACCAGCCTGGAATCTATATAATGTCCAAACCAGAGAAGTATTCAAACGACACCAGTTTGGAATCAAACCGATGCAGTTTTGATACTAATTGGTGTTGTATAAACACCTATCTGGTGTTAGAACAAAACAAAACAGGTGTTGTTTAAAACTTCTCTGGTGTGGACATATATAGATTCTGGTCTGGTGTCAATCAACACCAGAGTTTTTGCAGTGTATTGGCGAACTAAAAACTAAATCCAATCATAGTTATGTCCATACATGACGATTTATTTTTAAAATGAGCTGGCTACGATACCCTTTTCTGGTCAGATACATATCCTATCCAATGGTAGTAAACATTCGACCCTCTAATTTCACGTTTATTTTTTAGGATTTTAACATACTATGGGTAATGTTTTACGCGCATGACACCTGTATGCATTAATTCTAATGTTACGAGTGGCATCGCATGGACCATACTTCATAGTGTCCACATAATAAAAAAAACTCGTACAAGTTCACAAGGCTATCTCAGGACCAGGCGATGAGAGGTGTATTGAAGGATACACTGCAAAAACTCCGGTGTTGATTTAACACCAGCCTGGAATCTATATAATGTCCAAACCAGAGAAGTATTCAAACGACACCAGTTTGGAATCAAACCGATGCAGTTTTGATACTAATTGGTGTTGTATAAACACCTATCTGGTGTTAGACCAAAACAAAACTGGTGTTGTTTAAAACTTCTCTGGTGTGGACATATATAGATTCTGGTCTGGTGTCAATCAACATCAGAGTTTTTGCAGTGTATTGGCGAACTAAAAACTAAATCCAATCATAATTATGTCCATACATGACGATTTATTTTTAAAATGAGCTGGCTACGATACCCTTTTCTGGTCAGATACATATCCTATCCAATGGTAGTAAACATTCGACCCTCTAATTTCACGTTTATTTTTTAGGATTTTAACATACTATGGGTAATGTTTTACGCGCATGACACCTGTATGCATTAATACTAATGTTACGAGTGGCATCGCATGGACCATACTTCATAGTGTCCACATAATAAAAAAAACTCGTACAAGTTCACAAGGCTATCTCAGGACCAGGCGATGAGAGGTGTATTGAAGGGTACACTGCAAAAACTCCGGTGTTGATTTAACACCAGCCTGGAATCTATATAATGTCCAAACCAGAGAAGAATTCAAACGACACCAGTTTGGAATCAAACCGATGCAGTTTTGATACTAATTGGTGTTGTATAAACACCTATCTGGTGTTAGACCAAAACAAAACTGGTGTTGTTTAAAACTTCTCTGGTGTGGACATATATAGATTCTGGTCTGGTGTCAATCAACACCAGAGTTTTTGCAGTGTATTGGCGAACTAAAAACTAAATCCAATCATAGTTATGTCCATACATGACGATTTATTTTTAAAATGAGCTGGCTACGATACCCTTTTCTGGTCAGATACATATCCTATCCAATGGTAGTAAACATTCGACCCTCTAATTTCACGTTTATTTTTTAGGATTTTAACATACTATGGGTAATGTTTTACGCGCATGACACCTGTATGCATTAATTCTAATGTTACGAGTGGCATCGCATGGACCATACTTCATAGTGTCCACATAATAAAAAAAACTCGTACAAGTTCACAAGGCTATCTCAGGACCAGGCGATGAGAGGTGTATTGGAGGGTACACTGCAAAAACTCCGGTGTTGATTTAACACCAGCCTGGAATCTATATAATGTCCAAACCAGAGAAGTATTCAAACGACAACAGTTTTGGAATCAAACCGATGCAGTTTTGATCCTAATTGGTGTTGTATAAACACCTATCTGGTGTTAGACCAAAACAAAACTGGTGTTGTTTAAAACTTCTCTGGTGTGGACATATATAGATTCTGGTCTGGTGTCAATCAACACCAGAGTTTTTGCAGTGTATTGGCGAACTTAAAACTAAATCCAATCATAGTTATGTCTATACATGACGATTTATTTTTAAAATGAGCTGGCTACGATACCCTTTTCTGGTCAGATACATATCCTATCCAATGGTAGTAAACATTCGACCCTCTAATTTCACGTTTATTTTTTAGGATTTTAACATACTATGGGTAATGTTTTACGCGCATGACACCTGTATGCATTAATTCTAATGTTACGAGTGGCATCGCATGGACCATACTTCATAGTGTCCACATAATAAAAAAAAACTCGTACAAGTTCACAAGGCTATCTCAGGACCAGGCGATGAGAGGTGTATTGGAGGGTACACTGCAAAAACTCCGGTGTTGATTTAACACCAGCCTGGAATCTATATAATGTCCAAACCAGAGAAGTATTCAAACGACACCAGTTTGGAATCAAACCGATGCAGTTTTGATACTAATTGGTGTTGTATAAACACCTATCTGGTGTTAGACCAAAACAAAACTGGTGTTGTTTAAAACTTCTCTGGTGTAGACATATATAGATTCTGGTCTGGTGTCAATCAACACCAGAGTTTTTGCAGTGTATTGGCGAACTAAAAACTAAATCCAATCATAGTTATGTCCATACATGACGATTTATTTTTAAAATGAGCTGGCTACGATACCCTTTTCTGGTCAGATACATATCCTATCCAATGGTAGTAAACATTCGACCCTCTAATTTCACGTTTATTTTTTAGGATTTTAACATACTATGGGTAATGTTTTACGCGCATGACACCTGTATGCATTAATTCTAATGTTACGAGTGGCATCGCATGGACCATACTTCATAGTGTCCACATAATAAAAAAAACTCGTACAAGTTCACAAGGCTATCTCAGGACCAGGCGATGAGAGGTGTATTGGAGGGTACACTGCAAAAACTCCGGTGTTGATTTAACACCAGCCTGGAATCTATATAATGTCCAAACCAGAGAAGTATTCAAACGACACCAGTTTGGAATCAAACCGATGCAGTTTTGATCCTAATTGGTGTTGTATAAACACCTATCTGGTGTTAGACCAAAACAAAACTGGTGTTGTTTAAAACTTCTCTGGTGTGGACATATATAGATTCTGGTCTGGTGTCAATCAACACCAGAGTTTTTGCAGTGTATTGGCGAACTAAAAACTAAATCCAATCATAGTTATGTCCATACATGACGATTTATTTTTAAAATGAGCTGGCTACGATACCCTTTTCTGGTCAGATACATATCCTATCCAATGGTAGTAAACATTCGACCCTCTAATTTTACATTTATTTTTTAGGATTTTAACATACTATGGGTAATGTTTTACGCGCATGACACCTGTATGCATTAATTCTAATGTTACGAGTGGCATCGCATGGACCATACTTCATAGTGTCCACATAATAAAAAAAACTCGTACAAGTTCACAAGGCTATCTCAGGACCAGGCGATGAGAGGTGTATTGAAGGGTACACTGCAAAAACTCCGGTGTTGATTTAACACCAGCCTGGAATCTATATAATGTCCAAACCAGAGAAGTATTCAAACGACACCAGTTTGGAATCAAACCGATGCAGTTTTGATACTAATTGGTGTTGTATAAACACCTATCTGGTGTTAGAACAAAACAAAACAGGTGTTGTTTAAAACTTCTCTGGTGTGGACATATATAGATTCTGGTCTGGTGTCAATCAACACCAGAGTTTTTGCAGTGTATTGGCGAACTAAAAACTAAATCCAATCATAGTTATGTCCATACATGACGATTTATTTTTAAAATGAGCTGGCTACGATACCCTTTTCTGGTCAGATACATATCCTATCCAATGGTAGTAAACATTCGACCCTCTAATTTCACGTTTATTTTTTAGGATTTTAACATACTATGGGTAATGTTTTACGCGCATGACACCTGTATGCATTAATTCTAATGTTACGAGTGGCATCGCATGGACCATACTTCATAGTGTCCACATAATAAAAAAAACTCGTACAAGTTCACAAGGCTATCTCAGGACCAGGCGATGAGAGGTGTATTGAAGGATACACTGCAAAAACTCCGGTGTTGATTTAACACCAGCCTGGAATCTATATAATGTCCAAACCAGAGAAGTATTCAAACGACACCAGTTTGGAATCAAACCGATGCAGTTTTGATACTAATTGGTGTTGTATAAACACCTATCTGGTGTTAGACCAAAACAAAACTGGTGTTGTTTAAAACTTCTCTGGTGTGGACATATATAGATTCTGGTCTGGTGTCAATCAACATCAGAGTTTTTGCAGTGTATTGGCGAACTAAAAACTAAATCCAATCATAATTATGTCCATACATGACGATTTATTTTTAAAATGAGCTGGCTACGATACCCTTTTCTGGTCAGATACATATCCTATCCAATGGTAGTAAACATTCGACCCTCTAATTTCACGTTTATTTTTTAGGATTTTAACATACTATGGGTAATGTTTTACGCGCATGACACCTGTATGCATTAATACTAATGTTACGAGTGGCATCGCATGGACCATACTTCATAGTGTCCACATAATAAAAAAAACTCGTACAAGTTCACAAGGCTATCTCAGGACCAGGCGATGAGAGGTGTATTGAAGGGTACACTGCAAAAACTCCGGTGTTGATTTAACACCAGCCTGGAATCTATATAATGTCCAAACCAGAGAAGAATTCAAACGACACCAGTTTGGAATCAAACCGATGCAGTTTTGATACTAATTGGTGTTGTATAAACACCTATCTGGTGTTAGACCAAAACAAAACTGGTGTTGTTTAAAACTTCTCTGGTGTGGACATATATAGATTCTGGTCTGGTGTCAATCAACACCAGAGTTTTTGCAGTGTATTGGCGAACTAAAAACTAAATCCAATCATAGTTATGTCCATACATGACGATTTATTTTTAAAATGAGCTGGCTACGATACCCTTTTCTGGTCAGATACATATCCTATCCAATGGTAGTAAACATTCGACCCTCTAATTTCACGTTTATTTTTTAGGATTTTAACATACTATGGGTAATGTTTTACGCGCATGACACCTGTATGCATTAATTCTAATGTTACGAGTGGCATCGCATGGACCATACTTCATAGTGTCCACATAATAAAAAAAACTCGTACAAGTTCACAAGGCTATCTCAGGACCAGGCGATGAGAGGTGTATTGGAGGGTACACTGCAAAAACTCCGGTGTTGATTTAACACCAGCCTGGAATCTATATAATGTCCAAACCAGAGAAGTATTCAAACGACAACAGTTTTGGAATCAAACCGATGCAGTTTTGATCCTAATTGGTGTTGTATAAACACCTATCTGGTGTTAGACCAAAACAAAACTGGTGTTGTTTAAAACTTCTCTGGTGTGGACATATATAGATTCTGGTCTGGTGTCAATCAACACCAGAGTTTTTGCAGTGTATTGGCGAACTTAAAACTAAATCCAATCATAGTTATGTCTATACATGACGATTTATTTTTAAAATGAGCTGGCTACGATACCCTTTTCTGGTCAGATACATATCCTATCCAATGGTAGTAAACATTCGACCCTCTAATTTCACGTTTATTTTTTAGGATTTTAACATACTATGGGTAATGTTTTACGCGCATGACACCTGTATGCATTAATTCTAATGTTACGAGTGGCATCGCATGGACCATACTTCATAGTGTCCACATAATAAAAAAAAACTCGTACAAGTTCACAAGGCTATCTCAGGACCAGGCGATGAGAGGTGTATTGGAGGGTACACTGCAAAAACTCCGGTGTTGATTTAACACCAGCCTGGAATCTATATAATGTCCAAACCAGAGAAGTATTCAAACGACACCAGTTTGGAATCAAACCGATGCAGTTTTGATACTAATTGGTGTTGTATAAACACCTATCTGGTGTTAGACCAAAACAAAACTGGTGTTGTTTAAAACTTCTCTGGTGTAGACATATATAGATTCTGGTCTGGTGTCAATCAACACCAGAGTTTTTGCAGTGTATTGGCGAACTAAAAACTAAATCCAATCATAGTTATGTCCATACATGACGATTTATTTTTAAAATGAGCTGGCTACGATACCCTTTTCTGGTCAGATACATATCCTATCCAATGGTAGTAAACATTCGACCCTCTAATTTCACGTTTATTTTTTAGGATTTTAACATACTATGGGTAATGTTTTACGCGCATGACACCTGTATGCATTAATTCTAATGTTACGAGTGGCATCGCATGGACCATACTTCATAGTGTCCACATAATAAAAAAAACTCGTACAAGTTCACAAGGCTATCTCAGGACCAGGCGATGAGAGGTGTATTGGAGGGTACACTGCAAAAACTCCGGTGTTGATTTAACACCAGCCTGGAATCTATATAATGTCCAAACCAGAGAAGTATTCAAACGACACCAGTTTGGAATCAAACCGATGCAGTTTTGATCCTAATTGGTGTTGTATAAACACCTATCTGGTGTTAGACCAAAACAAAACTGGTGTTGTTTAAAACTTCTCTGGTGTGGACATATATAGATTCTGGTCTGGTGTCAATCAACACCAGAGTTTTTGCAGTGTATTGGCGAACTAAAAACTAAATCCAATCATAGTTATGTCCATACATGACGATTTATTTTTAAAATGAGCTGGCTACGATACCCTTTTCTGGTCAGATACATATCCTATCCAATGGTAGTAAACATTCGACCCTCTAATTTTACATTTATTTTTTAGGATTTTAACATACTATGGGTAATGTTTTACGCGCATGACACCTGTATGCATTAATTCTAATGTTACGAGTGGCATCGCATGGACCATACTTCATAGTGTCCACATAATAAAAAAAACTCGTACAAGTTCACAAGGCTATCTCAGGACCAGGCGATGAGAGGTGTATTGGAGGGTACACTGCAAAAACTCCGGTGTTGATTTAACACCAGCCTGGAATCTATATAATGTCCAAACCAGAGAAGTATTCAAACGACACCAGTTTGGAATCAAACCGATGCAGTTTTGATCCTAATTGGTGTTGTATAAACACCTATCTGGTGTTAGACCAAAACAAAACTGGTGTTGTTTAAAACTTCTCTGGTTTTTGACATATATAGATTCTGGTCTGGTGTCAATCAACACCAGAGTTTTTGCAGTGTATTGGCGAACTAAAAACTAAATCCAATCATAGTTATGTCCATACATGACGATTTATTTTTAAAATGAGCTGGCTACGATACCCTTTTCTGGTCAGATACATATCCTATCCAATGGTAGTAAACATTCGACCCTCTAATTTCACGTTTATTTTTTAGGATTTTAACATACTATGGGTAATGTTTTACGCGCATGACACCTGTATGCATTAATTCTAATGTTACGAGTGGCATCGCATGGACCATACTTCATAGTGTCCACATAATAAAAAAAAACTCGTACAAGTTCACAAGGCTATCTCAGGACCAGGCGATGAGAGGTGTATTGGAGGGTACACTGCAAAAACTCCGGTGTTGATTTAACACCAGCCTGGAATCTATATAATGTCCAAACCAGAGAAGTATTCAAACGACACCAGTTTGGAATCAAACCGATGCAGTTTTGATACTAATTGGTGTTGTATAAACACCTATCTGGTGTTAGACCAAAACAAAACTGGTGTTGTTTAAAACTTCTCTGGTGTGGACATATATAGATTCTGGTCTGGTGTCAATCAACATCAGAGTTTTTGCAGTGTATTGGCGAACTAAAAACTAAATCCAATCATAATTATGTCCATACATGACGATTTATTTTTAAAATGAGCTGGCTACGATACCCTTTTCTGGTCAGATACATATCCTATCCAATGGTAGTAAACATTCGACCCTCTAATTTCACGTTTATTTTTTAGGATTTTAACATACTATGGGTAATGTTTTACGCGCATGACACCTGTATGCATTAATACTAATGTTACGAGTGGCATCGCATGGACCATACTTCATAGTGTCCACATAATAAAAAAAACTCGTACAAGTTCACAAGGCTATCTCAGGACCAGGCGATGAGAGGTGTATTGAAGGGTACACTGCAAAAACTCCGGTGTTGATTTAACACCAGCCTGGAATCTATATAATGTCCAAACCAGAGAAGAATTCAAACGACACCAGTTTGGAATCAAACCGATGCAGTTTTGATACTAATTGGTGTTGTATAAACACCTATCTGGTGTTAGACCAAAACAAAACTGGTGTTGTTTAAAACTTCTCTGGTGTGGACATATATAGATTCTGGTCTGGTGTCAATCAACACCAGAGTTTTTGCAGTGTATTGGCGAACTAAAAACTAAATCCAATCATAGTTATGTCCATACATGACGATTTATTTTTAAAATGAGCTGGCTACGATACCCTTTTCTGGTCAGATACATATCCTATCCAATGGTAGTAAACATTCGACCCTCTAATTTCACGTTTATTTTTTAGGATTTTAACATACTATGGGTAATGTTTTACGCGCATGACACCTGTATGCATTAATTCTAATGTTACGAGTGGCATCGCATGGACCATACTTCATAGTGTCCACATAATAAAAAAAACTCGTACAAGTTCACAAGGCTATCTCAGGACCAGGCGATGAGAGGTGTATTGGAGGGTACACTGCAAAAACTCCGGTGTTGATTTAACACCAGCCTGGAATCTATATAATGTCCAAACCAGAGAAGTATTCAAACGACAACAGTTTTGGAATCAAACCGATGCAGTTTTGATCCTAATTGGTGTTGTATAAACACCTATCTGGTGTTAGACCAAAACAAAACTGGTGTTGTTTAAAACTTCTCTGGTGTGGACATATATAGATTCTGGTCTGGTGTCAATCAACACCAGAGTTTTTGCAGTGTATTGGCGAACTTAAAACTAAATCCAATCATAGTTATGTCTATACATGACGATTTATTTTTAAAATGAGCTGGCTACGATACCCTTTTCTGGTCAGATACATATCCTATCCAATGGTAGTAAACATTCGACCCTCTAATTTCACGTTTATTTTTTAGGATTTTAACATACTATGGGTAATGTTTTACGCGCATGACACCTGTATGCATTAATTCTAATGTTACGAGTGGCATCGCATGGACCATACTTCATAGTGTCCACATAATAAAAAAAAACTCGTACAAGTTCACAAGGCTATCTCAGGACCAGGCGATGAGAGGTGTATTGGAGGGTACACTGCAAAAACTCCGGTGTTGATTTAACACCAGCCTGGAATCTATATAATGTCCAAACCAGAGAAGTATTCAAACGACACCAGTTTGGAATCAAACCGATGCAGTTTTGATACTAATTGGTGTTGTATAAACACCTATCTGGTGTTAGACCAAAACAAAACTGGTGTTGTTTAAAACTTCTCTGGTGTAGACATATATAGATTCTGGTCTGGTGTCAATCAACACCAGAGTTTTTGCAGTGTATTGGCGAACTAAAAACTAAATCCAATCATAGTTATGTCCATACATGACGATTTATTTTTAAAATGAGCTGGCTACGATACCCTTTTCTGGTCAGATACATATCCTATCCAATGGTAGTAAACATTCGACCCTCTAATTTCACGTTTATTTTTTAGGATTTTAACATACTATGGGTAATGTTTTACGCGCATGACACCTGTATGCATTAATTCTAATGTTACGAGTGGCATCGCATGG
Organism: Lytechinus pictus; assembly: GCF_037042905.1. NCBI lineage: Eukaryota > Metazoa > Echinodermata > Echinoidea > Temnopleuroida > Toxopneustidae > Lytechinus > Lytechinus pictus. The sequence goes on along the minus strand of NC_087254.1, from coordinate 15,205,290 downwards.
ACCATACTTCATAGTGTCCACATAATAAAAAAAACTCGTACAAGTTCACAAGGCTATCTCAGGACCAGGCGATGAGAGGTGTATTGGAGGGTACACTGCAAAAACTCCGGTGTTGATTTAACACCAGCCTGGAATCTATATAATGTCCAAACCAGAGAAGTATTCAAACGACACCAGTTTGGAATCAAACCGATGCAGTTTTGATCCTAATTGGTGTTGTATAAACACCTATCTGGTGTTAGACCAAAACAAAACTGGTGTTGTTTAAAACTTCTCTGGTGTGGACATATATAGATTCTGGTCTGGTGTCAATCAACACCAGAGTTTTTGCAGTGTATTGGCGAACTAAAAACTAAATCCAATCATAGTTATGTCCATACATGACGATTTATTTTTAAAATGAGCTGGCTACGATACCCTTTTCTGGTCAGATACATATCCTATCCAATGGTAGTAAACATTCGACCCTCTAATTTCACGTTTATTTTTTAGGATTTTAACATACTATGGGTAATGTTTTACGCGCATGACACCTGTATGCATTAATTCTAATGTTACGAGTGGCATCGCATGGACCATACTTCATAGTGTCCACATAATAAAAAAAACTCGTACAAGTTCACAAGGCTATCTCAGGACCAGGCGATGAGAGGTGTATTGGAGGGTACACTGCAAAAACTCCGGTGTTGATTTAACACCAGCCTGGAATCTATATAATGTCCAAACCAGAGAAGTATTCAAACGACACCAGTTTGGAATCAAACCGATGCAGTTTTGATCCTAATTGGTGTTGTATAAACACCTATCTGGTGTTAGACCAAAACAAAACTGGTGTTGTTTAAAACTTCTCTGGTTTTTGACATATATAGATTCTGGTCTGGTGTCAATCAACACCAGAGTTTTTGCAGTGTATTGGCGAACTAAAAACTAAATCCAATCATAGTTATGTCCATACATGACGATTTATTTTTAAAATGAGCTGGCTACGATACCCTTTTCTGGTCAGATACATATCCTATCCAATGGTAGTAAACATTCGACCCTCTAATTTCACGTTTATTTTTTAGGATTTTAACATACTATGGGTAATGTTTTACGCGCATGACACCTGTATGCATTAATTCTAATGTTACGAGTGGCATCGCATGGACCATACTTCATAGTGTCCACATAATAAAAAAAAACTCGTACAAGTTCACAAGGCTATCTCAGGACCAGGCGATGAGAGGTGTATTGGAGGGTACACTGCAAAAACTCCGGTGTTGATTTAACACCAGCCTGGAATCTATATAATGTCCAAACCAGAGAAGTATTCAAACGACACCAGTTTGGAATCAAACCGATGCAGTTTTGATACTAATTGGTGTTGTATAAACACCTATCTGGTGTTAGACCAAAACAAAACTGGTGTTGTTTAAAACTTCTCTGGTGTAGACATATATAGATTCTGGTCTGGTGTCAATCAACACCAGAGTTTTTGCAGTGTATTGGCGAACTAAAAACTAAATCCAATCATAGTTATGTCCATACATGACGATTTATTTTTAAAATGAGCTGGCTACGATACCCTTTTCTGGTCAGATACATATGCTATCCAATGGTAGTAAACATTCGACCCTCTAATTTCACGTTTATTTTTTAGGATTTTAACATACTATGGGTAATGTTTTACGCGCATGACACCTGTATGCATTAATTCTAATGTTACGAGTGGCATCGCATGGACCATACTTCATAGTGTCCACATAATAAAAAAAACTCGTACAAGTTCACAAGGCTATCTCAGGACCAGGCGATGAGAGGTGTATTGGAGGGTACACTGCAAAAACTCCGGTGTTGATTTAACACCAGCCTGGAATCTATATAATGTCCAAACCAGAGAAGTATTCAAACGACACCAGTTTGGAATCAAACCGATGCAGTTTTGATCCTAATTGGTGTTGTATAAACACCTATCTGGTGTTAGACCAAAACAAAACTGGTGTTGTTTAAAACTTCTCTGGTGTGGACATATATAGATTCTGGTCTGGTGTCAATCAACACCAGAGTTTTTGCAGTGTATTGGCGAACTAAAAACTAAATCCAATCATAGTTATGTCCATACATGACGATTTATTTTTAAAATGAGCTGGCTACGATACCCTTTTCTGGTCAGATACATATCCTATCCAATGGTAGTAAACATTCGACCCTCTAATTTTACATTTATTTTTTAGGATTTTAACATACTATGGGTAATGTTTTACGCGCATGACACCTGTATGCATTAATTCTAATGTTACGAGTGGCATCGCATGGACCATACTTCATAGTGTCCACATAATAAAAAAAACTCGTACAAGTTCACAAGGCTATCTCAGGACCAGGCGATGAGAGGTGTATTGGAGGGTACACTGCAAAAACTCCGGTGTTGATTTAACACCAGCCTGGAATCTATATAATGTCCAAACCAGAGAAGTATTCAAACGACACCAGTTTGGAATCAAACCGATGCAGTTTTGATCCTAATTGGTGTTGTATAAACACCTATCTGGTGTTAGACCAAAACAAAACTGGTGTTGTTTAAAACTTCTCTGGTTTTTGACATATATAGATTCTGGTCTGGTGTCAATCAACACCAGAGTTTTTGCAGTGTATTGGCGAACTAAAAACTAAATCCAATCATAGTTATGTCCATACATGACGATTTATTTTTAAAATGAGCTGGCTACGATACCCTTTTCTGGTCAGATACATATCCTATCCAATGGTAGTAAACATTCGACCCTCTAATTTCACGTTTATTTTTTAGGATTTTAACATACTATGGGTAATGTTTTACGCGCATGACACCTGTATGCATTAATTCTAATGTTACGAGTGGCATCGCATGGACCATACTTCATAGTGTCCACATAATAAAAAAAACTCGTACAAGTTCACAAGGCTATCTCAGGACCAGGCGATGAGAGGTGTATTGAAGGGTACACTGCAAATACTCCGGTGTTGATTTAACACCAGCCTGGAATCTATATAATGTCCAAACCAGAGAAGTATTCAAACGACACCAGTTTGGAATCAAACCGATGCAGTTTTGATCCTAATTGGTGTTGTATAAACACCTATCTGGTGTTAGACCAAAACAAAACTGGTGTTGTTTAAAACTTCTCTGGTGTGGACATATATAGATTCTGGTCTGGTGTCAATCAACACCAGAGTTTTTGCAGTGTATTGGCGAACTAAAAACTAAATCCAATCATAGTTATGTCGATACATGACGATTTATTTTTAAAATGAGCTGGCTACGATACCCTTTTCTGGTCAGATACATATCCTATCCAATGGTAGTAAACATTCGACCCTCTAATTTCACGTTTATTTTTTAGGATTTTAACATACTATGGGTAATGTTTTACGCGCATGACACCTGTATGCATTAATTCTAATGTTACGAGTGGCATCGCATGGACCATACTTCATAGTGTCCACATAATAAAAAAAACTCGTACAAGTTCACAAGGCTATCTCAGGACCAGGCGATGAGAGGTGTATTGGAGGGTACACTGCAAAAACTCCGGTGTTGATTTAACACCAGCCTGGAATCTATATAATGTCCAAACCAGAGAAGTATTCAAACGACACCAGTTTGGAATCAAACCGATGCAGTTTTGATCCTAATTGGTGTTGTATAAACACCTATCTGGTGTTAGACCAAAACAAAACTGGTGTTGTTTAAAACTTCTCTGGTGTGGACATATATATATTCTGGTCTGGTGTCAATCAACACCAGAGTTTTTGCAGTGTATTGGCGAACTAAAAACTAAATCCAATCATAGTTATGTCCATACATGACGATTTATTTTTAAAATGAGCTGGCTACGATACCCTTTTCTGGTCAGATACATATCCTATCCAATGGTAGTAAACATTCGACCCTCTAATTTCACGTTTATTTTTTAGGATTTTAACATACTATGGGTAATGTTTTACGCGCATGACACCTGTATGCATTAATTCTAATGTTACGAGTGGCATCGCATGGACCATACTTCATAGTGTCCACATAATAAAAAAAACTCGTACAAGTTCACAAGGCTATCTCAGGACCAGGCGATGAGAGGTGTATTGAAGGGTACACTGCAAAAACTCCGGTGTTGATTTAACACCAGCCTGGAATCTATATAATGTCCAAACCAGAGAAGTATTCAAACGACACCAGTTTGGAATCAAACCGATGCAGTTTTGATCCTAATTGGTGTTGTATAAACACCTATCTGGTGTTAGACCAAAACAAAACTGGTGTTGTTTAAAACTTCTCTGGTGTGGACATATATAGATTCTGGTCTGGTGTCAATCAACACCAGAGTTTTTGCAGTGTATTGGCGAACTAAAAACTAAATCCAATCATAGTTATGTCGATACATGACGATTTATTTTTAAAATGAGCTGGCTACGATACCCTTTTCTGGTCAGATACATATCCTATCCAATGGTAGTAAACATTCGACCCTCTAATTTCACGTTTATTTTTTAGGATTTTAACATACTATGGGTAATGTTTTACGCGCATGACACCTGTATGCATTAATTATAATGTTACGAGTGGCATCGCATGGCCCATACTTCATAGTGTCCACATAATAAAAAAAACTCGTACAAGTTCACAAGGCTATCTCAGGACCAGGCGATGAGAGGTGTATTGGAGGGTACACTGCAAAAACTCCGGTGTTGATTTAACACCAGCCTGGAATCTATATAATGTCCAAACCAGAGAAGTATTCAAACGACACCAGTTTGGAATCAAACCGATGCAGTTTTGATACTAATTGGTGTTGTATAAACACCTATCTCGTGTTAGACCAAAACAAAACTGGTGTTGTTTAAAACTTCTCTGGTGTGGACATATATAGATTCTGGTCTGGTGTCAATCAACACCAGAGTTTTTGCAGTGTATTGGCGAACTAAAAACTAAATCCAATCATAGTTATGTCCATACATGACGATTTATTTTTAAAATGAGCTGGCTACGATACCCTTTTCTGGTCAGATACATATCCTATCCAATGGTAGTAAACATTCGACCCTCTAATTTCACGTTTATTTTTTAGGATTTTAACATACTATGGGTAATGTTTTACGCGCATGACACCTGTATGCATTAATACTAATGTTACGAGTGGCATCGCATGGACCATACTTCATAGTGTCCACATAATAAAAAAAACTCGTACAAGTTCACAAGGCTATCTCAGGACCAGGCGATGACAGGTGTATTGAAGGGTACACTGCAAAAACTCCGGTGTTGATTTAACACCAGCCTGGAATCTATATAATGTCCAAACCAGAGAAGTATTCAAACGACACCAGTTTGGAATCAAACCGATGCAGTTTTGATACTAATTGGTGTTGTATAAACACCTATCTGGTGTTAGACCAAAACAAAACTGGTGTTGTTTAAAACTTCTCTGGTGTGGACATATATAGATTCTGGTCTGGTGTCAATCAACACCAGAGTTATTGCAGTGTATTGGCGAACTAAAAACTAAATCCAATCATAGTTATGTCCATACATGACGATTTATTTTTAAAATGAGCTGGCTACGATACCCTTTTCTGGTCAGATACATATCCTATCCAATGGTAGTAAACATTCGACCCTCTAATTTCACGTTTATTTTTTAGGATTTTAACATACTATGGGTAATGTTTTACGCGCATGACACCTGTATGCATTAATACTAATGTTACGAGTGGCATCGCATGGACCATACTTCATAGTGTCCACATAATAAAAAAAACTCGTACAAGTTCACAAGGCTATCTCAGGACCAGGCGATGAGAGGTGTATTGAAGGGTACACTGCAAAAACTCCGGTGTTGATTTAACACCAGCCTGGAATCTATATAATGTCCAAACCAGAGAAGTATTCAAACGACACCAGTTTGGAATCAAACCGATGCAGTTTTGATACTAATTGGTGTTGTATAAACACCTATCTGGTGTTAGACCAAAACAAAACTGGTGTTGTTTAAAACTTCTCTGGTGTGGACATATATAGATTCTGGTCTGGTGTCAATCAACACCAGAGTTTTTGCAGTGTATTGGCGAACTAAAAGCTAAATCCAATCATAGTTATGTCCATACATGACGATTTATTTTTAAAATGAGCTGGCTACGATACCCTTTTCTGGTCAGATACATATCCTATCCAATGGTAGTAAACATTCGACCCTCTAATTTCACGTTTATTTTTTAGGATTTTAACATACTATGGGTAATGTTTTACGCGCATGACACCTGTATGCATTAATTCTAATGTTACGAGTGGCATCGCATGGACCATACTTCATAGTGTCCACATAATAAAAAAAACTCGTACAAGTTCACAAGGCTATCTCAGGATCAGGCGATGAGAGGTGTATTGGAGGGTACACTGCAAAAACTCCGGTGTTGATTTAACACCAGCCTGGAATCTATATAATGTCCAAACCAGAGAAGTATTCAAACGACACCAGTTTGGAATCAAACCGATGCAGTTTTGATCCTAATTGGTGTTGTATAAACACCTATCTGGTGTTAGACCAAAACAAAACTGGTGTTGTTTAAAACTTCTCTGGTGTGGACATATATAGATTCTGGTCTGGTGTCATTCAACACCAGAGTTTTTGCAGTGTATTGGCGAACTAAAAACTAAATCCAATCATAGTTATGTCCATACATGACGATTTATTTTTAAAATGAGCTGGCTACGATACCCTTTTCTGGTCAGATACATATCCTATCCAATGGTAGTAAACATTCGACCCTCTAATTTCACGTTTATTTTTTAGGATTTTAACATACTATGGGTAATGTTTTACGCGCATGACACCTGTATGCATTAATACTAATGTTACGAGTGGCATCGCATGGACCATACTTCATAGTGTCCACATAATAAAAAAAAAACTCGTACAAGTTCACAAGGCTATCTCAGGACCAGGCGATGAGAGGTGTATTGGAGGGTACACTGCAAAAACTCCGGTGTTGATTTAGCACCAGCCTGGAATCTATATAATGTCCAAACCAGAGAAGTATTCAAACGACACCAGTTTGGAATCAAACCGATGCAGTTTTGATACTAATTGGTGTTGTATAAACACCTATCTGGTGTTAGAACAAAACAAAACTGGTGTTGTTTAAAACTTCTCTGGTGTGGACATATATAGATTCTGGTCTGGTGTCAATCAACACCAGAGTTTTTGCAGTGTATTGGCGAACTAAAAACTAAATCCAATCATAGTTATGTCCATACATGACGATTTATTTTTAAAATGAGCTGGCTACGATACCCTTTTCTGGTCAGATTCATATCCTATCCAATGGTAGTAAACATTCGACCCTCTAATTTCACGTTTATTTTTTAGGATTTTAACATACTATGGGTAATGTTTTACGCGCATGACACCTGTATGCATTAATACTCATGTTACGAGTGGCATCGCATGGACCATACTTCATAGTGTCCACATTATAAAAAAAACTCGTACAAGTTCACAAGGCTATCTCAGGACCAGGCGATGAGAGGTGTATTGAAGGGTACACTGCAAAAACTCCGGTGTTGATTTAACACCAGCCTGGAATCTATATAATGTCCAAACCAGAGAAGTATTCAAACGACACCAGTTTGGAATCAAACCGATGCAGTTTTGATACTAATTGGTGTTGTATAAACACCTATCTGGTGTTAGACCAAAACAAAACTGGTGTTGTTTAAAACTTCTCTGGTGTGGACATATATAGATTCTGGTCTGGTGTCAATCAACACCAGAGTTTTTTCAGTGTATTGGCGAACTAAAAACTAAATCCAATCATAGTTATGTCCATACATGACGATTTATTTTTAAAATGAGCTGGCTACGATACCCTTTTCTGGTCAGATACATATCCTATCCAATGGTAGTAAACATTCGACCCTCTAATTTCACGTTTATTTTTTAGGATTTTAACATACTATGGGTAATGTTTTACGCGCATGACACCTGTATGCATTAATTCTAATGTTACGAGTGGCATCGCATGGACCATACTTCATAGTGTCCACATAATAAAAAAAACTCGTACAAGTTCACAAGGCTATCTCAGGACCAGGCGATGAGAGGTGTATTGAAGGGTACACTGCAAAAACTCCGGTGTTGATTTAACACCAGCCTGGAATCTATATAATGTCCAAACCAGAGAAGTATTCAAACGACACCAGTTTGGAATCAAACCGATGCAGTTTTGATCCTAATTGGTGTTGTATAAACACCTATCTGGTGTTAGACCAAAACAAAACTGGTGTTGTTTAAAACTTCTCTGGTGTGGACATATATAGATTCTGGTCTGGTGTCAATCAACACCAGAGTTTTTGCAGTGTATTGGCGAACTAAAAACTAAATCCAATCATAGTTATGTCCATACATGACGATTTATTTTTAAAATGAGCTGGCTACGATACCCTTTTCTGGTCAGATACATATCCTATCCAATGGTAGTAAACATTCGACCCTCTAATTTCACGTTTATTTTTTAGGATTTTAACATACTATGGGTAATGTTTTACGCGCATGACACCTGTATGCATTAATACTAATGTTACGAGTGGCATCGCATGGACCACACTTCATAGTGTCCACATAATAAAAAAAACTCGTACAAGTTCACAAGGCTATCTCAGGACCAGGCGATGAGAGGTGTATTGAAGGGTACACTGCAAAAACTCCGGTGTTGATTTAACACCAGCCTGGAATCTATATAATGTCCAAACCAGAGAAGTATTCAAACGACACCAGTTTGGAATCAAACCGATGCAGTTTTGATACTAATTGGTGTTGTATAAACACCTATCTGGTGTTAGAACAAAACAAAACTGGTGTTGTTTAAAACTTCTCTGGTGTGGACATATATAGATTCTGGTCTGGTGTCAATCAACACCAGAGTTTTTGCAGTGTACTGGCGAACTTAAAACTAAATCCAATCATAGTTATGTCCATACATGACGATTTATTTTTAAAATGAGCTGGCTACGATACCCTTTTCTGGTCAGATACATATCCTATCCAATGGTAGTAAACATTCGACCCTCTAATTTCACGTTTATTTTTTAGGATTTTAACATACTATTGGTAATGTTTTACGTGCATGACACCTGTATGCATTAATACTCATGTTACGAGTGGCATCGCATGGACCATACTTCATAGTGTCCACATTATAAAAAAAAACTCGTACAAGTTCACAAGGCTATCTCAGGACCAGGCGATGAGAGGTGTATTGAAGGGTACACTGCAAAAACTCCGGTGTTGATTTAACACCAGCCTGGAATCTATATAATGTCCAAACCAGAGAAGTATTCAAACGACACCAGTTTGGAATCAAACCGATGCAGTTTTGATACTAATTGGTGTTGTATAAACACCTATCTGGTGTTAGACCAAAACAAAACTGGTGTTGTTTAAAACTTCTCTGGTGTGGACATATATAGATTCTGGTCTGGTGTCAATCAACACCAGAGTTTTTGCAGTGTATTGGCGAACTAAAAACTAAATCCAATCATAGTTATGTCCATACATGACGATTTATTTTTAAAATGAGCTGGCTACGATACCCTTTTCTGGTCAGATACATATCCTATCCAATGGTAGTAAACATTCGACCCTCTAATTTCACGTTTATTTTTTAGGATTTTAACATACTATGGGTAATGTTTTACGCGCATGACACCTGTATGCATTAATTCTAATGTTACGAGTGGCATCGCATGGACCATACTTCATAGTGTCCACATAATAAAAAAAACTCGTACAAGTTCACAAGGCTATCTCAGGACCAGGCGATGAGAGGTGTATTGAAGGGTACACTGCAAAAACTCCGGTGTTGATTTAACACCAGCCTGGAATCTATATAATGTCCAAACCAGAGAAGTATTCAAACGACACCAGTTTGGAATCAAACCGATGCAGTTTTGATCCTAATTGGTGTTGTATAAACACCTATCTGGTGTTAGACCAAAACAAAACTGGTGTTGTTTAAAACTTCTCTGGTGTGGACATATATAGATTCTGGTCTGGTGTCATTCAACACCAGAGTTTTTGCAGTGTATTGGCGAACTAAAAACTAAATCCAATCATAGTTATGTCCATACATGACGATTTATTTTTAAAATGAGCTGGCTACGATACCCTTTTCTGGTCAGATACATATCCTATCCAATGGTAGTAAACATTCGACCCTCTAATTTCACGTTTATTTTTTAGGATTTTAACATACTATGGGTAATGTTTTACGCGCATGACACCTGTATGCATTAATACTAATGTTACGAGTGGCATCGCATGGACCACACTTCATAGTGTCCACATTATAAAAAAAAACTCGTACAAGTTCACAAGGCTATCTCAGGACCAGGCGATGAGAGGTGTATTGAAGGGTACACTGCAAAAACTCCGGTGTTGATTTAACACCAGCCTGGAATCTATATAATGTCCAAACCAGAGAAGTATTCAAACGACACCAGTTTGGAATCAAACCGATGCAGTTTTGATACTAATTGGTGTTGTATAAACACCTATCTGGTGTTAGACCAAAACAAAACTGGTGTTGTTTAAAACTTCTCTGGTGTGGACATATATAGATTCTGGTCTGGTGTCAATCAACACCAGAGTTTTTGCAGTGTATTGGCGAACTAAAAACTAAATCCAATCATAGTTATGTCCATACATGACGATTTATTTTTAAAATGAGCTGGCTACGATACCCTTTTCTGGTCAGATACATATCCTATCCAATGGTAGTAAACATTCGACCCTCTAATTTCACGTTTATTTTTTAGGATTTTAACATACTATGGGTAATGTTTTACGCGCATGACACCTGTATGCATTAATTCTAATGTTACGAGTGGCATCGCATGGACCATACTTCATAGTGTCCACATAATAAAAAAAACTCGTACAAGTTCACAAGGCTATCTCAGGACCAGGCGATGAGAGGTGTATTGAAGGGTACACTGCAAAAACTCCGGTGTTGATTTAACACCAGCCTGGAATCTATATAATGTCCAAACCAGAGAAGTATTCAAACGACACCAGTTTGGAATCAAACCGATGCAGTTTTGATCCTAATTGGTGTTGTATAAACACCTATCTGGTGTTAGACCAAAACAAAACTGGTGTTGTTTAAAACTTCTCTGGTGTGGACATATATAGATTCTGGTCTGGTGTCATTCAACACCAGAGTTTTTGCAGTGTATTGGCGAACTAAAAACTAAATCCAATCATAGTTATGTCCATACATGACGATTTATTTTTAAAATGAGCTGGCTACGATACCCTTTTCTGGTCAGATACATATCCTATCCAATGGTAGTAAACATTCGACCCTCTAATTTCACGTTTATTTTTTAGGATTTTAACATACTATGGGTAATGTTTTACGCGCATGACACCTGTATGCATTAATACTAATGTTACGAGTGGCATCGCATGGACCACACTTCATAGTGTCCACATAATAAAAAAAACTCGTACAAGTTCACAAGGCTATCTCAGGACCAGGCGATGAGAGGTGTATTGAAGGGTACACTGCAAAAACTCCGGTGTTGATTTAACACCAGCCTGGAATCTATATAATGTCCAAACCAGAGAAGTATTCAAACGACACCAGTTTGGAATCAAACCGATGCAGTTTTGATACTAATTGGTGTTGTATAAACACCTATCTGGTGTTAGAACAAAACAAAACTGGTGTTGTTTAAAACTTCTCTGGTGTGGACATATATAGATTCTGGTCTGGTGTCAATCAACACCAGAGTTTTTGCAGTGTACTGGCGAACTAAAAACTAAATCCAATCATAGTTATGTCCATACATGACGATTTATTTTTAAAATGAGCTGGCTACGATACCCTTTTCTGGTCAGATACATATCCTATCCAATGGTAGTAAACATTCGACCCTCTAATTTCACGTTTATTTTTTAGGATTTTAACATACTATTGGTAATGTTTTACGTGCATGACACCTGTATGCATTAATACTCATGTTACGAGTGGCATCGCATGGACCATACTTCATAGTGTCCACATTATAAAAAAAAACTCGTACAAGTTCACAAGGCTATCTCAGGACCAGGCGATGAGAGGTGTATTGAAGGGTACACTGCAAAAACTCCGGTGTTGATTTAACACCAGCCTGGAATCTATATAATGTCCAAACCAGAGAAGTATTCAAACGACACCAGTTTGGAATCAAACCGATGCAGTTTTGATACTAATTGGTGTTGTATAAACACCTATCTGGTGTTAGACCAAAACAAAACTGGTGTTGTTTAAAACTTCTCTGGTGTGGACATATATAGATTCTGGTCTGGTGTCAATCAACACCAGAGTTTTTGCAGTGTATTGGCGAACTAAAAACTAAATCCAATCATAGTTATGTCCATACATGACGATTTATTTTTAAAATGAGCTGGCTACGATACCCTTTTCTGGTCAGATACATATCCTATCCAATGGTAGTAAACATTCGACCCTCTAATTTCACGTTTATTTTTTAGGATTTTAACATACTATGGGTAATGTTTTACGCGCATGACACCTGTATGCATTAATACTAATGTTACGAGTGGCATCGCATGGACCATACTTCATAGTGTCCACATAATAAAAAAAACTCGTACAAGTTCACAAGGCTATCTCAGGACCAGGCGATGAGAGGTGTATTGAAGGGTACACTGCAAAAACTCCGGTGTTGATTTAACACCAGCCTGGAATCTATATAATGTCCAAACCAGAGAAGTATTCAAACGACACCAGTTTGGAATCAAACCGATGCAGTTTTGATACTAATTGGTGTTGTATAAACACCTATCTGGTGTTAGAACAAAACAAAACAGGTGTTGTTTAAAACTTCTCTGGTGTGGACATATATAGATTCTGGTCTGGTGTCAATCAACACCAGAGTTTTTGCAGTGTATTGGCGAACTAAAAACTAAATCCAATCATAGTTATGTCCATACATGACGATTTATTTTTAAAATGAGCTGGCTACGATACCCTTTTCTGGTCAGATACATATCCTATCCAATGGTAGTAAACATTCGACCCTCTAATTTCACGTTTATTTTTTAGGATTTTAACATACTATGGGTAATGTTTTACGCGCATGACACCTGTATGCATTAATTCTAATGTTACGAGTGGCATCGCATGGACCATACTTCATAGTGTCCACATAATAAAAAAAACTCGTACAAGTTCACAAGGCTATCTCAGGACCAGGCGATGAGAGGTGTATTGAAGGATACACTGCAAAAACTCCGGTGTTGATTTAACACCAGCCTGGAATCTATATAATGTCCAAACCAGAGAAGTATTCAAACGACACCAGTTTGGAATCAAACCGATGCAGTTTTGATACTAATTGGTGTTGTATAAACACCTATCTGGTGTTAGACCAAAACAAAACTGGTGTTGTTTAAAACTTCTCTGGTGTGGACATATATAGATTCTGGTCTGGTGTCAATCAACATCAGAGTTTTTGTAGTGTATTGGCGAACTAAAAACTAAATCCAATCATAATTATGTCCATACATGACGATTTATTTTTAAAATGAGCTGGCTACGATACCCTTTTCTGGTCAGATACATATCCTATCCAATGGTAGTAAACATTCGACCCTCTAATTTCACGTTTATTTTTTAGGATTTTAACATACTATGGGTAATGTTTTACGCGCATGACACCTGTATGCATTAATACTAATGTTACGAGTGGCATCGCATGGACCATACTTCATAGTGTCCACATAATAAAAAAAACTCGTACAAGTTCACAAGGCTATCTCAGGACCAGGCGATGAGAGGTGTATTGAAGGGTACACTGCAAAAACTCCGGTGTTGATTTAACACCAGCCTGGAATCTATATAATGTCCAAACCAGAGAAGTATTCAAACGACACCAGTTTGGAATCAAACCGATGCAGTTTTGATACTAATTGGTGTTGTATAAACACCTATCTGGTGTTAGACCAAAACAAAACTGGTGTTGTTTAAAACTTCTCTGGTGTAGACATATATAGATTCTGGTCTGGTGTCAATCAACACCAGAGTTTTTGCAGTGTATTGGCGAACTAAAAACTAAATCCAATCATAGTTATGTCCATACATGACGATTTATTTTTAAAATGAGCTGGCTACGATACCCTTTTCTGGTCAGATACATATCCTATCCAATGGTAGTAAACATTCGACCCTCTAATTTCACGTTTATTTTTTAGGATTTTAACATACTATGGGTAATGTTTTACGCGCATGACACCTGTATGCATTAATTCTAATGTTACGAGTGGCATCGCATGGACCATACTTCATAGTGTCCACATAATAAAAAAAACTCGTACAAGTTCACAAGGCTATCTCAGGACCAGGCGATGAGAGGTGTATTGGAGGGTACACTGCAAAAACTCCGGTGTTGATTTAACACCAGCCTGGAATCTATATAATGTCCAAACCAGAGAAGTATTCAAACGACACCAGTTTGGAATCAAACCGATGCAGTTTTGATCCTAATTGGTGTTGTATAAACACCTATCTGGTGTTAGACCAAAACAAAACTGGTGTTGTTTAAAACTTCTCTGGTGTGGACATATATAGATTCTGGTCTGGTGTCAATCAACACCAGAGTTTTTGCAGTGTATTGGCGAACTAAAAACTAAATCCAATCATAGTTATGTCCATACATGACGATTTATTTTTAAAATGAGCTGGCTACGATACCCTTTTCTGGTCAGATACATATCCTATCCAATGGTAGTAAACATTCGACCCTCTAATTTTACATTTATTTTTTAGGATTTTAACATACTATGGGTAATGTTTTACGCGCATGACACCTGTATGCATTAATTCTAATGTTACGAGTGGCATCGCATGGACCATACTTCATAGTGTCCACATAATAAAAAAAACTCGTACAAGTTCACAAGGCTATCTCAGGACCATCCGATGAGAGGTGTATTGGAGGGTACACTGCAAAAACTCCGGTGTTGATTTAACACCAGCCTGGAATCTATATAATGTCCAAACCAGAGAAGTATTCAAACGACACCAGTTTGGAATCAAACCGATGCAGTTTTGATCCTAATTGGTGTTGTATAAACACCTATCTGGTGTTAGACCAAAACAAAACTGGTGTTGTTTAAAACTTCTCTGGTTTTTGACATATATAGATTCTGGTCTGGTGTCAATCAACACCAGAGTTTTTGCAGTGTATTGGCGAACTAAAAACTAAATCCAATCATAGTTATGTCCATACATGACGATTTATTTTTAAAATGAGCTGGCTACGATACCCTTTTCTGGTCAGATACATATCCTATCCAATGGTAGTAAACATTCGACCCTCTAATTTCACGTTTATTTTTTAGGATTTTAACATACTATGGGTAATGTTTTACGCGCATGACACCTGTATGCATTAATTCTAATGTTACGAGTGGCATCGCATGGACCATACTTCATAGTGTCCACATAATAAAAAAAACTCGTACAAGTTCACAAGGCTATCTCAGGACCAGGCGATGAGAGGTGTATTGAAGGGTACACTGCAAATACTCCGGTGTTGATTTAACACCAGCCTGGAATCTATATAATGTCCAAACCAGAGAAGAATTCAAACGACACCAGTTTGGAATCAAACCGATGCAGTTTTGATACTAATTGGTGTTGTATAAACACCTATCTCGTGTTAGACCAAAACAAAACTGGTGTTGTTTAAAACTTCTCTGGTGTGGACATAAATAGATTCTGGTCTGGTGTCAATCAACACCAGAGTTTTTGCAGTGTATTGGCGAACTAAAAACTAAATCCAATCATAGTTATGTCCATACATGACGATTTATTTTTAAAATGAGCTGGCTACGATACCCTTTTCTGGTCAGATACATATCCTATCCAATGGTAGTAAACATTCGACCCTCTAATTTCACGTTTATTTTTTAGGATTTTAACATACTATGGGTAATGTTTTACGCGCATGACACCTGTATGCATTAATTCTAATGTTACGAGTGGCATCGCATGGACCATACTTCATAGTGTCCACATAATAAAAAAAAACTCGTACAAGTTCACAAGGCTATCTCAGGACCAGGCGATGAGAAGTGTATTGGAGGGTACACTGCAAAAACTCCGGTGTTGATTTAACACCAGCCTGGAATCTATATAATGTCCAAACCAGAGAAGTATTCAAACGACACCAGTTTGGACTCAAACCGATGCAGTTTTGATCCTAATTGGTGTTGTATAAACACCTATCTGGTGTTAGACCAAAACAAAACTGGTGTTGTTTAAAACTTCTCTGGTGTAGACATATATAGATTCTGGTCTGGTGTCAATCAACACCAGAGTTTTTGCAGTGTATTGGCGAACTAAAAACTAAATCCAATCATAGTTATGTCCATACATGACGATTTATTTTTAAAATGAGCTGGCTACGATACCCTTTTCTGGTCAGATACATATCCTATCCAATGGTAGTAAACATTCGACCCTCTAATTTCACGTTTATTTTTTAGGATTTTAACATACTATGGGTAATGTTTTACGCGCATGACACCTGTATGCATTAATTCTAATGTTACGAGTGGCATCGCATGGACCATACTTCATAGTGTCCACATAATAAAAAAAACTCGTACAAGTTTACAAGGCTATCTCAGGACCAGGCGATGAGAGGTGTATTGGAGGGTACACTGCAAAACTCCGGTGTTGATTTAACACCAGCCTGGAATCTATATAATGTCCAAACCAGAGAAGTATTCAAACGACACCAGTTTGGAATCAAACCGATGCAGTTTTGATCCTAATTGGTGTTGTATAAACACCTATCTGGTGTTAGACCAAAACAAAACTGGTGTTGTTTAAAACTTCTCTGGTGTGGACATATATAGATTCTGGTCTGGTGTCAATCAACACCAGAGTTTTTGCAGTGTATTGGCGAACTAAAAACTAAATCCAATCATAGTTATGTCGATACATGACGATTTATTTTTAAAATGAGCTGGCTACGATACCCTTTTCTGGTCAGATACATATCCTATCCAATAGTAGTAAACATTCGACCCTCTAATTTCACGTTTATTTTTTAGGATTTTAACATACTATGGGTAATGTTTTACGCGCATGACACCTGTATGCATTAATTCTAATGTTACGAGTGGCATCGCATGGACCATACTTCATAGTGTCCACATAATAAAAAAAACTCGTACAAGTTCACAAGGCTATCTCAGGACCAGGCGATGAGAGGTGTATTGGAGGGTACACTGCAAAAACTCCGGTGTTGATTTAACACCAGCCTGGAATCTATATAATGTCCAAACCAGAGAAGTATTCAAACGACACCAGTTTGGAATCAAACCGATGCAGTTTTGATCCTAATTGGTGTTGTATAAACACCTATCTGGTGTTAGACCAAAACAAAACTGGTGTTGTTTAAAACTTCTCTGGTGTGGACATATATAGATTCTGGTCTGGTGTCAATCAACACCAGAGTTTTTGCAGTGTATTGGCGAACTAAAAACTAAATCCAATCATAGTTATGTCCATACATGACGATTTATTTTTAAAATGAGCTGGCTACGATACCCTTTTCTGGTCAGATACATATCCTATCCAATGGTAGTAAACATTCGACCCTCTAATTTCACGTTTATTTTTTAGGATTTTAACATACTATGGGTAATGTTTTACGCGCATGACACCTGTATGCATTAATTCTAATGTTACGAGTGGCATCGCATGGACCATACTTCATAGTGTCCACATAATAAAAAAAACTCGTACAAGTTCACAAGGCTATCTCAGGACCAGGCGATGAGAGGTGTATTGAAGGGTACACTGCAAAAACTCCGGTGTTGATTTAACACCAGCCTGGAATCTATATAATGTCCAAACCAGAGAAGTATTCAAACGACACCAGTTTGGAATCAAACCGATGCAGTTTTGATCCTAATTGGTGTTGTATAAACACCTATCTGGTGTTAGACCAAAACAAAACTGGTGTTGTTTAAAACTTCTCTTGTGTGGACATATATAGATTCTGGTCTGGTGTCAATCAACACCAGAGTTTTTGCAGTGTATTGGCGAACTAAAAACTAAATCCAATCATAGTTATGTCGATACATGACGATTTATTTTTAAAATGAGCTGGCTACGATACCCTTTTCTGGTCAGATACATATCCTATCCAATGGTAGTAAACATTCGACCCTCTAATTTCACGTTTATTTTTTAGGATTTTAACATACTATGGGTAATGTTTTACGCGCATGACACCTGTATGCATTAATTATAATGTTACGAGTGGCATCGCATGGACCATACTTCATAGTGTCCACATAATAAAAAAAACTCGTACAAGTTCACAAGGCTATCTCAGGACCAGGCGATGAGAGGTGTATTGGAGGGTACACTGCACAAACTCCGGTGTTGATTTAACACCAGCCTGGAATCTATATAATGTCCAAACCAGAGAAGTATTCAAACGACACCAGTTTGGAATCAAACCGATGCAGTTTTGATCCTAATTGGTGTTGTATAAAAACCTATCTGGTGTTAGACCAAAACAAAACTGGTGTTGTTTAAAACTTCTCTGGTGTGGACATATATAGATTCTGGTCTGGTGTCAATCAACACCAGAGTTTTTGCAGTGTATTGGCGAACTAAAAACTAAATCCAATCATAGTTATGTCCATACATGACGATTTATTTTTAAAATGAGCTGGCTACGATACCCTTTTCTGGTCAGATACATATCCTATCCAATGGTAGTAAACATTCGACCCTCTAATTTCACGTTTATTTTTTAGGATTTTAACATACTATGGGTAATGTTTTACGCGCATGACACCTGTATGCATTAATACTAATGTTACGAGTGGCATCGCATTGACCATACTTCATAGTGTCCACATAATAAAAAAAACTCGTACAAGTTCACAAGGCTATCTCAGGACCAGGCGATGAGAGGTGCATTGAAGGGTACACTGCAAAAACTCCGGTGTTGATTTAACACCAGCCTGGAATCTATATAATGTCCAAACCAGAGAAGAATTCAAACGACACCAGTTTGGAATCAAACCGATGCAGTTTTGATACTAATTGGTGTTGTATAAACACCTATCTGGTGTTAGACCAAAACAAAACTGGTGTTGTTTAAAACTTCTCTGGTGTGGACATATATAGATTCTGGTCTGGTGTCAATCAACATCAGAGTTTTTGCAGTGTATTGGCGAACTAAAAACTAAATCCAATCATAGTTATGTCCATACATGACGATTTATTTTTAAAATGAGCTGGCTACGATACCCTTTTCTGGTCAGATACATATCCTATCCAATGGTAGTAAACATTCGACCCTCTAATTTCACGTTTATTTTTTAGGATTTTAACATACTATGGGTAATGTTTTATGCGCATGACACCTGTATGCATTAATTCTAATGTTACGAGTGGCATCGCATGGACCATACTTCATAGTGTCCACATAATAAAAAAAACTCGTACAAGTTCACAAGGCTATCTCAGGACCAGGCGATGAGAGGTGTATTGAAGGGTACACTGCAAAAACTCCGGTGTTGATTTAACACCAGCCTGGAATCTGTATAATGTCCAAACCAGAGAAGTATTCAAACGACACCAGTTTGGAATCAAACCGATGCAGTTTTGATACTAATTGGTGTTGTATAAACACCTATCTGGTGTTAGAACAAAACAAAACTGGTGTTGTTTAAAACTTCTCTGGTGTGGACATATATAGATTCTGGTCTGGTGTCAATCAACACCAGAGTTTTTGCAGTGTATTGGCGAACTAAAAACTAAATCCAATCATAGTTATGTCCATACATGACGATTTATTTTTAAAATGAGCTGGCTACGATACCCTTTTCTGGTCAGATACATATCCTATCCAATGGTAGTAAACATTCGACCCTCTAATTTCACGTTTATTTTTTAGGATTTTAACATACTATGGGTAATGTTTTACGCGCATGACACCTGTATGCATTAATTCTAATGTTACGAGTGGCATCGCATGGACCATACTTCATAGTGTCCACATAATAAAAAAAAACTCGTACAAGTTCACAAGGCTATCTCAGGACCAGGCGATGAGAGGTGTATTGGAGGGTACACTGCAAAAACTCCGGTGTTGATTTAACACCAGCCTGGAATCTATATAATGTCCAAACCAGAGAAGTATTCAAACGACACCAGTTTGGAATCAAACCGATGCAGTTTTGATACTAATTGGTGTTGTATAAACACCTATCTGGTGTTAGACCAAAACAAAACTGGTGTTGTTTAAAACTTCTCTGGTGTAGACATATATAGATTCTGGTCTGGTGTCAATCAACACCAGAGTTTTTGCAGTGTATTGGCGAACTAAAAACTAAATCCAATCATAGTTATGTCCATACATGACGATTTATTTTTAAAATGAGCTGGCTACGATACCCTTTTCTGGTCAGATACATATCCTATCCAATGGTAGTAAACATTCGACCCTCTAATTTCACGTTAATTTTTTAGGATTTTAACATACTATGGGTAATGTTTTACGCGCATGACACCTGTATGCATTAATTCTAATGTTACGAGTGGCATCGCATGGACCATACTTCATAGTGTCCACATAATAAAAAAAACTCGTACAAGTTCACAAGGCTATCTCAGGACCAGGCGATGAGAGGTGTATTGAAGGGTACACTGCAAAAACTCCGGTGTTGATTTAACACCAGCCTGGAATCTATATAATGTCCAAACCAGAGAAGTATTCAAACGACACCAGTTTGGAATCAAACCAATGCAGTTTTGATACTAATTGGTGTTGTATAAACACCTATCTCGTGTTAGACCAAAACAAAACTGGTGTTGTTTAAAACTTCTCTGGTGTGGACATATATAGATTCTGGTCTGGTGTCAATCAACACCAGAGTTTTTGCAGTGTATTGGCGAACTAAAAACTAAATCCAATCATAGTTATGTCCATACATGACGATTTATTTTTAAAATGAGCTGGCTACGATACCCTTTTCTGGTCAGATACATATCCTATCCAATGGTAGTAAACATTCGACCCTCTAATTTCACGTTTATTTTTTAGGATTTTAACATACTATGGGTAATGTTTTACGCGCATGACACCTGTATGCATTAATACTAATGTTACGAGTGGCATCGCATTGACCATACTTCATAGTGTCCACATAATAAAAAAAACTCGTACAAGTTCACAAGGCTATCTCAGGACCAGGCGATGAGAGGTGTATTGAAGGGTACACTGCAAAAACTCCGGTGTTGATTTAACACCAGCCTGGAATCTATATAATGTCCAAACCAGAGAAGTATTCAAACGACACCAGTTTGGAATCAAACCGATGCAGTTTTGATACTAATTGGTGTTGTATAAACACCTATCTGGTGTTAGAACAAAACAAAACTGGTGTTGTTTAAAACTTCTCTGGTGTGGACATATATAGATTCTGGTCTGGTGTCAATCAACACCAGAGTTTTTGCAGTGTATTGGCGAACTAAAAACTAAATCCAATCATAGTTATGTCCATACATGACGATTTATTTTTAAAATGAGCTGGCTACGATACCCTTTTCTGGTCAGATACATATCCTATCCAATGGTAGTAAACATTCGACCCTCTAATTTCACGTTTATTTTTTAGGATTTTAACATACTATGGGTAATGTTTTACGCGCATGACACCTGTATGCATTAATTCTAATGTTACGAGTGGCATCGCATGGACCATACTTCATAGTGTCCACATAATAAAAAAAAACTCGTACAAGTTCACAAGGCTATCTCAGGACCAGGCGATGAGAGGTGTATTGGAGGGTACACTGCAAAAACTCCGGTGTTGATTTAACACCAGCCTGGAATCTATATAATGTCCAAACCAGAGAAGTATTCAAACGACACCAGTTTGGAATCAAACCGATGCAGTTTTGATACTAATTGGTGTTGTATAAACACCTATCTGGTGTTAGACCAAAACAAAACTGGTGTTGTTTAAAACTTCTCTGGTGTAGACATATATAGATTCTGGTCTGGTGTCAATCAACACCAGAGTTTTTGCAGTGTATTGGCGAACTAAAAACTAAATCCAATCATAGTTATGTCCATACATGACGATTTATTTTTAAAATGAGCTGGCTACGATACCCTTTTCTGGTCAGATACATATCCTATCCAATGGTAGTAAACATTCGACCCTCTAATTTCACGTTAATTTTTTAGGATTTTAACATACTATGGGTAATGTTTTACGCGCATGACACCTGTATGCATTAATTCTAATGTTACGAGTGGCATCGCATGGACCATACTTCATAGTGTCCACATAATAAAAAAAACTCGTACAAGTTCACAAGGCTATCTCAGGACCAGGCGATGAGAGGTGTATTGAAGGGTACACTGCAAAAACTCCGGTGTTGATTTAACACCAGCCTGGAATCTATATAATGTCCAAACCAGAGAAGTATTCAAACGACACCAGTTTGGAATCAAACCAATGCAGTTTTGATACTAATTGGTGTTGTATAAACACCTATCTCGTGTTAGACCAAAACAAAACTGGTGTTGTTTAAAACTTCTCTGGTGTGGACATATATAGATTCTGGTCTGGTGTCAATCAACACCAGAGTTTTTGCAGTGTATTGGCGAACTAAAAACTAAATCCAATCATAGTTATGTCCATACATGACGATTTATTTTTAAAATGAGCTGGCTACGATACCCTTTTCTGGTCAGATACATATCCTATCCAATGGTAGTAAACATTCGACCCTCTAATTTCACGTTTATTTTTTAGGATTTTAACATACTATGGGTAATGTTTTACGCGCATGACACCTGTATGCATTAATACTAATGTTACGAGTGGCATCGCATTGACCATACTTCATAGTGTCCACATAATAAAAAAAACTCGTACAAGTTCACAAGGCTATCTCAGGACCAGGCGATGAGAGGTGTATTGAAGGGTACACTGCAAAAACTCCGGTGTTGATTTAACACCAGCCTGGAATCTATATAATGTCCAAACCAGAGAAGAATTCAAACGACACCAGTTTGGAATCAAACCGATGCAGTTTTGATACTAATTGGTGTTGTATAAACACCTATCTGGTGTTAGACCAAAACAAAACTGGTGTTGTTTAAAACTTCTCTGGTGTGGACATATATAGATTCTGGTCTGGTGTCAATCAACACCAGAGTTTTTGCAGTGTATTGGCGAACTAAAAACTAAATCCAATCATAGTTATGTCCATACATGACGATTTATTTTTAAAATGAGCTGGCTACGATACCCTTTTCTGGTCAGATACATATCCTATCCAATGGTAGTAAACATTCGACCCTCTAATTTCACGTTTATTTTTTAGGATTTTAACATACTATGGGTAATGTTTTACGCGCATGACACCTGTATGCATTAATACTAATGTTACGAGTGGCATCGCATTGACCATACTTCATAGTGTCCACATAATAAAAAAAACTCGTACAAGTTCACAAGGCTATCTCAGGACCAGGCGATGAGAGGTGTATTGAAGGGTACACTGCAAAAACTCCGGTGTTGATTTAACACCAGCCTGGAATCTATATAATGTCCAAACCAGAGAAGAATTCAAACGACACCAGTTTGGAATCAAACCGATGCAGTTTTGATACTAATTGGTGTTGTATAAACACCTATCTGGTGTTAGACCAAAACAAAACTGGTGTTGTTTAAAACTTCTCTGGTGTGGACATATATAGATTCTGGTCTGGTGTCAATCAACACCAGAGTTTTTGCAGTGTATTGGCGAACTAAAAACTAAATCCAATCATAGTTATGTCCATACATGACGATTTATTTTTAAAATGAGCTGGCTACGATACCCTTTTCTGGTCAGATACATATCCTATCCAATGGTAGTAAACATTCGACCCTCTAATTTCACGTTTATTTTTTAGGATTTTAACATACTATGGGTAATGTTTTACGCGCATGACACCTGTATGCATTAATACTAATGTTACGAGTGGCATCGCATGGACCATACTTCATAGTGTCCACATAATAAAAAAAACTCGTACAAGTTCGCAAGGCTATCTCAGGACCAGGCGATGAGAGGTGTATTGAAGGGTACACTGCAAAAACTCCGGTGTTGATTTAACACCAGCCTGGAATCTATATAATGTCCAAACCAGAGAAGTATTCAAACGACACCAGTTTGGAATCAAACCGATGCAGTTTTGATACTAATTGGTGTTGTATAAACACCTATCTGGTGTTAGAACAAAACAAAACTGGTGTTGTTTAAAACTTCTCTGGTGTGGACATATATAGATTCTGGTCTGGTGTCAATCAACACCAGAGTTTTTGCAGTGTATTGGCGAACTAAAAACTAAATCCAATCATAGTTATGTCCATACATGACGATTTATTTTTAAAATGAGCTGGCTACGATACCCTTTTCTGGTCAGATACATATCCTATCCAATGGTAGTAAACATTCGACCCTCTAATTTCACGTTTATTTTTTAGGATTTTAACATACTATGGGTAATGTTTTACGCGCATGACACCTGTATGCATTAATTCTAATGTTACGAGTGGCATCGCATGGACCATACTTCATAGTGTCCACATAATAAAAAAAACTCGTACAAGTTCACAAGGCTATCTCAGGACCAGGCGATGAGAGGTGTATTGAAGGGTACACTGCAAAAACTCCGGTGTTGATTTAACACCAGCCTGGAATCTATATAATGTCCAAACCAGAGAAGTATTCAAACGACACCAGTTTGGAATCAAACCGATGCAGTTTTGATACTAATTGGTGTTGTATAAACACCTATCTGGTGTTAGACCAAAACAAAACTGGTGTTGTTTAAAACTTCTCTGGTGTGGACATATATAGATTCTGGTCTGGTGTCAATCAACACCAGAGTTTTTGCAGTGTATTGGCGAACTAAAAACTAAATCCAATTATAGTTATGTCCATACATGACGATTTATTTTTAAAATGAGCTGGCTACGATACCCTTTTCTGGTCAGATACATATCCTATCCAATGGTAGTAAACATTCGACCCTCTAATTTCACGTTTATTTTTTAGGATTTTAACATACTATGGGTAATGTTTTACGCGCATGACACCTGTATGCATTAATTCTAATGTTACGAGTGGCATCGCATGGACCATACTTCATAGTGTCCACATAATAAAAAAAACTCGTACAAGTTCACAAGGCTATCTCAGGACCAGGCGATGAGAGGTGTATTGAAGGGTACACTGCAAAAACTCCGGTGTTGATTTAACACCAGCCTGGAATCTATATAATGTCCAAACCAGAGAAGTATTCAAACGACACCAGTTTGGAATCAAACCGATGCAGTTTTGATACTAATTGGTGTTGTATAAACACCTATCTGGTGTTAGACCAAAACAAAACTGGTGTTGTTTAAAACTTCTCTGGTGTGGACATATATAGATTCTGGTCTGGTGTCAATCAACACCAGAGTTTTTGCAGTGTATTGGCGAACTAAAAACTAAATCCAATTATAGTTATGTCCATACATGACGATTTATTTTTAAAATGAGCTGGCTACGATACCCTTTTCTGGTCAGATACATATCCTATCCAATGGTAGTAAACATTCGACCCTCTAATTTCACGTTTATTTTTTAGGATTTTAACATACTATGGGTAATGTTTTACGCGCATGACACCTGTATGCATTAATACTAATGTTACGAGTGGCATCGCATTGACCATACTTCATAGTGTCCACATAATAAAAAAAACTCGTACAAGTTCACAAGGCTATCTCAGGACCAGGCGATGAGAGGTGTATTGAAGGGTACACTGCAAAAACTCCGGTGTTGATTTAACACCAGCCTGGAATCTATATAATGTCCAAACCAGAGAAGAATTCAAATGACACCAGTTTGGAATCAAACCGATGCAGTTTTGATACTAATTGGTGTTGTATAAACACCTATCTCGTGTTAGACCAAAACAAAACTGGTGTTGTTTAAAACTTCTCTGGTGTGGACATAAATAGATTCTGGTCTGGTGTCAATCAACACCAGAGTTTTTGCAGTGTATTGGCGAACTAAAAACTAAATCCAATCATAGTTATGTCCATACATGACGATTTATTTTTAAAATGAGCTGGCTACGATACCCTTTTCTGGTCAGATACATATCCTATCCAATGGTAGTAAACATTCGACCCTCTAATTTCACGTTTATTTTTTAGGATTTTAACATACTATGGGTAATGTTTTACGCGCATGACACCTGTATGCATTAATTCTAATGTTACGAGTGGCATCGCATGGACCATACTTCATAGTGTCCACATAATAAAAAAAAACTCGTACAAGTTCACAAGGCTATCTCAGGACCAGGCGATGAGAGGTGTATTGGAGGGTACACTGCAAAAACTCCGGTGTTGATTTAACACCAGCCTGGAATCTATATAATGTCCAAACCAGAGAAGTATTCAAACGACACCAGTTTGGAATCAAACCGATGCAGTTTTGATACTAATTGGTGTTGTATAAACACCTATCTGGTGTTAGACCAAAACAAAACTGGTGTTGTTTAAAACTTCTCTGGTGTAGACATATATAGATTCTGGTCTGGTGTCAATCAACACCAGAGTTTTTGCAGTGTATTGGCGAACTAAAAACTAAATCCAATCATAGTTATGTCCATACATGACGATTTATTTTTAAAATGAGCTGGCTACGATACCCTTTTCTGGTCAGATACATATCCTATCCAATGGTAGTAAACATTCGACCCTCTAATTTCACGTTTATTTTTTAGGATTTTAACATACTATGGGTAATGTTTTACGCGCATGACACCTGTATGCATTAATTCTAATGTTACGAGTGGCATCGCATGGACCATACTTCATAGTGTCCACATAATAAAAAAAACTCGTACAAGTTTACAAGGCTATCTCAGGACCAGGCGATGAGAGGTGTATTGAAGGGTACACTGCAAAAACTCCGGTGTTGATTTAACACCAGCCTGGAATCTATATAATGTCCAAACCAGAGAAGAATTCAAATGACACCAGTTTGGAATCAAACCGATGCAGTTTTGATACTAATTGGTGTTGTATAAACACCTATCTCGTGTTAGACCAAAACAAAACTGGTGTTGTTTAAAACTTCTCTGGTGTGGACATAAATAGATTCTGGTCTGGTGTCAATCAACACCAGAGTTTTTGCAGTGTATTGGCGAACTAAAAACTAAATCCAATCATAGTTATGTCCATACATGACGATTTATTTTTAAAATGAGCTGGCTACGATACCCTTTTCTGGTCAGATACATATCCTATCCAATGGTAGTAAACATTCGACCCTCTAATTTCACGTTTATTTTTTAGGATTTTAACATACTATGGGTAATGTTTTACGCGCATGACACCTGTATGCATTAATTCTAATGTTACGAGTGGCATCGCATGGACCATACTTCATAGTGTCCACATAATAAAAAAAAACTCGTACAAGTTCACAAGGCTATCTCAGGACCAGGCGATGAGAGGTGTATTGGAGGGTACACTGCAAAAACTCCGGTGTTGATTTAACACCAGCCTGGAATCTATATAATGTCCAAACCAGAGAAGTATTCAAACGACACCAGTTTGGAATCAAACCGATGCAGTTTTGATACTAATTGGTGTTGTATAAACACCTATCTGGTGTTAGACCAAAACAAAACTGGTGTTGTTTAAAACTTCTCTGGTGTAGACATATATAGATTCTGGTCTGGTGTCAATCAACACCAGAGTTTTTGCAGTGTATTGGCGAACTAAAAACTAAATCCAATCATAGTTATGTCCATACATGACGATTTATTTTTAAAATGAGCTGGCTACGATACCCTTTTCTGGTCAGATACATATCCTATCCAATGGTAGTAAACATTCGACCCTCTAATTTCACGTTTATTTTTTAGGATTTTAACATACTATGGGTAATGTTTTACGCGCATGACACCTGTATGCATTAATTCTAATGTTACGAGTGGCATCGCATGGACCATACTTCATAGTGTCCACATAATAAAAAAAAACTCGTACAAGTTCACAAGGCTATCTCAGGACCAGGCGATGAGAGGTGTATTGGAGGGTACACTGCAAAAACTCCGGTGTTGATTTAACACCAGCCTGGAATCTATATAATGTCCAAACCAGAGAAGTATTCAAACGACACCAGTTTGGAATCAAACCGATGCAGTTTTGATACTAATTGGTGTTGTATAAACACCTATCTGGTGTTAGACCAAAACAAAACTGGTGTTGTTTAAAACTTCTCTGGTGTAGACATATATAGATTCTGGTCTGGTGTCAATCAACACCAGAGTTTTTGCAGTGTATTGGCGAACTAAAAACTAAATCCAATCATAGTTATGTCCATACATGACGATTTATTTTTAAAATGAGCTGGCTACGATACCCTTTTCTGGTCAGATACATATCCTATCCAATGGTAGTAAACATTCGACCCTCTAATTTCACGTTTATTTTTTAGGATTTTAACATACTATGGGTAATGTTTTACGCGCATGACACCTGTATGCATTAATTCTAATGTTACGAGTGGCATCGCATGGACCATACTTCATAGTGTCCACATAATAAAAAAAACTCGTACAAGTTTACAAGGCTATCTCAGGACCAGGCGATGAGAGGTGTATTGGAGGGTACACTGCAAAAACTCCGGTGTTGATTTAACACCAGCCTGGAATCTATATAATGTCCAAACCAGAGAAGTATTCAAACGACACCAGTTTGGAATCAAACCGATGCAGTTTTGATCCTAATTGGTGTTGTATAAACACCTATCTGGTGTTAGACCAAAACAAAACTGGTGTTGTTTAAAACTTCTCTGGTGTGGACATATATAGATTCTGGTCTGGTGTCAATCAACACCAGAGTTTTTGCAGTGTATTGGCGAACTAAAAACTAAATCCAATCATAGTTATGTCGATACATGACGATTTATTTTTAAAATGAGCTGGCTACGATACCCTTTTCTGGTCAGATACATATCCTATCCAATGGTAGTAAACATTCGACCCTCTAATTTCACGTTTATTTTTTAGGATTTTAACATACTATGGGTAATGTTTTACGCGCATGACACCTGTATGCATTAATTCTAATGTTACGAGTGGCATCGCATGGACCATACTTCATAGTGTCCACATAATAAAAAAAACTCGTACAAGTTCACAAGGCTATCTCAGGACCAGGCGATGAGAGGTGTATTGAAGGGTACACTGCAAAAACTCCGGTGTTGATTTAACACCAGCCTGGAATCTATATAATGTCCAAACCAGAGAAGTATTCAAACGACACCAGTTTGGAATCAAACCGATGCAGTTTTGATACTAATTGGTGTTGTATAAACACCTATCTGGTGTTAGACCAAAACAAAACTGGTGTTGTTTAAAACTTCTCTGGTGTAGACATATATAGATTCTGGTCTGGTGTCAATCAACACCAGAGTTTTTGCAGTGTATTGGCGAACTAAAAACTAAATCCAATCATAGTTATGTCCATACATGACGATTTATTTTTAAAATGAGCTGGCTACGATACCCTTTTCTGGTCAGATACATATCCTATCCAATGGTAGTAAACATTCGACCCTCTAATTTCACGTTTATTTTTTAGGATTTTAACATACTATGGGTAATGTTTTACGCGCATGACACCTGTATGCATTAATTCTAATGTTACGAGTGGCATCGCATGGACCATACTTCATAGTGTCCACATAATAAAAAAAACTCGTACAAGTTTACAAGGCTATCTCAGGACCAGGCGATGAGAGGTGTATTGGAGGGTACACTGCAAAAACTCCGGTGTTGATTTAACACCAGCCTGGAATCTATATAATGTCCAAACCAGAGAAGTATTCAAACGACACCAGTTTGGAATCAAACCGATGCAGTTTTGATCCTAATTGGTGTTGTATAAACACCTATCTGGTGTTAGACCAAAACAAAACTGGTGTTGTTTAAAACTTCTCTGGTGTGGACATATATAGATTCTGGTCTGGTGTCAATCAACACCAGAGTTTTTGCAGTGTATTGGCGAACTAAAAACTAAATCCAATCATAGTTATGTCCATACATGACGATTTATTTTTAAAATGAGCTGGCTACGATACCCTTTTCTGGTCAGATACATATCCTATCCAATGGTAGTAAACATTCGACCCTTTAATTTCACGTTTATTTTTTAGGATTTTAACATACTATGGGTAATGTTTTACGCGCATGACACCTGTATGCATTAATACTAATGTTACGAGTGGCATCGCATTGACCATACTTCATAGTGTCCACATAATAAAAAAAACTCGTACAAGTTCACAAGGCTATCTCAGGACCAGGCGATAAGAGGTGTATTGAAGGGTACACTGCAAAAACTCCGGTGTTGATTTAACACCAGCCTGGAATCTATATAATGTCCAAACCAGAGAAGAATTCAAACGACACCAGTTTGGAATCAAACCGATGCAGTTTTGATACTAATTGGTGTTGTATAAACACCTATCTGGTGTTAGACCAAAACAAAACTGGTGTTGTTTAAAACTTCTCTGGTGTGGACATATATAGATTCTGGTCTGGTGTCAATCAACACCAGAGTTTTTGCAGTGTATTGGCGAACTAAAAACTAAATCCATTCATAGTTATGTCCATACATGACGATTTATTTTTAAAATGAGCTGGCTACGATACCCTTTTCTGGTCAGATACATATCCTATCCAATGGTAGTAAACATTCGACCCTTTAATTTCACGTTTATTTTTTAGGATTTTAACATACTATGGGTAATGTTTTACGCGCATGACACCTGTATGCATTAATTCTAATGTTACGAGTGGCATCGCATGGACCATACTTCATAGTGTCCACATAATAAAAAAAAAACTCGTACAAGTTCACAAGGCTATCTCAGGACCAGGCGATGAGAGGTGTATTGGAGGGTACACTGCAAAAACTCCGGTGTTGATTTAACACCAGCCTGGACTCTATATAATGTCCAAACCAGAGAAGTATTCAAACGACACCAGTTTGGAATCAAACCGATGCAGTTTTGATACTAATTGGTGTTGTATAAACACCTATCTGGTGTTAGACCAAAACAAAACTGGTGTTGTTTAAAACTTCTCTGGTGTAGACATATATAGATTCTGGTCTGGTGTCAATCAACACCAGAGTTTTTGCAGTGTATTGGCGAACTAAAAACTAAATCCAATCATAGTTATGTCCATACATGACGATTTATTTTTAAAATGAGCTGGCTACGATACCCTTTTCTGGTCAGATACATATCCTATCCAATGGTAGTAAACATTCGACCCTCTAATTTCACGTTTATTTTTTAGGATTTTAACATACTATGGGTAATGTTTTACGCGCATGACACCTGTATGCATTAATTCTAATGTTACGAGTGGCATCGCATGGACCATACTTCATAGTGTCCACATAATAAAAAAAAACTCGTACAAGTTCACAAGGCTATCTCAGGACCAGGCGATGAGAGGTGTATTGGAGGGTACACTGCAAAAACTCCGGTGTTGATTTAACACCAGCCTGGAATCTATATAATGTCCAAACCAGAGAAGTATTCAAACGACACCAGTTTGGAATCAAACCGATGCAGTTTTGATACTAATTGGTGTTGTATAAACACCTATCTGGTGTTAGACCAAAACAAAACTGGTGTTGTTTAAAACTTCTCTGGTGTAGACATATATAGATTCTGGTCTGGTGTCAATCAACACCAGAGTTTTTGCAGTGTATTGGCGAACTAAAAACTAAATCCAATCATAGTTATGTCCATACATGACGATTTATTTTTAAAATGAGCTGGCTACGATACCCTTTTCTGGTCAGATACATATCCTATCCAATGGTAGTA
This sequence comes from Lytechinus pictus, assembly GCF_037042905.1. Classification (NCBI taxonomy): domain Eukaryota; kingdom Metazoa; phylum Echinodermata; class Echinoidea; order Temnopleuroida; family Toxopneustidae; genus Lytechinus; species Lytechinus pictus. The sequence continues at coordinate 15,173,247 of NC_087254.1, read as the reverse complement.
AACATTCGACCCTCTAATTTCACGTTTATTTTTTAGGATTTTAACATACTATGGGTAATGTTTTACGCGCATGACACCTGTATGCATTAATTCTAATGTTACGAGTGGCATCGCATGGACCATACTTCATAGTGTCCACATAATAAAAAAAAACTCGTACAAGTTCACAAGGCTATCTCAGGACCAGGCGATGAGAGGTGTATTGGAGGGTACACTGCAAAAACTCCGGTGTTGATTTAACACCAGCCTGGAATCTATATAATGTCCAAACCAGAGAAGTATTCAAACGACACCAGTTTGGAATCAAACCGATGCAGTTTTGATACTAATTGGTGTTGTATAAACACCTATCTGGTGTTAGACCAAAACAAAACTGGTGTTGTTTAAAACTTCTCTGGTGTAGACATATATAGATTCTGGTCTGGTGTCAATCAACACCAGAGTTTTTGCAGTGTATTGGCGAACTAAAAACTAAATCCAATCATAGTTATGTCCATACATGACGATTTATTTTTAAAATGAGCTGGCTACGATACCCTTTTCTGGTCAGATACATATCCTATCCAATGGTAGTAAACATTCGACCCTCTAATTTCACGTTTATTTTTTAGGATTTTAACATACTATGGGTAATGTTTTACGCGCATGACACCTGTATGCATTAATTCTAATGTTACGAGTGGCATCGCATGGACCATACTTCATAGTGTCCACATAATAAAAAAACTCGTACAAGTTCACAAGGCTATCTCAGGACCAGGCGATGAGAGGTGTATTGAAGGGTACACTGCAAAAACTCCGGTGTTGATTTAACACCAGCCTGGAATCTATATAATGTCCAAACCAGAGAAGTATTCAAACGACACCAGTTTGGAATCAAACCGATGCAGTTTTGATCCTAATTGGTGTTGTATAAACACCTATCTGGTGTTAGACCAAAAAAAAACTGGTGTTGTTTAAAACTTCTCTGGTGTGGACATATATAGATTCTGGTCTGGTGTCAATCAACACCAGAGTTTTTGCAGTGTATTGGCGAACTAAAAACTAAATCCAATCATAGTTATGTCCATACATGACGATTTATTTTTAAAATGAGCTGGCTACGATACCCTTTTCTGGTCAGATACATATCCTATCCAATGGTAGTAAACATTCGACCCTCTAATTTCACGTTTATTTTTTAGGATTTTAACATACTATGGGTAATGTTTTACGCGCATGACACCTGTATGCATTAATTCTAATGTTACGAGTGGCATCGCATGGACCATACTTCATAGTGTCCACATAATAAAAAAAAACTCGTACAAGTTCACAAGGCTATCTCAGGACCAGGCGATGAGAGGTGTATTGGAGGGTACACTGCAAAAACTCCGGTGTTGATTTAACACCAGCCTGGAATCTATATAATGTCCAAACCAGAGAAGTATTCAAACGACACCAGTTTGGAATCAAAACGATGCAGTTTTGATACTAATTGGTGTTGTATAAACACCTATCTGGTGTTAGACCAAAACAAAACTGGTGTTGTTTAAAACTTCTCTGGTGTAGACATATATAGATTCTGGTCTGGTGTCAATCAACACCAGAGTTTTTGCAGTGTATTGGCGAACTAAAAACTAAATCCAATCATGGTTATGTCGATACATGACGATTTATTTTTAAAATGAGCTGGCTACGATACCCTTTTCTGGTCAGATACATATCCTATCCAATGGTAGTAAACATTCGACCCTCTAATTTCACGTTTATTTTTTAGGATTTTAACATACTATGGGTAATGTTTTACGCGCATGACACCTGTATGCATTAATTCTAATGTTACGAGTGGCATCGCATGGACCATACTTCATAGTGTCCACATAATAAAAAAAACTCGTACAAGTTCACAAGGCTATCTCAGGACCAGGCGATGAGAGGTGTATTGAAGGGTACACTGCAAAAACTCCGGTGTTGATTTAACACCAGCCTGGAATCTATATAATGTCCAAACCAGAGAAGTATTCAAACGACACCAGTTTGGAATCAAACCGATGCAGTTTTGATCCTAATTGGTGTTGTATAAACACCTATCTGGTGTTAGACCAAAACAAAACTGGTGTTGTTTAAAACTTCTCTGGTGTGGACATATATAGATTCTGGTCTGGTGTCAATCAACACCAGATTTTTTGCAGTGTATTGGCGAACTAAAAACTAAATCCAATCATAGTTATGTCCATACATGACGATTTATTTTTAAAATGAGCTGGCTACGATACCCTTTTCTGGTCAGATACATATCCTATCCAATGGTAGTAAGTATTCGACCCTCTAATTTCACGTTTATTTTTTAGGATTTTAACATACTATGGGTAATGTTTTACGCGCATGACACCTGTATGCATTAATTCTAATGTTACGAGTGGCATCGCATGGACCATACTTCATAGTGTCCACATAATAAAAAAAACTCGTACAAGTTCACAAGGCTATCTCAGGACCAGGCGATGAGAGGTGTATTGGAGGGTACACTGCAAAAACTCCGGTGTTGATTTAACACCAGCCTGGAATCTATATAATGTCCAAACCAGAGAAGTATTCAAACGACACCAGTTTGGAATCAAACCGATGCAGTTTTGATCCTAATTGGTGTTGTATAAACACCTATCTGGTGTTAGACCAAAACAAAACTGGTGTTGTTTAAAACTTCTCTGGTGTGGACATATATAGATTCGGGTCTGGTGTCAATCAACACCAGAGTTTTTGCAGTGTATTTGCGAACTAAAAACTAAATCCAATCATAGTTATGTCCATACATGACGATTTATTTTTAAAATGAGCTGGCTACGATACCCTTTTCTGGTCAGATACATATCCTATCCAATGGTAGTAAACATTCGACCCTCTAATTTCACGTTTATTTTTTAGGATTTTAACATACTATGGGTAATGTTTTACGCGCATGACACCTGTATGCATTTCTTCTAATGATACGAGTGGCATCGCATGGACCATACTTCATAGTGTCCACATAATAAAAAAAACTCGTACAAGTTCACAAGGCTATCTCAGGACCAGGCGATGAGAGGTGTATTGAAGGGTACACTGCAAAAACTCCGGTGTTGATTTAACACCAGCCTGGAATCTATATAATGTCCAGACCAGAGAAGTATTCAAACGACACCAGTTTGGAATCAAACCGATGCAGTTTTGATACTAATTGGTGTTGTATAAACACCTATCTGGTGTTAGACCAAAACAAAACTGGTGTTGTTTAAAACTTCTCTGGTGTGGACATATATAGATTCTGGTCTGGTGTCAATCAACACCAGAGTTTTTGCAGTGTATTGGCGAACTAAAAACTAAATCCAATCATAGTTATGTCCATACATGACGATTTATTTTTAAAATGAGCTGGCTGCGATACCCTTTTCTGGTCAGATACATATCCTATCCAATGGTAGTAAACATTCGACCCTCTAATTTCACGTTTATTTTTTAGGATTTTAACATACTATGGGTAATGTTTTACGCGCATGACACCTGTATGCATTAATTCTAATGTTACGAGTGGCATCGCATGGACCATACTTCATAGTGTCCACATAATAAAAAAAAACTCGTACAAGTTCACAAGGCTATCTCAGGACCAGGCGATGAGAGGTGTATTGGAGGGTACACTGCAAAAACTCCGGTGTTGATTTAACACCAGCCTGGAATCTATATAATGTCCAAACCAGAGAAGTATTCAAACGACACCAGTTTGGAATCAAACCGATGCAGTTTTGATCCTAATTGGTGTTGTATAAACACCTATCTGGTGTTAGACCAAAACAAAACTGGTGTTGTTTAAAACTTCTCTGGTGTGGACATATATAGATTCTGGTCTGGTGTCAATCAACACCAGAGTTTTTGCAGTGTATTGGCGAACTAAAAACTAAATCCAATCATAGTTATGTCCATACATGACGATTTATTTTTAAAATGAGCTGGCTACGATACCCTTTTCTGGTCAGATACATATCCTATCCAATGGTAGTAAACATTCGACCCTCTAATTTCACGTTTATTTTTTAGGATTTTAACATACTATGGGTAATGTTTTACGCGCATGACACCTGTATGCATTAATTCTAATGTTACGAGTGGCATCGCATGGACCATACTTCATAGTGTCCACATAATAAAAAAAACTCGTACAAGTTTACAAGGCTATCTCAGGACCAGGCGATGAGAGGTGTATTGGAGGGTACACTGCAAAAACTCCGGTGTTGATTTAACACCAGCCTGGAATCTATATAATGTCCAAACCAGAGAAGTATTCAAACGACACCAGTTTGGAATCAAACCGATGCAGTTTTGATCCTAATTGGTGTTGTATAAACACCTATCTGGTGTTAGACCAAAACAAAACTGGTGTTGTTTAAAACTTCTCTGGTGTGGACATATATAGATTCTGGTCTGGTGTCAATCAACACCAGAGTTTTTGCAGTGTATTGGCGAACTAAAAACTAAATCCAATCATAGTTATGTTGATACATGACGATTTATTTTTAAAATGAGCTGGCTACGATACCCTTTTCTGGTCAGATACATATCCTATCCAATGGTAGTAAACATTCGACCCTCTAATTTCACGTTTATTTTTTAGGATTTTAACATACTATGGGTAATGTTTTACGCGCATGACACCTGTATGCATTAATTCTAATGTTACGAGTGGCATCGCATGGACCATACTTCATAGTGTCCACATAATAAAAAAAACTCGTACAAGTTCACAAGGCTATCTCAGGACCAGGCGATGAGAGGTGTATTGAAGGGTACACTGCAAAAACTCCGGTGTTGATTTAACACCAGCCTGGAATCTATATAATGTCCAAACCAGAGAAGTATTCAAACGACACCAGTTTGGAATCAAACCGATGCAGTTTTGATACTAATTGGTGTTGTATAAACACCTATCTGGTGTTAGACCAAAACAAAACTGGTGTTGTTTAAAACTTCTCTGGTGTGGACATATATAGATTCGGGTCTGGTGTCAATCAACACCAGAGTTTTTGCAGTGTATTTGCGAACTAAAAACTAAATCCAATCATAGTTATGTCCATACATGACGATTTATTTTTAAAATGAGCTGGCTACGATACCCTTTTCTGGTCAGATACATATCCTATCCAATGGTAGTAAACATTCGACCCTCTAATTTCACGTTTATTTTTTAGGATTTTAACATACTATGGGTAATGTTTTACGCGCATGACACCTGTATGCATTTCTTCTAATGATACGAGTGGCATCGCATGGACCATACTTCATAGTGTCCACATAATAAAAAAAACTCGTACAAGTTCACAAGGCTATCTCAGGACCAGGCGATGAGAGGTGTATTGAAGGGTACACTGCAAAAACTCCGGTGTTGATTTAACACCAGCCTGGAATCTATATAATGTCCAAACCAGAGAAGTATTCAAACGACACCAGTTTGGAATCAAACCGATGCAGTTTTGATCCTAATTGGTGTTGTATAAACACCTATCTGGTGTTAGACCAAAACAAAACTGGTGTTGTTTAAAACTTCTCTGGTGTGGACATATATAGATTCTGGTCTGGTGTCAATCAACACCAGAGTTTTTGCAGTGTATTGGCGAACTAAAAACTAAATCCAATCATAGTTATGTCCATACATGACGATTTATTTTTAAAATGAGCTGGCTACGATACCCTTTTCTGGTCAGATACATATCCTATCCAATGGTAGTAAACATTCGACCCTCTAATTTCACGTTTATTTTTTAGGATTTTAACATACTATGGGTAATGTTTTACGCGCATGACATCTGTATGCATTAATACTAATGTTACGAGTGGCATCGCATGGACCATACTTCATAGTGTCCACATAATAAAAAAAACTCGTACAAGTTCACAAGGCTATCTCAGGACCAGGCGATGAGAGGTGTATTGAAGGGTACACTGCAAAAACTCCGGTGTTGATTTAACACCAGCCTGGAATCTATATAATGTCCAAACCAGAGAAGTATTCAAACGACACCAGTTTGGAATCAAACCGATGCAGTTTTGATACTAATTGGTGTTGTATAAACACCTATCTGGTGTTAGACCAAAACAAACTGGTGTTGTTTAAAACTTCTCTGGTGTGGACATATATAGATTCTGGTCTGGTGTCAATCAACACCAGAGTTTTTGCAGTGTATTGGCGAACTAAAAGCTAAATCCAATCATAGTTATGTCCATACATGACGATTTATTTTTAAAATGAGCTGGCTACGATACCCTTTTCTGGTCAGATACATATCCTATCCAATGGTAGTAAACATTCGACCCTCTAATTTCACGTTTATTTTTTAGGATTTTAACATACTATGGGTAATGTTTTACGCGCATGACACCTGTATGCATTAATTCTAATGTTACGAGTGGCATCGCATGGACCATACTTCATAGTGTCCACATAATAAAAAAAACTCGTACAAGTTCACAAGGCTATCTCAGGACCAGGCGATGAGAGGTGTATTGGAGGGTACACTGCAAAAACTCCGGTGTTGATTTAACACCAGCCTGGAATCTATATAATGTCCAAACCAGAGAAGTATTCAAACGACACCAGTTTGGAATCAAACCGATGCAGTTTTGATCCTAATTGGTGTTGTATAAACACCTATCTGGTGTTAGACCAAAACAAAACTGGTGTTGTTTAAAACTTCTCTGGTGTGGACATATATAGATTCTGGTCTGGTGTCATTCAACACCAGAGTTTTTGCAGTGTATTGGCGAACTAAAAACTAAATCCAATCATAGTTATGTCCATACATGACGATTTATTTTTAAAATGAGCTGGCTACGATACCCTTTTCTGGTCAGATACATATCCTATCCAATGGTAGTAAACATTCGACCCTCTAATTTCACGTTTATTTTTTAGGATTTTAACATACTATGGGTAATGTTTTACGCGCATGACACCTGTATGCATTAATTCTAATGTTACGAGTGGCATCGCATGGACCATACTTCATAGTGTCCACATAATAAAAAAAACTCGTACAAGTTCACAAGGCTATCTCAGGACCAGGCGATGAGAGGTGTATTGAAGGGTACACTGCAAAAACTCCGGTGTTGATTTAACACCAGCCTGGAATCTATATAATGTCCAAACCAGAGAAGTATTCAAACGACACCAGTTTGGAATCAAACCGATGCAGTTTTGATCCTAATTGGTGTTGTATAAACACCTATCTGGTGTTAGACCAAAACAAAACTGGTGTTGTTTAAAACTTCTCTGGTGTGGACATATATAGATTCTGGTCTGGTGTCAATCAACACCAGATTTTTTGCAGTGTATTGGCGAACTAAAAACTAAATCCAATCATAGTTATGTCCATACATGACGATTTATTTTTAAAATGAGCTGGCTACGATACCCTTTTCTGGTCAGATACATATCCTATCCAATGGTAGTAAACATTCGACCCTCTAATTTCACGTTTATTTTTTAGGATTTTAACATACTATGGGTAATGTTTTACGCGCATGACACCTGTATGCATTTCTTCTAATGATACGAGTGGCATCGCATGGACCATACTTCATAGTGTCCACATAATAAAAAAAACTCGTACAAGTTCACAAGGCTATCTCAGGACCAGGCGATGAGAGGTGTATTGAAGGGTACACTGCAAAAACTCCGGTGTTGATTTAACACCAGCCTGGAATCTATATAATGTCCAAACCAGAGAAGTATTCAAACGACACCAGTTTGGAATCAAACCGATGCAGTTTTGATCCTAATTGGTGTTGTATAAACACCTATCTGGTGTTAGACCAAAACAAAACTGGTGTTGTTTAAAACTTCTCTGGTGTGGACATATATAGATTCTGGTCTGGTGTCAATCAACACCAGAGTTTTTGCAGTGTATTGGCGAACTAAAAACTAAATCCAATCATAGTTATGTCCATACATGACGATTTATTTTTAAAATGAGCTGGCTACGATACCCTTTTCTGGTCAGATACATATCCTATCCAATGGTAGTAAACATTCGACCCTCTAATTTCACGTTTATTTTTTAGGATTTTAACATACTATGGGTAATGTTTTACGCGCATGACATCTGTATGCATTAATACTAATGTTACGAGTGGCATCGCATGGACCATACTTCATAGTGTCCACATAATAAAAAAAACTCGTACAAGTTCACAAGGCTATCTCAGGACCAGGCGATGAGAGGTGTATTGAAGGGTACACTGCAAAAACTCCGGTGTTGATTTAACACCAGCCTGGAATCTATATAATGTCCAAACCAGAGAAGTATTCAAACGACACCAGTTTGGAATCAAACCGATGCAGTTTTGATACTAATTGGTGTTGTATAAACACCTATCTGGTGTTAGACCAAAACAAACTGGTGTTGTTTAAAACTTCTCTGGTGTGGACATATATAGATTCTGGTCTGGTGTCAATCAACACCAGAGTTTTTGCAGTGTATTGGCGAACTAAAAGCTAAATCCAATCATAGTTATGTCCATACATGACGATTTATTTTTAAAATGAGCTGGCTACGATACCCTTTTCTGGTCAGATACATATCCTATCCAATGGTAGTAAACATTCGACCCTCTAATTTCACGTTTATTTTTTAGGATTTTAACATACTATGGGTAATGTTTTACGCGCATGACACCTGTATGCATTAATTCTAATGTTACGAGTGGCATCGCATGGACCATACTTCATAGTGTCCACATAATAAAAAAAACTCGTACAAGTTCACAAGGCTATCTCAGGACCAGGCGATGAGAGGTGTATTGGAGGGTACACTGCAAAAACTCCGGTGTTGATTTAACACCAGCCTGGAATCTATATAATGTCCAAACCAGAGAAGTATTCAAACGACACCAGTTTGGAATCAAACCGATGCAGTTTTGATCCTAATTGGTGTTGTATAAACACCTATCTGGTGTTAGACCAAAACAAAACTGGTGTTGTTTAAAACTTCTCTGGTGTGGACATATATAGATTCTGGTCTGGTGTCATTCAACACCAGAGTTTTTGCAGTGTATTGGCGAACTAAAAACTAAATCCAATCATAGTTATGTCCATACATGACGATTTATTTTTAAAATGAGCTGGCTACGATACCCTTTTCTGGTCAGATACATATCCTATCCAATGGTAGTAAACATTCGACCCTCTAATTTCACGTTTATTTTTTAGGATTTTAACATACTATGGGTAATGTTTTACGCGCATGACACCTGTATGCATTAATTCTAATGTTACGAGTGGCATCGCATGGACCATACTTCATAGTGTCCACATAATAAAAAAAACTCGTACAAGTTCACAAGGCTATCTCAGGACCAGGCGATGAGAGGTGTATTGAAGGGTACACTGCAAAAACTCCGGTGTTGATTTAACACCAGCCTGGAATCTATATAATGTCCAAACCAGAGAAGTATTCAAACGACACCAGTTTGGAATCAAACCGATGCAGTTTTGATCCTAATTGGTGTTGTATAAACACCTATCTGGTGTTAGACCAAAACAAAACTGGTGTTGTTTAAAACTTCTCTGGTGTGGACATATATAGATTCTGGTCTGGTGTCAATCAACACCAGATTTTTTGCAGTGTATTGGCGAACTAAAAACTAAATCCAATCATAGTTATGTCCATACATGACGATTTATTTTTAAAATGAGCTGGCTACGATACCCTTTTCTGGTCAGATACATATCCTATCCAATGGTAGTAAGTATTCGACCCTCTAATTTCACGTTTATTTTTTAGGATTTTAACATACTATGGGTAATGTTTTACGCGCATGACACCTGTACGCATTAATTCTAATGTTACGAGTGGCATCGCATGGACCATACTTCATAGTGTCCACATAATAAAAAAAACTCGTACAAGTTCACAAGGCTATCTCAGGACCAGGCGATGAGAGGTGTATTGGAGGGTACACTGCAAAAACTCCGGTGTTGATTTAACACCAGCCTGGAATCTATATAATGTCCAAACCAGAGAAGTATTCAAACGACACCAGTTTGGAATCAAACCGATGCAGTTTTGATCCTAATTGGTGTTGTATAAACACCTATCTGGTGTTAGACCAAAACAAAACTGGTGTTGTTTAAAACTTCTCTGGTGTGGACATATATAGATTCGGGTCTGGTGTCAATCAACACCAGAGTTTTTGCAGTGTATTTGCGAACTAAAAACTAAATCCAATCATAGTTATGTCCATACATGACAATTTATTTTTAAAATGAGCTGGCTACGATACCCTTTTCTGGTCAGATACATATCCTATCCAATGGTAGTAAACATTCGACCCTCTAATTTCACGTTTATTTTTTAGGATTTTAACATACTATGGGTAATGTTTTACGCGCATGACACCTGTATGCATTTCTTCTAATGATACGAGTGGCATCGCATGGACCATACTTCATAGTGTCCACATAATAAAAAAAACTCGTACAAGTTCACAAGGCTATCTCAGGACCAGGCGATGAGAGGTGTATTGAAGGGTACACTGCAAAAACTCCGGTGTTGATTTAACACCAGCCTGGAATCTATATAATGTCCAGACCAGAGAAGTATTCAAACGACACCAGTTTGGAATCAAACCGATGCAGTTTTGATACTAATTGGTGTTGTATAAACACCTATCTGGTGTTAGACCAAAACAAAACTGGTGTTGTTTAAAACTTCTCTGGTGTGGACATATATAGATTCTGGTCTGGTGTCAATCAACACCAGAGTTTTTGCAGTGTATTGGCGAACTAAAAACTAAATCCAATCATAGTTATGTCCATACATGACGATTTATTTTTAAAATGAGCTGGCTGCGATACCCTTTTCTGGTCAGATACATATCCTATCCAATGGTAGTAAACATTCGACCCTCTAATTTCACGTTTATTTTTTAGGATTTTAACATACTATGGGTAATGTTTTACGCGCATGACACCTGTATGCATTAATTCTAATGTTACGAGTGGCATCGCATGGACCATACTTCATAGTGTCCACATAATAAAAAAAACTCGTACAAGTTCACAAGGCTATCTCAGGACCAGGCGATGAGAGGTGTATTGGAGGGTACACTGCAAAAACTCCGGTGTTGATTTAACACCAGCCTGGAATCTATATAATGTCCAAACCAGAGAAGTATTCAAACGACACCAGTTTGGAATCAAACCGATGCAGTTTTGATCCTAATTGGTGTTGTATAAACACCTATCTGGTGTTAGACCAAAACAAAACTGGTGTTGTTTAAAACTTCTCTGGTGTGGACATATATAGATTCTGGTCTGGTGTCAATCAACACCAGAGTTTTTGCAGTGTATTGGCGAACTAAAAACTAAATCCAATCATAGTTATGTCCATACATGACGATTTATTTTTAAAATGAGCTGGCTACGATACCCTTTTCTGGTCAGATACATATCCTATCCAATGGTAGTAAACATTCGACCCTCTAATTTCACGTTTATTTTTTAGGATTTTAACATACTATGGGTAATGTTTTACGCGCATGACACCTGTATGCATTAATTCTAATGTTACGAGTGGCATCGCATGGACCATACTTCATAGTGTCCACATAATAAAAAAAACTCGTACAAGTTTACAAGGCTATCTCAGGACCAGGCGATGAGAGGTGTATTGGAGGGTACACTGCAAAAACTCCGGTGTTGATTTAACACCAGCCTGGAATCTATATAATGTCCAAACCAGAGAAGTATTCAAACGACACCAGTTTGGAATCAAACCGATGCAGTTTTGATCCTAATTGGTGTTGTATAAACACCTATCTGGTGTTAGACCAAAACAAAACTGGTGTTGTTTAAAACTTCTCTGGTGTGGACATATATAGATTCTGGTCTGGTGTCAATCAACACCAGAGTTTTTGCAGTGTATTGGCGAACTAAAAACTAAATCCAATCATAGTTATGTTGATACATGACGATTTATTTTTAAAATGAGCTGGCTACGATACCCTTTTCTGGTCAGATACATATCCTATCCAATGGTAGTAAACATTCGACCCTCTAATTTCACGTTTATTTTTTAGGATTTTAACATACTATGGGTAATGTTTTACGCGCATGACACCTGTATGCATTAATTCTAATGTTACGAGTGGCATCGCATGGACCATACTTCATAGTGTCCACATAATAAAAAAAACTCGTACAAGTTCACAAGGCTATCTCAGGACCAGGCGATGAGAGGTGTATTGAAGGGTACACTGCAAAAACTCCGGTGTTGATTTAACACCAGCCTGGAATCTATATAATGTCCAAACCAGAGAAGTATTCAAACGACACCAGTTTGGAATCAAACCGATGCAGTTTTGATCCTAATTGGTGTTGTATAAACACCTATCTGGTGTTAGACCAAAACAAAACTGGTGTTGTTTAAAACTTCTCTGGTGTGGACATATATAGATTCTGGTCTGGTGTCAATCAACACCAGAGTTTTTGCAGTGTATTGGCGAACTAAAAACTAAATCCAATCATAGTTATGTCCATACATGACGATTTATTTTTAAAATGAGCTGGCTACGATACCCTTTTCTGGTCAGATACATATCCTATCCAATGGTAGTAAACATTCGACCCTCTAATTTCACGTTTATTTTTTAGGATTTTAACATACTATGGGTAATGTTTTACGCGCATGACATCTGTATGCATTAATACTAATGTTACGAGTGGCATCGCATGGACCATACTTCATAGTGTCCACATAATAAAAAAAACTCGTACAAGTTCACAAGGCTATCTCAGGACCAGGCGATGAGAGGTGTATTGAAGGGTACACTGCAAAAACTCCGGTGTTGATTTAACACCAGCCTGGAATCTATATAATGTCCAAACCAGAGAAGTATTCAAACGACACCAGTTTGGAATCAAACCGATGCAGTTTTGATCCTAATTGGTGTTGTATAAACACCTATCTGGTGTTAGACCAAAACAAAACTGGTGTTGTTTAAAACTTCTCTGGTGTGGACATATATAGATTCTGGTCTGGTGTCATTCAACACCAGAGTTTTTGCAGTGTATTGGCGAACTAAAAACTAAATCCAATCATAGTTATGTCCATACATGACGATTTATTTTTAAAATGAGCTGGCTACGATACCCTTTTCTGGTCAGATACATATCCTATCCAATGGTAGTAAACATTCGACCCTCTAATTTCACGTTTATTTTTTAGGATTTTAACATACTATGGGTAATGTTTTACGCGCATGACACCTGTATGCATTAATACTAATGTTACGAGTGGCATCGCATGGACCATACTTCATAGTGTCCACATAATAAAAAAAACTCGTACAAGTTCACAAGGCTATCTCAGGACCAGGCGATGAGAGGTGTATTGAAGGGTACACTGCAAAAACTCCGGTGTTGATTTAACACCAGCCTGGAATCTATATAATGTCCAAACCAGAGAAGTATTCAAACGACACCAGTTTGGAATCAAACCGATGCAAATTTGATACTAATTGGTGTTGTATAAACACCTATCTGGTGTTAGAACAAAACAAAACTGGTGTTGTTTAAAACTTCTCTGGTGTGGACATATATAGATTCTGGTCTGGTGTCAATCAACACCAGAGTTTTTGCAGTGTATTGGCGAACTAAAAACTAAATCCAATCATAGTTATGTCCATACATGACGATTTATTTTTAAAATGAGCTGGCTACGATACCCTTTTCTGGTCAGATACATATCCTATCCAATGGTAGTAAACATTCGACCCTCTAATTTCACGTTTATTTTTTAGGATTTTAACATACTATGGGTAATGTTTTACGCGCATGACACCTGTATGCATTAATACTCATGTTACGAGTGGCATCGCATGGACCATACTTCATAGTGTCCACATTATAAAAAAAACTCGTACAAGTTCACAAGGCTATCTCAGGACCAGGCGATGAGAGGTGTATTGAAGGGTACACTGCAAAAACTCCGGTGTTGATTTAACACCAGCCTGGAATCTATATAATGTCCAAACCAGAGAAGTATTCAAACGACACCAGTTTGGAATCAAACCGATGCAGTTTTGATACTAATTGGTGTTGTATAAACACCTATCTGGTGTTAGACCAAAACAAAACTGGTGTTGTTTAAAACTTCTCTGGTGTGGACATATATAGATTCTGGTCTGGTGTCAATCAACACCAGAGTTTTTGCAGTGTATTGGCGAACTAAAAACTAAATCCAATCATAGTTATGTCCATACATGACGATTTATTTTTAAAATGAGCTGGCTACGATACCCTTTTCTGGTCAGATACATATCCTATCCAATGGTAGTAAACATTCGACCCTCTAATTTCACGTTTATTTTTTAGGATTTTAACATACTATGGGTAATGTTTTACGCGCATGACATCTGTATGCATTAATACTAATGTTACGAGTGGCATCGCATGGACCATACTTCATAGTGTCCACATAATAAAAAAAACTCGTACAAGTTCACAAGGCTATCTCAGGACCAGGCGATGAGAGGTGTATTGAAGGGTACACTGCAAAAACTCCGGTGTTGATTTAACACCAGCCTGGAATCTATATAATGTCCAAACCAGAGAAGTATTCAAACGACACCAGTTTGGAATCAAACCGATGCAGTTTTGATACTAATTGGTGTTGTATAAACACCTATCTGGTGTTAGACCAAAACAAACTGGTGTTGTTTAAAACTTCTCTGGTGTGGACATATATAGATTCTGGTCTGGTGTCAATCAACACCAGAGTTTTTGCAGTGTATTGGCGAACTAAAAGCTAAATCCAATCATAGTTATGTCCATACATGACGATTTATTTTTAAAATGAGCTGGCTACGATACCCTTTTCTGGTCAGATACATATCCTATCCAATGGTAGTAAACATTCGACCCTCTAATTTCACGTTTATTTTTTAGGATTTTAACATACTATGGGTAATGTTTTACGCGCATGACACCTGTATGCATTAATTCTAATGTTACGAGTGGCATCGCATGGACCATACTTCATAGTGTCCACATAATAAAAAAAACTCGTACAAGTTCACAAGGCTATCTCAGGACCAGGCGATGAGAGGTGTATTGGAGGGTACACTGCAAAAACTCCGGTGTTGATTTAACACCAGCCTGGAATCTATATAATGTCCAAACCAGAGAAGTATTCAAACGACACCAGTTTGGAATCAAACCGATGCAGTTTTGATCCTAATTGGTGTTGTATAAACACCTATCTGGTGTTAGACCAAAACAAAACTGGTGTTGTTTAAAACTTCTCTGGTGTGGACATATATAGATTCTGGTCTGGTGTCATTCAACACCAGAGTTTTTGCAGTGTATTGGCGAACTAAAAACTAAATCCAATCATAGTTATGTCCATACATGACGATTTATTTTTAAAATGAGCTGGCTACGATACCCTTTTCTGGTCAGATACATATCCTATCCAATGGTAGTAAACATTCGACCCTCTAATTTCACGTTTATTTTTTAGGATTTTAACATACTATGGGTAATGTTTTACGCGCATGACACCTGTATGCATTAATACTAATGTTACGAGTAGCATCGCATGGACCATACTTCATAGTGTCCACATAATAAAAAAAACTCGTACAAGTTCACCAGGCTATCTCAGGACCAGGCGATGAGAGGTGTATTGAAGGGTACACTGCAAAAACTCCGGTGTTGATTTAACACCAGCCTGGAATCTATATAATGTCCAAACCAGAGAAGTATTCAAACGACACCAGTTTGGAATCAAACCGATGCAGTTTTGATACTAATTGGTGTTGTATAAACACCTATCTGGTGTTAGAACAAAACAAAACTGGTGTTGTTTAAAACTTCTCTGGTGTGGACATATATAGATTCTGGTCTGGTGTCAATCAACACCAGAGTTTTTGCAGTGTATTGGCGAACTAAAAACTAAATCCAATCATAGTTATGTCCATACATGACGATTTATTTTTAAAATGAGCTGGCTACGATACCCTTTTCTGGTCAGATACATATCCTATCCAATGGTAGTAAACATTCGACCCTCTAATTTCACGTTTATTTTTTAGGATTTTAACATACTATGGGTAATGTTTTACGCGCATGACACCTGTATGCATTAATACTCATGTTACGAGTGGCATCGCATGGACCATACTTCATAGTGTCCACATTATAAAAAAAACTCGTACAAGTTCACAAGGCTATCTCAGGACCAGGCGATGAGAGGTGTATTGAAGGGTACACTGCAAAAACTCCGGTGTTGATTTAACACCAGCCTGGAATCTATATAATGTCCAAACCAGAGAAGTATTCAAACGACACCAGTTTGGAATCAAACCGATGCAGTTTTGATACTAATTGGTGTTGTATAAACACCTATCTGGTGTTAGACCAAAACAAAACTGGTGTTGTTTAAAACTTCTCTGGTGTGGACATATATAGATTCTGGTCTGGTGTCAATCAACACCAGAGTTTTTGCAGTGTATTGGCGAACTAAAAGCTAAATCCAATCATAGTTATGTCCATACATGACGATTTATTTTTAAAATGAGCTGGCTACGATACCCTTTTCTGGTCAGATACATATCCTATCCAATGGTAGTAAACATTCGACCCTCTAATTTCACGTTTATTTTTTAGGATTTTAACATACTATGGGTAATGTTTTACGCGCATGACACCTGTATGCATTAATTCTAATGTTACGAGTGGCATCGCATGGACCATACTTCATAGTGTCCACATAATAAAAAAAACTCGTACAAGTTCACAAGGCTATCTCAGGACCAGGCGATGAGAGGTGTATTGGAGGGTACACTGCAAAAACTCCGGTGTTGATTTAACACCAGCCTGGAATCTATATAATGTCCAAACCAGAGAAGTATTCAAACGACACCAGTTTGGAATCAAACCGATGCAGTTTTGATCCTAATTGGTGTTGTATAAACACCTATCTGGTGTTAGACCAAAACAAAACTGGTGTTGTTTAAAACTTCTCTGGTGTGGACATATATAGATTCTGGTCTGGTGTCATTCAACACCAGAGTTTTTGCAGTGTATTGGCGAACTAAAAACTAAATCCAATCATAGTTATGTCCATACATGACGATTTATTTTTAAAATGAGCTGGCTACGATACCCTTTTCTGGTCAGATACATATCCTATCCAATGGTAGTAAACATTCGACCCTCTAATTTCACGTTTATTTTTTAGGATTTTAACATACTATGGGTAATGTTTTACGCGCATGACACCTGTATGCATTAATACTAATGTTACGAGTGGCATCGCATGGACCATACTTCATAGTGTCCACATAATAAAAAAAACTCGTACAAGTTCACAAGGCTATCTCAGGACCAGGCGATGAGAGGTGTATTGAAGGGTACACTGCAAAAACTCCGGTGTTGATTTAACACCAGCCTGGAATCTATATAATGTCCAAACCAGAGAAGTATTCAAACGACACCAGTTTGGAATCAAACCGATGCAGTTTTGATACTAATTGGTGTTGTATAAACACCTATCTGGTGTTAGACCAAAACAAAACTGGTGTTGTTTAAAACTTCTCTGGTGTGGACATATATAGATTCTGGTCTGGTGTCAATCAACACCAGAGTTTTTGCAGTGTATTGGCGAACTAAAAACTAAATCCAATCATAGTTATGTCCATACATGACGATTTATTTTTAAAATGAGCTGGCTACGATACCCTTTTCTGGTCAGATACATATCCTATCCAATGGTAGTAAACATTCGACCCTCTAATTTCACGTTTATTTTTTAGGATTTTAACATACTATGGGTAATGTTTTACGCGCATGACACCTGTATGCATTAATACTAATGTTACGAGTGGCATCGCATGGACCATACTTCATAGTGTCCACATAATAAAAAAAACTCGTACAAGTTCACAAGGCTATCTCAGGACCAGGCGATGAGAGGTGTATTGAAGGGTACACTGCAAAAACTCCGGTGTTGATTTAACACCAGCCTGGAATCTATATAATGTCCAAACCAGAGAAGAATTCAAACGACACCAGTTTGGAATCAAACCGATGCAGTTTTGATACTAATTGGTGTTGTATAAACACCTATCTGGTGTTAGACCGAAACAAAACTGGTGTTGTTTAAAACTTCTCTGGTGTGGACATATATAGATTCTGGTCTGGTGTCAATCAACACCAGAGTTTTTGCAGTGTATTGGCGAACTAAAAACTAAATCCAATCATAGTTATGTCCATAAATGACGATTTATTTTTAAAATGAGCTGGCTACGATACCCTTTTCTGGTCAGATACATATCCTATCCAATGGTAGTAAACATTCGACCCTCTAATTTCACGTTTATTTTTTAGGATTTTAACATACTATGGGTAATGTTTTACGCGCATGACACCTGTATGCATTAATTCTAATGTTACGAGTGGCATCGCATGGACCATACTTCATAGTGTCCACATAATAAAAAAAACTCGTACAAGTTCACAAGGCTATCTCAGGACCAGGCGATGAGAGGTGTATTGAAGGATACACTGCAAAAACTCCGGTGTTGATTTAACACCAGCCTGGAATCTATATAATGTCCAAACCAGAGAAGTATTCAAACGACACCAGTTTGGAATCAAACCGATGCAGTTTTGATACTAATTGGTGTTGTATAAACACCTAACTGGTGTTAGACCAAAACAAAACTGGTGTTGTTTAAAACTTCTCTGGTGTGGACATATATAGATTCTGGTCTGGTGTCAATCAACACCAGAGTTTTTGCAGTGTATTGGCGAACTAAAAACTAAATCCAATCATAATTATGTCCATACATGACGATTTATTTTTAAAATGAGCTGGCTACGATACCCTTTTCTGGTCAGATACATATCCTATCCAATGGTAGTAAACATTCGACCCTCTAATTTCACGTTTATTTTTTAGGATTTTAACATACTATGGGTAATGTTTTACGCGCATGACACCTGTATGCATTAATACTAATGTTACGAGTGGCATCGCATGGACCATACTTCATAGTGTCCACATAATAAAAAAAACTCGTACAAGTTCACAAGGCTATCTCAGGACCAGGCGATGAGAGGTGTATTGAAGGGTACACTGCAAAAACTCCGGTGTTGATTTAACACCAGCCTGGAATCTATATAATGTCCAAACCAGAGAAGAATTCAAACGACACCAGTTTGGAATCAAACCGATGCAGTTTTGATACTAATTGGTGTTGTATAAACACCTATCTGGTGTTAGACCGAAACAAAACTGGTGTTGTTTAAAACTTCTCTGGTGTGGACATATATAGATTCTGGTCTGGTGTCAATCAACACCAGAGTTTTTGCAGTGTATTGGCGAACTAAAAACTAAATCCAATCATAGTTATGTCCATACATGACGATTTATTTTTAAAATGAGCTGGCTACGATACCCTTTTCTGGTCAGATACATATCCTATCCAATGGTAGTAAACATTCGACCCTCTAATTTCACGTTTATTTTTTAGAATTTTAACATACTATGGGTAATGTTTTACGCGCATGACACCTGTATGCATTAATTCTAATGTTACGAGTGGCATCGCATGGACCATACTTCATAGTGTCCACATAATAAAAAAAACTCGTACAAGTTCACAAGGCTATCTCAGGACCAGGCGATGAGAGGTGTATTGGAGGGTACACTGCAAAAACACCGGTGTTGATTTAACACCAGCCTGGAATCTATATAATGTCCAAACCAGAGAAGTATTCAATCGACACCAGTTTTGGAATCAAACCGATGCAGTTTTGATCCTAATTGGTGTTGTATAAACACCTATCTGGTGTTAGACCAAAACAAAACTGGTGTTGTTTAAAACTTCTCTGGTGTGGACATATATAGATTCTGGTCTGGTGTCAATCAACACCAGAGTTTTTGCAGTGTATTGGCGAACTAAAAACTAAATCCAATCATAGTTATGTCCATAAATGACGATTTATTTTTAAAATGAGCTGGCTACGATACCCTTTTCTGGTCAGATACATATCCTATCCAATGGTAGTAAACATTCGACCCTCTAATTTCACGTTTATTTTTTAGGATTTTAACATACTATGGGTAATGTTTTACGCGCATGACACCTGTATGCATTAATTCTAATGTTACGAGTGGCATCGCATGGACCATACTTCATAGTGTCCACATAATAAAAAAAACTCGTACAAGTTCACAAGGCTATCTCAGGACCAGGCGATGAGAGGTGTATTGGAGGGCACACTGCAAAAACACCGGTGTTGATTTAACACCAGCCTGGAATCTATATAATGTCCAAACCAGAGAAGTATTCAATCGACACCAGTTTTGGAATCAAACCGATGCAGTTTTGATCCTAATTGGTGTTGTATAAACACCTATCTGGTGTTAGACCAAAACAAAACTGGTGTTGTTTAAAACTTCTCTGGTGTGGACATATATAGATTCTGGTCTGGTGTCAATCAACACCAGAGTTTTTGCAGTGTATTGGCGAACTAAAAACTAAATCCAATCATAGTTATGTCCATACATGACGATTTATTTTTAAAATGAGCTGGCTACGATACCCTTTTCTGGTCAGATACATATCCTATCCAATGGTAGTAAACATTCGACCCTCTAATTTCACGTTTATTTTTTAGGATTTTAACATACTATGGGTAATGTTTTACGCGCATGACACCTGTATGCATTAATTCTAATGTTACGAGTGGCATCGCATGGACCATACTTCATAGTGTCCACATAATAAAAAAAACTCGTACAAGTTCACAAGGCTATCTCAGGACCAGGCGATGAGAGGTGTATTGAAGGATACACTGCAAAAACTCCGGTGTTGATTTAACACCAGCCTGGAATCTATATAATGTCCAAACCAGAGAAGTATTCAAACGACACCAGTTTGGAATCAAACCGATGCAGTTTTGATACTAATTGGTGTTGTATAAACACCTATCTGGTGTTAGACCAAAACAAAACTGGTGTTGTTTAAAACTTCTCTGGTGTGGACATATATAGATTCTGGTCTGGTGTCAATCAACACCAGAGTTTTTGCAGTGTATTGGCGAACTAAAAACTAAATCCAATCATAGTTATGTCCATACATGACGATTTATTTTTAAAATGAGCTGGCTACGATACCCTTTTCTGGTCAGATACATATCCTATCCAATGGTAGTAAACATTCGACCCTCTAATTTCACGTTTATTTTTTAGGATTTTAACATACTATGGGTAATGTTTTACGCGCATGACACCTGTATGCATTAATACTAATGTTACGAGTGGCATCGCATGGACCATACTTCATAGTGTCCACATAATAAAAAAAAACTCGTACAAGTTCACAAGGCTATCTCAGGACCAGGCGATGAGAGGTGTATTGAAGGGTACACTGCAAAAACTCCGGTGTTGATTTAACACCAGCCTGGAATCTATATAATGTCCAAACCAGAGAAGTATTCAAACGACACCAGTTTGGAATCAAACCGATGCAGTTTTGATCCTAATTGGTGTTGTATAAACACCTATCTGGTGTTAGACCAAAACAAAACTGGTGTTGTTTAAAACTTCTCTGGTGTGGACATATATAGATTCTGGTCTGGTGTCAATCAACACCAGAGTTTTTGCAGTGTATTGGCGAACTAAAAACTAAATCCAATCATAGTTATGTCCATACATGACGATTTATTTTTAAAATGAGCTGGCTACGATACCCTTTTCTGGTCAGATACATATCCTATCCAATGGTAGTAAACATTCGACCCTCTAATTTCACGTTTATTTTTTAGGATTTTAACATACTATGGGTAATGTTTTACGCGCATGACACCTGTATGCATTAATACTAATGTTACGAGTGGCATCGCATGGACCATACTTCATAGTGTCCACATAATAAAAAAAACTCGTACAAGTTCACAAGGCTATCTCAGGACCAGGCGATGAGAGGTGTATTGAAGGGTACACTGCAAAAACTCCGGTGTTGATTTAACACCAGCCTGGAATCTATATAATGTCCAAACCAGAGAAGAATTCAAACGACACCAGTTTGGAATCAAACCGATGCAGTTTTGATACTAATTGGTGTTGTATAAACACCTATCTGGTGTTAGACCGAAACAAAACTGGTGTTGTTTAAAACTTCTCTGGTGTGGACATATATAGATTCTGGTCTGGTGTCAATCAACACCAGAGTTTTTGCAGTGTATTGGCGAACTAAAAACTAAATCCAATCATAGTTATGTCCATACATGACGATTTATTTTTAAAATGAGCTGGCTACGATACCCTTTTCTGGTCAGATACATATCCTATCCAATGGTAGTAAACATTCGACCCTCTAATTTCACGTTTATTTTTTAGAATTTTAACATACTATGGGTAATGTTTTACGCGCATGACACCTGTATGCATTAATTCTAATGTTACGAGTGGCATCGCATGGACCATACTTCATAGTGTCCACATAATAAAAAAAACTCGTACAAGTTCACAAGGCTATCTCAGGACCAGGCGATGAGAGGTGTATTGGAGGGTACACTGCAAAAACACCGGTGTTGATTTAACACCAGCCTGGAATCTATATAATGTCCAAACCAGAGAAGTATTCAATCGACACCAGTTTTGGAATCAAACCGATGCAGTTTTGATCCTAATTGGTGTTGTATAAACACCTATCTGGTGTTAGACCAAAACAAAACTGGTGTTGTTTAAAACTTCTCTGGTGTGGACATATATAGATTCTGGTCTGGTGTCAATCAACACCAGAGTTTTTGCAGTGTATTGGCGAACTAAAAACTAAATCCAATCATAGTTATGTCCATACATGACGATTTATTTTTAAAATGAGCTGGCTACGATACCCTTTTCTGGTCAGATACATATCCTATCCAATGGTAGTAAACATTCGACCCTCTAATTTCACGTTTATTTTTTAGGATTTTAACATACTATGGGTAATGTTTTACGCGCATGACACCTGTATGCATTAATACTAATGTTACGAGTGGCATCGCATGGACCATACTTCATAGTGTCCACATAATAAAAAAAACTCGTACAAGTTCACAAGGCTATCTCAGGACCAGGCGATGAGAGGTGTATTGAAGGGTACACTGCAAAAACTCCGGTGTTGATTTAACACCAGCCTGGAATCTATATAATGTCCAAACCAGAGAAGAATTCAAACGACACCAGTTTGGAATCAAACCGATGCAGTTTTGATACTAATTGGTGTTGTATAAACACCTATCTGGTGTTAGACCGAAACAAAACTGGTGTTGTTTAAAACTTCTCTGGTGTGGACATATATAGATTCTGGTCTGGTGTCAATCAACACCAGAGTTTTTGCAGTGTATTGGCGAACTAAAAACTAAATCCAATCATAGTTATGTCCATACATGACGATTTATTTTTAAAATGAGCTGGCTACGATACCCTTTTCTGGTCAGATACATATCCTATCCAATGGTAGTAAACATTCGACCCTCTAATTTCACGTTTATTTTTTAGAATTTTAACATACTATGGGTAATGTTTTACGCGCATGACACCTGTATGCATTAATTCTAATGTTACGAGTGGCATCGCATGGACCATACTTCATAGTGTCCACATAATAAAAAAAACTCGTACAAGTTCACAAGGCTATCTCAGGACCAGGCGATGAGAGGTGTATTGGAGGGTACACTGCAAAAACACCGGTGTTGATTTAACACCAGCCTGGAATCTATATAATGTCCAAACCAGAGAAGTATTCAATCGACACCAGTTTTGGAATCAAACCGATGCAGTTTTGATCCTAATTGGTGTTGTATAAACACCTATCTGGTGTTAGACCAAAACAAAACTGGTGTTGTTTAAAACTTCTCTGGTGTGGACATATATAGATTCTGGTCTGGTGTCAATCAACACCAGAGTTTTTGCAGTGTATTGGCGAACTAAAAACTAAATCCAATCATAGTTATGTCCATACATGACGATTTATTTTTAAAATGAGCTGGCTACGATACCCTTTTCTGGTCAGATACATATCCTATCCAATGGTAGTAAACATTCGACCCTCTAATTTCACGTTTATTTTTTAGGATTTTAACATACTATGGGTAATGTTTTACGCGCATGACACCTGTATGCATTAATTCTAATGTTACGAGTGGCATCGCATGGACCATACTTCATAGTGTCCACATAATAAAAAAAAACTCGTACAAGTTCACAAGGCTATCTCAGGACCAGGCGATGAGAGGTGTATTGGAGGGTACACTGCAAAAACTCCGGTGTTGATTTAACACCAGCCTGGAATCTATATAATGTCCAAACCAGAGAAGTATTCAAACGACACCAGTTTGGAATCAAACCGATGCAGTTTTGATACTAATTGGTGTTGTATAAACACCTATCTGGTGTTAGACCAAAACAAAACTGGTGTTGTTTAAAACTTCTCTGGTGTAGACATATATAGATTCTGGTCTGGTGTCAATCAACACCAGAGTTTTTGCAGTGTATTGGCGAACTAAAAACTAAATCCAATCATAGTTATGTCCATACATGACGATTTATTTTTAAAATGAGCTGGCTACGATACCCTTTTCTGGTCAGATACATATCCTATCCAATGGTAGTAAACATTCGACCCTCTAATTTCACGTTTATTTTTTAGGATTTTAACATACTATGGGTAATGTTTTACGCGCATGACACCTGTATGCATTAATTCTAATGTTACGAGTGGCATCGCATGGACCATACTTCATAGTGTCCACATAATAAAAAAAACTCGTACAAGTTCACAAGGCTATCTCAGGACCAGGCGATGAGAGGTGTATTGGAGGGTACACTGCAAAAACACCGGTGTTGATTTAACACCAGCCTGGAATCTATATAATGTCCAAACCAGAGAAGTATTCAATCGACACCAGTTTTGGAATCAAACCGATGCAGTTTTGATCCTAATTGGTGTTGTATAAACACCTATCTGGTGTTAGACCAAAACAAAACTGGTGTTGTTTAAAACTTCTCTGGTGTGGACATATATAGATTCTGGTCTGGTGTCAATCAACACCAGAGTTTTTGCAGTGTATTGGCGAACTAAAAACTAAATCCAATCATAGTTATGTCCATACATGACGATTTATTTTTAAAATGAGCTGGCTACGATACCCTTTTCTGGTCAGATACATATCCTATCCAATGGTAGTAAACATTCGACCCTCTAATTTCACGTTTATTTTTTAGGATTTTAACATACTATGGGTAATGTTTTACGCGCATGACACCTGTATGCATTAATTCTAATGTTACGAGTGGCATCGCATGGACCATACTTCATAGTGTCCACATAATAAAAAAAACTCGTACAAGTTCACAAGGCTATATCAGGACCAGGCGATGAGAGGTGTATTGAAGGATACACTGCAAAAACTCCGGTGTTGATTTAACACCAGCCTGGAATCTATATAATGTCCAAACCAGAGAAGTATTCAAACGACACCAGTTTGGAATCAAACCGATGCAGTTTTGATACTAATTGGTGTTGTATAAACACCTATCTGGTGTTAGACCAAAACAAAACTGGTGTTGTTTAAAACTTCTCTGGTGTGGACATATATAGATTCTGGTCTGGTGTCAATCAACACCAGAGTTTTTGCAGTGTATTGGCGAACTAAAAACTAAATCCAATCATAATTATGTCCATACATGACGATTTATTTTTAAAATGAGCTGGCTACGATACCCTTTTCTGGTCAGATACATATCCTATCCAATGGTAGTAAACATTCGACCCTCTAATTTCACGTTTATTTTTTAGGATTTTAACATACTATGGGTAATGTTTTACGCGCATGACACCTGTATGCATTAATACTAATGTTACGAGTGGCATCGCATGGACCATACTTCATAGTGTCCACATAATAAAAAAAACTCGTACAAGTTCACAAGGCTATCTCAGGACCAGGCGATGAGAGGTGTATTGAAGGGTACACTGCAAAAACTCCGGTGTTGATTTAACACCAGCCTGGAATCTATATAATGTCCAAACCAGAGAAGAATTCAAACGACACCAGTTTGGAATCAAACCGATGCAGTTTTGATACTAATTGGTGTTGTATAAACACCTATCTGGTGTTAGACCGAAACAAAACTGGTGTTGTTTAAAACTTCTCTGGTGTGGACATATATAGATTCTGGTCTGGTGTTAATCAACACCAGAGTTTTTGCAGTGTATTGGCGAACTAAAAACTAAATCCAATCATAGTTATGTCCATACATGACGATTTATTTTTAAAATGAGCTGGCTACGATACCCTTTTCTGGTCAGATACATATCCTATCCAATGGTAGTAAACATTCGACCCTCTAATTTCACGTTTATTTTTTAGAATTTTAACATACTATGGGTAATGTTTTACGCGCATGACACCTGTATGCATTAATTCTAATGTTACGAGTGGCATCGCATGGACCATACTTCATAGTGTCCACATAATAAAAAAAACTCGTACAAGTTTACAAGGCTATCTCAGGACCAGGCGATGAGAGGTGTATTGGAGGGTACACTGCAAAAACACCGGTGTTGATTTAACACCAGCCTGGAATCTATATAATGTCCAAACCAGAGAAGTATTCAATCGACACCAGTTTTGGAATCAAACCGATGCAGTTTTGATCCTAATTGGTGTTGTATAAACACCTATCTGGTGTTAGACCAAAACAAAACTGGTGTTGTTTAAAACTTCTCTGGTGTGGACATATATAGATTCTGGTCTGGTGTCAATCAACACCAGAGTTTTTGCAGTGTATTGGCGAACTAAAAACTAAATCCAATCATAGTTATGTCCATACATGACGATTTATTTTTAAAATGAGCTGGCTACGATACCCTTTTCTGGTCAGATACATATCCTATCCAATGGTAGTAAACATTCGACCCTCTAATTTCACGTTTATTTTTTAGGATTTTAACATACTATGGGTAATGTTTTACGCGCATGACACCTGTATGCATTAATTCTAATGTTACGAGTGGCATCGCATGGACCATACTTCATAGTGTCCACATAATAAAAAAAAACTCGTACAAGTTCACAAGGCTATCTCAGGACCAGGCGATGAGAGGTGTATTGGAGGGTACACTGCAAAAACTCCGGTGTTGATTTAACACCAGCCTGGAATCTATATAATGTCCAAACCAGAGAAGTATTCAAACGACACCAGTTTGGAATCAAACCGATGCAGTTTTGATACTAATTGGTGTTGTATAAACACCTATCTGGTGTTAGACCAAAACAAAACTGGTGTTGTTTAAAACTTCTCTGGTGTAGACATATATAGATTCTGGTCTGGTGTCAATCAACACCAGAGTTTTTGCAGTGTATTGGCGAACTAAAAACTAAATCCAATCATAGTTATGTCCATACATGACGATTTATTTTTAAAATGAGCTGGCTACGATACCCTTTTCTGGTCAGATACATATCCTATCCAATGGTAGTAAACATTCGACCCTCTAATTTCACGTTTATTTTTTAGGATTTTAACATACTATGGGTAATGTTTTACGCGCATGACACCTGTATGCATTAATTCTAATGTTACGAGTGGCATCGCATGGACCATACTTCATAGTGTCCACATAATAAAAAAAACTCGTACAAGTTCACAAGGCTATCTCAGGACCAGGCGATGAGAGGTGTATTGGAGGGTACACTGCAAAAACTCCGGTGTTGATTTAACACCAGCCTGGAATCTATATAATGTCCAAACCAGAGAAGTATTCAAACGACACCAGTTTGGAATCAAACCGATGCAGTTTTGATCCTAATTGGTGTTGTATAAACACCTATCTGGTGTTAGACCAAAACAAAACTGGTGTTGTTTAAAACTTCTCTGGTGTGGACATATATAGATTCTGGTCTGGTGTCAATCAACACCAGAGTTTTTGCAGTGTATTGGCGAACTAAAAACTAAATCCAATCATAGTTATGTCCATACATGACGATTTATTTTTAAAATGAGCTGGCTACGATACCCTTTTCTGGTCAGATACATATCCTATCCAATGGTAGTAAACATTCGACCCTCTAATTTCACGTTTATTTTTTAGGATTTTAACATACTATGGGTAATGTTTTACGCGCATGACACCTGTATGCATTAATTCTAATGTTACGAGTGGCATCGCATGGACCATACTTCATAGTGTCCACATAATAAAAAAAAACTCGTACAAGTTCACAAGGCTATCTCAGGACCAGGCGATGAGAGGTGTATTGGAGGGTACACTGCAAAAACTCCGGTGTTGATTTAACACCAGCCTGGAATCTATATAATGTCCAAACCAGAGAAGTATTCAAACGACACCAGTTTGGAATCAAACCGATGCAGTTTTGATACTAATTGGTGTTGTATAAACACCTATCTGGTGTTAGACCAAAACAAAACTGGTGTTGTTTAAAACTTCTCTGGTGTAGACATATATAGATTCTGGTCTGGTGTCAATCAACACCAGAGTTTTTGCAGTGTATTGGCGAACTAAAAACTAAATCCAATCATAGTTATGTCCATACATGACGATTTATTTTTAAAATGAGCTGGCTACGATACCCTTTTCTGGTCAGATACATATCCTATCCAATGGTAGTAAACATTCGACCCTCTAATTTCACGTTTATTTTTTAGGATTTTAACATACTATGGGTAATGTTTTACGCGCATGACACCTGTATGCATTAATTATAATGTTACGAGTGGCATCGCATGGACCATACTTCATAGTGTCCACATAATAAAAAAAACTCGTACAAGTTCACAAGGCTATCTCAGGACCAGGCGATGAGAGGTGTATTGGAGGGTACACTGCAAAAACTCCGGTGTTGATTTAACACCAGCCTGGAATCTATATAATGTCCAAACCAGAGAAGTATTCAAACGACACCAGTTTGGAATCAAACCGATGCAGTTTTGATCCTAATTGGTGTTGTATAAACACCTATCTGGTGTTAGACCAAAACAAAACTGGTGTTGTTTAAAACTTCTCTGGTGTGGACATATATAGATTCTGGTCTGGTGTCAATCAACACCAGAGTTTTTGCAGTGTATTGGCGAACTAAAAACTAAATCCAATCATAGTTATGTCGATACATGACGATTTATTTTTAAAATGAGCTGGCTACGATACCCTTTTCTGGTCAGATACATATCCTATCCAATGGTAGTAAACATTCGACCCTCTAATTTCACGTTTATTTTTTAGGATTTTAACATACTATGGGTAATGTTTTACGCGCATGACACCTGTATGCATTAATACTAATGTTACGAGTGGCATCGCATGGACCATACTTCATAGTGTCCACATAATAAAAAAAACTCGTACAAGTTCACAAGGCTATCTCAGGACCAGGCGATGAGAGGTGTATTGAAGGGTACACTGCAAAAACTCCGGTGTTGATTTAACACCAGCCTGGAATCTATATAATGTCCAAACCAGAGAAGAATTCAAACGACACCAGTTTGGAATCAAACCGATGCAGTTTTGATACTAATTGGTGTTGTATAAACACCTATCTGGTGTTAGACCGAAACAAAACTGGTGTTGTTTAAAACTTCTCTGGTGTGGACATATATAGATTCTGGTCTGGTGTCAATCAACACCAGAGTTTTTGCAGTGTATTGGCGAACTAAAAACTAAATCCAATCATAGTTATGTCCATACATGACGATTTATTTTTAAAATGAGCTGGCTACGATACCCTTTTCTGGTCAGATACATATCCTATCCAATGGTAGTAAACATTCGACCCTCTAATTTCACGTTTATTTTTTAGAATTTTAACATACTATGGGTAATGTTTTACGCGCATGACACCTGTATGCATTAATTCTAATGTTACGAGTGGCATCGCATGGACCATACTTCATAGTGTCCACATAATAAAAAAAACTCGTACAAGTTTACAAGGCTATCTCAGGACCAGGCGATGAGAGGTGTATTGGAGGGTACACTGCAAAAACACCGGTGTTGATTTAACACCAGCCTGGAATCTATATAATGTCCAAACCAGAGAAGTATTCAATCGACACCAGTTTTGGAATCAAACCGATGCAGTTTTGATCCTAATTGGTGTTGTATAAACACCTATCTGGTGTTAGACCAAAACAAAACTGGTGTTGTTTAAAACTTCTCTGGTGTGGACATATATAGATTCTGGTCTGGTGTCAATCAACACCAGAGTTTTTGCAGTGTATTGGCGAACTAAAAACTAAATCCAATCATAGTTATGTCCATACATGACGATTTATTTTTAAAATGAGCTGGCTACGATACCCTTTTCTGGTCAGATACATATCCTATCCAATGGTAGTAAACATTCGACCCTCTAATTTCACGTTTATTTTTTAGGATTTTAACATACTATGGGTAATGTTTTACGCGCATGACACCTGTATGCATTAATTCTAATGTTACGAGTGGCATCGCATGGACCATACTTCATAGTGTCCACATAATAAAAAAAAACTCGTACAAGTTCACAAGGCTATCTCAGGACCAGGCGATGAGAGGTGTATTGGAGGGTACACTGCAAAAACTCCGGTGTTGATTTAACACCAGCCTGGAATCTATATAATGTCCAAACCAGAGAAGTATTCAAACGACACCAGTTTGGAATCAAACCGATGCAGTTTTGATACTAATTGGTGTTGTATAAACACCTATCTGGTGTTAGACCAAAACAAAACTGGTGTTGTTTAAAACTTCTCTGGTGTAGACATATATAGATTCTGGTCTGGTGTCAATCAACACCAGAGTTTTTGCAGTGTATTGGCGAACTAAAAACTAAATCCAATCATAGTTATGTCCATACATGACGATTTATTTTTAAAATGAGCTGGCTACGATACCCTTTTCTGGTCAGATACATATCCTATCCAATGGTAGTAAACATTCGACCCTCTAATTTCACGTTTATTTTTTAGGATTTTAACATACTATGGGTAATGTTTTACGCGCATGACACCTGTATGCATTAATTCTAATGTTACGAGTGGCATCGCATGGACCATACTTCATAGTGTCCACATAATAAAAAAAACTCGTACAAGTTCACAAGGCTATCTCAGGACCAGGCGATGAGAGGTGTATTGGAGGGTACACTGCAAAAACTCCGGTGTTGATTTAACACCAGCCTGGAATCTATATAATGTCCAAACCAGAGAAGTATTCAAACGACACCAGTTTGGAATCAAACCGATGCAGTTTTGATCCTAATTGGTGTTGTATAAACACCTATCTGGTGTTAGACCAAAACAAAACTGGTGTTGTTTAAAACTTCTCTGGTGTGGACATATATAGATTCTGGTCTGGTGTCAATCAACACCAGAGTTTTTGCAGTGTATTGGCGAACTAAAAACTAAATCCAATCATAGTTATGTCCATACATGACGATTTATTTTTAAAATGAGCTGGCTACGATACCCTTTTCTGGTCAGATACATATCCTATCCAATGGTAGTAAACATTCGACCCTCTAATTTCACGTTTATTTTTTAGGATTTTAACATACTATGGGTAATGTTTTACGCGCATGACACCTGTATGCATTAATTCTAATGTTACGAGTGGCATCGCATGGACCATACTTCATAGTGTCCACATAATAAAAAAAAACTCGTACAAGTTCACAAGGCTATCTCAGGACCAGGCGATGAGAGGTGTATTGGAGGGTACACTGCAAAAACTCCGGTGTTGATTTAACACCAGCCTGGAATCTATATAATGTCCAAACCAGAGAAGTATTCAAACGACACCAGTTTGGAATCAAACCGATGCAGTTTTGATACTAATTGGTGTTGTATAAACACCTATCTGGTGTTAGACCAAAACAAAACTGGTGTTGTTTAAAACTTCTCTGGTGTAGACATATATAGATTCTGGTCTGGTGTCAATCAACACCAGAGTTTTTGCAGTGTATTGGCGAACTAAAAACTAAATCCAATCATAGTTATGTCCATACATGACGATTTATTTTTAAAATGAGCTGGCTACGATACCCTTTTCTGGTCAGATACATATCCTATCCAATGGTAGTAAACATTCGACCCTCTAATTTCACGTTTATTTTTTAGGATTTTAACATACTATGGGTAATGTTTTACGCGCATGACACCTGTATGCATTAATTATAATGTTACGAGTGGCATCGCATGGACCATACTTCATAGTGTCCACATAATAAAAAAAACTCGTACAAGTTCACAAGGCTATCTCAGGACCAGGCGATGAGAGGTGTATTGGAGGGTACACTGCAAAAACTCCGGTGTTGATTTAACACCAGCCTGGAATCTATATAATGTCCAAACCAGAGAAGTATTCAAACGACACCAGTTTGGAATCAAACCGATGCAGTTTTGATCCTAATTGGTGTTGTATAAACACCTATCTGGTGTTAGACCAAAACAAAACTGGTGTTGTTTAAAACTTCTCTGGTGTGGACATATATAGATTCTGGTCTGGTGTCAATCAACACCAGAGTTTTTGCAGTGTATTGGCGAACTAAAAACTAAATCCAATCATAGTTATGTCGATACATGACGATTTATTTTTAAAATGAGCTGGCTACGATACCCTTTTCTGGTCAGATACATATCCTATCCAATGGTAGTAAACATTCGACCCTCTAATTTCACGTTTATTTTTTAGGATTTTAACATACTATGGGTAATGTTTTACGCGCATGACACCTGTATGCATTAATTCTAATGTTACGAGTGGCATCGCATGGACCATACTTCATAGTGTCCACATAATAAAAAAAACTCGTACAAGTTCACAAGGCTATCTCAGGACCAGGCGATGAGAGGTGTATTGAAGGGTACACTGCAAAAACTCCGGTGTTGATTTAACACCAGCCTGGAATCTATATAATGTCCAAACCAGAGAAGTATTCAAGCGACACCAGTTTGGAATCAAACCGATGCAGTTTTAATCCTAATTGGTGTTGTATAAACACCTATCTGGTGTTAGACCAAAACAAAACTGGTGTTGTTTAAAACTTCTCTGGTATGGACATATATAGATTCTGGTCTGGTGTCAATCAACACCAGAGTTTTTGCAGTGTATTGGCGAACTAAAAACTAAATCCAATCATAGTTATGTCGATACATGACGATTTGTTTTTAAAATGAGCTGGCTACGATACCCTTTTCTGGTCAGATACATATCCTATCCAATGGTAGTAAACATTCGACCCTCTAATTTCACGTTTATTTTTTAGGATTTTAACATACTATGGGTAATGTTTTACGCGCATGACACCTGTATGCATTAATACTAATGTTACGAGTGGCATCGCATGGACCATACTTCATAGTGTCCACATAATAAAAAAAACTCGTACAAGTTCACAAGGCTATATCAGGACCAGGCGATGAGAGGTGCATTGAAGGGTACACTGCAAAAACTCCGGTGTTGATTTAACACCAGCCTGGAATCTATATAATGTCCAAACCAGAGAAGTATTCAAACGACACCAGTTTGGAATCAAACCGATGCAGTTTTGATTCTAATTGGTGTTGTATAAACACCTATCTGGTGTTAGACCAAAACAAAACTGGTGTTGTTTAAAACTTCTCTGGTGTGGACATATATAGATTCTGGTCTGGTGTCAATCAACACCAGAGTTTTTGCAGTGTATTGGCGAACTAAAAACTAAATCCAATCATAGTTATGTCGATACATGACGATTTATTTTTAAAATGAGCTGGCTACGATACCCTTTTCTGGTCAGATACATATCCTATCCAATGGTAGTAAACATTCGACCCTCTAATTTCACGTTTATTTTTTAGGATTTTAACATACTATGGGTAATGTTTTACGCGCATGACACCTGTATGCATTAATTCTAATGTTACGAGTGGCATCGCATGGACCATACTTCATAGTGTCCACATAATAAAAAAAACTCGTACAAGTTCACAAGGCTATCTCAGGACCAGGCGATGAGAGGTGTATTGAAGGGTACACTGCAAAAACTCCGGTGTTGATTTAACACCAGCCTGGAATCTATATAATGTCCAAACCAGAGAAGTATTCAAGCGACACCAGTTTGGAATCAAACCGATGCAGTTTTAATCCTAATTGGTGTTGTATAAACACCTATCTGGTGTTAGACCAAAACAAAACTGGTGTTGTTTAAAACTTCTCTGGTATGGACATATATAGATTCTGGTCTGGTGTCAATCAACACCAGAGTTTTTGCAGTGTATTGGCGAACTAAAAACTAAATCCAATCATAGTTATGTCGATACATGACGATTTGTTTTTAAAATGAGCTGGCTACGATACCCTTTTCTGGTCAGATACATATCCTATCCAATGGTAGTAAACATTCGACCCTCTAATTTCACGTTTATTTTTTAGGATTTTAACATACTATGGGTAATGTTTTACGCGCATGACACCTGTATGCATTAATACTAATGTTACGAGTGGCATCGCATGGACCATACTTCATAGTGTCCACATAATAAAAAAAACTCGTACAAGTTCACAAGGCTATATCAGGACCAGGCGATGAGAGGTGCATTGAAGGGTACACTGCAAAAACTCCGGTGTTGATTTAACACCAGCCTGGAATCTATATAATGTCCAAACCAGAGAAGAATTCAAACGACACCAGTTTGGAATCAAACCGATGCAGTTTTGATACTAATTGGTGTTGTATAAACACCTATCTGGTGTTAGACCAAAACAAAACTGGTGTTGTTTAAAACTTCTCTGGTGTGGACATATATAGATTCTGGTCTGGTGTCAATCAACACCAGAGTTTTTGCAGTGTATTGGCGAACTAAAAACTAAATCCAATCATAGTTATGTCCATACATGACGATTTATTTTTAAAATGAGCTGGCTACGATACCCTTTTCTGGTCAGATACATATCCTATCCAATGGTAGTAAACATTCGACCCTCTAATTTCACGTTTATTTTTTAGGATTTTAACATACTATGGGTAATGTTTTACGCGCATGACACCTGTATGCATTAATTCTAATGTTACGAGTGGCATCGCATGGACCATACTTCATAGTGTCCACATAATAAAAAAAACTCGTACAAGTTCACAAGGCTATCTCAGGACCAGGCGATGAGAGGTGTATTGAAGGGTACACTGCAAAAACTCCGGTGTTGATTTAACACCAGCCTGGAATCTATATAATGTCCAAACCAGAGAAGTATTCAAACGACACCAGTTTGGAATCAAACCGATGCAGTTTTGATCCTAATTGGTGTTGTATAAACACCTATCTGGTGTTAGACCAAAACAAAACTGGTGTTGTTTAAAACTTCTCTGGTGTGGACATATATAGATTCTGGTCTGGTGTCAATCAACACCAGAGTTTTTGCATTGTATTGGCGAACTAAAAACTAAATCCAATCATAGTTATGTCGATACATGACGATTTATTTTTAAAATGAGCTGGCTACGATACCCTTTTCTGGTCAGATACATATCCTATCCAATGGTAGTAAACATTCGACCCTCTAATTTCACGTTTATTTTTTAGGATTTTAACATACTATGGGTAATGTTTTACGCGCATGACACCTGTATGCATTAATTCTAATGTTACGAGTGGCATCGCATGGACCATACTTCATAGTGTCCACATGATAAAAAAAAACTCGTACAAGTTCACAAGGCTATCTCAGGACCAGGCGATGAGAGGTGTATTGGAGGGTACACTGCAAAAACTCCGGTGTTGATTTAACACCAGCCTGGAATCTATATAATGTCCAAACCAGAGAAGTATTCAAACGACACCAGTTTGGAATCAAACCGATGCAGTTTTGATCCTAATTGGTGTTGTATAAACACCTATCTGGTGTTAGACCAAAACAAAACTGGTGTTGTTTAAAACTTCTCTGGTGTGGACATATATAGATTCTGGTCTGGTGTCAATCAACACCAGAGTTTTTGCATTGTATTGGCGAACTAAAAACTAAATCCAATCATAGTTATGTCCATACATGACGATTTATTTTTAAAATGAGCTGGCTACGATACCCTTTTCTGGTCAGATACATATCCTATCCAATGGTAGTAAACATTCGACCCTCTAATTTCACGTTTATTTTTTAGGATTTTAACATACTATGGGTAATGTTTTACGCGCATGACACCTGTATGCATTAATACTAATGTTACGAGTGGCATCGCATTGACCATACTTCATAGTGTCCACATAATAAAAAAAACTCGTACAAGTTCACAAGGCTATATCAGGACCAGGCGATGAGAGGTGCATTGAAGGGTACACTGCAAAAACTCCGGTGTTGATTTAACACCAGCCTGGAGTCTATATAATGTCCAAACCAGAGAAGAATTCAAACGACACCAGTTTGGAATCAAACCGATGCAGTTTTGATCCTAATTGGTGTTGTATAAACACCTATCTGGTGTTAGACCAAAACAAAACTGGTGTTGTTTAAAACTTCTCTGGTGTGGACATATATAGATTCTGGTCTGGTGTCAATCAACACCAGAGTTTTTGCATTGTATTGGCGAACTAAAAACTAAATCCAATCATAGTTATGTCGATACATGACGATTTATTTTTAAAATGAGCTGGCTACGATACCCTTTTCTGGTCAGATACATATCCTATCCAATGGTAGTAAACATTCGACCCTCTAATTTCACGTTTATTTTTTAGGATTTTAACATACTATGGGTAATGTTTTACGCGCATGACACCTGTATGCATTAATTATAATGTTACGAGTGGCATCGCATGGACCATACTTCATAGTGTCCACATAATAAAAAAAACTCGTACAAGTTCACAAGGCTATCTCAGGACCAGGCGATGAGAGGTGTATTGGAGGGTACACTGCAAAAACTCCGGTGTTGATTTAACACCAGCCTGGAATCTATATAATGTCCAAACCAGAGAAGTATTCAAACGACACCAGTTTGGAATCAAACCGATGCAGTTTTGATCCTAATTGGTGTTGTATAAACACCTATCTGGTGTTAGACCAAAACAAAACTGGTGTTGTTTAAAACTTCTCTGGTGTGGACATATATAGATTCTGGTCTGGTGTCAATCAACACCAGAGTTTTTGCAGTGTATTGGCGAACTAAAAACTAAATCCAATCATAGTTATGTCCATACATGACGATTTATTTTTAAAATGAGCTGGCTACGATACCCTTTTCTGGTCAGATACATATCCTATCCAATGGTAGTAAACATTCGACCCTCTAATTTCACGTTTATTTTTTAGGATTTTAACATACTATGGGTAATGTTTTACGCGCATGACACCTGTATGCATTAATACTAATGTTACGAGTGGCATCGCATTGACCATACTTCATAGTGTCCACATAATAAAAAAAACTCGTACAAGTTCACAAGGCTATATCAGGACCAGGCGATGAGAGGTGCATTGAAGGGTACACTGCAAAAACTCCGGTGTTGATTTAACACCAGCCTGGAATCTATATAATGTCCAAACCAGAGAAGAATTCAAACGACACCAGTTTGGAATCAAACCGATGCAGTTTTGATACTAATTGGTGTTGTATAAACACCTATCTGGTGTTAGACCAAAACAAAACTGGTGTTGTTTAAAACTTCTCTGGTGTGGACATATATAGATTCTGGTCTGGTGTCAATCAACACCAGAGTTTTTGCAGTGTATTGGCGAACTAAAAACTAAATCCAATCATAGTTATGTCCATACATGACGATTTATTTTTAAAATGAGCTGGCTACGATACCCTTTTCTGGTCAGATACATATCCTATCCAATGGTAGTAAACATTCGACCCTCTAATTTCACGTTTATTTTTTAGGATTTTAACATACTATGGGTAATGTTTTACGCGCATGACACCTGTATGCATTAATTCTAATGTTACGAGTTGCATCGCATGGACCATACTTCATAGTGTCCACATAATAAAAAAAACTCGTACAAGTTCACAAGGCTATCTCAGGACCAGGCGATGAGAGGTGTATTGAAGGGTACACTGCAAAAACTCCGGTGTTGATTTAACACCAGCCTGGAATCTATTTAATGTCCAAACCAGAGAAGTATTCAAACGACACCAGTTTGGAATCAAACCGATGCAGTTTTGATCCTAATTGGTGTTGTATAAACACCTATCTGGTGTTAGACCAAAACAAAACTGGTGTTGTTTAAAACTTCTCTGGTGTGGACATATATAGATTCTGGTCTGGTGTCAATCAACACCAGAGTTTTTGCAGTGTATTGGCGAACTAAAAACTAAATCCAATCATAGTTATGTCGATACATGACGATTTATTTTTAAAATGAGCTGGCTACGATACCCTTTTCTGGTCAGATACATATCCTATCCAATGGTAGTAAACATTCGACCCTCTAATTTCACGTTTATTTTTTAGGATTTTAACATACTATGGGTAATGTTTTACGCGCATGACACCTGTATGCATTAATTATAATGTTACGAGTGGCATCGCATGGACCATACTTCATAGTGTCCACATAATAAAAAAAACTCGTACAAGTTCACAAGGCTATCTCAGGACCAGGCGATGAGAGGTGTATTGGAGGGTACACTGCAAAAACTCCGGTGTTGATTTAACACCAGCCTGGAATCTATATAATGTCCAAACCAGAGAAGTATTCAAACGACACCAGTTTGGAATCAAACCGATGCAGTTTTGATCCTAATTGGTGTTGTATAAACACCTATCTGGTGTTAGACCAAAACAAAACTGGTGTTGTTTAAAACTTCTCTGGTGTGGACATATATAGATTCTGGTCTGGTGTCAATCAACACCAGAGTTTTTGCAGTGTATTGGCGAACTAAAAACTAAATCCAATCATAGTTATGTCCATACATGACGATTTATTTTTAAAATGAGCTGGCTACGATACCCTTTTCTGGTCAGATACATATCCTATCCAATGGTAGTAAACATTCGACCCTCTAATTTCACGTTTATTTTTTTAGGATTTTAACGTACTATGGGTAATGTTTTACGCGCATGACACCTGTATGCATTAATTCTAATGTTACGAGTGGCATCGCATGGACCATACTTCATAGTGTCCACATAATAAAAAAAACTCGTACAAGTTCACAAGGCTATCTCAGGACCAGGCGATGAGAGGTGTATTGAAGGGTACACTGCAAAAACTCCGGTGTTGATTTAACACCAGCCTGGAATCTATATAATGTCCAAACCAGAGAAGTATTCAAACGACACCAGTTTGGAATCAAACCGATGCAGTTTTGATCCTAATTGGTGTTGTATAAACACCTATCTGGTGTTAGACCAAAACAAAACTGGTGTTGTTTAAAACTTCTCTGGTGTGGACATATATAGATTCTGGTCTGGTGTCAATCAACACCAGAGTTTTTGCATTGTATTGGCGAACTAAAAACTAAATCCAATCATAGTTATGTCGATACATGACGATTTATTTTTAAAATGAGCTGGCTACGATACCCTTTTCTGGTCAGATACATATCCTATCCAATGGTAGTAAACATTCGACCCTCTAATTTCACGTTTATTTTTTAGGATTTTAACATACTATGGGTAATGTTTTACGCGCATGACACCTGTATGCATTAATTCTAATGTTACGAGTGGCATCGCATGGACCATACTTCATAGTGTCCACATGATAAAAAAAAACTCGTACAAGTTCACAAGGCTATCTCAGGACCAGGCGATGAGAGGTGTATTGGAGGGTACACTGCAAAAACTCCGGTGTTGATTTAACACCAGCCTGGAATCTATATAATGTCCAAACCAGAGAAGTATTCAAACGACACCAGTTTGGAATCAAACCGATGCAGTTTTGATCCTAATTGGTGTTGTATAAACACCTATCTGGTGTTAGACCAAAACAAAACTGGTGTTGTTTAAAACTTCTCTGGTGTGGACATATATAGATTCTGGTCTGGTGTCAATCAACACCAGAGTTTTTGCATTGTATTGGCGAACTAAAAACTAAATCCAATCATAGTTATGTCCATACATGACGATTTATTTTTAAAATGAGCTGGCTACGATACCCTTTTCTGGTCAGATACATATCCTATCCAATGGTAGTAAACATTCGACCCTCTAATTTCACGTTTATTTTTTAGGATTTTAACATACTATGGGTAATGTTTTACGCGCATGACACCTGTATGCATTAATACTAATGTTACGAGTGGCATCGCATTGACCATACTTCATAGTGTCCACATAATAAAAAAAACTCGTACAAGTTCACAAGGCTATATCAGGACCAGGCGATGAGAGGTGCATTGAAGGGTACACTGCAAAAACTCCGGTGTTGATTTAACACCAGCCTGGAGTCTATATAATGTCCAAACCAGAGAAGAATTCAAACGACACCAGTTTGGAATCAAACCGATGCAGTTTTGATCCTAATTGGTGTTGTATAAACACCTATCTGGTGTTAGACCAAAACAAAACTGGTGTTGTTTAAAACTTCTCTGGTGTGGACATATATAGATTCTGGTCTGGTGTCAATCAACACCAGAGTTTTTGCATTGTATTGGCGAACTAAAAACTAAATCCAATCATAGTTATGTCGATACATGACGATTTATTTTTAAAATGAGCTGGCTACGATACCCTTTTCTGGTCAGATACATATCCTATCCAATGGTAGTAAACATTCGACCCTCTAATTTCACGTTTATTTTTTAGGATTTTAACATACTATGGGTAATGTTTTACGCGCATGACACCTGTATGCATTAATTATAATGTTACGAGTGGCATCGCATGGACCATACTTCATAGTGTCCACATAATAAAAAAAACTCGTACAAGTTCACAAGGCTATCTCAGGACCAGGCGA
This sequence comes from Lytechinus pictus, assembly GCF_037042905.1. Classification (NCBI taxonomy): domain Eukaryota; kingdom Metazoa; phylum Echinodermata; class Echinoidea; order Temnopleuroida; family Toxopneustidae; genus Lytechinus; species Lytechinus pictus. The sequence continues at coordinate 15,132,288 of NC_087254.1, read as the reverse complement.
TGAGAGGTGTATTGGAGGGTACACTGCAAAAACTCCGGTGTTGATTTAACACCAGCCTGGAATCTATATAATGTCCAAACCAGAGAAGTATTCAAACGACACCAGTTTGGAATCAAACCGATGCAGTTTTGATCCTAATTGGTGTTGTATAAACACCTATCTGGTGTTAGACCAAAACAAAACTGGTGTTGTTTAAAACTTCTCTGGTGTGGACATATATAGATTCTGGTCTGGTGTCAATCAACACCAGAGTTTTTGCAGTGTATTGGCGAACTAAAAACTAAATCCAATCATAGTTATGTCCATACATGACGATTTATTTTTAAAATGAGCTGGCTACGATACCCTTTTCTGGTCAGATACATATCCTATCCAATGGTAGTAAACATTCGACCCTCTAATTTCACGTTTATTTTTTAGGATTTTAACATACTATGGGTAATGTTTTACGCGCATGACACCTGTATGCATTAATACTAATGTTACGAGTGGCATCGCATTGACCATACTTCATAGTGTCCACATAATAAAAAAAACTCGTACAAGTTCACAAGGCTATATCAGGACCAGGCGATGAGAGGTGCATTGAAGGGTACACTGCAAAAACTCCGGTGTTGATTTAACACCAGCCTGGAATCTATATAATGTCCAAACCAGAGAAGAATTCAAACGACACCAGTTTGGAATCAAACCGATGCAGTTTTGATACTAATTGGTGTTGTATAAACACCTATCTGGTGTTAGACCAAAACAAAACTGGTGTTGTTTAAAACTTCTCTGGTGTGGACATATATAGATTCTGGTCTGGTGTCAATCAACACCAGAGTTTTTGCAGTGTATTGGCGAACTAAAAACTAAATCCAATCATAGTTATGTCCATACATGACGATTTATTTTTAAAATGAGCTGGCTACGATACCCTTTTCTGGTCAGATACATATCCTATCCAATGGTAGTAAACATTCGACCCTCTAATTTCACGTTTATTTTTTAGGATTTTAACATACTATGGGTAATGTTTTACGCGCATGACACCTGTATGCATTAATTCTAATGTTACGAGTTGCATCGCATGGACCATACTTCATAGTGTCCACATAATAAAAAAAACTCGTACAAGTTCACAAGGCTATCTCAGGACCAGGCGATGAGAGGTGTATTGAAGGGTACACTGCAAAAACTCCGGTGTTGATTTAACACCAGCCTGGAATCTATTTAATGTCCAAACCAGAGAAGTATTCAAACGACACCAGTTTGGAATCAAACCGATGCAGTTTTGATCCTAATTGGTGTTGTATAAACACCTATCTGGTGTTAGACCAAAACAAAACTGGTGTTGTTTAAAACTTCTCTGGTGTGGACATATATAGATTCTGGTCTGGTGTCAATCAACACCAGAGTTTTTGCATTGTATTGGCGAACTAAAAACTAAATCCAATCATAGTTATGTCGATACATGACGATTTATTTTTAAAATGAGCTGGCTACGATACCCTTTTCTGGTCAGATACATATCCTATCCAATGGTAGTAAACATTCGACCCTCTAATTTCACGTTTATTTTTTAGGATTTTAACATACTATGGGTAATGTTTTACGCGCATGACACCTGTATGCATTAATTCTAATGTTACGAGTGGCATCGCATGGACCATACTTCATAGTGTCCACATGATAAAAAAAAACTCGTACAAGTTCACAAGGCTATCTCAGGACCAGGCGATGAGAGGTGTATTGGAGGGTACACTGCAAAAACTCCGGTGTTGATTTAACACCAGCCTGGAATCTATATAATGTCCAAACCAGAGAAGTATTCAAACGACACCAGTTTGGAATCAAACCGATGCAGTTTTGATCCTAATTGGTGTTGTATAAACACCTATCTGGTGTTAGACCAAAACAAAACTGGTGTTGTTTAAAACTTCTCTGGTGTGGACATATATAGATTCTGGTCTGGTGTCAATCAACACCAGAGTTTTTGCATTGTATTGGCGAACTAAAAACTAAATCCAATCATAGTTATGTCGATACATGACGATTTATTTTTAAAATGAGCTGGCTACGATACCCTTTTCTGGTCAGATACATATCCTATCCAATGGTAGTAAACATTCGACCCTCTAATTTCACGTTTATTTTTTAGGATTTTAACATACTATGGGTAATGTTTTACGCGCATGACACCTGTATGCATTAATTCTAATGTTACGAGTGGCATCGCATGGACCATACTTCATAGTGTCCACATGATAAAAAAAAACTCGTACAAGTTCACAAGGCTATCTCAGGACCAGGCGATGAGAGGTGTATTGGAGGGTACACTGCAAAAACTCCGGTGTTGATTTAACACCAGCCTGGAATCTATATAATGTCCAAACCAGAGAAGTATTCAAACGACACCAGTTTGGAATCAAACCGATGCAGTTTTGATCCTAATTGGTGTTGTATAAACACCTATCTGGTGTTAGACCAAAACAAAACTGGTGTTGTTTAAAACTTCTCTGGTGTGGACATATATAGATTCTGGTCTGGTGTCAATCAACACCAGAGTTTTTGCATTGTATTGGCGAACTAAAAACTAAATCCAATCATAGTTATGTCCATACATGACGATTTATTTTTAAAATGAGCTGGCTACGATACCCTTTTCTGGTCAGATACATATCCTATCCAATGGTAGTAAACATTCGACCCTCTAATTTCACGTTTATTTTTTAGGATTTTAACATACTATGGGTAATGTTTTACGCGCATGACACCTGTATGCATTAATACTAATGTTACGAGTGGCATCGCATTGACCATACTTCATAGTGTCCACATAATAAAAAAAACTCGTACAAGTTCACAAGGCTATATCAGGACCAGGCGATGAGAGGTGCATTGAAGGGTACACTGCAAAAACTCCGGTGTTGATTTAACACCAGCCTGGAGTCTATATAATGTCCAAACCAGAGAAGAATTCAAACGACACCAGTTTGGAATCAAACCGATGCAGTTTTGATCCTAATTGGTGTTGTATAAACACCTATCTGGTGTTAGACCAAAACAAAACTGGTGTTGTTTAAAACTTCTCTGGTGTGGACATATATAGATTCTGGTCTGGTGTCAATCAACACCAGAGTTTTTGCATTGTATTGGCGAACTAAAAACTAAATCCAATCATAGTTATGTCGATACATGACGATTTATTTTTAAAATGAGCTGGCTACGATACCCTTTTCTGGTCAGATACATATCCTATCCAATGGTAGTAAACATTCGACCCTCTAATTTCACGTTTATTTTTTAGGATTTTAACATACTATGGGTAATGTTTTACGCGCATGACACCTGTATGCATTAATTATAATGTTACGAGTGGCATCGCATGGACCATACTTCATAGTGTCCACATAATAAAAAAAACTCGTACAAGTTCACAAGGCTATCTCAGGACCAGGCGATGAGAGGTGTATTGGAGGGTACACTGCAAAAACTCCGGTGTTGATTTAACACCAGCCTGGAATCTATATAATGTCCAAACCAGAGAAGTATTCAAACGACACCAGTTTGGAATCAAACCGATGCAGTTTTGATCCTAATTGGTGTTGTATAAACACCTATCTGGTGTTAGACCAAAACAAAACTGGTGTTGTTTAAAACTTCTCTGGTGTGGACATATATAGATTCTGGTCTGGTGTCAATCAACACCAGAGTTTTTGCAGTGTATTGGCGAACTAAAAACTAAATCCAATCATAGTTATGTCCATACATGACGATTTATTTTTAAAATGAGCTGGCTACGATACCCTTTTCTGGTCAGATACATATCCTATCCAATGGTAGTAAACATTCGACCCTCTAATTTCACGTTTATTTTTTAGGATTTTAACATACTATGGGTAATGTTTTACGCGCATGACACCTGTATGCATTAATACTAATGTTACGAGTGGCATCGCATTGACCATACTTCATAGTGTCCACATAATAAAAAAAACTCGTACAAGTTCACAAGGCTATATCAGGACCAGGCGATGAGAGGTGCATTGAAGGGTACACTGCAAAAACTCCGGTGTTGATTTAACACCAGCCTGGAATCTATATAATGTCCAAACCAGAGAAGAATTCAAACGACACCAGTTTGGAATCAAACCGATGCAGTTTTGATACTAATTGGTGTTGTATAAACACCTATCTGGTGTTAGACCAAAACAAAACTGGTGTTGTTTAAAACTTCTCTGGTGTGGACATATATAGATTCTGGTCTGGTGTCAATCAACACCAGAGTTTTTGCAGTGTATTGGCGAACTAAAAACTAAATCCAATCATAGTTATGTCCATACATGACGATTTATTTTTAAAATGAGCTGGCTACGATACCCTTTTCTGGTCAGATACATATCCTATCCAATGGTAGTAAACATTCGACCCTCTAATTTCACGTTTATTTTTTAGGATTTTAACATACTATGGGTAATGTTTTACGCGCATGACACCTGTATGCATTAATTCTAATGTTACGAGTTGCATCGCATGGACCATACTTCATAGTGTCCACATAATAAAAAAAACTCGTACAAGTTCACAAGGCTATCTCAGGACCAGGCGATGAGAGGTGTATTGAAGGGTACACTGCAAAAACTCCGGTGTTGATTTAACACCAGCCTGGAATCTATTTAATGTCCAAACCAGAGAAGTATTCAAACGACACCAGTTTGGAATCAAACCGATGCAGTTTTGATCCTAATTGGTGTTGTATAAACACCTATCTGGTGTTAGACCAAAACAAAACTGGTGTTGTTTAAAACTTCTCTGGTGTGGACATATATAGATTCTGGTCTGGTGTCAATCAACACCAGAGTTTTTGCAGTGTATTGGCGAACTAAAAACTAAATCCAATCATAGTTATGTCGATACATGACGATTTATTTTTAAAATGAGCTGGCTACGATACCCTTTTCTGGTCAGATACATATCCTATCCAATGGTAGTAAACATTCGACCCTCTAATTTCACGTTTATTTTTTAGGATTTTAACATACTATGGGTAATGTTTTACGCGCATGACACCTGTATGCATTAATTATAATGTTACGAGTGGCATCGCATGGACCATACTTCATAGTGTCCACATAATAAAAAAAACTCGTACAAGTTCACAAGGCTATCTCAGGACCAGGCGATGAGAGGTGTATTGGAGGGTACACTGCAAAAACTCCGGTGTTGATTTAACACCAGCCTGGAATCTATATAATGTCCAAACCAGAGAAGTATTCAAACGACACCAGTTTGGAATCAAACCGATGCAGTTTTGATCCTAATTGGTGTTGTATAAACACCTATCTGGTGTTAGACCAAAACAAAACTGGTGTTGTTTAAAACTTCTCTGGTGTGGACATATATAGATTCTGGTCTGGTGTCAATCAACACCAGAGTTTTTGCATTGTATTGGCGAACTAAAAACTAAATCCAATCATAGTTATGTCCATACATGACGATTTATTTTTAAAATGAGCTGGCTACGATACCCTTTTCTGGTCAGATACATATCCTATCCAATGGTAGTAAACATTCGACCCTCTAATTTCACGTTTATTTTTTAGGATTTTAACATACTATGGGTAATGTTTTACGCGCATGACACCTGTATGCATTAATACTAATGTTACGAGTGGCATCGCATTGACCATACTTCATAGTGTCCACATAATAAAAAAAACTCGTACAAGTTCACAAGGCTATATCAGGACCAGGCGATGAGAGGTGCATTGAAGGGTACACTGCAAAAACTCCGGTGTTGATTTAACACCAGCCTGGAGTCTATATAATGTCCAAACCAGAGAAGAATTCAAACGACACCAGTTTGGAATCAAACCGATGCAGTTTTGATCCTAATTGGTGTTGTATAAACACCTATCTGGTGTTAGACCAAAACAAAACTGGTGTTGTTTAAAACTTCTCTGGTGTGGACATATATAGATTCTGGTCTGGTGTCAATCAACACCAGAGTTTTTGCATTGTATTGGCGAACTAAAAACTAAATCCAATCATAGTTATGTCGATACATGACGATTTATTTTTAAAATGAGCTGGCTACGATACCCTTTTCTGGTCAGATACATATCCTATCCAATGGTAGTAAACATTCGACCCTCTAATTTCACGTTTATTTTTTAGGATTTTAACATACTATGGGTAATGTTTTACGCGCATGACACCTGTATGCATTAATTATAATGTTACGAGTGGCATCGCATGGACCATACTTCATAGTGTCCACATAATAAAAAAAACTCGTACAAGTTCACAAGGCTATCTCAGGACCAGGCGATGAGAGGTGTATTGGAGGGTACACTGCAAAAACTCCGGTGTTGATTTAACACCAGCCTGGAATCTATATAATGTCCAAACCAGAGAAGTATTCAAACGACACCAGTTTGGAATCAAACCGATGCAGTTTTGATCCTAATTGGTGTTGTATAAACACCTATCTGGTGTTAGACCAAAACAAAACTGGTGTTGTTTAAAACTTCTCTGGTGTGGACATATATAGATTCTGGTCTGGTGTCAATCAACACCAGAGTTTTTGCAGTGTATTGGCGAACTAAAAACTAAATCCAATCATAGTTATGTCCATACATGACGATTTATTTTTAAAATGAGCTGGCTACGATACCCTTTTCTGGTCAGATACATATCCTATCCAATGGTAGTAAACATTCGACCCTCTAATTTCACGTTTATTTTTTAGGATTTTAACATACTATGGGTAATGTTTTACGCGCATGACACCTGTATGCATTAATACTAATGTTACGAGTGGCATCGCATTGACCATACTTCATAGTGTCCACATAATAAAAAAAACTCGTACAAGTTCACAAGGCTATATCAGGACCAGGCGATGAGAGGTGCATTGAAGGGTACACTGCAAAAACTCCGGTGTTGATTTAACACCAGCCTGGAATCTATATAATGTCCAAACCAGAGAAGAATTCAAACGACACCAGTTTGGAATCAAACCGATGCAGTTTTGATACTAATTGGTGTTGTATAAACACCTATCTGGTGTTAGACCAAAACAAAACTGGTGTTGTTTAAAACTTCTCTGGTGTGGACATATATAGATTCTGGTCTGGTGTCAATCAACACCAGAGTTTTTGCAGTGTATTGGCGAACTAAAAACTAAATCCAATCATAGTTATGTCCATACATGACGATTTATTTTTAAAATGAGCTGGCTACGATACCCTTTTCTGGTCAGATACATATCCTATCCAATGGTAGTAAACATTCGACCCTCTAATTTCACGTTTATTTTTTAGGATTTTAACATACTATGGGTAATGTTTTACGCGCATGACACCTGTATGCATTAATTCTAATGTTACGAGTTGCATCGCATGGACCATACTTCATAGTGTCCACATAATAAAAAAAACTCGTACAAGTTCACAAGGCTATCTCAGGACCAGGCGATGAGAGGTGTATTGAAGGGTACACTGCAAAAACTCCGGTGTTGATTTAACACCAGCCTGGAATCTATTTAATGTCCAAACCAGAGAAGTATTCAAACGACACCAGTTTGGAATCAAACCGATGCAGTTTTGATCCTAATTGGTGTTGTATAAACACCTATCTGGTGTTAGACCAAAACAAAACTGGTGTTGTTTAAAACTTCTCTGGTGTGGACATATATAGATTCTGGTCTGGTGTCAATCAACACCAGAGTTTTTGCAGTGTATTGGCGAACTAAAAACTAAATCCAATCATAGTTATGTCGATACATGACGATTTATTTTTAAAATGAGCTGGCTACGATACCCTTTTCTGGTCAGATACATATCCTATCCAATGGTAGTAAACATTCGACCCTCTAATTTCACGTTTATTTTTTAGGATTTTAACATACTATGGGTAATGTTTTACGCGCATGACACCTGTATGCATTAATTATAATGTTACGAGTGGCATCGCATGGACCATACTTCATAGTGTCCACATAATAAAAAAAACTCGTACAAGTTCACAAGGCTATCTCAGGACCAGGCGATGAGAGGTGTATTGGAGGGTACACTGCAAAAACTCCGGTGTTGATTTAACACCAGCCTGGAATCTATATAATGTCCAAACCAGAGAAGTATTCAAACGACACCAGTTTGGAATCAAACCGATGCAGTTTTGATCCTAATTGGTGTTGTATAAACACCTATCTGGTGTTAGACCAAAACAAAACTGGTGTTGTTTAAAACTTCTCTGGTGTGGACATATATAGATTCTGGTCTGGTGTCAATCAACACCAGAGTTTTTGCAGTGTATTGGCGAACTAAAAACTAAATCCAATCATAGTTATGTCCATACATGACGATTTATTTTTAAAATGAGCTGGCTACGATACCCTTTTCTGGTCAGATACATATCCTATCCAATGGTAGTAAACATTCGACCCTCTAATTTCACGTTTATTTTTTTAGGATTTTAACGTACTATGGGTAATGTTTTACGCGCATGACACCTGTATGCATTAATTCTAATGTTACGAGTGGCATCGCATGGACCATACTTCATAGTGTCCACATAATAAAAAAAACTCGTACAAGTTCACAAGGCTATCTCAGGACCAGGCGATGAGAAGTGTATTGAAGGGTACACTGCAAAAACTCCGGTGTTGATTTAACACCAGCCTGGAATCTATATAATGTCCAAACCAGAGAAGTATTCAAACGACACCAGTTTGGAATCAAACCGATGCAGTTTTGATCCTAATTGGTGTTGTATAAACACCTATCTGGTGTTAGACCAAAACAAAACTGGTGTTGTTTAAAACTTCTCTGGTGTGGACATATATAGATTCTGGTCTGGTGTCAATCAACACCAGAGTTTTTGCAGTGTATTGGCGAACTAAAAACTAAATCCAATCATAGTTATGTCGATACATGACGATTTATTTTTAAAATGAGCTGGCTACGATACCCTTTTCTGGTCAGATACATATCCTATCCAATGGTAGTAAACATTCGACCCTCTAATTTCACGTTTATTTTTTAGGATTTTAACATACTATGGGTAATGTTTTACGCGCATGACACCTGTATGCATTAATTATAATGTTACGAGTGGCATCGCATGGACCATACTTCATAGTGTCCACATAATAAAAAAAACTCGTACAAGTTCACAAGGCTATCTCAGGACCAGGCGATGAGAGGTGTATTGGAGGGTACACTGCAAAAACTCCGGTGTTGATTTAACACCAGCCTGGAATCTATATAATGTCCAAACCAGAGAAGTATTCAAACGACACCAGTTTGGAATCAAACCGATGCAGTTTTGATCCTAATTGGTGTTGTATAAAAACCTATCTGGTGTTAGACCAAAACAAAACTGGTGTTGTTTAAAACTTCTCTGGTGTGGACATATATAGATTCTGGTCTGGTGTCAATCAACACCAGAGTTTTTGCAGTGTATTGGCGAACTAAAAACTAAATCCAATCATAGTTATGTCCATACATGACGATTTATTTTTAAAATGAGCTGGCTACGATACCCTTTTCTGGTCAGATACATATCCTATCCAATGGTAGTAAACATTCGACCCTCTAATTTTACGTTTATTTTTTAGGATTTTAACATACTATGGGTAATGTTTTACGCGCATGACACCTGTATGCATTAATACTAATGTTACGAGTGGCATCGCATGGACCATACTTCATAGTGTCCACATAATAAAAAAAACTCGTACAAGTTCACAAGGCTATATCAGGACCAGGCGATGAGAGGTGCATTGAAGGGTACACTGCAAAAACTCCGGTGTTGATTTAACACCAGCCTGGAATCTATATAATGTCCAAACCAGAGAAGAATTCAAACGACACCAGTTTGGAATCAAACCGATGCAGTTTTGATACTAATTGGTGTTGTATAAACACCTATCTGGTGTTAGACCAAAACAAAACTGGTGTTGTTTAAAACTTCTCTGGTGTGGACATATATAGATTCTGGTCTGGTGTCAATCAACACCAGAGTTTTTGCAGTGTATTGGCGAACTAAAAACTAAATCCAATCATAGTTATGTCCATACATGACGATTTATTTTTAAAATGAGCTGGCTACGATACCCTTTTCTGGTCAGATACATATCCTATCCAATGGTAGTAAACATTCGACCCTCTAATTTCACGTTTATTTTTTAGGATTTTAACATACTATGGGTAATGTTTTACGCGCATGACACCTGTATGCATTAATTCTAATGTTACGAGTGGCATCGCATGGACCATACTTCATAGTGTCCACATAATAAAAAAAAACTCGTACAAGTTCACAAGGCTATCTCAGGACCAGGCGATGAGAGGTGTATTGAAGGGTACACTGCAAAAACTCCGGTGTTGATTTAACACCAGCCTGGAATCTATATAATGTCCAAACCAGAGAAGTATTCAAACGACACCAGTTTGGAATCAAACCGATGCAGTTTTGATCCTAATTGGTGTTGTATAAACACCTATCTGGTGTTAGACCAAAACAAAACTGGTGTTGTTTAAAACTTCTCTGGTGTGGACATATATAGATTCTGGTCTGGTGTCAATCAACACCAGAGTTTTTGCATTGTATTGGCGAACTAAAAACTAAATCCAATCATAGTTATGTCGATACATGACGATTTATTTTTAAAATGAGCTGGCTACGATACCCTTTTCTGGTCAGATACATATCCTATCCAATGGTAGTAAACATTCGACCCTCTAATTTCACGTTTATTTTTTAGGATTTTAACATACTATGGGTAATGTTTTACGCGCATGACACCTGTATGCATTAATTCTAATGTTACGAGTGGCATCGCATGGACCATACTTCATAGTGTCCACATGATAAAAAAAAACTCGTACAAGTTCACAAGGCTATCTCAGGACCAGGCGATGAGAGGTGTATTGGAGGGTACACTGCAAAAACTCCGGTGTTGATTTAACACCAGCCTGGAATCTATATAATGTCCAAACCAGAGAAGTATTCAAACGACACCAGTTTGGAATCAAACCGATGCAGTTTTGATCCTAATTGGTGTTGTATAAACACCTATCTGGTGTTAGACCAAAACAAAACTGGTGTTGTTTAAAACTTCTCTGGTGTGGACATATATAGATTCTGGTCTGGTGTCAATCAACACCAGAGTTTTTGCATTGTATTGGCGAACTAAAAACTAAATCCAATCATAGTTATGTCCATACATGACGATTTATTTTTAAAATGAGCTGGCTACGATACCCTTTTCTGGTCAGATACATATCCTATCCAATGGTAGTAAACATTCGACCCTCTAATTTCACGTTTATTTTTTAGGATTTTAACATACTATGGGTAATGTTTTACGCGCATGACACCTGTATGCATTAATACTAATGTTACGAGTGGCATCGCATTGACCATACTTCATAGTGTCCACATAATAAAAAAAACTCGTACAAGTTCACAAGGCTATATCAGGACCAGGCGATGAGAGGTGCATTGAAGGGTACACTGCAAAAACTCCGGTGTTGATTTAACACCAGCCTGGAGTCTATATAATGTCCAAACCAGAGAAGAATTCAAACGACACCAGTTTGGAATCAAACCGATGCAGTTTTGATCCTAATTGGTGTTGTATAAACACCTATCTGGTGTTAGACCAAAACAAAACTGGTGTTGTTTAAAACTTCTCTGGTGTGGACATATATAGATTCTGGTCTGGTGTCAATCAACACCAGAGTTTTTGCATTGTATTGGCGAACTAAAAACTAAATCCAATCATAGTTATGTCGATACATGACGATTTATTTTTAAAATGAGCTGGCTACGATACCCTTTTCTGGTCAGATACATATCCTATCCAATGGTAGTAAACATTCGACCCTCTAATTTCACGTTTATTTTTTAGGATTTTAACATACTATGGGTAATGTTTTACGCGCATGACACCTGTATGCATTAATTATAATGTTACGAGTGGCATCGCATGGACCATACTTCATAGTGTCCACATAATAAAAAAAACTCGTACAAGTTCACAAGGCTATCTCAGGACCAGGCGATGAGAGGTGTATTGGAGGGTACACTGCAAAAACTCCGGTGTTGATTTAACACCAGCCTGGAATCTATATAATGTCCAAACCAGAGAAGTATTCAAACGACACCAGTTTGGAATCAAACCGATGCAGTTTTGATCCTAATTGGTGTTGTATAAACACCTATCTGGTGTTAGACCAAAACAAAACTGGTGTTGTTTAAAACTTCTCTGGTGTGGACATATATAGATTCTGGTCTGGTGTCAATCAACACCAGAGTTTTTGCAGTGTATTGGCGAACTAAAAACTAAATCCAATCATAGTTATGTCCATACATGACGATTTATTTTTAAAATGAGCTGGCTACGATACCCTTTTCTGGTCAGATACATATCCTATCCAATGGTAGTAAACATTCGACCCTCTAATTTCACGTTTATTTTTTAGGATTTTAACATACTATGGGTAATGTTTTACGCGCATGACACCTGTATGCATTAATACTAATGTTACGAGTGGCATCGCATTGACCATACTTCATAGTGTCCACATAATAAAAAAAAACTCGTACAAGTTCACAAGGCTATATCAGGACCAGGCGATGAGAGGTGCATTGAAGGGTACACTGCAAAAACTCCGGTGTTGATTTAACACCAGCCTGGAATCTATATAATGTCCAAACCAGAGAAGAATTCAAACGACACCAGTTTGGAATCAAACCGATGCAGTTTTGATACTAATTGGTGTTGTATAAACACCTATCTGGTGTTAGACCAAAACAAAACTGGTGTTGTTTAAAACTTCTCTGGTGTGGACATATATAGATTCTGGTCTGGTGTCAATCAACATCAGAGTTTTTGCAGTGTATTGGCGAACTAAAAACTAAATCCAATCATAGTTATGTCCATACATGACGATTTATTTTTAAAATGAGCTGGCTACGATACCCTTTTCTGGTCAGATACATATCCTATCCAATGGTAGTAAACATTCGACCCTCTAATTTCACGTTTATTTTTTAGGATTTTAACATACTATGGGTAATGTTTTACGCGCATGACACCTGTATGCATTAATTCTAATGTTACGAGTTGCATCGCATGGACCATACTTCATAGTGTCCACATAATAAAAAAAACTCGTACAAGTTCACAAGGCTATCTCAGGACCAGGCGATGAGAGGTGTATTGAAGGGTACACTGCAAAAACTCCGGTGTTGATTTAACACCAGCCTGGAATCTATTTAATGTCCAAACCAGAGAAGTATTCAAACGACACCAGTTTGGAATCAAACCGATGCAGTTTTGATCCTAATTGGTGTTGTATAAACACCTATCTGGTGTTAGACCAAAACAAAACTGGTGTTGTTTAAAACTTCTCTGGTGTGGACATATATAGATTCTGGTCTGGTGTCAATCAACACCAGAGTTTTTGCAGTGTATTGGCGAACTAAAAACTAAATCCAATCATAGTTATGTCGATACATGACGATTTATTTTTAAAATGAGCTGGCTACGATACCCTTTTCTGGTCAGATACATATCCTATCCAATGGTAGTAAACATTCGACCCTCTAATTTCACGTTTATTTTTTAGGATTTTAACATACTATGGGTAATGTTTTACGCGCATGACACCTGTATGCATTAATTATAATGTTACGAGTGGCATCGCATGGACCATACTTCATAGTGTCCACATAATAAAAAAAACTCGTACAAGTTCACAAGGCTATCTCAGGACCAGGCGATGAGAGGTGTATTGGAGGGTACACTGCAAAAACTCCGGTGTTGATTTAACACCAGCCTGGAATCTATATAATGTCCAAACCAGAGAAGTATTCAAACGACACCAGTTTGGAATCAAACCGATGCAGTTTTGATCCTAATTGGTGTTGTATAAACACCTATCTGGTGTTAGACCAAAACAAAACTGGTGTTGTTTAAAACTTCTCTGGTGTGGACATATATAGATTCTGGTCTGGTGTCAATCAACACCAGAGTTTTTGCAGTGTATTGGCGAACTAAAAACTAAATCCAATCATAGTTATGTCCATACATGACGATTTATTTTTAAAATGAGCTGGCTACGATACCCTTTTCTGGTCAGATACATATCCTATCCAATGGTAGTAAACATTCGACCCTCTAATTTCACGTTTATTTTTTTAGGATTTTAACGTACTATGGGTAATGTTTTACGCGCATGACACCTGTATGCATTAATTCTAATGTTACGAGTGGCATCGCATGGACCATACTTCATAGTGTCCACATAATAAAAAAAACTCGTACAAGTTCACAAGGCTATCTCAGGACCAGGCGATGAGAGGTGTATTGAAGGGTACACTGCAAAAACTCCGGTGTTGATTTAACACCAGCCTGGAATCTATATAATGTCCAAACCAGAGAAGTATTCAAACGACACCAGTTTGGAATCAAACCGATGCAGTTTTGATCCTAATTGGTGTTGTATAAACACCTATCTGGTGTTAGACCAAAACAAAACTGGTGTTGTTTAAAACTTCTCTGGTGTGGACATATATAGATTCTGGTCTGGTGTCAATCAACACCAGAGTTTTTGCAGTGTATTGGCGAACTAAAAACTAAATCCAATCATAGTTATGTCGATACATGACGATTTATTTTTAAAATGAGCTGGCTACGATACCCTTTTCTGGTCAGATACATATCCTATCCAATGGTAGTAAACATTCGACCCTCTAATTTCACGTTTATTTTTTAGGATTTTAACATACTATGGGTAATGTTTTACGCGCATGACACCTGTATGCATTAATTATAATGTTACGAGTGGCATCGCATGGACCATACCTCATAGTGTCCACATAATAAAAAAAACTCGTACAAGTTCACAAGGCTATCTCAGGACCAGGCGATGAGAGGTGTATTGGAGGGTACACTGCAAAAACTCCGGTGTTGATTTAACACCAGCCTGGAATCTATATAATGTCCAAACCAGAGAAGTATTCAAACGACACCAGTTTGGAATCAAACCGATGCAGTTTTGATCCTAATTGGTGTTGTATAAAAACCTATCTGGTGTTAGACCAAAACAAAACTGGTGTTGTTTAAAACTTCTCTGGTGTGGACATATATAGATTCTGGTCTGGTGTCAATCAACACCAGAGTTTTTGCAGTGTATTGGCGAACTAAAAACTAAATCCAATCATAGTTATGTCCATACATGACGATTTATTTTTAAAATGAGCTGGCTACGATACCCTTTTCTGGTCAGATACATATCCTATCCAATGGTAGTAAACATTCGACCCTCTAATTTTACGTTTATTTTTTAGGATTTTAACATACTATGGGTAATGTTTTACGCGCATGACACCTGTATGCATTAATACTAATGTTACGAGTGGCATCGCATTGACCATACTTCATAGTGTCCACATAATAAAAAAAACTCGTACAAGTTCACAAGGCTATCTCAGGACCAGGCGATGAGAGGTGCATTGAAGGGTACACTGCAAAAACTCCGGTGTTGATTTAACACCAGCCTGGAATCTATATAATGTCCAAACCAGAGAAGAATTCAAACGACACCAGTTTGGAATCAAACCGATGCAGTTTTGATACCAATTGGTGTTGTATAAACACCTATCTGGTGTTAGACCAAAACAAAACTGGTGTTGTTTAAAACTTCTCTGGTGTGGACATATATAGATTCTGGTCTGGTGTCAATCAACACCAGAGTTTTTGCAGTGTATTGGCGAACTAAAAACTAAATCCAATCATAGTTATGTCGATACATGACGATTTATTTTTAAAATGAGCTGGCTACGATACCCTTTTCTGGTCAGATACATATCCTATCCAATGGTAGTAAACATTCGACCCTCTAATTTCACGTTTATTTTTTAGGATTTTAACATACTATGGGTAATGTTTTACGCGCATGACACCTGTATGCATTAATTATAATGTTACGAGTGGCATCGCATGGACCATACTTCATAGTGTCCACATAATAAAAAAAAACTCGTACAAGTTCACAAGGCTATCTCAGGACCAGGCGATGAGAGGTGTATTGGAGGGTACACTGCAAAAACTCCGGTGTTGATTTAACACCAGCCTGGAATCTATATAATGTCCAAACCAGAGAAGTATTCAAACGACACCAGTTTGGAATCAAACCGATGCAGTTTTGATCCTAATTGGTGTTGTATAAACACCTATCTGGTGTTAGACCAAAACAAAACTGGTGTTGTTTAAAACTTCTCTGGTGTGGACATATATAGATTCTGGTCTGGTGTCAATCAACACCAGAGTTTTTGCAGTGTATTGGCGAACTAAAAACTAAATCCAATCATAGTTATGTCCATACATGACGATTTATTTTTAAAATGAGCTGGCTACGATACCCTTTTCTGGTCAGATACATATCCTATCCAATGGTAGTAAACATTCGACCCTCTAATTTCACGTTTATTTTTTTAGGATTTTAACGTACTATGGGTAATGTTTTACGCGCATGACACCTGTATGCATTAATTCTAATGTTACGAGTGGCATCGCATGGACCATACTTCATAGTGTCCACATAATAAAAAAAACTCGTACAAGTTCACAAGGCTATCTCAGGACCAGGCGATGAGAGGTGTATTGAAGGGTACACTGCAAAAACTCCGGTGTTGATTTAACACCAGCCTGGAATCTATATAATGTCCAAACCAGAGAAGTATTCAAACGACACCAGTTTGGAATCAAACCGATGCAGTTTTGATCCTAATTGGTGTTGTATAAACACCTATCTGGTGTTAGACCAAAACAAAACTGGTGTTGTTTAAAACTTCTCTGGTGTGGACATATATAGATTCTGGTCTGGTGTCAATCAACACCAGAGTTTTTGCAGTGTATTGGCGAACTAAAAACTAAATCCAATCATAGTTATGTCGATACATGACGATTTATTTTTAAAATGAGCTGGCTACGATACCCTTTTCTGGTCAGATACATATCCTATCCAATGGTAGTAAACATTCGACCCTCTAATTTCACGTTTATTTTTTAGGATTTTAACATACTATGGGTAATGTTTTACGCGCATGACACCTGTATGCATTAATTATAATGTTACGAGTGGCATCGCATGGACCATACTTCATAGTGTCCACATAATAAAAAAAACTCGTACAAGTTCACAAGGCTATCTCAGGACCAGGCGATGAGAGGTGTATTGGAGGGTACACTGCAAAAACTCCGGTGTTGATTTAACACCAGCCTGGAATCTATATAATGTCCAAACCAGAGAAGTATTCAAACGACACCAGTTTGGAATCAAACCGATGCAGTTTTGATCCTAATTGGTGTTGTATAAAAACCTATCTGGTGTTAGACCAAAACAAAACTGCTGTTGTTTAAAACTTCTCTGGTGTGGACATATATAGATTCTGGTCTGGTGTCAATCAACACCAGAGTTTTTGCAGTGTATTGGCGAACTAAAAACTAAATCCAATCATAGTTATGTCCATACATGACGATTTATTTTTAAAATGAGCTGGCTACGATACCCTTTTCTGGTCAGATACATATCCTATCCAATGGTAGTAAACATTCGACCCTCTAATTTCACGTTTATTTTTTAGGATTTTAACATACTATGGGTAATGTTTTACGCGCATGACACCTGTATGCATTAATACTAATGTTACGAGTGGCATCGCATTGACCATACTTCATAGTGTCCACATAATAAAAAAAACTCGTACAAGTTCACAAGGCTATCTCAGGACCAGGCGATGAGAGGTGTATTGGAGGGTACACTGCAAAAACTCCGGTGTTGATTTAACACCAGCCTGGAATCTATATAATGTCCAAACCAGAGAAGTATTCAAACGACACCAGTTTGGAATCAAACCGATGCAGTTTTGATCCTAATTGGTGTTGTATAAACACCTATCTGGTGTTAGACCAAAACAAAACTGGTGTTGTTTAAAACTTCTCTGGTGTGGACATATATAGATTCTGGTCTGGTGTCAATCAACACCAGAGTTTTTGCAGTGTATTGGCGAACTAAAAACTAAATCCAATCATAGTTATGTCCATACATGACGATTTATTTTTAAAATGAGCTGGCTACGATACCCTTTTCTGGTCAGATACATATCCTATCCAATGGTAGTAAACATTCGACCCTCTAATTTCACGTTTATTTTTTTAGGATTTTAACGTACTATGGGTAATGTTTTACGCGCATGACACCTGTATGCATTAATTCTAATGTTACGAGTGGCATCGCATGGACCATACTTCATAGTGTCCACATAATAAAAAAAACTCGTACAAGTTCACAAGGCTATCTCAGGACCAGGCGATGAGAGGTGTATTGAAGGGTACACTGCAAAAACTCCGGTGTTGATTTAACACCAGCCTGGAATCTATATAATGTCCAAACCAGAGAAGTATTCAAACGACACCAGTTTGGAATCAAACCGATGCAGTTTTGATCCTAATTGGTGTTGTATAAACACCTATCTGGTGTTAGACCAAAACAAAACTGGTGTTGTTTAAAACTTCTCTGGTGTGGACATATATAGATTCTGGTCTGGTGTCAATCAACACCAGAGTTTTTGCAGTGTATTGGCGAACTAAAAACTAAATCCAATCATAGTTATGTCGATACATGACGATTTATTTTTAAAATGAGCTGGCTACGATACCCTTTTCTGGTCAGATACATATCCTATCCAATGGTAGTAAACATTCGACCCTCTAATTTCACGTTTATTTTTTAGGATTTTAACATACTATGGGTAATGTTTTACGCGCATGACACCTGTATGCATTAATTATAATGTTACGAGTGGCATCGCATGGACCATACTTCATAGTGTCCACATAATAAAAAAAACTCGTACAAGTTCACAAGGCTATCTCAGGACCAGGCGATGAGAGGTGTATTGGAGGGTACACTGCAAAAACTCCGGTGTTGATTTAACACCAGCCTGGAATCTATATAATGTCCAAACCAGAGAAGTATTCAAACGACACCAGTTTGGAATCAAACCGATGCAGTTTTGATCCTAATTGGTGTTGTATAAAAACCTATCTGGTGTTAGACCAAAACAAAACTGCTGTTGTTTAAAACTTCTCTGGTGTGGACATATATAGATTCTGGTCTGGTGTCAATCAACACCAGAGTTTTTGCAGTGTATTGGCGAACTAAAAACTAAATCCAATCATAGTTATGTCCATACATGACGATTTATTTTTAAAATGAGCTGGCTACGATACCCTTTTCTGGTCAGATACATATCCTATCCAATGGTAGTAAACATTCGACCCTCTAATTTCACGTTTATTTTTTAGGATTTTAACATACTATGGGTAATGTTTTACGCGCATGACACCTGTATGCATTAATACTAATGTTACGAGTGGCATCGCATTGACCATACTTCATAGTGTCCACATAATAAAAAAAAATCGTACAAGTTCACAAGGCTATCTCAGGACCAGGCGATGAGAGGTGCATTGAAGGGTACACTGCAAAAACTCCGGTGTTGATTTAACACCAGCCTGGAATCTATATAATGTCCAAACCAGAGAAGAATTCAAACGACACCAGTTTGGAATCAAACCGATGCAGTTTTGATACTAATTGGTGTTGTATAAACACCTATCTGGTGTTAGACCAAAACAAAACTGGTGTTGTTTAAAACTTCTCTGGTGTGGACATATATAGATTCTGGTCTGGTGTCAATCAACACCAGAGTTTTTGCAGTGTATTGGCGAACTAAAAACTAAATCCAATCATAGTTATGTCCATACATGACGATTTATTTTTAAAATGAGCTGGCTACGATACCCTTTTCTGGTCAGATACATATCCTATCCAATGGTAGTAAACATTCGACCCTCTAATTTCACGTTTATTTTTTAGGATTTTAACATACTATGGGTAATGTTTTATGCGCATGACACCTGTATGCATTAATTCTAATGTTACGAGTGGCATCGCATGGACCATACTTCATAGTGTCCACATAATAAAAAAAACTCGTACAAGTTCACAAGGCTATCTCAGGACCAGGCGATGAGAGGTGTATTGAAGGGTACACTGCAAAAACTCCGGTGTTGATTTAACACCAGCCTGGAATCTATATAATGTCCAAACCAGAGAAGTATTCAAACGACACCAGTTTGGAATCAAACCGATGCAGTTTTGATCCTAATTGGTGTTGTATAAACACCTATCTGGTGTTAGACCAAAACAAAACTGGTGTTGCTTAAAACTTCTCTGGTGTGGACATATATAGATTCTGGTCTGGTGTCAATCAACACCAGAGTTTTTGCAGTGTATTGGCGAACTAAAAACTAAATCCAATCATAGTTATGTCGATACATGACGATTTATTTTTAAAATGAGCTGGCTACGATACCCTTTTCTGGTCAGATACATATCCTATCCAATGGTAGTAAACATTCGACCCTCTAATTTCACGTTTATTTTTTAGGATTTTAACATACTATGGGTAATGTTTTACGCGCATGACACCTGTATGCATTAATTCTAATGTTACGAGTGGCATCGCATGGACCATACTTCATAGTGTCCACATAATAAAAAAAACTCGTACAAGTTTACAAGGCTATCTCAGGACCAGGCGATGAGAGGTGTATTGGAGGGTACACTGCAAAAACTCCGGTGTTGATTTAACACCAGCCTGGAATCTATATAATGTCCAAACCAGAGAAGTATTCAAACGACACCAGTTTGGAATCAAACCGATGCAGTTTTGATCCTAATTGGTGTTGTATAAACACCTATCTGGTGTTAGACCAAAACAAAACTGGTGTTGTTTAAAACTTCTCTGGTGTGGACATATATAGATTCTGGTCTGGTGTCAATCAACACCAGAGTTTTTGCAGTGTATTGGCGAACTAAAAACTAAATCCAATCGTAGTTATGTCGATACATGACGATTTATTTTTAAAATGAGCTGGCTACGATACCCTTTTCTGGTCAGATACATATCCTATCCAATGGTAGTAAACATTCGACCCTCTAATTTCACGTTTATTTTTTAGGATTTTAACATACTATGGGTAATGTTTTACGCGCATGACACCTGTATGCATTAATTCTAATGTTACGAGTGGCATCGCATGGACCATACTTCATAGTGTCCACATAATAAAAAAAACTCGTACAAGTTCACAAGGCTATCTCAGGACAAGGCGGTGAGAGGTGTATTGAAGGGTACACTGCAAAAACTCCGGTGTTGATTTAACACCAGCCTGGAATCTATATAATGTCCAAACCAGAGAAGTATTCAAACGACACCAGTTTGGAATCAAACCGATGCAGTTTTGATACTAATTGGTGTTGTATAAACACCTATCTGGTGTTAGACCAAAACAAAACTGGTGTTGTTTAAAACTTCTCTGGTGTAGACATATATAGATTCTGGTCTGGTGTCAATCAACGCCAGAGTTTTTGCAGTGTATTGGCGAACTAAAAACTAAATCCAATCATAGTTATGTCCATACATGACGATTTATTTTTAAAATGAGCTGGCTACGATACCCTTTTCTGGTCAGATACATATCCTATCCAATGGTAGTAAACATTCGACCCTCTAATTTCACGTTTATTTTTTAGGATTTTAACATACTATGGGTAATGTTTTACGCGCATGACACCTGTATGCATTAATTCTAATGTTACGAGTGGCATCGCATGGACCATACTTCATAGTGTCCACATAATAAAAAAAACTCGTACAAGTTTACAAGGCTATCTCAGGACCAGGCGATGAGAGGTGTATTGGAGGGTACACTGCAAAAACTCCGGTGTTGATTTAACACCAGCCTGGAATCTATATAATGTCCAAACCAGAGAAGTATTCAAACGACACCAGTTTGGAATCAAACCGATGCAGTTTTGATCCTAATTGGTGTTGTATAAACACCTATCTGGTGTTAGACCAAAACAAAACTGGTGTTGTTTAAAACTTCTCTGGTGTGGACATATATAGATTCTGGTCTGGTGTCAATCAACACCAGAGTTTTTGCAGTGTATTGGCGAACTAAAAACTAAATCCAATCGTAGTTATGTCGATACATGACGATTTATTTTTAAAATGAGCTGGCTACGATACCCTTTTCTGGTCAGATACATATCCTATCCAATGGTAGTAAACATTCGACCCTCTAATTTCACGTTTATTTTTTAGGATTTTAACATACTATGGGTAATGTTTTACGCGCATGACACCTGTATGCATTAATTCTAATGTTACGAGTGGCATCGCATGGACCATACTTCATAGTGTCCACATAATAAAAAAAACTCGTACAAGTTCACAAGGCTATCTCAGGACCAGGCGGTGAGAGGTGTATTGAAGGGTACACTGCAAAAACTCCGGTGTTGATTTAACACCAGCCTGGAATCTATATAATGTCCAAACCAGAGAAGTATTCAAACGACACCAGTTTGGAATCAAACCGATGCAGTTTTGATCCTAATTGGTGTTGTATAAACACCTATCTGGTGTTAGACCAAAACAAAACTGGTGTTGTTTAAAACTTCTCTGGTGTGGACATATATAGATTCTGGTCTGGTGTCAATCAACACCAGAGTTTTTGCAGTGTATTGGCGAACTAAAAACTAAATCCAATCATAGTTATGTCGATACATGACGATTTATTTTTAAAATGAGCTGGCTACGATACCCTTTTCTGGTCAGATACATATCCTATCCAATGGTAGTAAACATTCGACCCTCTAATTTCACGTTTATTTTTTAGGATTTTAACATACTATGGGTAATGTTTTACGCGCATGACACCTGTATGCATTAATTCTAATGTTACGAGTGGCATCGCATGGACCATACTTCATAGTGTCCACATAATAAAAAAATCTCGTACAAGTTCACAAGGCTATCTCAGGACCAGGCGATGAGAGGTGTATTGAAGGGTACACTGCAAAAACTCCGGTGTTGATTTAACACCAGCCTGGAATCTATATAATGTCCAAACCAGAGAAGTATTCAAACGACACCAGTTTGGAATCAAACCGATGCAGTTTTGATACTAATTGGTGTTGTATAAACACCTATCTGGTGTTAGACCAAAACAAAACTGGTGTTGTTTAAAACTTCTCTGGTGTAGACATATATAGATTCTGGTCTGGTGTCAATCAACACCAGAGTTTTTGCAGTGTATTGGCGAACTAAAAACTAAATCCAATCATAGTTATGTCCATACATGACGATTTATTTTTAAAATGAGCTGGCTACGATACCCTTTTCTGGTCAGATACATATCCTATCCAATGGTAGTAAACATTCGACCCTCTAATTTCACGTTTATTTTTTAGGATTTTAACATACTATGGGTAATGTTTTACGCGCATGACACCTGTATGCATTAATTCTAATGTTACGAGTGGCATCGCATGGACCATACTTCATAGTGTCCACATAATAAAAAAAACTCGTACAAGTTTACAAGGCTATCTCAGGACCAGGCGATGAGAGGTGTATTGGAGGGTACACTGCAAAAACTCCGGTGTTGATTTAACACCAGCCTGGAATCTATATAATGTCCAAACCAGAGAAGTATTCAAACGACACCAGTTTGGAATCAAACCGATGCAGTTTTGATCCTAATTGGTGTTGTATAAACACCTATCTGGTGTTAGACCAAAACAAAACTGGTGTTGTTTAAAACTTCTCTGGTGTGGACATATATAGATTCTGGTCTGGTGTCAATCAACACCAGAGTTTTTGCAGTGTATTGGCGAACTAAAAACTAAATCCAATCGTAGTTATGTCGATACATGACGATTTATTTTTAAAATGAGCTGGCTACGATACCCTTTTCTGGTCAGATACATATCCTATCCAATGGTAGTAAACATTCGACCCTCTAATTTCACGTTTATTTTTTAGGATTTTAACATACTATGGGTAATGTTTTACGCGCATGACACCTGTATGCATTAATTCTAATGTTACGAGTGGCATCGCATGGACCATACTTCATAGTGTCCACATAATAAAAAAAACTCGTACAAGTTCACAAGGCTATCTCAGGACCAGGCGGTGAGAGGTGTATTGAAGGGTACACTGCAAAAACTCCGGTGTTGATTTAACACCAGCCTGGAATCTATATAATGTCCAAACCAGAGAAGTATTCAAACGACACCAGTTTGGAATCAAACCGATGCAGTTTTGATACTAATTGGTGTTGTATAAACACCTATCTGGTGTTAGACCAAAACAAAACTGGTGTTGTTTAAAACTTCTCTGGTGTAGACATATATAGATTCTGGTCTGGTGTCAATCAACACCAGAGTTTTTGCAGTGTATTGGCGAACTAAAAACTAAATCCAATCATAGTTATGTCCATACATGACGATTTATTTTTAAAATGAGCTGGCTACGATACCCTTTTCTGGTCAGATACATATCCTATCCAATGGTAGTAAACATTCGACCCTCTAATTTCACGTTTATTTTTTAGGATTTTAACATACTATGGGTAATGTTTTACGCGCATGACACCTGTATGCATTAATACTAATGTTACGAGTGGCATCGCATGGACCATACTTCATAGTGTCCACATAATAAAAAAAACTCGTACAAGTTCACAAGGCTATCTCAGGACCAGGCGATGAGAGGTGTATTGAAGGGTACACTGCAAAAACTCCGGTGTTGATTTAACACCAGCCTGGAATCTATATAATGTCCAAACCAGAGAAGAATTCAAACGACACCAGTTTGGAATCAAACCGATGCAGTTTTGATACTAATTGGTGTTGTATAAACACCTATCTGGTGTTAGACCGAAACAAAACTGGTGTTGTTTAAAACTTCTCTGGTGTGGACATATATAGATTCTGGTCTGGTGTCAATCAACACCAGAGTTTTTGCAGTGTATTGGCGAACTAAAAACTAAATCCAATCATAGTTATGTCCATACATGACGATTTATTTTTAAAATGAGCTGGCTACGATACCCTTTTCTGGTCAGATACATATCCTATCCAATGGTAGTAAACATTCGACCCTCTAATTTCACGTTTATTTTTTAGAATTTTAACATACTATGGGTAATGTTTTACGCGCATGACACCTGTATGCATTAATTCTAATGTTACGAGTGGCATCGCATGGACCATACTTCATAGTGTCCACATAATAAAAAAAACTCGTACAAGTTTACAAGGCTATCTCAGGACCAGGCGATGAGAGGTGTATTGGAGGGTACACTGCAAAAACACCGGTGTTGATTTAACACCAGCCTGGAATCTATATAATGTCCAAACCAGAGAAGTATTCAATCGACACCAGTTTTGGAATCAAACCGATGCAGTTTTGATCCTAATTGGTGTTGTATAAACACCTATCTGGTGTTAGACCAAAACAAAACTGGTGTTGTTTAAAACTTCTCTGGTGTGGACATATATAGATTCTGGTCTGGTGTCAATCAACACCAGAGTTTTTGCAGTGTATTGGCGAACTAAAAACTAAATCCAATCATAGTTATGTCCATACATGACGATTTATTTTTAAAATGAGCTGGCTACGATACCCTTTTCTGGTCAGATACATATCCTATCCAATGGTAGTAAACATTCGACCCTCTAATTTCACGTTTATTTTTTAGGATTTTAACATACTATGGGTAATGTTTTACGCGCATGACACCTGTATGCATTAATTCTAATGTTACGAGTGGCATCGCATGGACCATACTTCATAGTGTCCACATAATAAAAAAAAACTCGTACAAGTTCACTAGGCTATCTCAGGACCAGGCGATGAGAGGTGTATTGGAGGGTACACTGCAAAAACTCCGGTGTTGATTTAACACCAGCCTGGAATCTATATAATGTCCAAACCAGAGAAGTATTCAAACGACACCAGTTTGGAATCAAACCGATGCAGTTTTGATACTAATTGGTGTTGTATAAACACCTATCTGGTGTTAGACCAAAACAAAACTGGTGTTGTTTAAAACTTCTCTGGTGTAGACATATATAGATTCTGGTCTGGTGTCAATCAACACCAGAGTTTTTGCAGTGTATTGGCGAACTAAAAACTAAATCCAATCATAGTTATGTCCATACATGACGATTTATTTTTAAAATGAGCTGGCTACGATACCCTTTTCTGGTCAGATACATATCCTATCCAATGGTAGTAAACATTCGACCCTCTAATTTCACGTTTATTTTTTAGGATTTTAACATACTATGGGTAATGTTTTACGCGCATGACACCTGTATGCATTAATTCTAATGTTACGAGTGGCATCGCATGGACCATACTTCATAGTGTCCACATAATAAAAAAAACTCGTACAAGTTCACAAGGCTATCTCAGGACCAGGCGATGAGAGGTGTATTGGAGGGTACACTGCAAAAACTCCGGTGTTGATTTAACACCAGCCTGGAATCTATATAATGTCCAAACCAGAGAAGTATTCAAACGACACCAGTTTGGAATCAAACCGATGCAGTTTTGATACTAATTGGTGTTGTATAAACACCTATCTGGTGTTAGACCAAAACAAAACTGGTGTTGTTTAAAACTTCTCTGGTGTAGACATATATAGATTCTGGTCTGGTGTCAATCAACACCAGAGTTTTTGCAGTGTATTGGCGAACTAAAAACTAAATCCAATCATAGTTATGTCCATACATGACGATTTATTTTTAAAATGAGCTGGCTACGATACCCTTTTCTGGTCAGATACATATCCTATCCAATGGTAGTAAACATTCGACCCTCTAATTTCACGTTTATTTTTTAGGATTTTAACATACTATGGGTAATGTTTTACGCGCATGACACCTGTATGCATTAATTATAATGTTACGAGTGGCATCGCATGGACCATACTTCATAGTGTCCACATAATAAAAAAAACTCGTACAAGTTCACAAGGCTATCTCAGGACCAGGCGATGAGAGGTGTATTGGAGGGTACACTGCAAAAACTCCGGTGTTGATTTAACACCAGCCTGGAATCTATATAATGTCCAAACCAGAGAAGTATTCAAACGACACCAGTTTGGAATCAAACCGATGCAGTTTTGATCCTAATTGGTGTTGTATAAACACCTATCTGGTGTTAGACCAAAACAAAACTGGTGTTGTTTAAAACTTCTCTGGTGTGGACATATATAGATTCTGGTCTGGTGTCAATCAACACCAGAGTTTTTGCAGTGTATTGGCGAACTAAAAACTAAATCCAATCATAGTTATGTCGATACATGACGATTTATTTTTAAAATGAGCTGGCTACGATACCCTTTTCTGGTCAGATACATATCCTATCCAATGGTAGTAAACATTCGACCCTCTAATTTCACGTTTATTTTTTAGGATTTTAACATACTATGGGTAATGTTTTACGCGCATGACACCTGTATGCATTAATTCTAATGTTACGAGTGGCATCGCATGGACCATACTTCATAGTGTCCACATAATAAAAAAAAACTCGTACAAGTTCACAAGGCTATCTCAGGACCAGGCGATGAGAGGTGTATTGAAGGGTACACTGCAAAAACTCCGGTGTTGATTTAACACCAGCCTGGAATCTATATAATGTCCAAACCAGAGAAGTATTCAAGCGACACCAGTTTGGAATCAAACCGATGCAGTTTTAATCCTAATTGGTGTTGTATAAACACCTATCTGGTGTTAGACCAAAACAAAACTGGTGTTGTTTAAAACTTCTCTGGTATGGACATATATAGATTCTGGTCTGGTGTCAATCAACACCAGAGTTTTTGCAGTGTATTGGCGAACTAAAAACTAAATCCAATCATAGTTATGTCGATACATGACGATTTGTTTTTAAAATGAGCTGGCTACGATACCCTTTTCTGGTCAGATACATATCCTATCCAATGGTAGTAAACATTCGACCCTCTAATTTCACGTTTATTTTTTAGGATTTTAACATACTATGGGTAATGTTTTACGCGCATGACACCTGTATGCATTAATACTAATGTTACGAGTGGCATCGCATGGACCATACTTCATAGTGTCCACATAATAAAAAAAACTCGTACAAGTTCACAAGGCTATATCAGGACCAGGCGATGAGAGGTGCATTGAAGGGTACACTGCAAAAACTCCGGTGTTGATTTAACACCAGCCTGGAGTCTATATAATGTCCAAACCAGAGAAGAATTCAAACGACACCAGTTTGGAATCAAACCGATGCAGTTTTGATCCTAATTGGTGTTGTATAAACACCTATCTGGTGTTAGACCAAAACAAAACTGGTGTTGTTTAAAACTTCTCTGGTGTGGACATATATAGATTCTGGTCTGGTGTCAATCAACACCAGAGTTTTTGCATTGTATTGGCGAACTAAAAACTAAATCCAATCATAGTTATGTCGATACATGACGATTTATTTTTAAAATGAGCTGGCTACGATACCCTTTTCTGGTCAGATACATATCCTATCCAATGGTAGTAAACATTCGACCCTCTAATTTCACGTTTATTTTTTAGGATTTTAACATACTATGGGTAATGTTTTACGCGCATGACACCTGTATGCATTAATTATAATGTTACGAGTGGCATCGCATGGACCATACTTCATAGTGTCCACATAATAAAAAAAACTCGTACAAGTTCACAAGGCTATCTCAGGACCAGGCGATGAGAGGTGTATTGGAGGGTACACTGCAAAAACTCCGGTGTTGATTTAACACCAGCCTGGAATCTATATAATGTCCAAACCAGAGAAGTATTCAAACGACACCAGTTTGGAATCAAACCGATGCAGTTTTGATCCTAATTGGTGTTGTATAAACACCTATCTGGTGTTAGACCAAAACAAAACTGGTGTTGTTTAAAACTTCTCTGGTGTGGACATATATAGATTCTGGTCTGGTGTCAATCAACACCAGAGTTTTTGCAGTGTATTGGCGAACTAAAAACTAAATCCAATCATAGTTATGTCCATACATGACGATTTATTTTTAAAATGAGCTGGCTACGATACCCTTTTCTGGTCAGATACATATCCTATCCAATGGTAGTAAACATTCGACCCTCTAATTTCACGTTTATTTTTTAGGATTTTAACATACTATGGGTAATGTTTTACGCGCATGACACCTGTATGCATTAATACTAATGTTACGAGTGGCATCGCATTGACCATACTTCATAGTGTCCACATAATAAAAAAAACTCGTACAAGTTCACAAGGCTATATCAGGACCAGGCGATGAGAGGTGCATTGAAGGGTACACTGCAAAAACTCCGGTGTTGATTTAACACCAGCCTGGAATCTATATAATGTCCAAACCAGAGAAGAATTCAAACGACACCAGTTTGGAATCAAACCGATGCAGTTTTGATACTAATTGGTGTTGTATAAACACCTATCTGGTGTTAGACCAAAACAAAACTGGTGTTGTTTAAAACTTCTCTGGTGTGGACATATATAGATTCTGGTCTGGTGTCAATCAACACCAGAGTTTTTGCAGTGTATTGGCGAACTAAAAACTAAATCCAATCATAGTTATGTCCATACATGACGATTTATTTTTAAAATGAGCTGGCTACGATACCCTTTTCTGGTCAGATACATATCCTATCCAATGGTAGTAAACATTCGACCCTCTAATTTCACGTTTATTTTTTAGGATTTTAACATACTATGGGTAATGTTTTACGCGCATGACACCTGTATGCATTAATTCTAATGTTACGAGTTGCATCGCATGGACCATACTTCATAGTGTCCACATAATAAAAAAAACTCGTACAAGTTCACAAGGCTATCTCAGGACCAGGCGATGAGAGGTGTATTGAAGGGTACACTGCAAAAACTCCGGTGTTGATTTAACACCAGCCTGGAATCTATTTAATGTCCAAACCAGAGAAGTATTCAAACGACACCAGTTTGGAATCAAACCGATGCAGTTTTGATCCTAATTGGTGTTGTATAAACACCTATCTGGTGTTAGACCAAAACAAAACTGGTGTTGTTTAAAACTTCTCTGGTGTGGACATATATAGATTCTGGTCTGGTGTCAATCAACACCAGAGTTTTTGCAGTGTATTGGCGAACTAAAAACTAAATCCAATCATAGTTATGTCGATACATGACGATTTATTTTTAAAATGAGCTGGCTACGATACCCTTTTCTGGTCAGATACATATCCTATCCAATGGTAGTAAACATTCGACCCTCTAATTTCACGTTTATTTTTTAGGATTTTAACATACTATGGGTAATGTTTTACGCGCATGACACCTGTATGCATTAATTATAATGTTACGAGTGGCATCGCATGGACCATACTTCATAGTGTCCACATAATAAAAAAAACTCGTACAAGTTCACAAGGCTATCTCAGGACCAGGCGATGAGAGGTGTATTGGAGGGTACACTGCAAAAACTCCGGTGTTGATTTAACACCAGCCTGGAATCTATATAATGTCCAAACCAGAGAAGTATTCAAACGACACCAGTTTGGAATCAAACCGATGCAGTTTTGATCCTAATTGGTGTTGTATAAACACCTATCTGGTGTTAGACCAAAACAAAACTGGTGTTGTTTAAAACTTCTCTGGTGTGGACATATATAGATTCTGGTCTGGTGTCAATCAACACCAGAGTTTTTGCAGTGTATTGGCGAACTAAAAACTAAATCCAATCATAGTTATGTCCATACATGACGATTTATTTTTAAAATGAGCTGGCTACGATACCCTTTTCTGGTCAGATACATATCCTATCCAATGGTAGTAAACATTCGACCCTCTAATTTCACGTTTATTTTTTAGGATTTTAACATACTATGGGTAATGTTTTACGCGCATGACACCTGTATGCATTAATACTAATGTTACGAGTGGCATCGCATTGACCATACTTCATAGTGTCCACATAATAAAAAAAACTCGTACAAGTTCACAAGGCTATATCAGGACCAGGCGATGAGAGGTGCATTGAAGGGTACACTGCAAAAACTCCGGTGTTGATTTAACACCAGCCTGGAATCTATATAATGTCCAAACCAGAGAAGAATTCAAACGACACCAGTTTGGAATCAAACCGATGCAGTTTTGATACTAATTGGTGTTGTATAAACACCTATCTGGTGTTAGACCAAAACAAAACTGGTGTTGTTTAAAACTTCTCTGGTGTGGACATATATAGATTCTGGTCTGGTGTCAATCAACACCAGAGTTTTTGCAGTGTATTGGCGAACTAAAAACTAAATCCAATCATAGTTATGTCCATACATGACGATTTATTTTTAAAATGAGCTGGCTACGATACCCTTTTCTGGTCAGATACATATCCTATCCAATGGTAGTAAACATTCGACCCTCTAATTTCACGTTTATTTTTTAGGATTTTAACATACTATGGGTAATGTTTTACGCGCATGACACCTGTATGCATTAATTCTAATGTTACGAGTTGCATCGCATGGACCATACTTCATAGTGTCCACATAATAAAAAAAACTCGTACAAGTTCACAAGGCTATCTCAGGACCAGGCGATGAGAGGTGTATTGAAGGGTACACTGCAAAAACTCCGGTGTTGATTTAACACCAGCCTGGAATCTATTTAATGTCCAAACCAGAGAAGTATTCAAACGACACCAGTTTGGAATCAAACCGATGCAGTTTTGATCCTAATTGGTGTTGTATAAACACCTATCTGGTGTTAGACCAAAACAAAACTGGTGTTGTTTAAAACTTCTCTGGTGTGGACATATATAGATTCTGGTCTGGTGTCAATCAACACCAGAGTTTTTGCAGTGTATTGGCGAACTAAAAACTAAATCCAATCATAGTTATGTCGATACATGACGATTTATTTTTAAAATGAGCTGGCTACGATACCCTTTTCTGGTCAGATACATATCCTATCCAATGGTAGTAAACATTCGACCCTCTAATTTCACGTTTATTTTTTAGGATTTTAACATACTATGGGTAATGTTTTACGCGCATGACACCTGTATGCATTAATTATAATGTTACGAGTGGCATCGCATGGACCATACTTCATAGTGTCCACATAATAAAAAAAACTCGTACAAGTTCACAAGGCTATCTCAGGACCAGGCGATGAGAGGTGTATTGGAGGGTACACTGCAAAAACTCCGGTGTTGATTTAACACCAGCCTGGAATCTATATAATGTCCAAACCAGAGAAGTATTCAAACGACACCAGTTTGGAATCAAACCGATGCAGTTTTGATCCTAATTGGTGTTGTATAAACACCTATCTGGTGTTAGACCAAAACAAAACTGGTGTTGTTTAAAACTTCTCTGGTGTGGACATATATAGATTCTGGTCTGGTGTCAATCAACACCAGAGTTTTTGCAGTGTATTGGCGAACTAAAAACTAAATCCAATCATAGTTATGTCCATACATGACGATTTATTTTTAAAATGAGCTGGCTACGATACCCTTTTCTGGTCAGATACATATCCTATCCAATGGTAGTAAACATTCGACCCTCTAATTTCACGTTTATTTTTTTAGGATTTTAACGTACTATGGGTAATGTTTTACGCGCATGACACCTGTATGCATTAATTCTAATGTTACGAGTGGCATCGCATGGACCATACTTCATAGTGTCCACATAATAAAAAAAACTCGTACAAGTTCACAAGGCTATCTCAGGACCAGGCGATGAGAGGTGTATTGAAGGGTACACTGCAAAAACTCCGGTGTTGATTTAACACCAGCCTGGAATCTATATAATGTCCAAACCAGAGAAGTATTCAAACGACACCAGTTTGGAATCAAACCGATGCAGTTTTGATCCTAATTGGTGTTGTATAAACACCTATCTGGTGTTAGACCAAAACAAAACTGGTGTTGTTTAAAACTTCTCTGGTGTGGACATATATAGATTCTGGTCTGGTGTCAATCAACACCAGAGTTTTTGCAGTGTATTGGCGAACTAAAAACTAAATCCAATCATAGTTATGTCGATACATGACGATTTATTTTTAAAATGAGCTGGCTACGATACCCTTTTCTGGTCAGATACATATCCTATCCAATGGTAGTAAACATTCGACCCTCTAATTTCACGTTTATTTTTTAGGATTTTAACATACTATGGGTAATGTTTTACGCGCATGACACCTGTATGCATTAATTATAATGTTACGAGTGGCATCGCATGGACCATACTTCATAGTGTCCACATAATAAAAAAAACTCGTACAAGTTCATAAGGCTATCTCAGGACCAGGCGATGAGAGGTGTATTGGAGGGTACACTGCAAAAACTCCGGTGTTGATTTAACACCAGCCTGGAATCTATATAATGTCCAAACCAGAGAAGTATTCAAACGACACCAGTTTGGAATCAAACCGATGCAGTTTTGATCCTAATTGGTGTTGTATAAAAACCTATCTGGTGTTAGACCAAAACAAAACTGGTGTTGTTTAAAACTTCTCTGGTGTGGACATATATAGATTCTGGTCTGGTGTCAATCAACACCAGAGTTTTTGCAGTGTATTGGCGAACTAAAAACTAAATCCAATCATAGTTATGTCCATACATGACGATTTATTTTTAAAATGAGCTGGCTACGATACCCTTTTCTGGTCAGATACATATCCTATCCAATGGTAGTAAACATTCGACCCTCTAATTTTACGTTTATTTTTTAGGATTTTAACATACTATGGGTAATGTTTTACGCGCATGACACCTGTATGCATTAATACTAATGTTACGAGTGGCATCGCATTGACCATACTTCATAGTGTCCACATAATAAAAAAAACTCGTACAAGTTCACAAGGCTATCTCAGGACCAGGCGATGAGAGGTGCATTGAAGGGTACACTGCAAAAACTCCGGTGTTGATTTAACACCAGCCTGGAATCTATATAATGTCCAAACCAGAGAAGAATTCAAACGACACCAGTTTGGAATCAAACCGATGCAGTTTTGATACCAATTGGTGTTGTATAAACACCTATCTGGTGTTAGACCAAAACAAAACTGGTGTTGTTTAAAACTTCTCTGGTGTGGACATATATAGATTCTGGTCTGGTGTCAATCAACACCAGAGTTTTTGCAGTGTATTGGCGAACTAAAAACTAAATCCAATCATAGTTATGTCGATACATGACGATTTATTTTTAAAATGAGCTGGCTACGATACCCTTTTCTGGTCAGATACATATCCTATCCAATGGTAGTAAACATTCGACCCTCTAATTTCACGTTTATTTTTTAGGATTTTAACATACTATGGGTAATGTTTTACGCGCATGACACCTGTATGCATTAATTATAATGTTACGAGTGGCATCGCATGGACCATACTTCATAGTGTCCACATAATAAAAAAAAACTCGTACAAGTTCACAAGGCTATCTCAGGACCAGGCGATGAGAGGTGTATTGGAGGGTACACTGCAAAAACTCCGGTGTTGATTTAACACCAGCCTGGAATCTATATAATGTCCAAACCAGAGAAGTATTCAAACGACACCAGTTTGGAATCAAACCGATGCAGTTTTGATCCTAATTGGTGTTGTATAAACACCTATCTGGTGTTAGACCAAAACAAAACTGGTGTTGTTTAAAACTTCTCTGGTGTGGACATATATAGATTCTGGTCTGGTGTCAATCAACACCAGAGTTTTTGCAGTGTATTGGCGAACTAAAAACTAAATCCAATCATAGTTATGTCCATACATGACGATTTATTTTTAAAATGAGCTGGCTACGATACCCTTTTCTGGTCAGATACATATCCTATCCAATGGTAGTAAACATTCGACCCTCTAATTTCACGTTTATTTTTTTAGGATTTTAACGTACTATGGGTAATGTTTTACGCGCATGACACCTGTATGCATTAATTCTAATGTTACGAGTGGCATCGCATGGACCATACTTCATAGTGTCCACATAATAAAAAAAACTCGTACAAGTTCACAAGGCTATCTCAGGACCAGGCGATGAGAGGTGTATTGAAGGGTACACTGCAAAAACTCCGGTGTTGATTTAACACCAGCCTGGAATCTATATAATGTCCAAACCAGAGAAGTATTCAAACGACACCAGTTTGGAATCAAACCGATGCAGTTTTGATCCTAATTGGTGTTGTATAAACACCTATCTGGTGTTAGACCAAAACAAAACTGGTGTTGTTTAAAACTTCTCTGGTGTGGACATATATAGATTCTGGTCTGGTGTCAATCAACACCAGAGTTTTTGCAGTGTATTGGCGAACTAAAAACTAAATCCAATCATAGTTATGTCGATACATGACGATTTATTTTTAAAATGAGCTGGCTACGATACCCTTTTCTGGTCAGATACATATCCTATCCAATGGTAGTAAACATTCGACCCTCTAATTTCACGTTTATTTTTTAGGATTTTAACATACTATGGGTAATGTTTTACGCGCATGACACCTGTATGCATTAATTATAATGTTACGAGTGGCATCGCATGGACCATACTTCATAGTGTCCACATAATAAAAAAAACTCGTACAAGTTCACAAGGCTATCTCAGGACCAGGCGATGAGAGGTGTATTGGAGGGTACACTGCAAAAACTCCGGTGTTGATTTAACACCAGCCTGGAATCTATATAATGTCCAAACCAGAGAAGTATTCAAACGACACCAGTTTGGAATCAAACCGATGCAGTTTTGATCCTAATTGGTGTTGTATAAAAACCTATCTGGTGTTAGACCAAAACAAAACTGCTGTTGTTTAAAACTTCTCTGGTGTGGACATATATAGATTCTGGTCTGGTGTCAATCAACACCAGAGTTTTTGCAGTGTATTGGCGAACTAAAAACTAAATCCAATCATAGTTATGTCCATACATGACGATTTATTTTTAAAATGAGCTGGCTACGATACCCTTTTCTGGTCAGATACATATCCTATCCAATGGTAGTAAACATTCGACCCTCTAATTTCACGTTTATTTTTTAGGATTTTAACATACTATGGGTAATGTTTTACGCGCATGACACCTGTATGCATTAATACTAATGTTACGAGTGGCATCGCATTGACCATACTTCATAGTGTCCACATAATAAAAAAAACTCGTACAAGTTCACAAGGCTATCTCAGGACCAGGCGATGAGAGGTGCATTGAAGGGTACACTGCAAAAACTCCGGTGTTGATTTAACACCAGCCTGGAATCTATATAATGTCCAAACCAGAGAGGAATTCAAACGACACCAGTTTGGAATCAAACCGATGCAGTTTTGATACTAATTGGTGTTGTATAAACACCTATCTGGTGTTAGACCAAAACAAAACTGGTGTTGTTTAAAACTTCTCTGGTGTGGACATATATAGATTCTGGTCTGGTGTCAATCAACACCAGAGTTTTTGCAGTGTATTGGCGAACTAAAAACTAAATCCAATCATAGTTATGTCCATACATGACGATTTATTTTTAAAATGAGCTGGCTACGATACCCTTTTCTGGTCAGATACATATCCTATCCAATGGTAGTAAACATTCGACCCTCTAATTTCACGTTTATTTTTTAGGATTTTAACATACTATGGGTAATGTTTTATGCGCATGACACCTGTATGCATTAATTCTAATGTTACGAGTGGCATCGCATGGACCATACTTCATAGTGTCCACATAATAAAAAAAACTCGTACAAGTTCACAAGGCTATCTCAGGACCAGGCGATGAGAGGTGTATTGAAGGGTACACTGCAAAAACTCCGGTGTTGATTTAACACCAGCCTGGAATCTATATAATGTCCAAACCAGAGAAGTATTCAAACGACACCAGTTTGGAATCAAACCGATGCAGTTTTGATCCTAATTGGTGTTGTATAAACACCTATCTGGTGTTAGACCAAAACAAAACTGGTGTTGCTTAAAACTTCTCTGGTGTGGACATATATAGATTCTGGTCTGGTGTCAATCAACACCAGAGTTTTTGCAGTGTATTGGCGAACTAAAAACTAAATCCAATCATAGTTATGTCGATACATGACGATTTATTTTTAAAATGAGCTGGCTACGATACCCTTTTCTGGTCAGATACATATCCTATCCAATGGTAGTAAACATTCGACCCTCTAATTTCACGTTTATTTTTTAGGATTTTAACATACTATGGGTAATGTTTTACGCGCATGACACCTGTATGCATTAATTCTAATGTTACGAGTGGCATCGCATGGACCATACTTCATAGTGTCCACATAATAAAAAAAAACTCGTACAAGTTCACAAGGCTATCTCAGGACCAGGCGATGAGAGGTGTATTGGAGGGTACACTGCAAAAACTCCGGTGTTGATTTAACACCAGCCTGGAATCTATATAATGTCCAAACCAGAGAAGTATTCAAACGACACCAGTTTGGAATCAAACCGATGCAGTTTTGATACTAATTGGTGTTGTATAAACACCTATCTGGTGTTAGACCAAAACAAAACTGGTGTTGTTTAAAACTTCTCTGGTGTGGACATATATAGATTCTGGTCTGGTGTCAATCAACACCAGAGTTTTTGCAGTGTATTGGCGAACTAAAAACTAAATCCAATCATAGTTATGTCCATACATGACGATTTATTTTTAAAATGAGCTGGCTACGATACCCTTTTCTGGTCAGATACATATCCTATCCAATGGTAGTAAACATTCGACCCTCTAATTTCACGTTTATTTTTTAGGATTTTAACATACTATGGGTAATGTTTTATGCGCATGACACCTGTATGCATTAATTCTAATGTTACGAGTGGCATCGCATGGACCATACTTCATAGTGTCCACATAATAAAAAAAACTCGTACAAGTTCACAAGGCTATCTCAGGACCAGGCGATGAGAGGTGTATTGAAGGGTACACTGCAAAAACTCCGGTGTTGATTTAACACCAGCCTGGAATCTATATAATGTCCAAACCAGAGAAGTATTCAAACGACACCAGTTTGGAATCAAACCGATGCAGTTTTGATCCTAATTGGTGTTGTATAAACACCTATCTGGTGTTAGACCAAAACAAAACTGGTGTTGCTTAAAACTTCTCTGGTGTGGACATATATAGATTCTGGTCTGGTGTCAATCAACACCAGAGTTTTTGCAGTGTATTGGCGAACTAAAAACTAAATCCAATCATAGTTATGTCGATACATGACGATTTATTTTTAAAATGAGCTGGCTACGATACCCTTTTCTGGTCAGATACATATCCTATCCAATGGTAGTAAACATTCGACCCTCTAATTTCACGTTTATTTTTTAGGATTTTAACATACTATGGGTAATGTTTTACGCGCATGACACCTGTATGCATTAATTCTAATGTTACGAGTGGCATCGCATGGACCATACTTCATAGTGTCCACATAATAAAAAAAAACTCGTACAAGTTCACAAGGCTATCTCAGGACCAGGCGATGAGAGGTGTATTGGAGGGTACACTGCAAAAACTCCGGTGTTGATTTAACACCAGCCTGGAATCTATATAATGTCCAAACCAGAGAAGTATTCAAACGACACCAGTTTGGAATCAAACCGATGCAGTTTTGATACTAATTGGTGTTGTATAAACACCTATCTGGTGTTAGACCAAAACAAAACTGGTGTTGTTTAAAACTTCTCTGGTGTAGACATATATAGATTCTGGTCTGGTGTCAATCAACACCAGAGTTTTTGCAGTGTATTGGCGAACTAAAAACTAAATCCAATCATAGTTATGTCCATACATGACGATTTATTTTTAAAATGAGCTGGCTACGATACCCTTTTCTGGTCAGATACATATCCTATCCAATGGTAGTAAACATTCGACCCTCTAATTTCACGTTTATTTTTTAGGATTTTAACATACTATGGGTAATGTTTTACGCGCATGACACCTGTATGCATTAATTCTAATGTTACGAGTGGCATCGCATGGACCATACTTCATAGTGTCCACATAATAAAAAAAACTCGTACAAGTTTACAAGGCTATCTCAGGACCAGGCGATGAGAGGTGTATTGGAGGGTACACTGCAAAAACTCCGGTGTTGATTTAACACCAGCCTGGAATCTATATAATGTCCAAACCAGAGAAGTATTCAAACGACACCAGTTTGGAATCAAACCGATGCAGTTTTGATCCTAATTGGTGTTGTATAAACACCTATCTGGTGTTAGACCAAAACAAAACTGGTGTTGTTTAAAACTTCTCTGGTGTGGACATATATAGATTCTGGTCTGGTGTCAATCAACACCAGAGTTTTTGCAGTGTATTGGCGAACTAAAAACTAAATCCAATCGTAGTTATGTCGATACATGACGATTTATTTTTAAAATGAGCTGGCTACGATACCCTTTTCTGGTCAGATACATATCCTATCCAATGGTAGTAAACATTCGACCCTCTAATTTCACGTTTATTTTTTAGGATTTTAACATACTATGGGTAATGTTTTACGCGCATGACACCTGTATGCATTAATTCTAATGTTACGAGTGGCATCGCATGGACCATACTTCATAGTGTCCACATAATAAAAAAAACTCGTACAAGTTCACAAGGCTATCTCAGGACAAGGCGGTGAGAGGTGTATTGAAGGGTACACTGCAAAAACTCCGGTGTTGATTTAACACCAGCCTGGAATCTATATAATGTCCAAACCAGAGAAGTATTCAAACGACACCAGTTTGGAATCAAACCGATGCAGTTTTGATACTAATTGGTGTTGTATAAACACCTATCTGGTGTTAGACCAAAACAAAACTGGTGTTGTTTAAAACTTCTCTGGTGTAGACATATATAGATTCTGGTCTGGTGTCAATCAACGCCAGAGTTTTTGCAGTGTATTGGCGAACTAAAAACTAAATCCAATCATAGTTATGTCCATACATGACGATTTATTTTTAAAATGAGCTGGCTACGATACCCTTTTCTGGTCAGATACATATCCTATCCAATGGTAGTAAACATTCGACCCTCTAATTTCACGTTTATTTTTTAGGATTTTAACATACTATGGGTAATGTTTTACGCGCATGACACCTGTATGCATTAATTCTAATGTTACGAGTGGCATCGCATGGACCATACTTCATAGTGTCCACATAATAAAAAAAACTCGTACAAGTTTACAAGGCTATCTCAGGACCAGGCGATGAGAGGTGTATTGGAGGGTACACTGCAAAAACTCCGGTGTTGATTTAACACCAGCCTGGAATCTATATAATGTCCAAACCAGAGAAGTATTCAAACGACACCAGTTTGGAATCAAACCGATGCAGTTTTGATCCTAATTGGTGTTGTATAAACACCTATCTGGTGTTAGACCAAAACAAAACTGGTGTTGTTTAAAACTTCTCTGGTGTGGACATATATAGATTCTGGTCTGGTGTCAATCAACACCAGAGTTTTTGCAGTGTATTGGCGAACTAAAAACTAAATCCAATCGTAGTTATGTCGATACATGACGATTTATTTTTAAAATGAGCTGGCTACGATACCCTTTTCTGGTCAGATACATATCCTATCCAATGGTAGTAAACATTCGACCCTCTAATTTCACGTTTATTTTTTAGGATTTTAACATACTATGGGTAATGTTTTACGCGCATGACACCTGTATGCATTAATTCTAATGTTACGAGTGGCATCGCATGGACCATACTTCATAGTGTCCACATAATAAAAAAAACTCGTACAAGTTCACAAGGCTATCTCAGGACCAGGCGGTGAGAGGTGTATTGAAGGGTACACTGCAAAAACTCCGGTGTTGATTTAACACCAGCCTGGAATCTATATAATGTCCAAACCAGAGAAGTATTCAAACGACACCAGTTTGGAATCAAACCGATGCAGTTTTGATCCTAATTGGTGTTGTATAAACACCTATCTGGTGTTAGACCAAAACAAAACTGGTGTTGTTTAAAACTTCTCTGGTGTGGACATATATAGATTCTGGTCTGGTGTCAATCAACACCAGAGTTTTTGCAGTGTATTGGCGAACTAAAAACTAAATCCAATCATAGTTATGTCGATACATGACGATTTATTTTTAAAATGAGCTGGCTACGATACCCTTTTCTGGTCAGATACATATCCTATCCAATGGTAGTAAACATTCGACCCTCTAATTTCACGTTTATTTTTTAGGATTTTAACATACTATGGGTAATGTTTTACGCGCATGACACCTGTATGCATTAATTCTAATGTTACGAGTGGCATCGCATGGACCATACTTCATAGTGTCCACATAATAAAAAAATCTCGTACAAGTTCACAAGGCTATCTCAGGACCAGGCGATGAGAGGTGTATTGAAGGGTACACTGCAAAAACTCCGGTGTTGATTTAACACCAGCCTGGAATCTATATAATGTCCAAACCAGAGAAGTATTCAAACGACACCAGTTTGGAATCAAACCGATGCAGTTTTGATACTAATTGGTGTTGTATAAACACCTATCTGGTGTTAGACCAAAACAAAACTGGTGTTGTTTAAAACTTCTCTGGTGTAGACATATATAGATTCTGGTCTGGTGTCAATCAACACCAGAGTTTTTGCAGTGTATTGGCGAACTAAAAACTAAATCCAATCATAGTTATGTCCATACATGACGATTTATTTTTAAAATGAGCTGGCTACGATACCCTTTTCTGGTCAGATACATATCCTATCCAATGGTAGTAAACATTCGACCCTCTAATTTCACGTTTATTTTTTAGGATTTTAACATACTATGGGTAATGTTTTACGCGCATGACACCTGTATGCATTAATTCTAATGTTACGAGTGGCATCGCATGGACCATACTTCATAGTGTCCACATAATAAAAAAAACTCGTACAAGTTTACAAGGCTATCTCAGGACCAGGCGATGA
Organism: Lytechinus pictus; assembly: GCF_037042905.1. Taxonomy (NCBI): domain Eukaryota; kingdom Metazoa; phylum Echinodermata; class Echinoidea; order Temnopleuroida; family Toxopneustidae; genus Lytechinus; species Lytechinus pictus. The sequence continues at coordinate 15,090,365 of NC_087254.1, read as the reverse complement.
GAGGTGTATTGGAGGGTACACTGCAAAAACTCCGGTGTTGATTTAACACCAGCCTGGAATCTATATAATGTCCAAACCAGAGAAGTATTCAAACGACACCAGTTTGGAATCAAACCGATGCAGTTTTGATCCTAATTGGTGTTGTATAAACACCTATCTGGTGTTAGACCAAAACAAAACTGGTGTTGTTTAAAACTTCTCTGGTGTGGACATATATAGATTCTGGTCTGGTGTCAATCAACACCAGAGTTTTTGCAGTGTATTGGCGAACTAAAAACTAAATCCAATCGTAGTTATGTCGATACATGACGATTTATTTTTAAAATGAGCTGGCTACGATACCCTTTTCTGGTCAGATACATATCCTATCCAATGGTAGTAAACATTCGACCCTCTAATTTCACGTTTATTTTTTAGGATTTTAACATACTATGGGTAATGTTTTACGCGCATGACACCTGTATGCATTAATTCTAATGTTACGAGTGGCATCGCATGGACCATACTTCATAGTGTCCACATAATAAAAAAAACTCGTACAAGTTCACAAGGCTATCTCAGGACCAGGCGGTGAGAGGTGTATTGAAGGGTACACTGCAAAAACTCCGGTGTTGATTTAACACCAGCCTGGAATCTATATAATGTCCAAACCAGAGAAGTATTCAAACGACACCAGTTTGGAATCAAACCGATGCAGTTTTGATACTAATTGGTGTTGTATAAACACCTATCTGGTGTTAGACCAAAACAAAACTGGTGTTGTTTAAAACTTCTCTGGTGTAGACATATATAGATTCTGGTCTGGTGTCAATCAACACCAGAGTTTTTGCAGTGTATTGGCGAACTAAAAACTAAATCCAATCATAGTTATGTCCATACATGACGATTTATTTTTAAAATGAGCTGGCTACGATACCCTTTTCTGGTCAGATACATATCCTATCCAATGGTAGTAAACATTCGACCCTCTAATTTCACGTTTATTTTTTAGGATTTTAACATACTATGGGTAATGTTTTACGCGCATGACACCTGTATGCATTAATTCTAATGTTACGAGTGGCATCGCATGGACCATACTTCATAGTGTCCACATAATAAAAAAAACTCGTACAAGTTTACAAGGCTATCTCAGGACCAGGCGATGAGAGGTGTATTGGAGGGTACACTGCAAAAACTCCGGTGTTGATTTAACACCAGCCTGGAATCTATATAATGTCCAAACCAGAGAAGTATTCAAACGACACCAGTTTGGAATCAAACCGATGCAGTTTTGATCCTAATTGGTGTTGTATAAACACCTATCTGGTGTTAGACCAAAACAAAACTGGTGTTGTTTAAAACTTCTCTGGTGTGGACATATATAGATTCTGGTCTGGTGTCAATCAACACCAGAGTTTTTGCAGTGTATTGGCGAACTAAAAACTAAATCCAATCGTAGTTATGTCGATACATGACGATTTATTTTTAAAATGAGCTGGCTACGATACCCTTTTCTGGTCAGATACATATCCTATCCAATGGTAGTAAACATTCGACCCTCTAATTTCACGTTTATTTTTTAGGATTTTAACATACTATGGGTAATGTTTTACGCGCATGACACCTGTATGCATTAATTCTAATGTTACGAGTGGCATCGCATGGACCATACTTCATAGTGTCCACATAATAAAAAAAACTCGTACAAGTTCACAAGGCTATCTCAGGACCAGGCGGTGAGAGGTGTATTGAAGGGTACACTGCAAAAACTCCGGTGTTGATTTAACACCAGCCTGGAATCTATATAATGTCCAAACCAGAGAAGTATTCAAACGACACCAGTTTGGAATCAAACCGATGCAGTTTTGATCCTAATTGGTGTTGTATAAACACCTATCTGGTGTTAGACCAAAACAAAACTGGTATTGTTTAAAACTTCTCTGGTGTGGACATATATAGATTCTGGTCTGGTGTCAATCAACACCAGAGTTTTTGCAGTGTATTGGCGAACTAAAAACTAAATCCAATCATAGTTTTGTCCATACATGACGATTTATTTTTAAAATGAGCTGGCTACGATACCCTTTTCTGGTCAGATACATATCCTATCCAATGGTAGTAAACATTCGACCCTCTAATTTCACGTTTATTTTTTAGGATTTTAACATACTATGGGTAATGTTTTACGCGCATGACACCTGTATGCATTAATTCTAATGTTACGAGTGGCATCGCATGGACCATAGTTCATAGTGTCCACATAATAAAAAAATCTCGTACAAGTTCACAAAGCTATCTCAGGACCAGGCGATGAGAGGTGTATTGAAGGGTACACTGCAAAAACTCCGGTGTTGATTTAACACCAGCCTGGAATCTATATAATGTCCAAACCAGAGAAGTATTCAAACGACACCAGTTTGGAATCAAACCGATGCAGTTTTGATACTAATTGGTGTTGTATAAACACCTATCTGGTGTTAGACCAAAACAAAACTGGTGTTGTTTAAAACTTCTCTGGTGTGGACATATATAGATTCTGGTCTGGTGTCAATCAACACCAGAGTTTTTGCAGTGTATTGGCGAACTAAAAACTAAATCCAATCATAGTTATGTCCATACATGACGATTTATTTTTAAAATGAGCTGGCTACGATACCCTTTTCTGGTCAGATACATATCCTATCCAATGGTAGTAAACATTCGACCCTCTAATTTCACGTTTATTTTTTAGGATTTTAACATACTATGGGTAATGTTTTACGCGCATGACACCTGTATGCATTAATTCTAATGTTACGAGTGGCATCGCATGGACCATACTTCATAGTGTCCACGTAATAAAAAAAACTCGTACAAGTTCACAAGGCTATCTCAGGACCAGGCGATGAGAGGTGTATTGGAGGGTACACTGCAAAAACTCCGGTGTTGATTTAACACCAGCCTGGAATCTATATAATGTCCAAACCAGAGAAGTATTCAAACGACACCAGTTTGGAATCAAACCGATGCAGTTTTGATCCTAATTGGTGTTGTATAAACACCTATCTGGTGTTAGACCAAAACAAAACTGGTGTTGTTTAAAACTTCTCTGGTGTGGACATATATAGATTCTGGTCTGGTGTCAATCAACACCAGAGTTTTTGCAGTGTATTGGCGAACTATAAACTAAATCCAATCATAGTTATGTCCATACATGACGATTTATTTTTAAAATGAGCTGGCTACGATACCCTTTTCTGGTCAGATACATATCCTATCCAATGGTAGTAAACATTCGACCCTCTAATTTCACGTTTATTTTTTAGGATTTTAACATACTATGGGGAATGTTTTACGCGCATGACACCTGTATGCATTAATTCTAATGTTACGAGTGGCATCGCATGGACCATACTTCATAGTGTCCACATAATAAAAAAAACTCGTACAAGTTCACAAGGCTATCTCAGGACCAGGCGATGAGAGGTGTATTGAAGGGTACACTGCAAAAACTCCGGTGTTGATTTAACACCAGCCTGGAATCTATATAATGTCCAAACCAGAGAAGTATTCAAACGACACCAGTTTGGAATCAAACCGATGCAGTTTTGATACTAATTGGTGTTGTATAAACACCTATCTGGTGTTAGACCAAAACAAAACTGGTGTTGTTTAAAACTTCTCTGGTGTGGACATATATAGATTCTGGTCTGGTGTCAATCAACACCAGAGTTTTTGCAGTGTATTGGCGAACTAAAAACTAAATCCAATCATATATATGTCCATAAATGACGATCTATTGTTAAAATGAGCTGGCTACGATACCCTTTTCTGGTCAGATATATATCCTATCCAATGGTAGTAAACATTCGACCCTCTAATTTCACGTTTATTTTTTAGGATTTTAACATACTATGGGTAATGTTTTACGCGCATGACACCTGTATGCATTAATTCTAATGTTACGAGTGGCATCGCATGGACCATACTTCATAGTGTCCACATAATAAAAAAAACTCGTACAAGTTCACAAGGCTATCTCAGGACCAGGCGATGAGAGGTGTATTGGAGGGTACACTGCAAAAACTCCGGTGTTGATTTAACACCAGCCTTGAATCTATATAATGTCCAAACCAGAGAAGTATTCAAACGACACCAGTTTGGAATCAAACCGATGCAGTTTTGATACTAATTGGTGTTGTATAAACACCTATCTGGTGTTAGACCAAAACAAAACTGGTGTTGTTTAAAACTTCTCTGGTGTGGACATATATAGATTCTGGTCTGGTGTCAATCAACACCAGAGTTTTTGCAGTGTATTGGCGAACTAAAAACTAAATCCAATCGTAGTTATGTCGATACATGACGATTTATTTTTAAAATGAGCTGGCTACGATACCCTTTTCTGGTCAGATACATATCCTATCCAATGGTAGTAAACATTCGACCCTCTAATTTCACGTTTATTTTTTAGGATTTTAACATACTATGGGTAATGTTTTACGCGCATGACACCTGTATGCATTAATTCTAATGTTACGAGTGGCATCGCATGGACCATACTTCATAGTGTCCACATAATAAAAAAAACTCGTACAAGTTCACAAGGCTATCTCAGGACCAGGCGGTGAGAGGTGTATTGAAGGGTACACTGCAAAAACTCCGGTGTTGATTTAACACCAGCCTGGAATCTATATAATGTCCAAACCAGAGAAGTATTCAAACGACACCAGTTTGGAATCAAACCGATGCAGTTTTGATACTAATTGGTGTTGTATAAACACCTATCTGGTGTTAGACCAAAACAAAACTGGTGTTGTTTAAAACTTCTCTGGTGTAGACATATATAGATTCTGGTCTGGTGTCAATCAACACCAGAGTTTTTGCAGTGTATTGGCGAACTAAAAACTAAATCCAATCATAGTTATGTCCATACATGACGATTTATTTTTAAAATGAGCTGGCTACGATACCCTTTTCTGGTCAGATACATATCCTATCCAATGGTAGTAAACATTCGACCCTCTAATTTCACGTTTATTTTTTAGGATTTTAACATACTATGGGTAATGTTTTACGCGCATGACACCTGTATGCATTAATTCTAATGTTACGAGTGGCATCGCATGGACCATACTTCATAGTGTCCACATAATAAAAAAAACTCGTACAAGTTTACAAGGCTATCTCAGGACCAGGCGATGAGAGGTGTATTGGAGGGTACACTGCAAAAACTCCGGTGTTGATTTAACACCAGCCTGGAATCTATATAATGTCCAAACCAGAGAAGTATTCAAACGACACCAGTTTGGAATCAAACCGATGCAGTTTTGATCCTAATTGGTGTTGTATAAACACCTATCTGGTGTTAGACCAAAACAAAACTGGTGTTGTTTAAAACTTCTCTGGTGTGGACATATATAGATTCTGGTCTGGTGTCAATCAACACCAGAGTTTTTGCAGTGTATTGGCGAACTAAAAACTAAATCCAATCGTAGTTATGTCGATACATGACGATTTATTTTTAAAATGAGCTGGCTACGATACCCTTTTCTGGTCAGATACATATCCTATCCAATGGTAGTAAACATTCGACCCTCTAATTTCACGTTTATTTTTTAGGATTTTAACATACTATGGGTAATGTTTTACGCGCATGACACCTGTATGCATTAATTCTAATGTTACGAGTGGCATCGCATGGACCATACTTCATAGTGTCCACATAATAAAAAAAACTCGTACAAGTTCACAAGGCTATCTCAGGACCAGGCGGTGAGAGGTGTATTGAAGGGTACACTGCAAAAACTCCGGTGTTGATTTAACACCAGCCTGGAATCTATATAATGTCCAAACCAGAGAAGTATTCAAACGACACCAGTTTGGAATCAAACCGATGCAGTTTTGATCCTAATTGGTGTTGTATAAACACCTATCTGGTGTTAGACCAAAACAAAACTGGTATTGTTTAAAACTTCTCTGGTGTGGACATATATAGATTCTGGTCTGGTGTCAATCAACACCAGAGTTTTTGCAGTGTATTGGCGAACTAAAAACTAAATCCAATCATAGTTTTGTCCATACATGACGATTTATTTTTAAAATGAGCTGGCTACGATACCCTTTTCTGGTCAGATACATATCCTATCCAATGGTAGTAAACATTCGACCCTCTAATTTCACGTTTATTTTTTAGGATTTTAACATACTATGGGTAATGTTTTACGCGCATGACACCTGTATGCATTAATTCTAATGTTACGAGTGGCATCGCATGGACCATAGTTCATAGTGTCCACATAATAAAAAAATCTCGTACAAGTTCACAAAGCTATCTCAGGACCAGGCGATGAGAGGTGTATTGAAGGGTACACTGCAAAAACTCCGGTGTTGATTTAACACCAGCCTGGAATCTATATAATGTCCAAACCAGAGAAGTATTCAAACGACACCAGTTTGGAATCAAACCGATGCAGTTTTGATACTAATTGGTGTTGTATAAACACCTATCTGGTGTTAGACCAAAACAAAACTGGTGTTGTTTAAAACTTCTCTGGTGTGGACATATATAGATTCTGGTCTGGTGTCAATCAACACCAGAGTTTTTGCAGTGTATTGGCGAACTAAAAACTAAATCCAATCATAGTTATGTCCATACATGACGATTTATTTTTAAAATGAGCTGGCTACGATACCCTTTTCTGGTCAGATACATATCCTATCCAATGGTAGTAAACATTCGACCCTCTAATTTCACGTTTATTTTTTAGGATTTTAACATACTATGGGTAATGTTTTACGCGCATGACACCTGTATGCATTAATTCTAATGTTACGAGTGGCATCGCATGGACCATACTTCATAGTGTCCACGTAATAAAAAAAACTCGTACAAGTTCACAAGGCTATCTCAGGACCAGGCGATGAGAGGTGTATTGGAGGGTACACTGCAAAAACTCCGGTGTTGATTTAACACCAGCCTGGAATCTATATAATGTCCAAACCAGAGAAGTATTCAAACGACACCAGTTTGGAATCAAACCGATGCAGTTTTGATCCTAATTGGTGTTGTATAAACACCTATCTGGTGTTAGACCAAAACAAAACTGGTGTTGTTTAAAACTTCTCTGGTGTGGACATATATAGATTCTGGTCTGGTGTCAATCAACACCAGAGTTTTTGCAGTGTATTGGCGAACTATAAACTAAATCCAATCATAGTTATGTCCATACATGACGATTTATTTTTAAAATGAGCTGGCTACGATACCCTTTTCTGGTCAGATACATATCCTATCCAATGGTAGTAAACATTCGACCCTCTAATTTCACGTTTATTTTTTAGGATTTTAACATACTATGGGGAATGTTTTACGCGCATGACACCTGTATGCATTAATTCTAATGTTACGAGTGGCATCGCATGGACCATACTTCATAGTGTCCACATAATAAAAAAAACTCGTACAAGTTCACAAGGCTATCTCAGGACCAGGCGATGAGAGGTGTATTGAAGGGTACACTGCAAAAACTCCGGTGTTGATTTAACACCAGCCTGGAATCTATATAATGTCCAAACCAGAGAAGTATTCAAACGACACCAGTTTGGAATCAAACCGATGCAGTTTTGATACTAATTGGTGTTGTATAAACACCTATCTGGTGTTAGACCAAAACAAAACTGGTGTTGTTTAAAACTTCTCTGGTGTGGACATATATAGATTCTGGTCTGGTGTCAATCAACACCAGAGTTTTTGCAGTGTATTGGCGAACTAAAAACTAAATCCAATCATATATATGTCCATAAATGACGATCTATTGTTAAAATGAGCTGGCTACGATACCCTTTTCTGGTCAGATATATATCCTATCCAATGGTAGTAAACATTCGACCCTCTAATTTCACGTTTATTTTTTAGGATTTTAACATACTATGGGTAATGTTTTACGCGCATGACACCTGTATGCATTAATTCTAATGTTACGAGTGGCATCGCATGGACCATACTTCATAGTGTCCACATAATAAAAAAAACTCGTACAAGTTCACAAGGCTATCTCAGGACCAGGCGATGAGAGGTGTATTGGAGGGTACACTGCAAAAACTCCGGTGTTGATTTAACACCAGCCTTGAATCTATATAATGTCCAAACCAGAGAAGTATTCAAACGACACCAGTTTGGAATCAAACCGATGCAGTTTTGATACTAATTGGTGTTGTATAAACACCTATCTGGTGTTAGACCAAAACAAAACTGGTGTTGTTTAAAACTTCTCTGGTGTGGACATATATAGATTCTGGTCTGGTGTCAATCAACACCAGAGTTTTTGCAGTGTATTGGCGAACTAAAAACTAAATCCAATCATAGTTATGTCCATAAATGACGATTTATTTTTAAAATGAGCTGGCTATGATACCCTTTTCTGGTCAGATATATATCCTATCCAATGGTAGTAAACATTCTACCCTCTAATTTCACGTTTATTTTTTAGGATTTTAACATACTATGGGTAATGTTTTACGCGCATGACACCTGTATGCATTAATTCTAATGTTACGAGTGGCATCGCATGGACCATACTTCATAGTGTCCACATAATAAAAAAAACTCGTACAAGTTCACAAGGCTATCTCAGGACCAGGCGATGAGAGGTGTATTGGAGGGTACACTGCAAAAACTCCGGTGTTGATTTAACACCAGCCTGGAATCTATATAATGTCCAAACCAGAGAATTATTCTAACGACACCAGTTTGGAATCAAACCGATGCAGTTTTAATACTAATTGGTGTTGTATAAACACCTATCTGGTGTTAGACCAAAACAAAACTGGTGTTGTTTAAAACTTCTCTGGTGTGGACATATATAGATTCTGGTCTGGTGTCAATCAACACCAGAGTTTTTGCAGTGTATTGGCGAACTAAAAACTAAATCCAATCATAGTTATGTCCATAAATGACGATTTATTTTTAAAATGAGCTGGCTACGATACCCTTTTCTGGTCAGATATATATCCTATCCAATGGTAGTAAACATTCGACCCTCTAATTTCACGTTTATTTTTTAGGATTTTAACATACTATGGGTAATGTTTTACGCGCATGACACCTGTATGCATTAATTCTAATGTTACGAGTGGCATCGCATGGACCATACTTCATAGTGTCCACATAATAAAAAAAAACTCGTACAAGTTCACAAGGCTATCTCAGGACCAGGCGATGAGAGGTGTATTGGAGGGTACACTGCAAAAACTCCGGTGTTGATTTAACACCAGCCTGGAATCTATATAATGTCCAAACCAGAGAAGTATTCAAACGACACCAGTTTGGAATCAAACCGATGCAGTTTTGATACTAATTGGTGTTGTATAAACACCTATCTGGTGTTAGACCAAAACAAAACTGGTGTTGTTTAAAACTTCTCTGGTGTGGACATATATAGATTCTGGTCTGGTGTCAATCAACACCAGAGTTTTTGCAGTGTATTGGCGAACTAAAAACTAAATCCAATCATAGTTATGTCCATACATGACGATTTATTTTTAAAATGAGCTGGCTACGATACCCTTTTCTGGTCAGATACATATCCTATCCAATGGTAGTAAACATTCGACCCTCTAATTTCACGTTTATTTTTTAGGATTTTAACATACTATGGGTAATGTTTTATGCGCATGACACCTGTATGCATTAATTCTAATGTTACGAGTGGCATCGCATGGACCATACTTCATAGTGTCCACATAATAAAAAAAACTCGTACAAGTTCACAAGGCTATCTCAGGACCAGGCGATGAGAGGTGTATTGAAGGGTACACTGCAAAAACTCCGGTGTTGATTTAACACCAGCCTGGAATCTATATAATGTCCAAACCAGAGAAGTATTCAAACGACACCAGTTTGGAATCAAACCGATGCAGTTTTGATCCTAATTGGTGTTGTATAAACACCTATCTGGTGTTAGACCAAAACAAAACTGGTGTTGCTTAAAACTTCTCTGGTGTGGACATATATAGATTCTGGTCTGGTGTCAATCAACACCAGAGTTTTTGCAGTGTATTGGCGAACTAAAAACTAAATCCAATCATAGTTATGTCGATACATGACGATTTATTTTTAAAATGAGCTGGCTACGATACCCTTTTCTGGTCAGATACATATCCTATCCAATGGTAGTAAACATTCGACCCTCTAATTTCACGTTTATTTTTTAGGATTTTAACATACTATGGGTAATGTTTTACGCGCATGACACCTGTATGCATTAATTCTAATGTTACGAGTGGCATCGCATGGACCATACTTCATAGTGTCCACATAATAAAAAAAAACTCGTACAAGTTCACAAGGCTATCTCAGGACCAGGCGATGAGAGGTGTATTGGAGGGTACACTGCAAAAACTCCGGTGTTGATTTAACACCAGCCTGGAATCTATATAATGTCCAAACCAGAGAAGTATTCAAACGACACCAGTTTGGAATCAAACCGATGCAGTTTTGATACTAATTGGTGTTGTATAAACACCTATCTGGTGTTAGACCAAAACAAAACTGGTGTTGTTTAAAACTTCTCTGGTGTAGACATATATAGATTCTGGTCTGGTGTCAATCAACACCAGAGTTTTTGCAGTGTATTGGCGAACTAAAAACTAAATCCAATCATAGTTATGTCCATACATGACGATTTATTTTTAAAATGAGCTGGCTACGATACCCTTTTCTGGTCAGATACATATCCTATCCAATGGTAGTAAACATTCGACCCTCTAATTTCACGTTTATTTTTTAGGATTTTAACATACTATGGGTAATGTTTTACGCGCATGACACCTGTATGCATTAATTCTAATGTTACGAGTGGCATCGCATGGACCATACTTCATAGTGTCCACATAATAAAAAAAACTCGTACAAGTTTACAAGGCTATCTCAGGACCAGGCGATGAGAGGTGTATTGGAGGGTACACTGCAAAAACTCCGGTGTTGATTTAACACCAGCCTGGAATCTATATAATGTCCAAACCAGAGAAGTATTCAAACGACACCAGTTTGGAATCAAACCGATGCAGTTTTGATCCTAATTGGTGTTGTATAAACACCTATCTGGTGTTAGACCAAAACAAAACTGGTGTTGTTTAAAACTTCTCTGGTGTGGACATATATAGATTCTGGTCTGGTGTCAATCAACACCAGAGTTTTTGCAGTGTATTGGCGAACTAAAAACTAAATCCAATCGTAGTTATGTCGATACATGACGATTTATTTTTAAAATGAGCTGGCTACGATACCCTTTTCTGGTCAGATACATATCCTATCCAATGGTAGTAAACATTCGACCCTCTAATTTCACGTTTATTTTTTAGGATTTTAACATACTATGGGTAATGTTTTACGCGCATGACACCTGTATGCATTAATTCTAATGTTACGAGTGGCATCGCATGGACCATACTTCATAGTGTCCACATAATAAAAAAAACTCGTACAAGTTCACAAGGCTATCTCAGGACAAGGCGGTGAGAGGTGTATTGAAGGGTACACTGCAAAAACTCCGGTGTTGATTTAACACCAGCCTGGAATCTATATAATGTCCAAACCAGAGAAGTATTCAAACGACACCAGTTTGGAATCAAACCGATGCAGTTTTGATACTAATTGGTGTTGTATAAACACCTATCTGGTGTTAGACCAAAACAAAACTGGTGTTGTTTAAAACTTCTCTGGTGTAGACATATATAGATTCTGGTCTGGTGTCAATCAACGCCAGAGTTTTTGCAGTGTATTGGCGAACTAAAAACTAAATCCAATCATAGTTATGTCCATACATGACGATTTATTTTTAAAATGAGCTGGCTACGATACCCTTTTCTGGTCAGATACATATCCTATCCAATGGTAGTAAACATTCGACCCTCTAATTTCACGTTTATTTTTTAGGATTTTAACATACTATGGGTAATGTTTTACGCGCATGACACCTGTATGCATTAATTCTAATGTTACGAGTGGCATCGCATGGACCATACTTCATAGTGTCCACATAATAAAAAAAACTCGTACAAGTTTACAAGGCTATCTCAGGACCAGGCGATGAGAGGTGTATTGGAGGGTACACTGCAAAAACTCCGGTGTTGATTTAACACCAGCCTGGAATCTATATAATGTCCAAACCAGAGAAGTATTCAAACGACACCAGTTTGGAATCAAACCGATGCAGTTTTGATCCTAATTGGTGTTGTATAAACACCTATCTGGTGTTAGACCAAAACAAAACTGGTGTTGTTTAAAACTTCTCTGGTGTGGACATATATAGATTCTGGTCTGGTGTCAATCAACACCAGAGTTTTTGCAGTGTATTGGCGAACTAAAAACTAAATCCAATCGTAGTTATGTCGATACATGACGATTTATTTTTAAAATGAGCTGGCTACGATACCCTTTTCTGGTCAGATACATATCCTATCCAATGGTAGTAAACATTCGACCCTCTAATTTCACGTTTATTTTTTAGGATTTTAACATACTATGGGTAATGTTTTACGCGCATGACACCTGTATGCATTAATTCTAATGTTACGAGTGGCATCGCATGGACCATACTTCATAGTGTCCACATAATAAAAAAAACTCGTACAAGTTCACAAGGCTATCTCAGGACCAGGCGGTGAGAGGTGTATTGAAGGGTACACTGCAAAAACTCCGGTGTTGATTTAACACCAGCCTGGAATCTATATAATGTCCAAACCAGAGAAGTATTCAAACGACACCAGTTTGGAATCAAACCGATGCAGTTTTGATCCTAATTGGTGTTGTATAAACACCTATCTGGTGTTAGACCAAAACAAAACTGGTGTTGTTTAAAACTTCTCTGGTGTGGACATATATAGATTCTGGTCTGGTGTCAATCAACACCAGAGTTTTTGCAGTGTATTGGCGAACTAAAAACTAAATCCAATCATAGTTATGTCGATACATGACGATTTATTTTTAAAATGAGCTGGCTACGATACCCTTTTCTGGTCAGATACATATCCTATCCAATGGTAGTAAACATTCGACCCTCTAATTTCACGTTTATTTTTTAGGATTTTAACATACTATGGGTAATGTTTTACGCGCATGACACCTGTATGCATTAATTCTAATGTTACGAGTGGCATCGCATGGACCATACTTCATAGTGTCCACATAATAAAAAAATCTCGTACAAGTTCACAAGGCTATCTCAGGACCAGGCGATGAGAGGTGTATTGAAGGGTACACTGCAAAAACTCCGGTGTTGATTTAACACCAGCCTGGAATCTATATAATGTCCAAACCAGAGAAGTATTCAAACGACACCAGTTTGGAATCAAACCGATGCAGTTTTGATACTAATTGGTGTTGTATAAACACCTATCTGGTGTTAGACCAAAACAAAACTGGTGTTGTTTAAAACTTCTCTGGTGTAGACATATATAGATTCTGGTCTGGTGTCAATCAACACCAGAGTTTTTGCAGTGTATTGGCGAACTAAAAACTAAATCCAATCATAGTTATGTCCATACATGACGATTTATTTTTAAAATGAGCTGGCTACGATACCCTTTTCTGGTCAGATACATATCCTATCCAATGGTAGTAAACATTCGACCCTCTAATTTCACGTTTATTTTTTAGGATTTTAACATACTATGGGTAATGTTTTACGCGCATGACACCTGTATGCATTAATTCTAATGTTACGAGTGGCATCGCATGGACCATACTTCATAGTGTCCACATAATAAAAAAAACTCGTACAAGTTTACAAGGCTATCTCAGGACCAGGCGATGAGAGGTGTATTGGAGGGTACACTGCAAAAACTCCGGTGTTGATTTAACACCAGCCTGGAATCTATATAATGTCCAAACCAGAGAAGTATTCAAACGACACCAGTTTGGAATCAAACCGATGCAGTTTTGATCCTAATTGGTGTTGTATAAACACCTATCTGGTGTTAGACCAAAACAAAACTGGTGTTGTTTAAAACTTCTCTGGTGTGGACATATATAGATTCTGGTCTGGTGTCAATCAACACCAGAGTTTTTGCAGTGTATTGGCGAACTAAAAACTAAATCCAATCGTAGTTATGTCGATACATGACGATTTATTTTTAAAATGAGCTGGCTACGATACCCTTTTCTGGTCAGATACATATCCTATCCAATGGTAGTAAACATTCGACCCTCTAATTTCACGTTTATTTTTTAGGATTTTAACATACTATGGGTAATGTTTTACGCGCATGACACCTGTATGCATTAATTCTAATGTTACGAGTGGCATCGCATGGACCATACTTCATAGTGTCCACATAATAAAAAAAACTCGTACAAGTTCACAAGGCTATCTCAGGACCAGGCGGTGAGAGGTGTATTGAAGGGTACACTGCAAAAACTCCGGTGTTGATTTAACACCAGCCTGGAATCTATATAATGTCCAAACCAGAGAAGTATTCAAACGACACCAGTTTGGAATCAAACCGATGCAGTTTTGATACTAATTGGTGTTGTATAAACACCTATCTGGTGTTAGACCAAAACAAAACTGGTGTTGTTTAAAACTTCTCTGGTGTAGACATATATAGATTCTGGTCTGGTGTCAATCAACACCAGAGTTTTTGCAGTGTATTGGCGAACTAAAAACTAAATCCAATCATAGTTATGTCCATACATGACGATTTATTTTTAAAATGAGCTGGCTACGATACCCTTTTCTGGTCAGATACATATCCTATCCAATGGTAGTAAACATTCGACCCTCTAATTTCACGTTTATTTTTTAGGATTTTAACATACTATGGGTAATGTTTTACGCGCATGACACCTGTATGCATTAATTCTAATGTTACGAGTGGCATCGCATGGACCATACTTCATAGTGTCCACATAATAAAAAAAACTCGTACAAGTTTACAAGGCTATCTCAGGACCAGGCGATGAGAGGTGTATTGGAGGGTACACTGCAAAAACTCCGGTGTTGATTTAACACCAGCCTGGAATCTATATAATGTCCAAACCAGAGAAGTATTCAAACGACACCAGTTTGGAATCAAACCGATGCAGTTTTGATCCTAATTGGTGTTGTATAAACACCTATCTGGTGTTAGACCAAAACAAAACTGGTGTTGTTTAAAACTTCTCTGGTGTGGACATATATAGATTCTGGTCTGGTGTCAATCAACACCAGAGTTTTTGCAGTGTATTGGCGAACTAAAAACTAAATCCAATCGTAGTTATGTCGATACATGACGATTTATTTTTAAAATGAGCTGGCTACGATACCCTTTTCTGGTCAGATACATATCCTATCCAATGGTAGTAAACATTCGACCCTCTAATTTCACGTTTATTTTTTAGGATTTTAACATACTATGGGTAATGTTTTACGCGCATGACACCTGTATGCATTAATTCTAATGTTACGAGTGGCATCGCATGGACCATACTTCATAGTGTCCACATAATAAAAAAAACTCGTACAAGTTCACAAGGCTATCTCAGGACCAGGCGGTGAGAGGTGTATTGAAGGGTACACTGCAAAAACTCCGGTGTTGATTTAACACCAGCCTGGAATCTATATAATGTCCAAACCAGAGAAGTATTCAAACGACACCAGTTTGGAATCAAACCGATGCAGTTTTGATCCTAATTGGTGTTGTATAAACACCTATCTGGTGTTAGACCAAAACAAAACTGGTATTGTTTAAAACTTCTCTGGTGTGGACATATATAGATTCTGGTCTGGTGTCAATCAACACCAGAGTTTTTGCAGTGTATTGGCGAACTAAAAACTAAATCCAATCATAGTTTTGTCCATACATGACGATTTATTTTTAAAATGAGCTGGCTACGATACCCTTTTCTGGTCAGATACATATCCTATCCAATGGTAGTAAACATTCGACCCTCTAATTTCACGTTTATTTTTTAGGATTTTAACATACTATGGGTAATGTTTTACGCGCATGACACCTGTATGCATTAATTCTAATGTTACGAGTGGCATCGCATGGACCATAGTTCATAGTGTCCACATAATAAAAAAATCTCGTACAAGTTCACAAAGCTATCTCAGGACCAGGCGATGAGAGGTGTATTGAAGGGTACACTGCAAAAACTCCGGTGTTGATTTAACACCAGCCTGGAATCTATATAATGTCCAAACCAGAGAAGTATTCAAACGACACCAGTTTGGAATCAAACCGATGCAGTTTTGATACTAATTGGTGTTGTATAAACACCTATCTGGTGTTAGACCAAAACAAAACTGGTGTTGTTTAAAACTTCTCTGGTGTGGACATATATAGATTCTGGTCTGGTGTCAATCAACACCAGAGTTTTTGCAGTGTA
Source organism: Lytechinus pictus (assembly GCF_037042905.1). Lineage (NCBI taxonomy): Eukaryota > Metazoa > Echinodermata > Echinoidea > Temnopleuroida > Toxopneustidae > Lytechinus > Lytechinus pictus. The sequence continues at coordinate 15,074,029 of NC_087254.1, read as the reverse complement.
TTGGCGAACTAAAAACTAAATCCAATCATAGTTATGTCCATACATGACGATTTATTTTTAAAATGAGCTGGCTACGATACCCTTTTCTGGTCAGATACATATCCTATCCAATGGTAGTAAACATTCGACCCTCTAATTTCACGTTTATTTTTTAGGATTTTAACATACTATGGGTAATGTTTTACGCGCATGACACCTGTATGCATTAATTCTAATGTTACGAGTGGCATCGCATGGACCATACTTCATAGTGTCCACGTAATAAAAAAAACTCGTACAAGTTCACAAGGCTATCTCAGGACCAGGCGATGAGAGGTGTATTGGAGGGTACACTGCAAAAACTCCGGTGTTGATTTAACACCAGCCTGGAATCTATATAATGTCCAAACCAGAGAAGTATTCAAACGACACCAGTTTGGAATCAAACCGATGCAGTTTTGATCCTAATTGGTGTTGTATAAACACCTATCTGGTGTTAGACCAAAACAAAACTGGTGTTGTTTAAAACTTCTCTGGTGTGGACATATATAGATTCTGGTCTGGTGTCAATCAACACCAGAGTTTTTGCAGTGTATTGGCGAACTATAAACTAAATCCAATCATAGTTATGTCCATACATGACGATTTATTTTTAAAATGAGCTGGCTACGATACCCTTTTCTGGTCAGATACATATCCTATCCAATGGTAGTAAACATTCGACCCTCTAATTTCACGTTTATTTTTTAGGATTTTAACATACTATGGGGAATGTTTTACGCGCATGACACCTGTATGCATTAATTCTAATGTTACGAGTGGCATCGCATGGACCATACTTCATAGTGTCCACATAATAAAAAAAACTCGTACAAGTTCACAAGGCTATCTCAGGACCAGGCGATGAGAGGTGTATTGAAGGGTACACTGCAAAAACTCCGGTGTTGATTTAACACCAGCCTGGAATCTATATAATGTCCAAACCAGAGAAGTATTCAAACGACACCAGTTTGGAATCAAACCGATGCAGTTTTGATACTAATTGGTGTTGTATAAACACCTATCTGGTGTTAGACCAAAACAAAACTGGTGTTGTTTAAAACTTCTCTGGTGTGGACATATATAGATTCTGGTCTGGTGTCAATCAACACCAGAGTTTTTGCAGTGTATTGGCGAACTAAAAACTAAATCCAATCATATATATGTCCATAAATGACGATCTATTGTTAAAATGAGCTGGCTACGATACCCTTTTCTGGTCAGATATATATCCTATCCAATGGTAGTAAACATTCGACCCTCTAATTTCACGTTTATTTTTTAGGATTTTAACATACTATGGGTAATGTTTTACGCGCATGACACCTGTATGCATTAATTCTAATGTTACGAGTGGCATCGCATGGACCATACTTCATAGTGTCCACATAATAAAAAAAACTCGTACAAGTTCACAAGGCTATCTCAGGACCAGGCGATGAGAGGTGTATTGGAGGGTACACTGCAAAAACTCCGGTGTTGATTTAACACCAGCCTTGAATCTATATAATGTCCAAACCAGAGAAGTATTCAAACGACACCAGTTTGGAATCAAACCGATGCAGTTTTGATACTAATTGGTGTTGTATAAACACCTATCTGGTGTTAGACCAAAACAAAACTGGTGTTGTTTAAAACTTCTCTGGTGTGGACATATATAGATTCTGGTCTGGTGTCAATCAACACCAGAGTTTTTGCAGTGTATTGGCGAACTAAAAACTAAATCCAATCATAGTTATGTCCATAAATGACGATTTATTTTTAAAATGAGCTGGCTATGATACCCTTTTCTGGTCAGATATATATCCTATCCAATGGTAGTAAACATTCTACCCTCTAATTTCACGTTTATTTTTTAGGATTTTAACATACTATGGGTAATGTTTTACGCGCATGACACCTGTATGCATTAATTCTAATGTTACGAGTGGCATCGCATGGACCATACTTCATAGTGTCCACATAATAAAAAAAACTCGTACAAGTTCACAAGGCTATCTCAGGACCAGGCGATGAGAGGTGTATTGGAGGGTACACTGCAAAAACTCCGGTGTTGATTTAACACCAGCCTGGAATCTATATAATGTCCAAACCAGAGAATTATTCTAACGACACCAGTTTGGAATCAAACCGATGCAGTTTTAATACTAATTGGTGTTGTATAAACACCTATCTGGTGTTAGACCAAAACAAAACTGGTGTTGTTTAAAACTTCTCTGGTGTGGACATATATAGATTCTGGTCTGGTGTCAATCAACACCAGAGTTTTTGCAGTGTATTGGCGAACTAAAAACTAAATCCAATCATAGTTATGTCCATAAATGACGATTTATTTTTAAAATGAGCTGGCTACGATACCCTTTTCTGGTCAGATATATATCCTATCCAATGGTAGTAAACATTCGACCCTCTAATTTCACGTTTATTTTTTAGGATTTTAACATACTATGGGTAATGTTTTACGCGCATGACACCTGTATGCATTAATTCTAATGTTACGAGTGGCATCGCATGGACCATACTTCATAGTGTCCACATAATAAAAAAAACTCGTACAAGTTCACAAGGCTATCTCAGGACCAGGCGATGAGAGGTGTATTGGAGGGTACACTGCAAAAACTCCGGTGTTGATTTAACACCAGCCTGGAATCTATATAATGTCCAAACCAGAGAAGTATTCAAACGACACCAGTTTGGAATCAAACCGATGCAGTTTTGATACTAATTGGTGTTGTATAAACACCTATCTGGTGTTAGACCAAAACAAAACTGGTGTTGTATAAAACTTCTCTGGTGTGGACATATATAGATTCTGGTCTGGTGTCAATCAACACCAGAGTTTTTGCAGTGTATTGGCGAACTAAAAACTAAATCCAATCATAGTTATGTCCATAAATGACGATTTATTTTTAAAATGAGCTGGCTACGATACCCTTTTCTGGTCAGATATATATCCTATCCAATGGTAGTAAACATTCGACCCTCTAATTTCACGTTTATTTTTTAGGATTTTAACATACTATGGGTAATGTTTTACGCGCATGACACCTGTATGCATTAATTCTAATGTTACGAGTGGCATCGCATGGACCATACTTCATAGTGTCCACATAATAAAAAAAACTCGTACAAGTTCACAAGGCTATCTCAGGACCAGGCGATGAGAGGTGTATTGGAGGGTACACTGCAAAAACTCCGGTGTTGATTTAACACCAGCCTGGAATCTATATAATGTCCAAACCAGAGAAGTATTCAAACGACACCAGTTTGGAATCAAACCGATGCAGTTTTGATACTAATTGGTGTTGTATAAACACCTATCTGGTGTTAGACCAAAACAAAACTGGTGTTGTATAAAACTTCTCTGGTGTGGACATATATAGATTCTGGTCTGGTGTCAATCAACACCAGAGTTTTTGCAGTGTATTGGCGAACTAAAAACTAAATCCAATCATAGTTATGTCCATAAATGACGATTTATTTTTAAAATGAGCTGGCTACGATACCCTTTTCTGGTCAGATATATATCCTATCCAATGGTAGTAAACATTCGACCCTCTAATTTCACGTTTATTTTTTAGGATTTTAACATACTATGGGTAATGTTTTACGCGCATGACACCTGTATGCATTAATTCTAATGTTACGAGTGGCATCGCATGGACCATACTTCATAGTGTCCACATAATAAAAAAAACTCGTACAAGTTCACAAGGCTATCTCAGGACCAGGCGATGAGAGGTGTATTGGAGGGTACACTGCAAAAACTCCGGTGTTGATTTAACACCAGCCTGGAATCTATATAATGTCCAAACCAGAGAAGTATTCAAACGACACCAGTTTGGAATCAAACCGATGCAGTTTTGATACTAATTGGTGTTGTATAAACACCTATCTGGTGTTAGACCAAAACAAAACTGGTGTTGTTTAAAACTTCTCTGGTGTGGACATATATAGATTCTGGTCTGGTGTCAATCAACACCAGAGTTTTTGCAGTGTATTGGCGAACTAAAAACTAAATCCAATCATAGTTATGTCCATAAATGACGATTTATTTTTAAAATGAGCTGGCTACGATACCCTTTTCTTGTCAGATATATATCCTATCCAATGGTAGTAAACATTCGACCCTCTAATTTTACGTTTATTTTTTAGGATTTTAACATACTATGGGTAATGTTTTACGCGCATGACACCTGTATGCATTAATTCTAATGTTACGAGTGGCATCGCATGGACCATACTTCATAGTGTCCACATAATAAAAAAAACTCGTACAAGTTCACAAGGCTATCTCAGGACCAGGCGATGAGAGGTGTATTGGAGGGTACACTGCAAAAACTCCGGTGTTGATTTAACACCAGCCTGGAATCTATATAATGTCCAAACCAGAGAAGTATTCAAACGACACCAGTTTGGAATCAAACCGATGCAGTTTTGATACTAATTGGTGTTGTATAAACACCTATCTGGTGTTAGACCAAAACAAAACTGGTGTTGTATAAAACTTCTCTGGTGTGGACATATATAGATTCTGGTCTGGTGTCAATCAACACCAGAGTTTTTGCAGTGTATTGGCGAACTAAAAACTAAATCCAATCATAGTTATGTCCATAAATGACGATTTATTTTTAAAATGAGCTGGCTACGATACCCTTTTCTGGTCAGATATATATCCTATCCAATGGTAGTAAACATTCGACCCTCTAATTTCACGTTTATTTTTTAGGATTTTAACATACTATGGGTAATGTTTTACGCGCATGACACCTGTATGCATTAATTCTAATGTTACGAGTGGCATCGCATGGACCATACTTCATAGTGTCCACATAATAAAAAAAACTCGTACAAGTTCACAAGGCTATCTCAGGACCAGGCGATGAGAGGTGTATTGGAGGGTACACTGCAAAAACTCCGGTGTTGATTTAACACCAGCCTGGAATCTATATAATGTCCAAACCAGAGAAGTATTCAAACGACACCAGTTTGGAATCAAACCGATGCAGTTTTGATACTAATTGGTGTTGTATAAACACCTATCTGGTGTTAGACCAAAACAAAACTGGTGTTGTTTAAAACTTCTCTGGTGTGGACATATATAGATTCTGGTCTGGTGTCAATCAACACCAGAGTTTTTGCAGTGTATTGGCGAACTAAAAACTAAATCCAATCATAGTTATGTCCATAAATGACGATTTATTTTTAAAATGAGCTGGCTACGATACCCTTTTCTGGTCAGATATATATCCTATCCAATGGTAGTAAACATTCGACCCTCTAATTTCACGTTTATTTTTTAGGATTTTAACATACTATGGGTAATGTTTTACGCGCATGACACCTGTATGCATTAATTCTAATGTTACGAGTGGCATCGCATGGACCATACTTCATAGTGTCCACATAATAAAAAAAACTCGTACAAGTTCACAAGGCTATCTCAGGACCAGGCGATGAGAGGTGTATTGGAGGGTACACTGCAAAAACTCCGGTGTTGATTTAACACCAGCCTGGAATCTATATAATGTCCAAACCAGAGAAGTATTCAAACGACACCAGTTTGGAATCAAACCGATGCAGTTTTGATACTAATTGGTGTTGTATAAACACCTATCTGGTGTTAGACCAAAACAAAACTGGTGTTGTTTAAAACTTCTCTGGTGTGGACATTTATAGATTCTGGTCTGGTGTCAATCAACACCAGAGTTTTTGCAGTGTATTGGCGAACTAAAAACTAAATCCAATCATAGTTATGTCCATAAATGACGATTTATTTTTAAAATGAGCTGGCTACGATACCCTTTTCTGGTCAGATATATATCCTATCCAATGGTAGTAAACATTCGACCCTCTAATTTCACGTTTATTTTTTAGGATTTTAACATACTATGGGTAATGTTTTACGCGCATGACACCTGTATGCATTAATTCTAATGTTACGAGTGGCATCGCATGGACCATACTTCATAGTGTCCACATAATAAAAAAAACTCGTACAAGTTCACAAGGCTATCTCAGGACCAGGCGATGAGAGGTGTATTGGAGGGTACACTGCAAAAACTCCGGTGTTGATTTAACACCAGCCTGGAATCTATATAATGTCCAACCCAGAGAAGTATTCAAACGACACCAGTTTGGAATCAAACCGATGCAGTTTTGATACTAATTGGTGTTATATAAACACCTATCTGGTGTTAGACCAAAACAAAACTGGTGTTGTTTAAAACTTCTCTGGTGTGGACATATATAGATTATGGTCTGGTGTCAATCAACACCAGAGTTTTTGCAGTGTATTGGCGAACTAAAAACTAAATCCAATCATAGTTATGTCCATAAATGACGATTTATTTTTAAAATGAGCTGGCTACAATACCCTTTTCTGGTCAGATATATATCCTATCCAATGGTAGTAAACATTCGACCCTCTAATTTCACGTTTATTTTTTAGGATTTTAACATACTATGGGTAATGTTTAACGCGCATGACACCTGTATGCATTAATTCTAATGTTACGAGTGGCATCGCATGGACCATACTTCATAGTGTCCACATAATAAAAAAAACTCGTACAAGTTCACAAGGCTATCTCAGGACCAGGCGATGAGAGGTGTATTGGAGGGTACACTGCAAAAACTCCGGTGTTGATTTAACACCAGCCTGGAATCTATATAATGTCCAAACCAGAGAAGTATTCAAACGACACCAGTTTGGAATCAAACCGATGCAGTTTTGATAATAATTGGTGTTGTATAAACACCTATCTGGTGTTAGACCAAAACAAAACTGGTGTTGTTTAAAACTTCTCTGGTGTGGACATATATAGATTCTGGTCTGGTGTCAATCAACACCAGAGTTTTTGCAGTGTATTGGCGAACTAAAAACTAAATCCAATCATAGTTATGTCCATAAATGACGATTTATTTTTAAAATGAGCTGGCTACGATACCCTTTTCTGGTCAGATATATATCCTATCCAATGGTAGTAAACATTCGACCCTCTAATTTCACGTTTATTTTTTAGGATTTTAACATACTATGGGTAATGTTTTACGCGCATGACACCTGTATGCATTAATTCTAATGTTACGAGTGGCATCGCATGGACCATACTTCATAGTGTCCACATAATAAAAAAAACTCGTACAAGTTCACAAGGCTATCTCAGGACCAGGCGATGAGAGGTGTATTGGAGGGTACACTGCAAAAACTCCGGTGTTGATTTAACACCAGCCTGGAATCTATATAATGTCCAAACCAGAGAAGTATTCAAACGACACCAGTTTGGAATCAAACCGATGCAGTTTTGATACTAATTGGTGTTGTATAAACACCTATCTGGTGTTAGACCAAAACAAAACTGGTGTTGTTTAAAACTTCTCTGGTGTGGACATATATAGATTCTGGTCTGGTGTCAATCAACACCAGAGTTTTTGCAGTGTATTGGCGAACTAAAAACTAAATCCAATCATAGTTATGTCCATAAATGACGATTTATTTTTAAAATGAGCTGGCTACGATACCCTTTTCTGGTCAGATATATATCCTATCCAACGGTAGTAAACATTCGACCCTCTAATTTCACGTTTATTTTTTAGGATTTTAACATACTATGGGTAATGTTTTACGCGCATGACACCTGTATGCATTAATTCTAATGTTACGAGTGGCATCGCATGGACCATACTTCATAGTGTCCACATAATAAAAAAAACTCGTACAAGTTCACAAGGCTATCTCAGGACCAGGCGATGAGAGGTGTATTGGAGGGTACACTGCAAAAACTCCGGTGTTGATTTAACACCAGCCTGGAATCTATATAATGTCCAAACCAGAGAAGTATTCAAACGACACCAGTTTGGAATCAAACCGATGCAGTTTTGATACTAATTGGTGTTGTATAAACACCTATCTGGTGTTAGACCAAAACAAAACTGGTGTTGTATAAAACTTCTCTGGTGTGGACATATATAGATTCTGGTCTGGTGTCAATCAACACCAGAGTTTTTGCAGTGTATTGGCGAACTAAAAACTAAATCCAATCATAGTTATGTCCATAAATGACGATTTATTTTTAAAATGAGCTGGCTACGATACCCTTTTCTGGTCAGATATATATCCTATCCAATGGTAGTAAACATTCGACCCTCTAATTTCACGTTTATTTTTTAGGATTTTAACATACTATGGGTAATGTTTTACGCGCATGACACCTGTATGCATTAATTCTAATGTTACGAGTGGCATCGCATGGACCATACTTCATAGTGTCCACATAATAAAAAAAACTCGTACAAGTTCACAAGGCTATCTCAGGACCAGGCGATGAGAGGTGTATTGGAGGGTACACTGCAAAAACTCCGGTGTTGATTTAACACCAGCCTGGAATCTATATAATGTCCAAACCAGAGAAGTATTCAAACGACACCAGTTTGGAATCAAACCGATGCAGTTTTGATACTAATTGGTGTTGTATAAACACCTATCTGGTGTTAGACCAAAACAAAACTGGTGTTGTTTAAAACTTCTCTGGTGTGGACATATATAGATTCTGGTCTGGTGTCAATCAACACCAGAGTTTTTGCAGTGTATTGGCGAACTAAAAACTAAATCCAATCATAGTTATGTCCATAAATGACGATTTATTTTTAAAATGAGCTGGCTACGATACCCTTTTCTTGTCAGATATATATCCTATCCAATGGTAGTAAACATTCGACCCTCTAATTTTACGTTTATTTTTTAGGATTTTAACATACTATGGGTAATGTTTTACGCGCATGACACCTGTATGCATTAATTCTAATGTTACGAGTGGCATCGCATGGACCATACTTCATAGTGTCCACATAATAAAAAAAACTCGTACAAGTTCACAAGGCTATCTCAGGACCAGGCGATGAGAGGTGTATTGGAGGGTACACTGCAAAAACTCCGGTGTTGATTTAACACCAGCCTGGAATCTATATAATGTCCAAACCAGAGAAGTATTCAAACGACACCAGTTTGGAATCAAACCGATGCAGTTTTGATACTAATTGGTGTTGTATAAACACCTATCTGGTGTTAGACCAAAACAAAACTGGTGTTGTATAAAACTTCTCTGGTGTGGACATATATAGATTCTGGTCTGGTGTCAATCAACACCAGAGTTTTTGCAGTGTATTGGCGAACTAAAAACTAAATCCAATCATAGTTATGTCCATAAATGACGATTTATTTTTAAAATGAGCTGGCTACGATACCCTTTTCTGGTCAGATATATATCCTATCCAATGGTAGTAAACATTCGACCCTCTAATTTCACGTTTATTTTTTAGGATTTTAACATACTATGGGTAATGTTTTACGCGCATGACACCTGTATGCATTAATTCTAATGTTACGAGTGGCATCGCATGGACCATACTTCATAGTGTCCACATAATAAAAAAAACTCGTACAAGTTCACAAGGCTATCTCAGGACCAGGCGATGAGAGGTGTATTGGAGGGTACACTGCAAAAACTCCGGTGTTGATTTAACACCAGCCTGGAATCTATATAATGTCCAAACCAGAGAAGTATTCAAACGACACCAGTTTGGAATCAAACCGATGCAGTTTTGATACTAATTGGTGTTGTATAAACACCTATCTGGTGTTAGACCAAAACAAAACTGGTGTTGTTTAAAACTTCTCTGGTGTGGACATATATAGATTCTGGTCTGGTGTCAATCAACACCAGAGTTTTTGCAGTGTATTGGCGAACTAAAAACTAAATCCAATCATAGTTATGTCCATAAATGACGATTTATTTTTAAAATGAGCTGGCTACGATACCCTTTTCTGGTCAGATATATATCCTATCCAATGGTAGTAAACATTCGACCCTCTAATTTCACGTTTATTTTTTAGGATTTTAACATACTATGGGTAATGTTTTACGCGCATGACACCTGTATGCATTAATTCTAATGTTACGAGTGGCATCGCATGGACCATACTTCATAGTGTCCACATAATAAAAAAAACTCGTACAAGTTCACAAGGCTATCTCAGGACCAGGCGATGAGAGGTGTATTGGAGGGTACACTGCAAAAACTCCGGTGTTGATTTAACACCAGCCTGGAATCTATATAATGTCCAAACCAGAGAAGTATTCAAACGACACCAGTTTGGAATCAAACCGATGCAGTTTTGATACTAATTGGTGTTGTATAAACACCTATCTGGTGTTAGACCAAAACAAAACTGGTGTTGTTTAAAACTTCTCTGGTGTGGACATTTATAGATTCTGGTCTGGTGTCAATCAACACCAGAGTTTTTGCAGTGTATTGGCGAACTAAAAACTAAATCCAATCATAGTTATGTCCATAAATGACGATTTATTTTTAAAATGAGCTGGCTACGATACCCTTTTCTGGTCAGATATATATCCTATCCAATGGTAGTAAACATTCGACCCTCTAATTTCACGTTTATTTTTTAGGATTTTAACATACTATGGGTAATGTTTTACGCGCATGACACCTGTATGCATTAATTCTAATGTTACGAGTGGCATCGCATGGACCATACTTCATAGTGTCCACATAATAAAAAAAACTCGTACAAGTTCACAAGGCTATCTCAGGACCAGGCGATGAGAGGTGTATTGGAGGGTACACTGCAAAAACTCCGGTGTTGATTTAACACCAGCCTGGAATCTATATAATGTCCAACCCAGAGAAGTATTCAAACGACACCAGTTTGGAATCAAACCGATGCAGTTTTGATACTAATTGGTGTTATATAAACACCTATCTGGTGTTAGACCAAAACAAAACTGGTGTTGTTTAAAACTTCTCTGGTGTGGACATATATAGATTATGGTCTGGTGTCAATCAACACCAGAGTTTTTGCAGTGTATTGGCGAACTAAAAACTAAATCCAATCATAGTTATGTCCATAAATGACGATTTATTTTTAAAATGAGCTGGCTACAATACCCTTTTCTGGTCAGATATATATCCTATCCAATGGTAGTAAACATTCGACCCTCTAATTTCACGTTTATTTTTTAGGATTTTAACATACTATGGGTAATGTTTAACGCGCATGACACCTGTATGCATTAATTCTAATGTTACGAGTGGCATCGCATGGACCATACTTCATAGTGTCCACATAATAAAAAAAACTCGTACAAGTTCACAAGGCTATCTCAGGACCAGGCGATGAGAGGTGTATTGGAGGGTACACTGCAAAAACTCCGGTGTTGATTTAACACCAGCCTGGAATCTATATAATGTCCAAACCAGAGAAGTATTCAAACGACACCAGTTTGGAATCAAACCGATGCAGTTTTGATACTAATTGGTGTTGTATAAACACCTATCTGGTGTTAGACCAAAACAAAACTGGTGTTGTTTAAAACTTCTCTGGTGTGGACATATATAGATTCTGGTCTGGTGTCAATCAACACCAGAGTTTTTGCAGTGTATTGGCGAACTAAAAACTAAATCCAATCATAGTTATGTCCATAAATGACGATTTATTTTTAAAATGAGCTGGCTACGATACCCTTTTCTGGTCAGATATATATCCTATCCAACGGTAGTAAACATTCGACCCTCTAATTTCACGTTTATTTTTTAGGATTTTAACATACTATGGGTAATGTTTTACGCGCATGACACCTGTATGCATTAATTCTAATGTTACGAGTGGCATCGCATGGACCATACTTCATAGTGTCCACATAATAAAAAAAACTCGTACAAGTTCACAAGGCTATCTCAGGACCAGGCGATGAGAGGTGTATTGGAGGGTACACTGCAAAAACTCCGGTGTTGATTTAACACCAGCCTGGAATCTATATAATGTCCAAACCAGAGAAGTATTCAAACGACACCAGTTTGGAATCAAACCGATGCAGTTTTGATACTAATTGGTGTTGTATAAACACCTATCTGGTGTTAGACCAAAACAAAACTGGTGTTGTTTAAAACTTCTCTGGTGTGGACATATATAGATTCTGGTCTGGTGTCAATCAACACCAGAGTTTTTGCAGTGTATTGGCGAACTAAAAACTAAATCCAATCATAGTTATGTCCATAAATGACGATTTATTTTTAAAATGAGCTGGCTACGATACCCTTTTCTGGTCAGATATATATCCTATCCAATGGTAGTAAACATTCGACCCTCTAATTTCACGTTTATTTTTTAGGATTTTAACATACTATGGGTAATGTTTTACGCGCATGACACCTGTATGCATTAATTCTAATGTTACGAGTGGCATCGCATGGACCATACTTCATAGTGTCCACATAATAAAAAAAACTCGTACAAGTTCACAAGGCTATCTCAGGACCAGGCGATGAGAGGTGTATTGGAGGGTACACTGCAAAAACTCCGGTGTTGATTTAACACCAGCCTGGAATCTATATAATGTCCAAACCAGAGAAGTATTCAAACGACACCAGTTTGGAATCAAACCGATGCAGTTTTGATACTAATTGGTGTTGTATAAACACCTATCTGGTGTTAGACCAAAACAAAACTGGTGTTGTATAAAACTTCTCTGGTGTGGACATATATAGATTCTGGTCTGGTGTCAATCAACACCAGAATTTTTGCAGTGTATTGGCGAACTAAAAACTAAATCCAATCATAGTTATGTCCATAAATGACGATTTATTTTTTAAACGAGCTGGCTACGATACCCTTTTCTGGTCAGATATATATCCTATCCAATGGTAGTAAACATTCGACCCTCTAATTTCACGTTTATTTTTTAGGATTTTAACATACTATGGGTAATGTTTTACGCGCATGACACCTGTATGCATTAATTCTAATGTTACGAGTGGCATCGCATGGACCATACTTCATAGTGTCCACATAATAAAAAAAACTCGTACAAGTTCACAAGGCTATCTCAGGACCAGGCGATGAGAGGTGTATTGGAGGGTACACTGCAAAAACTCCGGTGTTGATTTAACACCAGCCTGGAATCTATATAATGTCCAAACCAGAGAAGTATTCAAACGACACCAGTTTGGAATCAAACCGATGCAGTTTTGATACTAATTGGTGTTGTATAAACACCTATCTGGTGTTAGACCAAAACAAAACTGGTGTTGTTTAAAACTTCTCTGGTGTGGACATATATAGATTCTGGTCTGGTGTCAATCAACACCAGAGTTTTTGCAGTGTATTGGCGAACTAAAAACTAAATCCAATCATAGTTATGTCCATAAATGACGATTTATTTTTAAAATGAGCTGGCTACGATACCCTTTTCTGGTCAGATATATATCCTATCCAATGGTAGTAAACATTCGACCCTCTAATTTCACGTTTATTTTTTAGGATTTTAACATACTATGGGTAATGTTTTAAGCGCATGACACCTGTATGCATTAATTCTAATGTTACGAGTGGCATCGCATGGACCATACTTCATAGTGTCCACATAATAAAAAAAACTCGTACAAGTTCATAAGGCTATCTCAGGACCAGGCGATGAGAGGTGTATTGGAGGGTACACTGCAAAAACTCCGGTGTTGATTTAACACCAGCCTGGAATCTATATAATGTCCAAACCAGAGAAGTATTCAAACGACACCAGTTTGGAATCAAACCGATGCAGTTTTGATACTAATTGGTGTTGTATAAACACCTATCTGGTGTTAGACCAAAACAAAACTGGTGTTGTTTAAAACTTCTCTGGTGTGGACATATATAGATTATGGTCTGGTGTCAATCAACACCAGAGTTTTTGCAGTGTATTGGCGAACTAAAAACTAAATCCAATCATAGTTATGTCCATAAATGACGATTTATTTTTAAAATGAGCTGGCTACGATACCCTTTTCTGGTCAGATATATATCCTATCCAATGGTAGTAAACATTCGACCCTCTAATTTCACGTTTATTTTTTTGGATTTTAACATACTATGGGTAATGTTTAACGCGCATGACACCTGTATGCATTAATTCTAATGTTACGAGTGGCATCGCATGGACCATACTTCATAGTGTCCACATAATAAAAAAAACTCGTACAAGTTCACAAGGCTATCTCAGGACCAGGCGATGAGAGGTGTATTGGAGGGTACACTGCAAAAACTCCGGTGTTGATTTAACACCAGCCTGGAATCTATATAATGTCCAAACCAGAGAAGTATTCAAACGACACCAGTTTGGAATCAAACCGATGCAGTTTTGATACTAATTGGTGTTGTATAAACACCTATCTGGTGTTAGACCAAAACAAAACTGGTGTTGTTTAAAACTTCTCTGGTGTGGACATATATAGATTCTGGTCTGGTGTCAATCAACACCAGAGTTTTTGCAGTGTATTGGCGAACTAAAAACTAAATCCAATCATAGTTATGTCCATAAATGACGATTTATTTTTAAAATGAGCTGGCTACGATACCCTTTTCTGGTCAGATATATATCCTATCCAATGGTAGTAAACATTCGACCCTCTAATTTCACGTTTATTTTTTAGGATTTTAACATACTATGGGTAATGTTTTACGCGCATGACACCTGTATGCATTAATTCTAATGTTACGAGTGGCATCGCATGGACCATACTTCATAGTGTCCACATAATAAAAAAAACTCGTACAAGTTCACAAGGCTATCTCAGGACCAGGCGATGAGAGGTGTATTGGAGGGTACACTGCAAAAACTCCGGTGTTGATTTAACACCAGCCTGGAATCTATATAATGTCCAAACCAGAGAAGTATTCAAACGACACCAGTTTGGAATCAAACCGATGCAGTTTTGATACTAATTGGTGTTGTATAAACACCTATCTGGTGTTAGACCAAAACAAAACTGGTGTTGTTTAAAACTTCTCTGGTGTGGACATATATAGATTCTGGTCTGGTGTCAATCAACACCAGAGTTTTTGCAGTGTATTGGCGAACTAAAAACTAAATCCAATCATAGTTATGTCCATAAATGACGATTTATTTTTAAAATGAGCTGGCTACGATACCCTTTTCTGGTCAGATATATATCCTATCCAACGGTAGTAAACATTCGACCCTCTAATTTCACGTTTATTTTTTAGGATTTTAACATACTATGGGTAATGTTTTACGCGCATGACACCTGTATGCATTAATTCTAATGTTACGAGTGGCATCGCATGGACCATACTTCATAGTGTCCACATAATAAAAAAAACTCGTACAAGTTCACAAGGCTATCTCAGGACCAGGCGATGAGAGGTGTATTGGAGGGTACACTGCAAAAACTCCGGTGTTGATTTAACACCAGCCTGGAATCTATATAATGTCCAAACCAGAGAAGTATTCAAACGACACCAGTTTGGAATCAAACCGATGCAGTTTTGATACTAATTGGTGTTGTATAAACACCTATCTGGTGTTAGACCAAAACAAAACTGGTGTTGTTTAAAACTTCTCTGGTGTGGACATATATAGATTCTGGTCTGGTGTCAATCAACACCAGAGTTTTTGCAGTGTATTGGCGAACTAAAAACTAAATCCAATCATAGTTATGTCCATAAATGACGATTTATTTTTAAAATGAGCTGGCTACGATACCCTTTTCTGGTCAGATATATATCCTATCCAATGGTAGTAAACATTCGACCCTCTAATTTCACGTTTATTTTTTAGGATTTTAACATACTATGGGTAATGTTTTACGCGCATGACACCTGTATGCATTAATTCTAATGTTACGAGTGGCATCGCATGGACCATACTTCATAGTGTCCACATAATAAAAAAAACTCGTACAAGTTCACAAGGCTATCTCAGGACCAGGCGATGAGAGGTGTATTGGAGGGTACACTGCAAAAACTCCGGTGTTGATTTAACACCAGCCTGGAATCTATATAATGTCCAAACCAGAGAAGTATTCAAACGACACCAGTTTGGAATCAAACCGATGCAGTTTTGATACTAATTGGTGTTGTATAAACACCTATCTGGTGTTAGACCAAAACAAAACTGGTGTTGTATAAAACTTCTCTGGTGTGGACATATATAGATTCTGGTCTGGTGTCAATCAACACCAGAATTTTTGCAGTGTATTGGCGAACTAAAAACTAAATCCAATCATAGTTATGTCCATAAATGACGATTTATTTTTAAAACGAGCTGGCTACGATACCCTTTTCTGGTCAGATATATATCCTATCCAATGGTAGTAAACATTCGACCCTCTAATTTCACGTTTATTTTTTAGGATTTTAACATACTATGGGTAATGTTTTACGCGCATGACACCTGTATGCATTAATTCTAATGTTACGAGTGGCATCGCATGGACCATACTTCATAGTGTCCACATAATAAAAAAAACTCGTACAAGTTCACAAGGCTATCTCAGGACCAGGCGATGAGAGGTGTATTGGAGGGTACACTGCAAAAACTCCGGTGTTGATTTAACACCAGCCTGGAATCTATATAATGTCCAAACCAGAGAAGTATTCAAACGACACCAGTTTGGAATCAAACCGATGCAGTTTTGATACTAATTGGTGTTGTATAAACACCTATCTGGTGTTAGACCAAAACAAAACTGGTGTTGTTTAAAACTTCTCTGGTGTGGACATATATAGATTCTGGTCTGGTGTCAATCAACACCAGAGTTTTTGCAGTGTATTGGCGAACTAAAAACTAAATCCAATCATAGTTATGTCCATAAATGACGATTTATTTTTAAAATGAGCTGGCTACGATACCCTTTTCTGGTCAGATATATATCCTATCCAATGGTAGTAAACATTCGACCCTCTAATTTCACGTTTATTTTTTAGGATTTTAACATACTATGGGTAATGTTTTAAGCGCATGACACCTGTATGCATTAATTCTAATGTTACGAGTGGCATCGCATGGACCATACTTCATAGTGTCCACATAATAAAAAAAACTCGTACAAGTTCATAAGGCTATCTCAGGACCAGGCGATGAGAGGTGTATTGGAGGGTACACTGCAAAAACTCCGGTGTTGATTTAACACCAGCCTGGAATCTATATAATGTCCAAACCAGAGAAGTATTCAAACGACACCAGTTTGGAATCAAACCGATGCAGTTTTGATACTAATTGGTGTTGTATAAACACCTATCTGGTGTTAGACCAAAACAAAACTGGTGTTGTTTAAAACTTCTCTGGTGTGGACATATATAGATTATGGTCTGGTGTCAATCAACACCAGAGTTTTTGCAGTGTATTGGCGAACTAAAAACTAAATCCAATCATAGTTATGTCCATAAATGACGATTTATTTTTAAAATGAGCTGGCTACGATACCCTTTTCTGGTCAGATATATATCCTATCCAATGGTAGTAAACATTCGACCCTCTAATTTCACGTTTATTTTTTAGGATTTTAACATACTATGGGTAATGTTTAACGCGCATGACACCTGTATGCATTAATTCTAATGTTACGAGTGGCATCGCATGGACCATACTTCATAGTGTCCACATAATAAAAAAAACTCGTACAAGTTCACAAGGCTATCTCAGGACCAGGCGATGAGAGGTGTATTGGAGGGTACACTGCAAAAACTCCGGTGTTGATTTAACACCAGCCTGGAATCTATATAATGTCCAAACCAGAGAAGTATTCAAACGACACCAGTTTGGAATCAAACCGATGCAGTTTTGATACTAATTGGTGTTGTATAAACACCTATCTGGTGTTAGACCAAAACAAAACTGGTGTTGTTTAAAACTTCTCTGGTGTGGACATATATAGATTCTGGTCTGGTGTCAATCAACACCAGAGTTTTTGCAGTGTATTGGCGAACTAAAAACTAAATCCAATCATAGTTATGTCCATAAATGACGATTTATTTTTAAAATGAGCTGGCTACGATACCCTTTTCTGGTCAGATATATATCCTATCCAATGGTAGTAAACATTCGACCCTCTAATTTCACGTTTATTTTTTAGGATTTTAACATACTATGGGTAATGTTTTACGCGCATGACACCTGTATGCATTAATTCTAATGTTACGAGTGGCATCGCATGGACCATACTTCATAGTGTCCACATAATAAAAAAAACTCGTACAAGTTCACAAGGCTATCTCAGGACCAGGCGATGAGAGGTGTATTGGAGGGTACACTGCAAAAACTCCGGTGTTGATTTAACACCAGCCTGGAATCTATATAATGTCCAAACCAGAGAAGTATTCAAACGACACCAGTTTGGAATCAAACCGATGCAGTTTTGATACTAATTGGTGTTGTATAAACACCTATCTGGTGTTAGACCAAAACAAAACTGGTGTTGTTTAAAACTTCTCTGGTGTGGACATATATAGATTCTGGTCTGGTGTCAATCAACACCAGAGTTTTTGCAGTGTATTGGCGAACTAAAAACTAAATCCAATCATAGTTATGTCCATAAATGACGATTTATTTTTAAAACGAGCTGGCTACGATACCCTTTTCTGGTCAGATATATATCCTATCCAATGGTAGTAAACATTCGACCCTCTAATTTCACGTTTATTTTTTAGGATTTTAACATACTATGGGTAATGTTTTACGCGCATGACACCTGTATGCATTAATTCTAATGTTACGAGTGGCATCGCATGGACCATACTTCATAGTGTCCACATAATAAAAAAAACTCGTACAAGTTCACAAGGCTATCTCAGGACCAGGCGATGAGAGGTGTATTGGAGGGTACACTGCAAAAACTCCGGTGTTGATTTAACACCAGCCTGGAATCTATATAATGTCCAAACCAGAGAAGTATTCAAACGACACCAGTTTGGAATCAAACCGATGCAGTTTTGATACTAATTGGTGTTGTATAAACACCTATCTGGTGTTAGACCAAAACAAAACTGGTGTTGTTTAAAACTTCTCTGGTGTGGACATATATAGATTCTGGTCTGGTGTCAATCAACACCAGAGTTTTTGCAGTGTATTGGCGAACTAAAAACTAAATCCAATCATAGTTATGTCCATAAATGACGATTTATTTTTAAAATGAGCTGGCTACGATACCCTTTTCTGGTCAGATATATATCCTATCCAACGGTAGTAAACATTCGACCCTCTAATTTCACGTTTATTTTTTAGGATTTTAACATACTATGGGTAATGTTTTACGCGCATGACACCTGTATGCATTAATTCTAATGTTACGAGTGGCATCGCATGGACCATACTTCATAGTGTCCACATAATAAAAAAAACTCGTACAAGTTCACAAGGCTATCTCAGGACCAGGCGATGAGAGGTGTATTGGAGGGTACACTGCAAAAACTCCGGTGTTGATTTAACACCAGCCTGGAATCTATATAATGTCCAAACCAGAGAAGTATTCAAACGACACCAGTTTGGAATCAAACCGATGCAGTTTTGATACTAATTGGTGTTGTATAAACACCTATCTGGTGTTAGACCAAAACAAAACTGGTGTTGTTTAAAACTTCTCTGGTGTGGACATATATAGATTCTGGTCTGGTGTCAATCAACACCAGAGTTTTTGCAGTGTATTGGCGAACTAAAAACTAAATCCAATCATAGTTATGTCCATAAATGACGATTTATTTTTAAAATGAGCTGGCTACGATACCCTTTTCTGGTCAGATATATATCCTATCCAATGGTAGTAAACATTCGACCCTCTAATTTCACGTTTATTTTTTAGGATTTTAACATACTATGGGTAATGTTTTACGCGCATGACACCTGTATGCATTAATTCTAATGTTACGAGTGGCATCGCATGGACCATACTTCATAGTGTCCACATAATAAAAAAAACTCGTACAAGTTCACAAGGCTATCTCAGGACCAGGCGATGAGAGGTGTATTGGAGGGTACACTGCAAAAACTCCGGTGTTGATTTAACACCAGCCTGGAATCTATATAATGTCCAAACCAGAGAAGTATTCAAACGACACCAGTTTGGAATCAAACCGATGCAGTTTTGATACTAATTGGTGTTGTATAAACACCTATCTGGTGTTAGACCAAAACAAAACTGGTGTTGTATAAAACTTCTCTGGTGTGGACATATATAGATTCTGGTCTGGTGTCAATCAACACCAGAGTTTTTGCAGTGTATTGGCGAACTAAAAACTAAATCCAATCATAGTTATGTCCATAAATGACGATTTATTTTTAAAACGAGCTGGCTACGATACCCTTTTCTGGTCAGATATATATCCTATCCAATGGTAGTAAACATTCGACCCTCTAATTTCACGTTTATTTTTTAGGATTTTAACATACTATGGGTAATGTTTTACGCGCATGACACCTGTATGCATTAATTCTAATGTTACGAGTGGCATCGCATGGACCATACTTCATAGTGTCCACATAATAAAAAAAACTCGTACAAGTTCACAAGGCTATCTCAGGACCAGGCGATGAGAGGTGTATTGAAGGGTACACTGCAAAAACTCCGGTGTTGATTTAACACCAGCCTGGAATCTATATAATGTCCAAACCAGAGAAGTATTCAAACGACACCAGTTTGGAATCAAACCGATGAAGTTTTGATACTAATTGGTGTTGTATAAACACCTATCTGGTGTTAGACCAAAACAAAACTGGTGTTGTTTAAAACTTCTCTGGTGTGGACATATATAGATTCTGGTCTGGTGTCAATCAACACCAGAGTTTTTGCAGTGTATTGGCGAACTAAAAACTAAATCCAATCATAGTTATGTCCATAAATGACGATTTATTTTTAAAACGAGCTGGCTACGATACCCTTTTCTGGTCAGATATATATCCTATCCAATGGTAGTAAACATTCGACCCTCTAATTTCACGTTTATTTTTTAGGATTTTAACATACTATGGGTAATGTTTTACGCGCATGACACCTGTATGCATTAATTCTAATGTTACGAGTGGCATCGCATGGACCATACTTCATAGTGTCCACATAATAAAAAAAACTCGTACAAGTTCACAAGGCTATCTCAGGACCAGGCGATGAGAGGTGTATTGGAGGGTACACTGCAAAAACTCCGGTGTTGATTTAACACCAGCCTGGAATCTATATAATGTCCAAACCAGAGAAGTATTCAAACGACACCAGTTTGGAATCAAACCGATGCAGTTTTGATACTAATTGGTGTTGTATAAACACCTATCTGGTGTTAGACCAAAACAAAACTGGTGTTGTTTAAAACTTCTCTGGTGTGGACATATATAGATTCTGGTCTGGTGTCAATCAACACCAGAATTTTTGCAGTGTATTGGCGAACTAAAAACTAAATCCAATCATAGTTATGTCCGTAAATGACGATTTATTTTTAAAATGAGCTGGCTACGATACCCTTTTCTGGTCAGATATATATCCTATCCAACGGTAGTAAACATTCGACCCTCTAATTTCACGTTTATTTTTTAGGATTTTAACATACTATGGGTAATGTTTTACGCGCATGACACCTGTATGCATTAATTCTAATGTTACGAGTGGCATCGCATGGACCATACTTCATAGTGTCCACATAATAAAAAAAACTCGTACAAGTTCACAAGGCTATCTCAGGACCAGGCGATGAGAGGTGTATTGGAGGGTACACTGCAAAAACTCCGGTGTTGATTTAACACCAGCCTGGAATCTATATAATGTCCAAACCAGAGAAGTATTCAAACGACACCAGTTTGGAATCAAACCGATGCAGTTTTGATACTAATTGGTGTTGTATAAACACCTATCTGGTGTTAGACCAAAACAAAACTGGTGTTGTTTAAAACTTCTCTGGTGTGGACATATATAGATTCTGGTCTGGTGTCAATCAACACCAGAGTTTTTGCAGTGTATTGGCGAACTAAAAACTAAATCCAATCATAGTTATGTCCATAAATGACGATTTATTTTTAAAATGAGCTGGCTACGATACCCTTTTCTGGTCAGATATATATCCTATCCAATGGTAGTAAACATTCGACCCTCTAATTTCACGTTTATTTTTTAGGATTTTAACATACTATGGGTAATGTTTTACGCGCATGACACCTGTATGCATTAATTCTAATGTTACGAGTGGCATCGCATGGACCATACTTCATAGTGTCCACATAATAAAAAAAACTCGTACAAGTTCACAAGGCTATCTCAGGACCAGGCGATGAGAGGTGTATTGGAGGGTACACTGCAAAAACTCCGGTGTTGATTTAACACCAGCCTGGAATCTATATAATGTCCAAACCAGAGAAGTATTCAAACGACACCAGTTTGGAATCAAACCGATGCAGTTTTGATACTAATTGGTGTTGTATAAACACCTATCTGGTGTTAGACCAAAACAAAACTGGTGTTGTATAAAACTTCTCTGGTGTGGACATATATAGATTCTGGTCTGGTGTCAATCAACACCAGAGTTTTTGCAGTGTATTGGCGAACTAAAAACTAAATCCAATCATAGTTATGTCCATAAATGACGATTTATTTTTAAAACGAGCTGGCTACGATACCCTTTTCTGGTCAGATATATATCCTATCCAATGGTAGTAAACATTCGACCCTCTAATTTCACGTTTATTTTTTAGGATTTTAACATACTATGGGTAATGTTTTACGCGCATGACACCTGTATGCATTAATTCTAATGTTACGAGTGGCATCGCATGGACCATACTTCATAGTGTCCACATAATAAAAAAAACTCGTACAAGTTCACAAGGCTATCTCAGGACCAGGCGATGAGAGGTGTATTGGAGGGTACACTGCAAAAACTCCGGTGTTGATTTAACACCAGCCTGGAATCTATATAATGTCCAAACCAGAGAAGTATTCAAACGACACCAGTTTGGAATCAAACCGATGCAGATTTGATACTAATTGGTGTTGTATAAACACCTATCTGGTGTTAGACCAAAACAAAACTGGTGTTGTTTAAAACTTCTCTGGTGTGGACATATATAGATTCTGGTCTGGTGTCAATCAACACCAGAGTTTTTGCAGTGTATTGGCGAACTAAAAACTAAATCCAATCATAGTTATGTCCATAAATGACGATTTATTTTTAAAATGAGCTGGCTACGATACCCTTTTCTGGTCAGATATATATCCTATCCAATGGTAGTAAACATTCGACCCTCTAATTTCACGTTTATTTTTTAGGATTTTAACATACTATGGGTAATGTTTTAAGCGCATGACACCTGTATGCATTAATTCTAATGTTACGAGTGGCATCGCATGGACCATACTTCATAGTGTCCACATAATAAAAAAAACTCGTACAAGTTCATAAGGCTATCTCAGGACCAGGCGATGAGAGGTGTATTGGAGGGTACACTGCAAAAACTCCGGTGTTGATTTAACACCAGCCTGGAATCTATATAATGTCCAAACCAGAGAAGTATTCAAACGACACCAGTTTGGAATCAAACCGATGCAGTTTTGATACTAATTGGTGTTGTATAAACACCTATCTGGTGTTAGACCAAAACAAAACTGGTGTTGTTTAAAACTTCTCTGGTGTGGACATATATAGATTATGGTCTGGTGTCAATCAACACCAGAGTTTTTGCAGTGTATTGGCGAACTAAAAACTAAATCCAATCATAGTTATGTCCATAAATGACGATTTATTTTTAAAATGAGCTGGCTACGATACCCTTTTCTGGTCAGATACATATCCTATCCAATGGTAGTAAACATTCGACCCTCTAATTTCACGTTTATTTTTTAGGATTTTAACATACTATGGGTAATGTTTAACGCGCATGACACCTGTATGCATTAATTCTAATGTTACGAGTGGCATCGCATGGACCATACTTCATAGTGTCCACATAATAAAAAAAACTCGTACAAGTTCACAAGGCTATCTCAGGACCAGGCGATGAGAGGTGTATTGGAGGGTACACTGCAAAAACTCCGGTGTTGATTTAACACCAGCCTGGAATCTATATAATGTCCAAACCAGAGAAGTATTCAAACGACACCAGTTTGGAATCAAACCGATGCAGTTTTGATACTAATTGGTGTTGTATAAACACCTATCTGGTGTTAGACCAAAACAAAACTGGTGTTGTTTAAAACTTCTCTGGTGTGGACATATATAGATTCTGGTCTGGTGTCAATCAACACCAGAGTTTTTGCAGTGTATTGGCGAACTAAAAACTAAATCCAATCATAGTTATGTCCATAAATGACGATTTATTTTTAAAATGAGCTGGCTACGATACCCTTTTCTGGTCAGATATATATCCTATCCAACGGTAGTAAACATTCGACCCTCTAATTTCACGTTTATTTTTTAGGATTTTAACATACTATGGGTAATGTTTTACGCGCATGACACCTGTATGCATTAATTCTAATGTTACGAGTGGCATCGCATGGACCATACTTCATAGTGTCCACATAATAAAAAAAACTCGTACAAGTTCACAAGGCTATCTCAGGACCAGGCGATGAGAGGTGTATTGGAGGGTACACTGCAAAAACTCCGGTGTTGATTTAACACCAGCCTGGAATCTATATAATGTCCAAACCAGAGAAGTATTCAAACGACACCAGTTTGGAATCAAACCGATGCAGTTTTGATACTAATTGGTGTTGTATAAACACCTATCTGGTGTTAGACCAAAACAAAACTGGTGTTGTTTAAAACTTCTCTGGTGTGGACATATATAGATTCTGGTCTGGTGTCAATCAACACCAGAGTTTTTGCAGTGTATTGGCGAACTAAAAACTAAATCCAATCATAGTTATGTCCATAAATGACGATTTATTTTTAAAACGAGCTGGCTACGATACCCTTTTCTGGTCAGATATATATCCTATCCAATGGTAGTAAACATTCGACCCTCTAATTTCACGTTTATTTTTTAGGATTTTAACATACTATGGGTAATGTTTTACGCGCATGACACCTGTATGCATTAATTCTAATGTTACGAGTGGCATCGCATGGACCATACTTCATAGTGTCCACATAATAAAAAAAACTCGTACAAGTTCATAAGGCTATCTCAGGACCAGGCGATGAGAGGTGTATTGGAGGGTACACTGCAAAAACTCCGGTGTTGATTTAACACCAGCCTGGAATCTATATAATGTCCAAACCAGAGAAGTATTCAAACGACACCAGTTTGGAATCAAACCGATGCAGTTTTGATACTAATTGGTGTTGTATAAACACCTATCTGGTGTTAGACCAAAACAAAACTGGTGTTGTTTAAAACTTCTCTGGTGTGGACATATATAGATTCTGGTCTGGTGTCAATCAACACCAGAGTTTTTGCAGTGTATTGGCGAACTAAAAACTAAATCCAATCATAGTTATGTCCATAAATGACGATTTATTTTTAAAATGAGCTGGCTACGATACCCTTTTCTGGTCAGATATATATCCTATCCAATGGTAGTAAACATTCGACCCTCTAATTTCACGTTTATTTTTTAGGATTTTAACATACTATGGGTAATGTTTTACGCGCATGACACCTGTATGCATTAATTCTAATGTTACGAGTGGCATCGCATGGACCATACTTCATAGTGTCCACATAATAAAAAAAACTCGTACAAGTTCACAAGGCTATCTCAGGACCAGGCGATGAGAGGTGTATTGGAGGGTACACTGCAAAAACTCCGGTGTTGATTTAACACCAGCCTGGAATCTATATAATGTCCAAACCAGAGAAGTATTCAAACGACACCAGTTTGGAATCAAACCGATGCAGTTTTGATACTAATTGGTGTTGTATAAACACCTATCTGGTGTTAGACCAAAACAAAACTGGTGTTGTATAAAACTTCTCTGGTGTGGACATATATAGATTCTGGTCTGGTGTCAATCAACACCAGAGTTTTTGCAGTGTATTGGCGAACTAAAAACTAAATCCAATCATAGTTATGTCCATAAATGACGATTTATTTTTAAAACGAGCTGGCTACGATACCCTTTTCTGGTCAGATATATATCCTATCCAATGGTAGTAAACATTCGACCCTCTAATTTCACGTTTATTTTTTAGGATTTTAACATACTATGGGTAATGTTTTACGCGCATGACACCTGTATGCATTAATTCTAATGTTACGAGTGGCATCGCATGGACCATACTTCATAGTGTCCACATAATAAAAAAAACTCGTACAAGTTCACAAGGCTATCTCAGGACCAGGCGATGAGAGGTGTATTGGAGGGTACACTGCAAAAACTCCGGTGTTGATTTAACACCAGCCTGGAATCTATATAATGTCCAAACCAGAGAAGTATTCAAACGACACCAGTTTGGAATCAAACCGATGCAGATTTGATACTAATTGGTGTTGTATAAACACCTATCTGGTGTTAGACCAAAACAAAACTGGTGTTGTTTAAAACTTCTCTGGTGTGGACATATATAGATTCTGGTCTGGTGTCAATCAACACCAGAGTTTTTGCAGTGTATTGGCGAACTAAAAACTAAATCCAATCATAGTTATGTCCATAAATGACGATTTATTTTTAAAATGAGCTGGCTACGATACCCTTTTCTGGTCAGATATATATCCTATCCAATGGTAGTAAACATTCGACCCTCTAATTTCACGTTTATTTTTTAGGATTTTAACATACTATGGGTAATGTTTTAAGCGCATGACACCTGTATGCATTAATTCTAATGTTACGAGTGGCATCGCATGGACCATACTTCATAGTGTCCACATAATAAAAAAAACTCGTACAAGTTCATAAGGCTATCTCAGGACCAGGCGATGAGAGGTGTATTGGAGGGTACACTGCAAAAACTCCGGTGTTGATTTAACACCAGCCTGGAATCTATATAATGTCCAAACCAGAGAAGTATTCAAACGACACCAGTTTGGAATCAAACCGATGCAGTTTTGATACTAATTGGTGTTGTATAAACACCTATCTGGTGTTAGACCAAAACAAAACTGGTGTTGTTTAAAACTTCTCTGGTGTGGACATATATAGATTATGGTCTGGTGTCAATCAACACCAGAGTTTTTGCAGTGTATTGGCGAACTAAAAACTAAATCCAATCATAGTTATGTCCATAAATGACGATTTATTTTTAAAATGAGCTGGCTACGATACCCTTTTCTGGTCAGATACATATCCTATCCAATGGTAGTAAACATTCGACCCTCTAATTTCACGTTTATTTTTTAGGATTTTAACATACTATGGGTAATGTTTAACGCGCATGACACCTGTATGCATTAATTCTAATGTTACGAGTGGCATCGCATGGACCATACTTCATAGTGTCCACATAATAAAAAAAACTCGTACAAGTTCACAAGGCTATCTCAGGACCAGGCGATGAGAGGTGTATTGGAGGGTACACTGCAAAAACTCCGGTGTTGATTTAACACCAGCCTGGAATCTATATAATGTCCAAACCAGAGAAGTATTCAAACGACACCAGTTTGGAATCAAACCGATGCAGTTTTGATACTAATTGGTGTTGTATAAACACCTATCTGGTGTTAGACCAAAACAAAACTGGTGTTGTTTAAAACTTCTCTGGTGTGGACATATATAGATTCTGGTCTGGTGTCAATCAACACCAGAGTTTTTGCAGTGTATTGGCGAACTAAAAACTAAATCCAATCATAGTTATGTCCATAAATGACGATTTATTTTTAAAATGAGCTGGCTACGATACCCTTTTCTGGTCAGATATATATCCTATCCAACGGTAGTAAACATTCGACCCTCTAATTTCACGTTTATTTTTTAGGATTTTAACATACTATGGGTAATGTTTTACGCGCATGACACCTGTATGCATTAATTCTAATGTTACGAGTGGCATCGCATGGACCATACTTCATAGTGTCCACATAATAAAAAAAACTCGTACAAGTTCACAAGGCTATCTCAGGACCAGGCGATGAGAGGTGTATTGGAGGGTACACTGCAAAAACTCCGGTGTTGATTTAACACCAGCCTGGAATCTATATAATGTCCAAACCAGAGAAGTATTCAAACGACACCAGTTTGGAATCAAACCGATGCAGTTTTGATACTAATTGGTGTTGTATAAACACCTATCTGGTGTTAGACCAAAACAAAACTGGTGTTGTTTAAAACTTCTCTGGTGTGGACATATATAGATTCTGGTCTGGTGTCAATCAACACCAGAGTTTTTGCAGTGTATTGGCGAACTAAAAACTAAATCCAATCATAGTTATGTCCATAAATGACGATTTATTTTTAAAACGAGCTGGCTACGATACCCTTTTCTGGTCAGATATATATCCTATCCAATGGTAGTAAACATTCGACCCTCTAATTTCACGTTTATTTTTTAGGATTTTAACATACTATGGGTAATGTTTTACGCGCATGACACCTGTATGCATTAATTCTAATGTTACGAGTGGCATCGCATGGACCATACTTCATAGTGTCCACATAATAAAAAAAACTCGTACAAGTTCACAAGGCTATCTCAGGACCAGGCGATGAGAGGTGTATTGGAGGGTACACTGCAAAAACTCCGGTGTTGATTTAACACCAGCCTGGAATCTATATAATGTCCAAACCAGAGAAGTATTCAAACGACACCAGTTTGGAATCAAACCGATGCAGTTTTGATACTAATTGGTGTTGTATAAACACCTATCTGGTGTTAGACCAAAACAAAACTGGTGTTGTTTAAAACTTCTCTGGTGTGGACATATATAGATTCTGGTCTGGTGTCAATCAACACCAGAGTTTTTGCAGTGTATTGGCGAACTAAAAACTAAATCCAATCATAGTTATGTCCATAAATGACGATTTATTTTTAAAATGAGCTGGCTACGATACCCTTTTCTGGTCAGATATATATCCTATCCAATGGTAGTAAACATTCGACCCTCTAATTTCACGTTTATTTTTTAGGATTTTAACATACTATGGGTAATGTTTTACGCGCATGACACCTGTATGCATTAATTCTAATGTTACGAGTGGCATCGCATGGACCATACTTCATAGTGTCCACATAATAAAAAAAACTCGTACAAGTTCATAAGGCTATCTCAGGACCAGGCGATGAGAGGTGTATTGGAGGGTACACTGCAAAAACTCCGGTGTTGATTTAACACCAGCCTGGAATCTATATAATGTCCAAACCAGAGAAGTATTCAAACGACACCAGTTTGGAATCAAACCGATGCAGTTTTGATACTAATTGGTGTTGTATAAACACCTATCTGGTGTTAGACCAAAACAAAACTGGTGTTGTTTAAAACTTCTCTGGTGTGGACATATATAGATTCTGGTCTGGTGTCAATCAACACCAGAGTTTTTGCAGTGTATTGGCGAACTAAAAACTAAATCCAATCATAGTTATGTCCATAAATGACGATTTATTTTTAAAATGAGCTGGCTACGATACCCTTTTCTGGTCAGATATATATCCTATCCCATGGTAGTAAACATTCGACCCTCTAATTTCACGTTTATTTTTTAGGATTTTAACATACTATGGGTAATGTTTAACGCGCATGACACCTGTATGCATTAATTCTAATGTTACGAGTGGCATCGCATGGACCATACTTCATAGTGTCCACATAATAAAAAAAACTCGTACAAGTTCACAAGGCTATCTCAGGACCAGGCGATGAGAGGTGTATTGGAGGGTACACTGCAAAAACTCCGGTGTTGATTTAACACCAGCCTGGAATCTATATAATGTCCAAACCAGAGAAGTATTCAAACGACACCAGTTTGGAATCAAACCGATGCAGTTTTGATACTAATTGGTGTTGTATAAACACCTATCTGGTGTTAGACCAAAACAAAACTGGTGTTGTTTAAAACTTCTCTGGTGTGGACATATATAGATTCTGGTCTGGTGTCAATCAACACCAGAGTTTTTGCAGTGTATTGGCGAACTAAAAACTAAATCCAATCATAGTTATGTCCATAAATGACGATTTATTTTTAAAATGAGCTGGCTACGATACCCTTTTCTGGTCAGATATATATCCTATCCAATGGTAGTAAACATTCGACCCTCTAATTTCACGTTTATTTTTTAGGATTTTAACATACTATGGGTAATGTTTTACGCGCATGACACCTGTATGCATTAATTCTAATGTTACGAGTGGCATCGCATGGACCATACTTCATAGTGTCCACATAATAAAAAAAACTCGTACAAGTTCACAAGGCTATCTCAGGACCAGGCGATGAGAGGTGTATTGGAGGGTACACTGCAAAAACTCCGGTGTTGATTTAACACCAGCCTGGAATCTATATAATGTCCAAACCAGAGAAGTATTCAAACGACACCAGTTTGGAATCAAACCGATGCAGTTTTGATACTAATTGGTGTTGTATAAACACCTATCTGGTGTTAGAC
This sequence comes from Lytechinus pictus, assembly GCF_037042905.1. Lineage (NCBI taxonomy): Eukaryota > Metazoa > Echinodermata > Echinoidea > Temnopleuroida > Toxopneustidae > Lytechinus > Lytechinus pictus. The sequence continues at coordinate 15,043,700 of NC_087254.1, read as the reverse complement.
CAAAACAAAACTGGTGTTGTTTAAAACTTCTCTGGTGTGGACATATATAGATTCTGGTCTGGTGTCAATCAACACCAGAGTTTTTGCAGTGTATTGGCGAACTAAAAACTAAATCCAATCATAGTTATGTCCATAAATGACGATTTATTTTTAAAATGAGCTGGCTACGATACCCTTTTCTGGTCAGATATATATCCTATCCAATGGTAGTAAACATTCGACCCTCTAATTTCACGTTTATTTTTTAGGATTTTAACATACTATGGGTAATGTTTTACGCGCATGACACCTGTATGCATTAATTCTAATGTTACGAGTGGCATCGCATGGACCATACTTCATAGTGTCCACATAATAAAAAAAACTCGTACAAGTTCATAAGGCTATCTCAGGACCAGGCGATGAGAGGTGTATTGGAGGGTACACTGCAAAAACTCCGGTGTTGATTTAACACCAGCCTGGAATCTATATAATGTCCAAACCAGAGAAGTATTCAAACGACACCAGTTTGGAATCAAACCGATGCAGTTTTGATACTAATTGGTGTTGTATAAACACCTATCTGGTGTTAGACCAAAACAAAACTGGTGTTGTTTAAAACTTCTCTGGTGTGGACATATATAGATTCTGGTCTGGTGTCAATCAACACCAGAGTTTTTGCAGTGTATTGGCGAACTAAAAACTAAATCCAATCATAGTTATGTCCATAAATGACGATTTATTTTTAAAATGAGCTGGCTACGATACCCTTTTCTGGTCAGATATATATCCTATCCAATGGTAGTAAACATTCGACCCTCTAATTTCACGTTTATTTTTTAGGATTTTAACATACTATGGGTAATGTTTTACGCGCATGACACCTGTATGCATTAATTCTAATGTTACGAGTGGCATCGCATGGACCATACTTCATAGTGTCCACATAATAAAAAAAACTCGTACAAGTTCATAAGGCTATCTCAGGACCAGGCGATGAGAGGTGTATTGGAGGGTACACTGCAAAAACTCCGGTGTTGATTTAACACCAGCCTGGAATCTATATAATGTCCAAACCAGAGAAGTATTCAAACGACACCAGTTTGGAATCAAACCGATGCAGTTTTGATACTAATTGGTGTTGTATAAACACCTATCTGGTGTTAGACCAAAACAAAACTGGTGTTGTTTAAAACTTCTCTGGTGTGGACATATATAGATTATGGTCTGGTGTCAATCAACACCATAGTTTTTGCAGTGTATTGGCGAACTAAAAACTAAATGCAATCATAGTTATGTCCATAAATGACGATTTATTTTTAAAATGAGCTGGCTACGATACCCTTTTCTGGTCAGATATATATCCTATCCCATGGTAGTAAACATTCGACCCTCTAATTTCACGTTTATTTTTTAGGATTTTAACATACTATGGGTAATGTTTAACGCGCATGACACCTGTATGCATTAATTCTAATGTTACGAGTGGCATCGCATGGACCATACTTCATAGTGTCCACATAATAAAAAAAACTCGTACAAGTTCACAAGGCTATCTCAGGACCAGGCGATGAGAGGTGTATTGGAGGGTACACTGCAAAAACTCCGGTGTTGATTTAACACCAGCCTGGAATCTATATAATGTCCAAACCAGAGAAGTATTCAAACGACACCAGTTTGGAATCAAACCGATGCAGTTTTTATACTAATTGGTGTTGTATAAACACCTATCTGGTGTTAGACCAAAACAAAACTGGTGTTGTTTAAAACTTCTCTGGTGTGGACATATATAGATTCTGGTCTGGTGTCAATCAACACCAGAGTTTTTGCAGTGTATTGGCGAACTAAAAACTAAATCCAATCATAGTTATGTCCATAAATGACGATTTATTTTCAAAATGAGCTGGCTACGATACCCTTTTCTGGTCAGATATATATCCTATCCAATGGTAGTAAACATTCGACCCTCTAATTTCACGTTTATTTTTTAGGATTTTAACATACTATGGGTAATGTTTTACGCGCATGACACCTGTATGCATTAATTCTAATGTTACGAGTGGCATCGCATGGACCATACTTCATAGTGTCCACATAATAAAAAAAACTCGTACAAGTTCACAAGGCTATCTCAGGACCAGGCGATGAGAGGTGTATTGGAGGGTACACTGCAAAAACTCCGGTGTTGATTTAACACCAGCCTGGAATCTATATAATGTCCAAACCAGAGAAGTATTCAAACGACACCAGTTTGGAATCAAACCGATGCAGTTTTGATACTAATTGGTGTTGTATAAACACCTATCTGGTGTTAGACCAAAACAAAACTGGTGTTGTTTAAAACTTCTCTGGTGTGGACATATATAGATTCTGGTCTGGTGTCAATCAACACCAGAGTTTTTGCAGTGTATTGGCGAACTAAAAACTAAATCCAATCATAGTTATGTCCATAAATGACGATTTATTTTTAAAATGAGCTGGCTACGATACCCTTTTCTGGTCAGATATATATCCTATCCAATGGTAGTAAACATTCGACCCTCTAATTTCACGTTTATTTTTTAGGATTTTAACATACTATGGGTAATGTTTTACGCGCATGACACCTGTATGCATTAATTCTAATGTTACGAGTGGCATCGCATGGACCATACTTCATAGTGTCCACATAATAAAAAAAACTCGTACAAGTTCATAAGGCTATCTCAGGACCAGGCGATGAGAGGTGTATTGGAGGGTACACTGCAAAAACTCCGGTGTTGATTTAACACCAGCCTGGAATCTATATAATGTCCAAACCAGAGAAGTATTCAAACGACACCAGTTTGGAATCAAACCGATGCAGTTTTGATACTAATTGGTGTTGTATAAACACCTATCTGGTGTTAGACCAAAACAAAACTGGTGTTGTTTAAAACTTCTCTGGTGTGGACATATATAGATTATGGTCTGGTGTCAATCAACACCATAGTTTTTGCAGTGTATTGGCGAACTAAAAACTAAATCCAATCATAGTTATGTCCATAAATGACGATTTATTTTTAAAATGAGCTGGCTACGATACCCTTTTCTGGTCAGATATATATCCTATCCCATGGTAGTAAACATTCGACCCTCTAATTTCACGTTTATTTTTTAGGATTTTAACATACTATGGGTAATGTTTAACGCGCATGACACCTGTATGCATTAATTCTAATGTTACGAGTGGCATCGCATGGACCATACTTCATAGTGTCCACATAATAAAAAAAACTCGTACAAGTTCACAAGGCTATCTCAGGACCAGGCGATGAGAGGTGTATTGGAGGGTACACTGCAAAAACTCCGGTGTTGATTTAACACCAGCCTGGAATCTATATAATGTCCAAACCAGAGAAGTATTCAAACGACACCAGTTTGGAATCAAACCGATGCAGTTTTGATACTAATTGGTGTTGTATAAACACCTATCTGGTGTTAGACCAAAACAAAACTGGTGTTGTTTAAAACTTCTCTGGTGTGGACATATATAGATTCTGGTCTGGTGTCAATCAACACCAGAGTTTTTGCAGTGTATTGGCGAACTAAAAACTAAATCCAATCATAGTTATGTCCATAAATGACGATTTATTTTTAAAATGAGCTGGCTACGATACCCTTTTCTGGTCAGATATATATCCTATCCAATTGTAGTAAACATTCGACCCTCTAATTTCACGTTTATTTTTTAGGATTTTAACATACTATGGGTAATGTTTTACGCGCATGACACCTGTATGCATTAATTCTAATGTTACGAGTGGCATCGCATGGACCATACTTCATAGTGTCCACATAATAAAAAAAACTCGTACAAGTTCACAAGGCTATCTCAGGACCAGGCGATGAGAGGTGTATTGGAGGGTACACTGCAAAAACTCCGGTGTTGATTTAACACCAGCCTGGAATCTATATAATGTCCAAACCAGAGAAGTATTCAAACGACACCAGTTTGGAATCAAACCGATGCAGTTTTGATACTAATTGGTGTTGTATAAACACCTATCTGGTGTTAGACCAAAACAAAACTGGTGTTGTATAAAACTTCTCTGGTGTGGACATATATAGATTCTGGTCTGGTGTCAATCAACACCAGAGTTTTTGCAGTGTATTGGCGAACTAAAAACTAAATCCAATCATAGTTATGTCCATAAATGACGATTTATTTTTAAAATGAGCTGGCTACGATACCCTTTTCTGGTCAGATATATATCCTATCCAACGGTAGTAAACATTCGACCCTCTAATTTCACGTTTATTTTTTAGGATTTTAACATACTATGGGTAATGTTTTACGCGCATGACACCTGTATGCATTAATTCTAATGTTACGAGTGGCATCGCATGGACCATACTTCATAGTGTCCACATAATAAAAAAAACTCGTACAAGTTCACAAGGCTATCTCAGGACCAGGCGATGAGAGGTGTATTGGAGGGTACACTGCAAAAACTCCGGTGTTGATTTAACACCAGCCTGGAATCTATATAATGTCCAAACCAGAGAAGTATTCAAACGACACCAGTTTGGAATCAAACCGATGCAGTTTTGATACTAATTGGTGTTGTATAAACACCTATCTGGTGTTAGACCAAAACAAAACTGGTGTTGTTTAAAACTTCTCTGGTGTGGACATATATAGATTCTGGTCTGGTGTCAATCAACACCAGAGTTTTTGCAGTGTATTGGCGAACTAAAAACTAAATCCAATCATAGTTATGTCCATAAATGACGATTTATTTTTAAAATGAGCTGGCTACGATACCCTTTTCTGATCAGATATATATCCTATCCAATGGTAGTAAACATTCGACCCTCTAATTTCACGTTTATTTTTTAGGATTTTAACATACTATGGGTAATGTTTTACGCGCATGACACCTGTATGCATTAATTCTAATGTTACGAGTGGCATCGCATGGACCATACTTCATAGTGTCCACATAATAAAAAAAACTCGTACAAGTTCACAAGGCTATCTCAGGACCAGGCGATGAGAGGTGTATTGGAGGGTACACTGCAAAAACTCCGGTGTTGATTTAACACCAGCCTTGAATCTATATAATGTCCAAACCAGAGAAGTATTCAAACGACACCAGTTTGGAATCAAACCGATGCAGTTTTGATACTAATTGGTGTTGTATAAACACCTATCTGGTGTTAGACCAAAACAAAACTGGTGTTGTTTAAAACTTCTCTGGTGTGGACATATATAGATTATGGTCTGGTGTCAATCAACACCATAGTTTTTGCAGTGTATTGGCGAACTAAAAACTAAATCCAATCATAGTTATGTCCATAAATGACGATTTATTTTTAAAATGAGCTGGCTACGATACCCTTTTCTGGTCAGATATATATCCTATCCCATGGTAGTAAACATTCGACCCTCTAATTTCACGTTTATTTTTTAGGATTTTAACATACTATGGGTAATGTTTAACGCGCATGACACCTGTATGCATTAATTCTAATGTTACGAGTGGCATCGCATGGACCATACTTCATAGTGTCCACATAATAAAAAAAACTCGTACAAGTTCACAAGGCTATCTCAGGACCAGGCGATGAGAGGTGTATTGGAGGGTACACTGCAAAAACTCCGGTGTTGATTTAACACCAGCCTGGAATCTATATAATGTCCAAACCAGAGAAGTATTCAAACGACACCAGTTTGGAATCAAACCGATGCAGTTTTGATACTAATTGGTGTTGTATAAACACCTATCTGGTGTTAGACCAAAACAAAACTGGTGTTGTTTAAAACTTCTCTGGTGTGGACATATATAGATTCTGGTCTGGTGTCAATCAACACCAGAGTTTTTGCAGTGTATTGGCGAACTAAAAACTAAATCCAATCATAGTTATGTCCATAAATGACGATTTATTTTTAAAATGAGCTGGCTACGATACCCTTTTCTGGTCAGATATATATCCTATCCAATTGTAGTAAACATTCGACCCTCTAATTTCACGTTTATTTTTTAGGATTTTAACATACTATGGGTAATGTTTTACGCGCATGACACCTGTATGCATTAATTCTAATGTTACGAGTGGCATCGCATGGACCATACTTCATAGTGTCCACATAATAAAAAAAACTCGTACAAGTTCACAAGGCTATCTCAGGACCAGGCGATGAGAGGTGTATTGGAGGGTACACTGCAAAAACTCCGGTGTTGATTTAACACCAGCCTGGAATCTATATAATGTCCAAACCAGAGAAGTATTCAAACGACACCAGTTTGGAATCAAACCGATGCAGTTTTGATACTAATTGGTGTTGTATAAACACCTATCTGGTGTTAGACCAAAACAAAACTGGTGTTGTTTAAAACTTCTCTGGTGTGGACATATATAGATTCTGGTCTGGTGTCAATCAACACCAGAGTTTTTGCAGTGTATTGGCGAACTAAAAACTAAATCCAATCATAGTTATGTCCATAAATGACGATTTATTTTTAAAATGAGCTGGCTACGATACCCTTTTCTGGTCAGATATATATCCTATCCAACGGTAGTAAACATTCGACCCTCTAATTTCACGTTTATTTTTTAGGATTTTAACATACTATGGGTAATGTTTTACGCGCATGACACCTGTATGCATTAATTCTAATGTTACGAGTGGCATCGCATGGACCATACTTCATAGTGTCCACATAATAAAAAAAACTCGTACAAGTTCACAAGGCTATCTCAGGACCAGGCGATGAGAGGTGTATTGGAGGGTACACTGCAAAAACTCCGGTGTTGATTTAACACCAGCCTGGAATCTATATAATGTCCAAACCAGAGAAGTATTCAAACGACACCAGTTTGGAATCAAACCGATGCAGTTTTGATACTAATTGGTGTTGTATAAACACCTATCTGGTGTTAGACCAAAACAAAACTGGTGTTGTATAAAACTTCTCTGGTGTGGACATATATAGATTCTGGTCTGGTGTCAATCAACACCAGAGTTTTTGCAGTGTATTGGCGAACTAAAAACTAAATCCAATCATAGTTATGTCCATAAATGACGATTTATTTTTAAAATGAGCTGGCTACGATACCCTTTTCTGGTCAGATATATATCCTATCCAACGGTAGTAAACATTCGACCCTCTAATTTCACGTTTATTTTTTAGGATTTTAACATACTATGGGTAATGTTTTACGCGCATGACACCTGTATGCATTAATTCTAATGTTACGAGTGGCATCGCATGGACCATACTTCATAGTGTCCACATAATAAAAAAAACTCGTACAAGTTCACAAGGCTATCTCAGGACCAGGCGATGAGAGGTGTATTGGAGGGTACACTGCAAAAACTCCGGTGTTGATTTAACACCAGCCTGGAATCTATATAATGTCCAAACCAGAGAAGTATTCAAACGACACCAGTTTGGAATCAAACCGATGCAGTTTTGATACTAATTGGTGTTGTATAAACACCTATCTGGTGTTAGACCAAAACAAAACTGGTGTTGTTTAAAACTTCTCTGGTGTGGACATATATAGATTCTGGTCTGGTGTCAATCAACACCAGAGTTTTTGCAGTGTATTGGCGAACTAAAAACTAAATCCAATCATAGTTATGTCCATAAATGACGATTTATTTTTAAAATGAGCTGGCTACGATACCCTTTTCTGATCAGATATATATCCTATCCAATGGTAGTAAACATTCGACCCTCTAATTTCACGTTTATTTTTTAGGATTTTAACATACTATGGGTAATGTTTTACGCGCATGACACCTGTATGCATTAATTCTAATGTTACGAGTGGCATCGCATGGACCATACTTCATAGTGTCCACATAATAAAAAAAACTCGTACAAGTTCACAAGGCTATCTCAGGACCAGGCGATGAGAGGTGTATTGGAGGGTACACTGCAAAAACTCCGGTGTTGATTTAACACCAGCCTTGAATCTATATAATGTCCAAACCAGAGAAGTATTCAAACGACACCAGTTTGGAATCAAACCGATGCAGTTTTGATACTAATTGGTGTTGTATAAACACCTATCTGGTGTTAGACCAAAACAAAACTGGTGTTGTATAAAACTTCTCTGGTGTGGACATATATAGATTCTGGTCTGGTGTCAATCAACACCAGAGTTTTTGCAGTGTATTGGCGAACTAAAAACTAAATCCAATCATAGTTATGTCCATAAATGACGATTTATTTTTAAAATGAGCTGGCTATGATACCCTTTTCTGGTCAGATATATATCCTATCCAATGGTAGTAAACATTCGACCCTCTAATTTCACGTTTATTTTTTAGGATTTTAACATACTATGGGTAATGTTTTACGCGCATGACACCTGTATGCATTAATTCTAATGTTACGAGTGGCATCGCATGGACCATACTTCATAGTGTCCACATAATAAAAAAAACTCGTACAAGTTCACAAGGCTATCTCAGGACCAGGCGATGAGAGGTGTATTGGAGGGTACACTGCAAAAACTCCGGTGTTGATTTAACACCAGCCTGGAATCTATATAATGTCCAAACCAGAGAAGTATTCAAACGACACCAGTTTGGAATCAAACCGATGCAGTTTTGATACTAATTGGTGTTGTATAAACACCTATCTGGTGTTAGACCAAAACAAAACTGGTGTTGTTTAAAACTTCTCTGGTGTGGACATATATAGATTCTGGTCTGGTGTCAATCAACACCAGAGTTTTTGCAGTGTATTGGCGAACTAAAAACTAAATCCAATCATAGTTATGTCCATAAATGACGATTTATTTTTAAAATGAGCTGGCTACGATACCCTTTTCTGGTCAGATATATATCCTATCCAATGGTAGTAAACAATCGACCCTCTAATTTCAAGTTTATTTTTTAGGAGTTTAACATACTATGGGTAATGTTTTACGCGCATGACACCTGTATGCATTAATTCTAATGTTACGAGTGGCATCGCATGGACCATACTTCATAGTGTCCACATAATAAAAAAAACTCGTACAAGTTCACAAGGCTATCTCAGGACCAGGCGATGAGAGGTGTATTGGAGGGTACACTGCAAAAACTCCGGTGTTGATTTAACACCAGCCTGGAATCTATATAATGTCCAAACCAGAGAAGTATTCAAACGACACCAGTTTGGAATCAAACCGATGCAGTTTTGATACTAATTGGTGTTGTATAAACACCTATCTGGTGTTAGACCAAAACAAAACTGGTGTTGTTTAAAACTTCTCTGGTGTGGACATATATAGATTCTGGTCTGGTGTCAATCAACACCAGAGTTTTTGCAGTGTATTGGCGAACTAAAAACTAAATCCAATCATAGTTATGTCCATAAATGACGATTTATTTTTAAAATGAGCTGGCTACGATACCCTTTTCTGGTCAGATATATATCCTATCCAACGGTAGTAAACATTCGACCCTCTAATTTCACGTTTATTTTTTAGGATTTTAACATACTATGGGTAATGTTTTACGCGCATGACACCTGTATGCATTAATTCTAATGTTACGAGTGGCATCGCATGGACCATACTTCATAGTGTCCACATAATAAAAAAAACTCGTACAAGTTCACAAGGCTATCTCAGGACCAGGCGATGAGAGGTGTATTGGAGGGTACACTGCAAAAACTCCGGTGTTGATTTAACACCAGCCTGGAATCTATATAATGTCCAAACCAGAGAAGTATTCAAACGACACCAGTTTGGAATCAAACCGATGCAGTTTTGATACTAATTGGTGTTGTATAAACACCTATCTGGTGTTAGACCAAAACAAAACTGGTGTTGTTTAAAACTTCTCTGGTGTGGACATATATAGATTCTGGTCTGGTGTCAATCAACACCAGAGTTTTTGCAGTGTATTGGCGAACTAAAAACTAAATCCAATCATAGTTATGTCCATAAATGACGATTTATTTTTAAAATGAGCTGGCTACGATACCCTTTTCTGGTCAGATATATATCCTATCAAATGGTAGTAAACATTCGACCCTCTAATTTCACGTTTATTTTTTAGGATTTTAACATACTATGGGTAATGTTTTACGTGCATGACACCTGTATGCATTAATTCTAATGTTACGAGTGGCATCGCATGGACCATACTTCATAGTGTCCACATAATAAAAAAAACTCGTACAAGTTCACAAGGCTATCTCAGGACCAGGCGATGAGAGGTGTATTGGAGGGTACACTGCAAAAACTCCGGTGTTGATTTAACACCAGCCTGGAATCTATATAATTATCTCAACCCAGACAAAATACACGAGAGGCGAGTAAATGCAGTTTCCGTGGAGTTTAATAAAAATTGTTTCTGAAAAGCATCTTCCAAATGATGTATACCGAAAAGTAAAATGATGTGTTGTCAAATAAAGCCAAAATAATATAATGCAACAATCAAAACATAATAATATAAACGTAAAGCCTCCTGAGATGTGTCATATGCGACAAATTAAAGTTATTAAACCAATCTCCTCAATTGACAATTAAAACAGTCCATCCACATTCATGACAAAGACACCAGTTTGTCATGTGGCCAAATGTGGGCAACGTAAAATTCCATCTGCAAAGCTACGAAGCAAAGATTCCCGTTTGCAACACGAGCTTATGCAGGAAAACTTTTAAAACAGAAACTAGTGCTCAGAAGCCCCACCAACGGCCCTGAACTAGAATGTGAACGAGGCAACGTTAATGTTCGGTCCGAAATGGAATTCGCTGGTGGCCTCATCCAAATCGGGTGACGAACCAAGCCCCGTTCACATTATAACCTGAGGAGTGGAATATACTTCGTGGAGTCGATTGGAAAGCATCTTTTATCTCAATTCACCTTTTTTGTGCAACATACTTCCTGTATTTTTGTTATCCGTTCGTTGAACTCTTTAGTTGTGATCCTTCTAATTGCCATTCTAACCCATTCATATAGCTTAATGAACGCTTTGCAGTTGAGAATTTATATTCTTTATCTGGAACATACCTGTATATTTGTGTTTATATCCGTTTGTTGGACTTTTGAGCTGTTTGGGGTCACAGTTTGCTCTCAGGACTTAATTTCGCCACCCCTGAAGTATTCAATCATGCCTAAGGTTAAGCAAGGCAAAAAGTTAAATCAGAGGAAGTCTACTCGTCGTTCGGTCCGAGATGCTGCCAGTCAGCCTTCTCCTGTCGACCTCGAGACAGACGTTGGCCAAGTTTTTAGTTCTACGCAGAGCCCAGCTGCTGGAAGTTCGGCGTCGACAACCAACGGTGAGTTCGGGACAATGGGGGGCTCCTGGCCTCTTGTGACTTCTCCACAAGATCAGGTCCTTCCCCAAATTCAATCGCAAGCTCCCCCTTCTATCCCTCCTGCCCCTGTAGTTGAGGGGCTTAATAGTCATGCTAATGTTACACCAGCCCCCAACCCCCCTTTTCCTACGCAGCCAGATATGCTTAGCTGCGTGTGTGATGATTTGGGCGGGGAGGTGCCTTCCAGTGTTAAGGAGAAGATTTGGAAGGGTGAATTTGTAGAGTTAGGTGGATTGCTTAAAAGGGAAAGCTTAAGCGAGGAATCACAGTTGCAGGCCTTCAGCCTTTGTGCCACCGGGTCCGCTTTAATGCTTCGCCCCCAAAGCAAGGCTCCGGTGATCGCCAGCATAGAACAGTGGACATCTGCTTTCCTAATTTACGCGTCCATATACTTAGAGCGACACTATATGCGTGCGCGCGAGCTCCTCAAGTATATGGATATCGTTCGCTCTATTGTGCGTTTTGGGGGTTTCAATTGGCGGTCCTATGACATTCAATTTCGGTTACGTCAGGTCCGTCATCCACATCGTTCCTGGGCTGTCATAGACACCGAGCTATGGCTGACAGTAGCTTCGACGCCCGGTCGAGCAGCGTTTTCGTCTTTTGGGGGTAACCAGCCCTTTCGGCCATACGACCGGTCGTTTCGGCGGGGTAGTTTCCCTTCCTCAGGATATGCCAATAGACAAGGGGCAATTCGGGCCCCTGGCGCCGCGCCTGCCCCCTCCCGCTCCTCACCAGTCATGCCAGTCTGTTTCGCCTTTAACGCTGGGTCATGCCAACGCACCGCCTGCCGATATGCTCACCGGTGCGGAAAATGCTCCTCAGCGGCGCATGGCTCACACGCCTGCAACTCTGCCGCCGCAATTGCCAAACAGAAGCCTAGCTCCAACTCCAATTAAACTTGGCAGCATGCTCCCATTTCTTCGACGGCACCATAATCAACATAATGCAGCTTTTCTGATTTCTGGTTTTAGGTTTGGTTTTTCATTGGGTTTCACAGGCGAGCGTCGCTCTGTGTTCTCGCGTAATTTGAAATCTGCTAGCGAGCATAGGGACATGCTGTTGGAGAAAGTTGGTAAGGAAGTTAGTTTAGGGAGAATGTCAGGTCCTTTCCAAAACCCGCCTTTCAATAACTTTCGCTGCTCCCCGGTAGGGCTCGTCCCCAAGCGAAATCCGGGAGAATTCCGTCTAATTCAGCATCTATCTTCTCCTCGCGGGGCTTCGGTTAATGATCACATTGATTCCGATTTATGTTCTGTGAATTACACTTCATTTGACAAGGCGGTGGATCTCGTTGCACGCTTGGGTGCTAGTGCTCTCATGGGAAAAACCGATATAAAATCCGCTTTTCGCTTACTACCAGTAAATCCCTGCGATTTTGACCTTCTGGGGTTTTGCGTTGATGGCGCGTATTACTTTGATAAATGCTTGCCAATGGGCTGTTCAATTTCATGTGCCCATTTTGAGCGTTTTAGCACTTTTCTTGAGTCATGTTGCCGTAAAATTGCGAATTCAGAGCAAATTTTGCATTATTTGGATGATTTCTTTTTCGTTGGCGCAACACGGCAGAAATGTCGTTCTTTGATGTATCATTTTAAGGCAATGTGCGAAGTTTTTGGCGTCCCGATAGCGGAGGAGAAGACTGAGGGGCCCGTTCCCACTATCATATTTTTAGGGCTTGAAATCGACGCGGCTGAGCAGAGAGTTAGAGTACCCAGGGAGAAAGTAGACGTGTTACAGGCAATGCTCATTGATTTTGTTAAGAAAGATAAGCTCTCGTTGCGGCAGTTGCAGTCGCTAATTGGCAGCCTTAATTTCGTGTGTAAAGCCGTGGCTCCCGGAAGAGCCTTCCTAAGGAGACTTATCGATCTTACTAAAGGGGTCCGCACCCCCAACCAACGGATAAGGCTTTCACGCGGCGCGAAAGAGGACATGCAGGCCTGGCTTACGTTTCTGTCCGATTTCAATGGCACAGTTATGTTTTCACACTCAACATGGGTAACTAATGCTCATTTTCAGTTCTTTACTGACGCTGCGGGTAGCATTGGCTTTGGTATATCCTTCCAGGATAAGTGGGCTCAAGGGAGATGGCCAGCTGAAATACTGGAGAAGAATTATTCCATCGCCTTTCTAGAGCTTTTCCCAATAGTAGTCGGTATACGTATGTGGGGGGCTCTTCTAGCTAATTCTAAGGTCTTATTTTGGTCAGATAATCAAACAGTTGTTTATGTTGTTAATTCCTTAACTTCGAAATGTCCTAGTGTTATGAAACTGGTTCGTTTGCTTGTAGTTCTTTGTTTGGAACATAATATTATGTTCAAAGCACGTTACGTGCCAGGCTCTCGCAATGAAAAGGCTGATGCCCTCTCTCGTTTTCAGATGGACAGGTTTCGCAGGTTAGCACCAGGCGCAGATCTGGCTGGCAGCAAGCTTCCCGCCCATCTTTGGAGCAGCTTCATATAGAGAGAGAGCATCTGTTGTTTTCTTCGCGGGCGCCCGGCACTCATCATACTTACAGGAACGCTTGGTCTGTGTTTAAGCAGTTTCGGCTGCAATATCATTATGATATAAGTATACGTCCTAACGTTGAGCAGGTCGCTCAATTTATTGCTTATCTCTCCTGGAATGGGTATGCGGGGGCAACAATAAGTACATATATATCAGGCCTGGCTTTTACGATGCAAACATTGGGTTGGCCTGATGTGACTGACGCTTTTGTAATCCGGCGGCTGGTAGACGGGTGCAGGCGAAAAAATGCTCGCCGTGATACCCGGTGTCCCATAACCCTGCCTATTCTCAAATCCATCCTAAATTCATTGACTCACGTATGCGTTAATACGTATGATTCGGCATTGTTTCGGGCTGCCTTTCTAATCGCTTTCTTTGGTTTTCTTCGAGTAGGGGAGTTCACGTCTCGATCTAGACATGAACCCGTTCCTTTATCAGAAAAAGATGTTATTATTCAAGGGATGGGTAATCAAGCAAAATTGCGCATTACGATTGCGAAGTCTAAAACAGATCAAACTGGACGTGGATGCTCGATTTTAATTCCACAAAATGTTGTTTCGTATTTATGCCCACTTCGCGCTGTAAATGATTACCTCGCTCTGCGGAGCTCGGGCGGCTCTGCCTTTTTCCGTCACTTTGACTCGTCACCCCTAACGAGGCACCAATTTGGCCAAGTTTTAAAGCATGCCATTAGTTTCTGCGGGCTACCCGTTGCTCACTTCTCTTCCCATTCTTTCCGTATTGGGGCGGCAACTTCTGCAGCCATGGCAGGTGTTCCCGATGTTTGCATTCAAAATATGGGGCGCTGGGCTTCCAACACACACAGATTGTATATTCGACAACCTCTCCCCCCTTAATTTAAGCAATTTTGACAGTATGTTTATCCCCCTTCTGTGTTTGATACCAGTTCGTGCACAATTAAAAAATATACCTAATGTTTCTTTGTTTTTGTTTTTGACAACCCTCTAACGAGCAGTAGATATTTACTCTCTCTCTCGCTTGTTGCCATGGTGACGGCGTTGGTATCTTACCCATTAATAGCCCCATGGGCGCAGGCAGACTTGCTCGCCCACTGTTAGTATATTGTGGTCTTTGCTACACTTATCATGTTTATGGTATCTGTTTACCCCCCCCCCCTTTAGAATGTACAATCGGTGCCGCTGTTTCTTTCCTTTTCTCTCTTCCATGTGCAGTTATTTGGAGTCTCAACGTGGGTTTGTGTCAGCATTCCACGGAATCGTACGAGAGGAAGGGGACATTTCATGTTTCGCTGACGCGGGCATTCCCGCTATACCTGGGGGCGGGCCCTCACAACTCGGCACGTGGCCGGGTCATAGGCCAAGGAGCTTCCAACACAAAAAACTCAATACACCCGCGAACAGGAGGACACTTGATTTCTTTGTCGCGGAGCGAAATCATAGAGTAACAGCTGTTTTACCTCCGTCGAGCACTCGCTGGCTCGGACGTCGCGAACGGTTGGAACTTTTTTATGAGCAGATGTTATTGCCTGAATACCTTATCCAGAACTCACACGTGGTACCATCAGATCTCAAGCCCTTACTACAAACTTCACTATTTAGTTACTAAGCCCCGCCCACCCCGCCTCCCCCCCCCCCCATTTTTATTAGAGCATTATACTCCTCGCAAGTGGACTGAATGAGCATGAATCCGCCTAGATGGTTTAATTGGGCGTCCCTGTTAGTTTAATGCACCCCCCCCTTCCCAGCTTCTTAGCGTGGACATTGTAAATATACTACAGCATGGTTTGAACTATTGGCATCATATTGTGTTGTGGCGGCGGGCTGACTATGAGTCATCCCGTTTGGCGGCATTCCATTTTTGCCACAACACATTATGATTCTTCACTTATTTTGGGCTTCCTGAGATAATATTTTTTATTTATTTAGACCAATTTAGTATATTCCACTCCTCAGGTTATAATGTGAACGGGGCTTGGTTCGTCACCCGATTTGGATGAGGCCACCAGCGAATTCCATTTCGGACCGAACATTAACGTTGCCTCGTTCACATTCTAGTTCAGGGCCGTTGGTGGGGCTTCTGAGCACTAGTTTCTGTTTTAAAAGTTTTCCTGCATAAGCTCGTGTTGCAAACGGGAATCTTTGCTTCGTAGCTTTGCAGATGGAATTTTACGTTGCCCACATTTGGCCACATGACAAACTGGTGTCTTTGTCATGAATGTGGATGGACTGTTTTAATTGTCAATTGAGGAGATTGGTTTAATAACTTTAATTTGTCGCATATGACACATCTCAGGAGGCTTTACGTTTATATTATTATGTTTTGATTGTTGCATTATATTATTTTGGCTTTATTTGACAACACATCATTTTACTTTTCGGTATACATCATTTGGAAGATGCTTTTCAGAAACAATTTTTATTAAACTCCACGGAAACTGCATTTACTCGCCTCTCGTGTATTTTGTCTGGGTTGAGATAATACCTCTTAACGTGCGAAGCAAGTTAATGAGAGGTTATCTCGGGTCAGACTAGCCGGACAACAACATATCCCGTCAGCGGTACGTAACAGGTGTTTCACAAGGTGCCTGGTCAGGCGAATTCCTTTGCCCTGGCGGAGATATGTTGCGATGCCAAATATGGTATTTTGTCGGACTTCACTAGGAGGCGTGGCCAAAAAATGTTGCGTTGCGAATTTTGGTATTTTTCGGACATTACAAGGAGGCGTGGCTAAAATTGCTACATCGCGTTAGCTGACGTGGTAATTTCGGGAGGGGGCAAAAGCAAATTTCTAACAAGTTAGCATTCTTCTTCGTGGAGTCGATTGGAAAGCATCTTTTATCTCAATTCACCTTTTTTGTGCAACATACTTCCTGTATTTTTTCCCTCCTCCATCCCCTTGTCACCCCCACTAATTTTCAACGTCAAGATGTTTTGTTTCATGTTATTCATTCTAACAATGTGAGCTTCGGGCCTTAAGCCTGGTCGCACACCCAAAGTGGGCCGCAAGGTAATTCCATCCAACCTGTTCACCTACTTTTGGATACCTTTTGTATTTTACTTTGGTTTACCAGTTAGTTTAATTCATTTATCATCAGGTGTTCAGGGGGGTGTTTTCGCCCTTGCTGGAGCTCGGCCTTTTCCCATCACATTATGCTTCTTCACTTATTTTGGGCTTCCTGAGATAATATTTTTTATTTATTTAGACCAATTTAGTATATTCCACTCCTCAGGTTATAATGTGAACGGGGCTTGGTTCGTCACCCGATTTGGATGAGGCCACCAGCGAATTCCATTTCGGACCGAACATTAACGTTGCCTCGTTCACATTCTAGTTCAGGGCCGTTGGTGGGGCTTCTGAGCACTAGTTTCTGTTTTAAAAGTTTTCCTGCATAAGCTCGTGTTGCAAACGGGAATCTTTGCTTCGTAGCTTTGCAGATGGAATTTTACGTTGCCCACATTTGGCCACATGACAAACTGGTGTCTTTGTCATGAATGTGGATGGACTGTTTTAATTGTCAATTGAGGAGATTGGTTTAATAACTTTAATTTGTCGCATATGACACATCTCAGGAGGCTTTACGTTTATATTATTATGTTTTGATTGTTGCATTATATTATTTTGGCTTTATTTGACAACACATCATTTTACTTTTCGGTATACATCATTTGGAAGATGCTTTTCAGAAACAATTTTTATTAAACTCCACGGAAACTGCATTTACTCGCCTCTCGTGTATTTTGTCTGGGTTGAGATAATGTCCAAACCAGAGAAGTATTCAAACGACACCAGTTTGGAATCAAACCGATGCAGTTTTGATACTAATTGGTGTTGTATAAACACCTATCTGGTGTTAGACCAAAACAAAACTGGTGTTGTATAAAACTTCTCTGGTGTGGACATATATAGATTCTGGTCTGGTGTCAATCAACACCAGAGTTTTTGCAGTGTATTGGCGAACTAAAAACTAAATCCAATCATAGTTATGTCCATAAATGACGATTTATTTTTAAAACGAGCTGGCTACGATACCCTTTTCTGGTCAGATATATATCCTATCCAATGGTAGTAAACATTCGACCCTCTAATTTCACGTTTATTTTTTAGGATTTTAACATACTATGGGTAATGTTTTACGCGCATGACACCTGTATGCATTAATTCTAATGTTACGAGTGGCATCGCATGGACCATACTTCATAGTGTCCACATAATAAAAAAAACTCGTACAAGTTCACAAGGCTATCTCAGGACCAGGCGATGAGAGGTGTATTGGAGGGTACACTGCAAAAACTCCGGTGTTGATTTAACACCAGCTTGGAATCTATATAATGTCCAAACCAGAGAAGTATTCAAACGACACCAGTTTGGAATCAAACCGATGCAGTTTTGATACTAATTGGTGTTGTATAAACACCTATCTGGTGTTAGACCAAAACAAAACTGGTGTTGTTTAAAACTTCTCTGGTGTGGACATATATAGATTCTGGTCTGGTGTCAATCAACACCAGAGTTTTTGCAGTGTATTGGCGAACTAAAAACTAAATCCAATCATAGTTATGTCCATAAATGACGATTTATTTTTAAAATGAGCTGGCTACGATACCCTTTTCTGATCAGATATATATCCTATCCAATGGTAGTAAACATTCGACCCTCTAATTTCACGTTTATTTTTTAGGATTTTAACATACTATGGGTAATGTTTTACGCGCATGACACCTGTATGCATTAATTCTAATGTTACGAGTGGCATCGCATGGACCATACTTCATAGTGTCCACATAATAAAAAAAACTCGTACAAGTTCACAAGGCTATCTCAGGACCAGGCGATGAGAGGTGTATTGGAGGGTACACTGCAAAAACTCCGGTGTTGATTTAACACCAGCCTGGAATCTATATAATGTCCAAACCAGAGAAGTATTCAAACGACACCAGTTTGGAATCAAACCGATGCAGTTTTGATACTAATTGGTGTTGTATAAACACCTATCTGGTGTTAGACCAAATCAAAACTGGTGTTGTTTAAAACTTCTCCGGTGTGGACATATATAGATTCTGGTCTGGTGTCAATCAACACCAGAGTTTTTGCAGTGTATTGGCGAACTAAAAACTAAATCCAATCATAGTTATGTCCATAAATGACGATTTATTTTTAAAATGAGCTGGCTACGATACCCTTTTCTGGTCAGATATATATCCTATCCAATGGTAGTAAACATTCGACCCTCTAATTTCACGTTTATTTTTTAGGATTTTAACATACTATGGGTAATGTTTTACGCGCATGACACCTGTATGCATTAATTCTACTGTTACGAGTGGCATCGCATGGACCATACTTCATAGTGTCCACATAATAAAAAAAACTCGTACAAGTTCACAAGGCTATCTCAGGACCAGGCGATGAGAGGTGTATTGGAGGGTACACTGCAAAAACTCCGGTGTTGATTTAAAACCAGCCTGGAATCTATATAATGTCCAAACCAGAGAAGTAGTCAAACGACACCAGTTTGGAATCAAACCGATGCAGTTTTGATACTTATTGGTGTTGTATAAACACCTATCTGGTGTTAGACCAAAACAAAACTGGTGTTGTTTAAAACTTCTCTGGTGTGGACATATATAGATTCTGGTCTGGTGTCAATCAACACCAGAGTTTTTGCAGTGTATTGGCGAACTAAAAATTAAATCCAATCATAGTTATGTCCATAAATGACGATTTATTTTTAAAATGAGCTGGCTACGATACCCTTTTCTGGTCAGATATATATCCTATCCAATGGTAGTAAACATTCGACCCTCTAATTTCACGTTTATTTTTTAGGATTTTAACATACTATGGGTAATGTTTTACGCGCATGACACCTGTATGCATTAATTCTAATGTTACGAGTGGCATCGCATGGACCATACTTCATAGTGTCCACATAATAAAAAAACTCGTACAAGTTCACAAGGCTATCTCAGGACCAGGCGATGAGAGGTGTATTGGAGGGTACACTGCAAAAACTCCGGTGTTGATTTAACACCAGCCTGGAATCTATATAATGTCCAAACCAGAGAAGTATTCAAACGACACCAGTTTGGAATCAAACCGATGCAGTTTTGATACTAATTGGTGTTGTATAAACACCTATCTGGTTTTAGACCAAATCAAAACTGGTGTTGTTTAAAACTTCTCCGGTGTGGACATATATAGATTCTGGTCTGGTGTCAATCAACACCAGAGTTTTTGCAGTGTATTGGCGAACTAAAAACTAAATCCAATCATAGTTATGTCCATAAATGACGATTTATTTTTAAAATGAGCTGGCTACGATACCCTTTTCTGGTCAGATATATATCCTATCCAATGGTAGTAAACATTCGACCCTCTAATTTCACGTTTATTTTTTAGGATTTTAACATACTATGGGTAATGTTTTACGCGCATGACACCTGTATGCATTAATTCTACTGTTACGAGTGGCATCGCATGGACCATACTTCATAGTGTCCACATAATAAAAAAAACTCGTACAAGTTCACAAGGCTATCTCAGGACCAGGCGATGAGAGGTGTATTGGAGGGTACACTGCAAAAACTCCGGTGTTGATTTAAAACCAGCCTGGAATCTATATAATGTCCAAACCAGAGAAGTAGTCAAACGACACCAGTTTGGAATCAAACCGATGCAGTTTTGATACTAATTGGTGTTGTATAAACACCTATCTGGTGTTAGACCAAAACAAAACTGGTGTTGTTTAAAACTTTTTCTGGTGTGGACATATATAGATTCTGGTCTGGTGTCAATCAACACCAGAGTTTTTGCAGTGTATTGGCGAACTAAAAATTAAATCCAATCATAGTTATGTCCATAAATGACGATTTATTTTTAAAATGAGCTGGCTACGATACCCTTTTCTGGTCAGATATATATCCTATCCAATGGTAGTAAACATTCGACCCTCTAATTTCACGTTTATTTTTTAGGATTTTAACATACTATGGGTAATGTTTTACGCGCATGACACCTGTATGCATTAATTCTAATGTTACGAGTGGCATCGCATGGACCATACTTCATAGTGTCCACATAATAAAAAAAACTCGTACAAGTTCACAAGGCTATCTCAGGACCAGGCGATGAGAGGTGTATTGGAGGGTACACTGCAAAAACTCCGGTGTTGATTTAACACCAGCCTGGAATCTATATAATGTCCAAACCAGAGAAGTATTCAAACGACACCAGTTTGGAATCAAACCGATGCAGTTTTGATACTAATTGGTGTTGTATAAACACCTATCTGGTGTTAGACCAAAACAAAACTGGTGTTGTTTAAAACTTCTCTGGTGTGGACATATATAGATTCTGGTCTGGTGTCAATCAACACCAGAGTTTTTGCAGTGTATTGGCGAACTAAAAACTAAATCCAATCATAGTTATGTCCATAAATGACGATTTATTTTTAAAATGAGCTGGCTACGATACCCTTTTCTGGTCAGATATATATCCTATCCAATGGTAGTAAACATTCGACCCTCTAATTTCACGTTTATTTTTTAGAATTTTAACATACTATGGGTAATGTTTTACGCGCATGACACATGTATGCATTAATTCTAATGTTACGAGTGGCATCGCATGGACCATACTTCATAGTGTCCACATAATAAAAAAAACTCGTACAAGTTCACAAGGCTATCTCAGGACCAGGCGATGAGAGGTGTATTGGAGGGTACACTGCAAAAACTCCGGTGTTGATTTAACACCAGCCTGGAATCTATATAATGTCCAAACCAGAGAAGTATTCAAACGACACCAGTTTGGAATCAAACCGATGCAGTTTTGATACTAATTGGTGTTGTATAAACACCTATCTGGTGTTAGACCAAATCAAAACTGGTGTTGTTTAAAACTTCTCCGGTGTGGACATATATAGATTCTGGTCTGGTGTCAATCAACACCAGAGTTTTTGCAGTGTATTGGCGAACTAAAAACTAAATCCAATCATAGTTATGTCCATAAATGACGATTTATTTTTAAAATGAGCTGGCTACGATACCCTTTTCTGGTCAGATATATATCCTATCCAATGGTAGTAAACATTCGACCCTCTAATTTCACGTTTATTTTTTAGGATTTTAACATACTATGGGTAATGTTTTACGCGCATGACACCTGTATGCATTAATTCTACTGTTACGAGTGGCATCGCATGGACCATACTTCATAGTGTCCACATAATAAAAAAAACTCGTACAAGTTCACAAGGCTATCTCAGGACCAGGCGATGAGAGGTGTATTGGAGGGTACACTGCAAAAACTCCGGTGTTGATTTAAAACCAGCCTGGAATCTATATAATGTCCAAACCAGAGAAGTAGTCAAACGACACCAGTTTGGAATCAAACCGATGCAGTTTTGATACTTATTGGTGTTGTATAAACACCTATCTGGTGTTAGACCAAAACAAAACTGGTGTTGTTTAAAACTTCTCTGGTGTGGACATATATAGATTCTGGTCTGGTGTCAATCAACACCAGAGTTTTTGCAGTGTATTGGCGAACTAAAAATTAAATCCAATCATAGTTATGTCCATAAATGACGATTTATTTTTAAAATGAGCTGGCTACGATACCCTTTTCTGGTCAGATATATATCCTATCCAATGGTAGTAAACATTCGACCCTCTAATTTCACGTTTATTTTTTAGGATTTTAACATACTATGGGTAATGTTTTACGCGCATGACACCTGTATGCATTAATTCTAATGTTACGAGTGGCATCGCATGGACCATACTTCATAGTGTCCACATAATAAAAAAAACTCGTACAAGTTCACAAGGCTATCTCAGGACCAGGCGATGAGAGGTGTATTGGAGGGTACACTGCAAAAACTCCGGTGTTGATTTAACACCAGCTTGGAATCTATATAATGTCCAAACCAGAGAAGTATTCAAACGACACCAGTTTGGAATCAAACCGATGCAGTTTTGATACTAATTGGTGTTGTATAAACACCTATCTGGTGTTAGACCAAAACAAAACTGGTGTTGTTTAAAACTTCTCTGGTGTGGACATATATAGATTCTGGTCTGGTGTCAATCAACACCAGAGTTTTTGCAGTGTATTGGCGAACTAAAAACTAAATCCAATCATAGTTATGTCCATAAATGACGATTTATTTTTAAAATGAGCTGGCTACGATACCCTTTTCTGGTCAGATATATATCCTATCCAATGGTAGTAAACATTCGACCCTCTGATTTCACGTTTATTTTTTAGGATTTTAACATACTATGGGTAATGTTTTACGCGCATGACACATGTATGCATTAATTCTAATGTTACGAGTGGCATCGCATGGACCATACTTCATAGTGTCCACATAATAAAAAAAACTCGTACAAGTTCACAAGGCTATCTCAGGACCAGGCGATGAGAGGTGTATTGGAGGGTACACTGCAAAAACTCCGGTGTTGATTTAAAACCAGCCTGGAATCTATATAATGTCCAAACCAGAGAAGTAGTCAAACGACACCAGTTTGGAATCAAACCGATGCAGTTTTGATACTTATTGGTGTTGTATAAACACCTATCTGGTGTTAGACCAAAACAAAACTGGTGTTGTTTAAAACTTCTCTGGTGTGGACATATATAGATTCTGGTCTGGTGTCAATCAACACCAGAGTTTTTGCAGTGTATTGGCGAACTAAAAATTAAATCCAATCATAGTTATGTCCATAAATGACGATTTATTTTTAAAATGAGCTGGCTACGATACCCTTTTCTGGTCAGATATATATCCTATCCAATGGTAGTAAACATTCGACCCTCTAATTTCACGTTTATTTTTTAGGATTTTAACATACTATGGGTAATGTTTTACGCGCATGACACCTGTATGCATTAATTCTAATGTTACGAGTGGCATCGCATGGACCATACTTCATAGTGTCCACATAATAAAAAAAACTCGTACAAGTTCACAAGGCTATCTCAGGACCAGGCGATGAGAGGTGTATTGGAGGGTACACTGCAAAAACTCCGGTGTTGATTTAACACCAGCTTGGAATCTATATAATGTCCAAACCAGAGAAGTATTCAAACGACACCAGTTTGGAATCAAACCGATGCAGTTTTGATACTAATTGGTGTTGTATAAACACCTATCTGGTGTTAGACCAAAACAAAACTGGTGTTGTTTAAAACTTCTCTGGTGTGGACATATATATATTCTGGTCTGGTGTCAATCAACACCAGAGTTTTTGCAGTGTATTGGCGAACTAAAAACTAAATCCAATCATAGTTATGTCCATAAATGACGATTTATTTTTAAAATGAGCTGGCTACGATACCCTTTTCTGGTCAGATATATATCCTATCCAATGGTAGTAAACATTCGACCCTCTAATTTCACGTTTATTTTTTAGGATTTTAACATACTATGGGTAATGTTTTACGCGCATGACACATGTATGCATTAATTCTAATGTTACGAGTGGCATCGCATGGACCATACTTCATAGTGTCCACATAATAAAAAAAACTCGTACAAGTTCACAAGGCTATCTCAGGACCAGGCGATGAGAGGTGTATTGGAGGGTACACTGCAAAAACTCCGGTGTTGATTTAACACCAGCCTGGAATCTATATAATGTCCAAACCAGAGAAGTATTCAAACGACACCAGTTTGGAATCAAACCGATGCAGTTTTGATACTAATTGGTGTTGTATAAACACCTATCTGGTGTTAGACCAAATCAAAACTGGTGTTGTTTAAAACTTCTCCGGTGTGGACATATATAGATTCTGGTCTGGTGTCAATCAACACCAGAGTTTTTGCAGTGTATTGGCGAACTAAAAACTAAATCCAATCATAGTTATGTCCATAAATGACGATTTATTTTTAAAATGAGCTGGCTACGATACCCTTTTCTGGTCAGATATATATCCTATCCAATGGTAGTAAACATTCGACCCTCTAATTTCACGTTTATTTTTTAGGATTTTAACATACTATGGGTAATGTTTTACGCGCATGACACCTGTATGCATTAATTCTACTGTTACGAGTGGCATCGCATGGACCATACTTCATAGTGTCCACATAATAAAAAAAACTCGTACAAGTTCACAAGGCTATCTCAGGACCAGGCGATGAGAGGTGTATTGGAGGGTACACTGCAAAAACTCCGGTGTTGATTTAAAACCAGCCTGGAATCTATATAATGTCCAAACCAGAGAAGTAGTCAAACGACACCAGTTTGGAATCAAACCGATGCAGTTTTGATACTAATTGGTGTTGTATAAACACCTATCTGGTGTTAGACCAAAACAAAACTGGTGTTGTTTAAAACTTTTTCTGGTGTGGACATATATAGATTCTGGTCTGGTGTCAATCAACACCAGAGTTTTTGCAGTGTATTGGCGAACTAAAAATTAAATCCAATCATAGTTATGTCCATAAATGACGATTTATTTTTAAAATGAGCTGGCTACGATACCCTTTTCTGGTCAGATATATATCCTATCCAATGGTAGTAAACATTCGACCCTCTAATTTCACGTTTATTTTTTAGGATTTTAACATACTATGGGTAATGTTTTACGCGCATGACACCTGTATGCATTAATTCTAATGTTATGAGTGGCATCGCATGGACCATACTTCATAGTGTCCACATAATAAAAAAAACTCGTACAAGTTCACAAGGCTATCTCAGGACCAGGCGATGAGAGGTGTATTGGAGGGTACACTGCAAAAACTCCGGTGTTGATTTAACACCAGCCTGGAATCTATATAATGTCCAAACCAGAGAAGTATTCAAACGACACCAGTTTGGAATCAAACCGATGCAGTTTTGATACTAATTGGTGTTGTATAAACACCTATCTGGTGTTAGACCAAAACAAAACTGGTGTTGTTTAAAACTTATCTGGTGTGGACATATATAGATTCTGGTCTGGTGTCAATCAACACCAGAGTTTTTGCAGTGTATTGGCGAACTAAAAACTAAATCCAATCATAGTTATGTCCATAAATGACGATTTATTTTTAAAATGAGCTGGCTCCGATACCCTTTTCTGGTCAGATATATATCCTATCCAATGGTAGTAAACATTCGACCCTCTAATTTCACGTTTATTTTTTAGGATTTTAACATACTATGGGTAATGTTTTACGCGCATGACACATGTATGCATTAATTCTAATGTTACGAGTGGCATCGCATGGACCATACTTCATAGTGTCCACATAATAAAAAAAACTCGTACAAGTTCACAAGGCTATCTCAGGACCAGGCGATGAGAGGTGTATTGGAGGGTACACTGCAAAAACTCCGGTGTTGATTTAACACCAGCCTGGAATCTATATAATGTCCAAACCAGAGAAGTATTCAAACGACACCAGTTTGGAATCAAACCGATGCAGTTTTGATACTAATTGGTGTTGTATAAACACCTATCTGGTGTTAGACCAAATCAAAACTGGTGTTGTTTAAAACTTCTCCGGTGTGGACATATATAGATTCTGGTCTGGTGTCAATCAACACCAGAGTTTTTGCAGTGTATTGGCGAACTAAAAACTAAATCCAATCATAGTTATGTCCATAAATGACGATTTATTTTTAAAATGAGCTGGCTACGATACCCTTTTCTGGTCAGATATATATCCTATCCAATGGTAGTAAACATTCGACCCTCTAATTTCACGTTTATTTTTTAGGATTTTAACATACTATGGGTAATGTTTTACGCGCATGACACCTGTATGCATTAATTCTACTGTTACGAGTGGCATCGCATGGACCATACTTCATAGTGTCCACATAATAAAAAAAACTCGTACAAGTTCACAAGGCTATCTCAGGACCAGGCGATGAGAGGTGTATTGGAGGGTACACTGCAAAAACTCCGGTGTTGATTTAAAACCAGCCTGGAATCTATATAATGTCCAAACCAGAGAAGTAGTCAAACGACACCAGTTTGGAATCAAACCGATGCAGTTTTGATACTAATTGGTGTTGTATAAACACCTATCTGGTGTTAGACCAAAACAAAACTGGTGTTGTTTAAAACTTTTTCTGGTGTGGACATATATAGATTCTGGTCTGGTGTCAATCAACACCAGAGTTTTTGCAGTGTATTGGCGAACTAAAAATTAAATCCAATCATAGTTATGTCCATAAATGACGATTTATTTTTAAAATGAGCTGGCTACGATACCCTTTTCTGGTCAGATATATATCCTATCCAATGGTAGTAAACATTCGACCCTCTAATTTCACGTTTATTTTTTAGGATTTTAACATACTATGGGTAATGTTTTACGCGCATGACACCTGTATGCATTAATTCTAATGTTATGAGTGGCATCGCATGGACCATACTTCATAGTGTCCACATAATAAAAAAAACTCGTACAAGTTCACAAGGCTATCTCAGGACCAGGCGATGAGAGGTGTATTGGAGGGTACACTGCAAAAACTCCGGTGTTGATTTAACACCAGCCTGGAATCTATATAATGTCCAAACCAGAGAAGTATTCAAACGACACCAGTTTGGAATCAAACCGATGCAGTTTTGATACTAATTGGTGTTGTATAAACACCTATCTGGTGTTAGACCAAAACAAAACTGGTGTTGTTTAAAACTTATCTGGTGTGGACATATATAGATTCTGGTCTGGTGTCAATCAACACCAGAGTTTTTGCAGTGTATTGGCGAACTAAAAACTAAATCCAATCATAGTTATGTCCATAAATGACGATTTATTTTTAAAATGAGCTGGCTCCGATACCCTTTTCTGGTCAGATATATATCCTATCCAATGGTAGTAAACATTCGACCCTCTAATTTCACGTTTATTTTTTAGAATTTTAACATACTATGGGTAATGTTTTACGCGCATGACACCTGTATGCATTAATTCTAATGTTGCGAGTGGCATCGCATGGACCATACTTCATAGTGTCCACATAATAAAAAAAACTCGTACAAGTTCACAAGGCTATCTCAGGACCAGGCGATGAGAGGTGTATTGGAGGGTACACTGCAAAAACTCCGGTGTTGATTTAACACCAGCCTGGAATCTATATAATGTCCAAACCAGAGAAGTATTCAAACGACACCAGTTTGGAATCAAACCGATGCAGTTTTGATACTAATTGGTGTTGTATAAACACCTATCTGGTGTTAGACCAAATCAAAACTGGTGTTGTTTAAAACTTCTCTGGTGTGGACATATATAGATTCTGGTCTGGTGTCAATCAACACCAGAGTTTTTGCAGTGTATTGGCGAACTAAAAACTAAATCCAATCATAGTTATGTCCATAAATGACGATTTATTTTTAAAATGAGCTGGCTACGATACCCTTTTCTGGTCAGATATATATCCTATCCAATGGTAGTAAACATTCGACCCTCTAATTTCACGTTTATTTTTTAGGATTTTAACATACTATGGGTAATGTTTTACGCGCATGACACCTGTATGCATTAATTCTACTGTTACGAGTGGCATCGCATGGACCATACTTCATAGTGTCCACATAATAAAAAAAACTCGTACAAGTTCACAAGGCTATCTCAGGACCAGGCGATGAGAGGTGTATTGGAGGGTACACTGCAAAAACTCCGGTGTTGATTTAACACCTGCCTGGAATCTATATAATGTCCATACCAGAGAAGTATTCAAACGACACCAGTTTGGAATCAAACCGATGCAGTTTTGATACTAATTGGTGTTGTATAAACACCTATCTGGTGTTAGACCAAAACAAAACTGGTGTTGTTTAAAACTTCTCTGGTGTGGACATATATAGATTCTGGTCTGGTGTCAATCAACACCAGAGTTTTTGCAGTGTATTGGCGAACTAAAAACTAAATCCAATCATAGTTATG
Source organism: Lytechinus pictus (assembly GCF_037042905.1). Lineage (NCBI taxonomy): Eukaryota > Metazoa > Echinodermata > Echinoidea > Temnopleuroida > Toxopneustidae > Lytechinus > Lytechinus pictus. The sequence goes on along the minus strand of NC_087254.1, from coordinate 15,015,046 downwards.
TCCATAAATGACGATTTATTTTTAAAATGAGCTGGCTACGATACCCTTTTCTGGTCAGATATATATCCTATCCAATGGTAGTAAACATTCGACCCTCTAATTTCACGTTTATTTTTTAGAATTTTAACATACTATGGGTAATGTTTTACGCGCATGACACCTGTATGCATTAATTCTAATGTTGCGAGTGGCATCGCATGGACCATACTTCATAGTGTCCACATAATAAAAAAAACTCGTACAAGTTCACAAGGCTATCTCAGGACCAGGCGATGAGAGGTGTATTGGAGGGTACACTGCAAAAACTCCGGTGTTGATTTAACACCAGCCTGGAATCTATACAATGTCCAAACCAGAGAAGTATTCAAACGACACCAGTTTGGAATCAAACCGATGCAGTTTTGATACTAATTGGTGTTGTATAAACACCTATCTGGTGTTAGACCAAATCAAAACTGGTGTTGTTTAAAACTTCTCTGGTGTGGACATATATAGATTCTGGTCTGGTGTCAATCAACACCAGAGTTTTTGCAGTGTATTGGCGAACTAAAAACTAAATCCAATCATAGTTATGTCCATAAATGACGATTTATTTTTAAAATGAGCTGGCTACGATACCCTTTTCTGGTCAGATATATATCCTATCCAATGGTAGTAAACATTCGACCCTCTAATTTCACGTTTATTTTTTAGGATTTTAACATACTATGGGTAATGTTTTACGCGCATGACACCTGTATGCATTAATTCTAATGTTACGAGTGGCATCGCATGGACCATACTTCATAGTGTCCACATAATAAAAAAAACTCGTACAAGTTCACAAGGCTATCTCAGGACCAGGCGATGAGAGGTGTATTGGAGGGTACACTGCAAAAACTCCGGTGTTGATTTAAAACCAGCCTGGAATCTATATAATGTCCAAACCAGAGAAGTATTCAAACGACACCAGTTTGGAATCAAACCGATGCAGTTTTGATACTAATTGGTGTTGTATAAACACCTATCTGGTGTTAGACCAAAACAAAACTGGTGTTGTTTAAACTTCTCTGGTGTGGACATATATAGATTCTGGTCTGGTGTCAATCAACACCAGAGTTTTTGCAGTGTATTGGCGAACTAAAAATTAAATCCAATCATAGTTATGTCCATAAATGACGATTTATTTTTAAAATGAGCTGGCTACGATACCCTTTTCTGGTCAGATATATATCCTATCCAATGGTAGTAAACATTCGACCCTCTAATTTCACGTTTATTTTTTAGGATTTTAACATACTATAGGTAATGTTTTACGCGCATGACACCTGTATGCATTAATTTTAATGTTACGAGTGGCATCGCATGGACCATACTTCATAGTGTCCACATAATAAAAAAAAACTCGTACAAGTTCACAAGGCTATCTCAGGACCAGGCGATGAGAGGTGTATTGGAGGGTACACTGCAAAAACTCCGGTGTTGATTTAAAACCAGCCTGGAATCTATATAATGTCCAAACCAGAGAAGTATTCAAACGACACCAGTTTGGAATCAAACCGATGCAGTTTTGATACTAATTGGTGTTGTATAAACACCTATCTGGTGTTAGACCAAATCAAAACTGGTGTTGTTTAAAACTTCTCTGGTGTGGACATATATAGATTCTGGTCTGGTGTCAATCAACACCAGAGTTTTTGCAGTGTATTGGCGAACTAAAAACTAAATCCAATCATAGTTATGTCCATAAATGACGATTTATTTTTAAAATGAGCTGGCTACGATACCCTTTTCTGGTCAGATATATATCCTATCCAATGGTAGTAAACATTCGACCCTCTAATTTCACGTTTATTTTTTAGGATTTTAACATACTATGGGTAATGTTTTACGCGCATGACACCTGTATGCATTAATTCTACTGTTACGAGTGGCATCGCATGGACCATACTTCATAGTGTCCACATAATAAAAAAAACTCGTACAAGTTCACAAGGCTATCTCAGGACCAGGCGATGAGAGGTGTATTGGAGGGTACACTGCAAAAACTCCGGTGTTGATTTAACACCTGCCTGGAATCTATATAATGTCCATACCAGAGAAGTATTCAAACGACACCAGTTTGGAATCAAACCGATGCAGTTTTGATACTAATTGGTGTTGTATAAACACCTATCTGGTGTTAGACCAAAACAAAACTGGTGTTGTTTAAAACTTCTCTGGTGTGGACATATATAGATTCTGGTCTGGTGTCAATCAACACCAGAGTTTTTGCAGTGTATTGGCGAACTAAAAACTAAATCCAATCATAGTTATGTCCATAAATGACGATTTATTTTTAAAATGAGCTGGCTACGATACCCTTTTCTGGTCAGATATATATCCTATCCAATGGTAGTAAACATTCGACCCTCTAATTTCACGTTTATTTTTTAGAATTTTAACATACTATGGGTAATGTTTTACGCGCATGACACCTGTATGCATTAATTCTAATGTTGCGAGTGGCATCGCATGGACCATACTTCATAGTGTCCACATAATAAAAAAAACTCGTACAAGTTCACAAGGCTATCTCAGGACCAGGCGATGAGAGGTGTATTGGAGGGTACACTGCAAAAACTCCGGTGTTGATTTAACACCAGCCTGGAATCTATACAATGTCCAAACCAGAGAAGTATTCAAACGACACCAGTTTGGAATCAAACCGATGCAGTTTTGATACTAATTGGTGTTGTATAAACACCTATCTGGTGTTAGACCAAATCAAAACTGGTGTTGTTTAAAACTTCTCTGGTGTGGACATATATAGATTCTGGTCTGGTGTCAATCAACACCAGAGTTTTTGCAGTGTATTGGCGAACTAAAAACTAAATCCAATCATAGTTATGTCCATAAATGACGATTTATTTTTAAAATGAGCTGGCTACGATACCCTTTTCTGGTCAGATATATATCCTATCCAATGGTAGTAAACATTCGACCCTCTAATTTCACGTTTATTTTTTAGGATTTTAACATACTATGGGTAATGTTTTACGCGCATGACACCTGTATGCATTAATTCTAATGTTACGAGTGGCATCGCATGGACCATACTTCATAGTGTCCACATAATAAAAAAAACTCGTACAAGTTCACAAGGCTATCTCAGGACCAGGCGATGAGAGGTGTATTGGAGGGTACACTGCAAAAACTCCGGTGTTGATTTAAAACCAGCCTGGAATCTATATAATGTCCAAACCAGAGAAGTATTCAAACGACACCAGTTTGGAATCAAACCGATGCAGTTTTGATACTAATTGGTGTTGTATAAACACCTATCTGGTGTTAGACCAAAACAAAACTGGTGTTGTTTAAACTTCTCTGGTGTGGACATATATAGATTCTGGTCTGGTGTCAATCAACACCAGAGTTTTTGCAGTGTATTGGCGAACTAAAAATTAAATCCAATCATAGTTATGTCCATAAATGACGATTTATTTTTAAAATGAGCTGGCTACGATACCCTTTTCTGGTCAGATATATATCCTATCCAATGGTAGTAAACATTCGACCCTCTAATTTCACGTTTATTTTTTAGGATTTTAACATACTATAGGTAATGTTTTACGCGCATGACACCTGTATGCATTAATTTTAATGTTACGAGTGGCATCGCATGGACCATACTTCATAGTGTCCACATAATAAAAAAAAACTCGTACAAGTTCACAAGGCTATCTCAGGACCAGGCGATGAGAGGTGTATTGGAGGGTACACTGCAAAAACTCCGGTGTTGATTTAAAACCAGCCTGGAATCTATATAATGTCCAAACCAGAGAAGTATTCAAACGACACCAGTTTGGAATCAAACCGATGCAGTTTTGATACTAATTGGTGTTGTATAAACACCTATCTGGTGTTAGACCAAAACAAAACTGGTGTTGTTTAAACTTCTCTGGTGTGGACATATATAGATTCTGGTCTGGTGTCAATCAACACCAGAGTTTTTTCAGTGTATTGGCGAACTAAAAATTAAATCCAATCATAGTTATGTCCATAAATGACGATTTATTTTTAAAATGAGCTGGCTACGATACCCTTTTCTGGTCAGATATATATCCTATCCAATGGTAGTAAACATTCGACCCTCTAATTTCACGTTTATTTTTTAGGATTTTAACATACTATAGGTAATGTTTTACGCGCATGACACCTGTATGCATTAATTTTAATGTTACGAGTGGCATCGCATGGACCATACTTCATAGTTTCCACATAATAAAAAAAACTCGTACAAGTTCACAAGGCTATCTCAGGACCAGGCGATGAGAGGTGTATTGGAGGGTACACTGCAAAAACTCCGGTGTTGATTTAACACCAGCCTGGAATCTATATAATGTTCAAACCAGAGAAGTATTCAAACGACACCAGTTTGGAATCAAACCGATGCAGTTTTGATACTAATTGGTGTTGTATAAACACCTATCTGGTGTTAGACCAAAACAAAACTGGTGTTGTTTAAAACTTCTCTGGTGTGGACATATATAGATTCTGGTCTGGTGTCAATCAACACCAGAGTTTTTTCAGTGTATTGGCGAACTAAAAATTAAATCCAATCATAGTTATGTCCATAAATGACGATTTATTTTTAAAATGAGCTGGCTACGATACCCTTTTCTGGTCAGATATATATCCTATCCAATGGTAGTAAACATTCGACCCTCTAATTTCACGTTTATTTTTTAGGATTTTAACATACTATAGGTAATGTTTTACGCGCATGACACCTGTATGCATTAATTTTAATGTTACGAGTGGCATCGCATGGACCATACTTCATAGTGTCCACATAATAAAAAAAACTCGTACAAGTTCACAAGGCTATCTCAGGACCAGGCGATGAGAGGTGTATTGGAGGGTACACTGCAAAAACTCCGGTGTTGATTTAACACCAGCCTGGAATCTATATAATGTTCAAACCAGAGAAGTATTCAAACGACACCAGTTTGGAATCAAACCGATGCAGTTTTGATACTAATTGGTGTTGTATAAACACCTATCTGGTGTTAGACCAAAACAAAACTGGTGTTGTTTAAAACTTCTCTGGTGTGGACATATATAGATTCTGGTCTGGTGTCAATCAACACCAGAGTTTTTGCAGTGTATTGGCGAACTAAAAACTAAATCCAATCATAGTTATGTCCATAAATGACGATTTATTTTTAAAATGAGCTGGCTACGATACCCTTTTCTGGTCAGATATATATCCTATCCAATGGTAGTAAACATTCGACCCTCTAATTTCACGTTTATTTTTTAGGATTTTAACATACTATGGGTAATGTTTTACGCGCATGACACCTGTATGCATTAATTCTAATGTTACGAGTGGCATCGCATGGACCATACTTCATAGTGTCCACATAATAAAAAAAACTCGTACAAGTTCACAAGGCTATCTCAGGACCAGGCGATGAGAGGTGTATTGGAGGGTACACTGCAAAAACTCCGGTGTTGATTTAAAACCAGCCTGGAATCTATATAATGTCCAAACCAGAGAAGTATTCAAACGACACCAGTTTGGAATCAAACCGATGCAGTTTTGATACTAATTGGTGTTGTATAAACACCTATCTGGTGTTAGACCAAAACAAAACTGGTGTTGTTTAAACTTCTCTGGTGTGGACATATATAGATTCTGGTCTGGTGTCAATCAACACCAGAGTTTTTGCAGTGTATTGGCGAACTAAAAACTAAATCCAATCATAGTTATGTCCATAAATGACGATTTATTTTTAAAATGAGCTGGCTACGATACCCTTTTCTGGTCAGATATATATCCTATCCAATGGTAGTAAACATTCGACCCTCTAATTTCACGTTTATTTTTTAGGATTTTAACATACTATGGGTAATGTTTTACGCGCATGACACCTGTATGCATTAATTCTACTGTTACGAGTGGCATCGCATGGACCATACTTCATAGTGTCCACATAATAAAAAAAACTCGTACAAGTTCACAAGGCTATCTCAGGACCAGGCGATGAGAGGTGTATTGGAGGGTACACTGCAAAAACTCCGGTGTTGATTTAAAACCAGCCTGGAATCTATATAATGTTCAAACCAGAGAAGTAGTCAAACGACACCAGTTTGGAATCAAACCGATGCAGTTTTGATACTAATTGGTGTTGTATAAACACCTATCTGGTGTTAGACCAAAACAAAACTGGTGTTGTTTAAAACTTCTCTGGTGTGGACATATATAGATTCTGGTCTGGTGTCAATCAACATCAGAGTTTTTGCAGTGTATTGGCGAACTAAAAACTAAATCCAATCATAGTTATGTCCATAAATGACGATTTATTTTTAAAATGAGCTGGCTACGATACCCTTTTCTGGTCAGATATATATCCTATCCAATGGTAGTAAACATTCGACCCTCTAATTTCACGTTTATTTTTTAGGATTTTAACATACTATGGGTAATGTTTTACGCGCATGACACCTGTATGCATTAATTCTAATGTTACGAGTGGCATCGCATGGACCATACTTCATAGTGTCCACATAATAAAAAAAAACTCGTACAAGTTCACAAGGCTATCTCAGGACCAGGCGATGAGAGGTATATTGGAGGGTACACTGCAAAAACTCCGGTGTTGATTTAACACCAGCCTGGAATCTATATAATGTCCAAACCAGAGAAGTATTCAAACGACACCAGTTTGGAATCAAACCGATGCAGTTTTGATACTAATTGGTGTTGTATAAACACCTATCTGGTGTTAGACCAAAACAAAACTGGTGTTGTTTAAAACTTCTCTGGTGTGGACATATATAGATTCTGGTCTGGTGTCAATCAACACCAGAGTTTTTGCAGTGTATTGGCGAACTAAAAACTAAATCCAATCATAGTTATGTCCATAAATGACGATTTATTTTTAAAATGAGCTGGCTACGATACCCTTTTCTGGTCAGATATATATCCTATCCAATGGTAGTAAACATTCGACCCTCTAATTTCACGTTTATTTTTTAGAATTTTAACATACTATGGGTAATGTTTTACGCGCATGACACCTGTATGCATTAATTCTAATGTTGCGAGTGGCATCGCATGGACCATACTTCATAGTGTCCACATAATAAAAAAAACTCGTACAAGTTCACAAGGCTATCTCAGGACCAGGCGATGAGAGGTGTATTGGAGGGTACACTGCAAAAACTCCGGTGTTGATTTAACACCAGCCTGGAATCTATATAATGTCCAAACCAGAGAAGTATTCAAACGACACCAGTTTGGAATCAAACCGATGCAGTTTTGATACTAATTGGTGTTGTATAAACACCTATCTGGTGTTAGACCAAAACAAAACTGGTGTTGTTTAAACTTCTCTGGTGTGGACATATATAGATTCTGGTCTGGTGTCAATCAACACCAGAGTTTTTGCAGTGTATTGGCGAACTAAAAATTAAATCCAATCATAGTTATGTCCATAAATGACGATTTATTTTTAAAATGAGCTGGCTACGATACCCTTTTCTGGTCAGATATATATCCTATCCAATGGTAGTAAACATTCGACCCTCTAATTTCACGTTTATTTTTTAGGATTTTAACATACTATAGGTAATGTTTTACGCGCATGACACCTGTATGCATTAATTTTAATGTTACGAGTGGCATCGCATGGACCATACTTCATAGTGTCCACATAATAAAAAAAACTCGTACAAGTTCACAAGGCTATCTCAGGACCAGGCGATGAGAGGTGTATTGGAGGGTACACTGCAAAAACTCCGGTGTTGATTTAACACCAGCCTGGAATCTATATAATGTTCAAACCAGAGAAGTATTCAAACGACACCAGTTTGGAATCAAACCGATGCAGTTTTGATACTAATTGGTGTTGTATAAACACCTATCTGGTGTTAGACCAAAACAAAACTGGTGTTGTTTAAAACTTCTCTGGTGTGGACATATATAGATTCTGGTCTGGTGTCAATCAACACCAGAGTTTTTGCAGTGTATTGGCGAACTAAAAACTAAATCCAATCATAGTTATGTCCATAAATGACGATTTATTTTTAAAATGAGCTGGCTACGATACCCTTTTCTGGTCAGATATATATCCTATCCAATGGTAGTAAACATTCGACCCTCTAATTTCACGTTTATTTTTTAGGATTTTAACATACTATGGGTAATGTTTTACGCGCATGACACCTGTATGCATTAATTCTAATGTTACGAGTGGCATCGCATGGACCATACTTCATAGTGTCCACATAATAAAAAAAACTCGTACAAGTTCACAAGGCTATCTCAGGACCAGGCGATGAGAGGTGTATTGGAGGGTACACTGCAAAAACTCCGGTGTTGATTTAAAACCAGCCTGGAATCTATATAATGTCCAAACCAGAGAAGTATTCAAACGACACCAGTTTGGAATCAAACCGATGCAGTTTTGATACTAATTGGTGTTGTATAAACACCTATCTGGTGTTAGACCAAAACAAAACTGGTGTTGTTTAAACTTCTCTGGTGTGGACATATATAGATTCTGGTCTGGTGTCAATCAACACCAGAGTTTTTGCAGTGTATTGGCGAACTAAAAACTAAATCCAATCATAGTTATGTCCATAAATGACGATTTATTTTTAAAATGAGCTGGCTACGATACCCTTTTCTGGTCAGATATATATCCTATCCAATGGTAGTAAACATTCGACCCTCTAATTTCACGTTTATTTTTTAGGATTTTAACATACTATGGGTAATGTTTTACGCGCATGACACCTGTATGCATTAATTCTACTGTTACGAGTGGCATCGCATGGACCATACTTCATAGTGTCCACATAATAAAAAAAACTCGTACAAGTTCACAAGGCTATCTCAGGACCAGGCGATGAGAGGTGTATTGGAGGGTACACTGCAAAAACTCCGGTGTTGATTTAAAACCAGCCTGGAATCTATATAATGTCCAAACCAGAGAAGTAGTCAAACGACACCAGTTTGGAATCAAACCGATGCAGTTTTGATACTAATTGGTGTTGTATAAACACCTATCTGGTGTTAGACCAAAACAAAACTGGTGTTGTTTAAAACTTCTCTGGTGTGGACATATATAGATTCTGGTCTGGTGTCAATCAACATCAGAGTTTTTGCAGTGTATTGGCGAACTAAACTCTAAATCCAATCATAGTTATGTCCATAAATGACGATTTATTTTTAAAATGAGCTGGCTACGATACCCATTCTGGTCAGATATATATCCTATCCAATGGTAGTAAACATTCGACCCTCTAATTTCACGTTTATTTTTTAGGATTTTAACATACTATGGGTAATGTTTTACGCGCATGACACCTGTATGCATTAATTCTACTGTTACGAGTGGCATCGCATGGACCATACTTCATAGTGTCCATATAATAAAAAAAACTCGTACAAGTTCACAAGGCTATCTCAGGACCAGGCGATGAGAGGTGTATTGGAGGGTACACTGCAAAAACTCCGGTGTTGATTTAAAACCAGCCTGGAATCTATATAATGTCCAAACCAGAGAAGTAGTCAAACGACACCAGTTTGGAATCAAACCGATGCAGTTTTGATACTAATTGGTGTTGTATAAACACCTATCTGGTGTTAGACCAAAACAAAACTGGTGTTGTTTAAAACTTCTCTGGTGTGGACATATATAGATTCTGGTCTGGTGTCAATCAACATCAGAGTTTTTGCAGTGTATTGGCGAACTAAAAACTAAATCCAATCATAGTTATGTCCATAAATGACGATTTATTTTTAAAATGAGCTGGCTACGATACCCTTTTCTGGTCAGATATATATCCTATCCAATGGTAGTAAACATTCGACCCTCTAATTTCACGTTTATTTTTTAGGATTTTAACATACTATGGGTAATGTTTTACGCGCATGACACCTGTATGCATTAATTCTAATGTTACGAGTGGCATCGCATGGACCATACTTCATAGTGTCCACATAATAAAAAAAAACTCGTACAAGTTCACAAGGCTATCTCAGGACCAGGCGATGAGAGGTATATTGGAGGGTACACTGCAAAAACTCCGGTGTTGATTTAACACCAGCCTGGAATCTATATAATGTCCAAACCAGAGAAGTATTCAAACGACACCAGTTTGGAATCAAACCGATGCAGTTTTGATACTAATTGGTGTTGTATAAACACCTATCTGGTGTTAGACCAAAACAAAACTGGTGTTGTTTAAAACTTCTCTGGTGTGGACATATATAGATTCTGGTCTGGTGTCAATCAACACCAGAGTTTTTGCAGTGTATTGGCGAACTAAAAACTAAATCCAATCATAGTTATGTCCATAAATGACGATTTATTTTTAAAATGAGCTGGCTACGATACCCTTTTCTGGTCAGATATATATCCTATCCAATGGTAGTAAACATTCGACCCTCTAATTTCACGTTTATTTTTTAGAATTTTAACATACTATGGGTAATGTTTTACGCGCATGACACCTGTATGCATTAATTCTAATGTTGCGAGTGGCATCGCATGGACCATACTTCATAGTGTCCACATAATAAAAAAAACTCGTACAAGTTCACAAGGCTATCTCAGGACCAGGCGATGAGAGGTGTATTGGAGGGTACACTGCAAAAACTCCGGTGTTGATTTAACACCAGCCTGGAATCTATATAATGTCCAAACCAGAGAAGTATTCAAACGACACCAGTTTGGAATCAAACCGATGCAGTTTTGATACTAATTGGTGTTGTATAAACACCTATCTGGTGTTAGACCAAAACAAAACTGGTGTTGTTTAAACTTCTCTGGTGTGGACATATATAGATTCTGGTCTGGTGTCAATCAACACCAGAGTTTTTGCAGTGTATTGGCGAACTAAAAATTAAATCCAATCATAGTTATGTCCATAAATGACGATTTATTTTTAAAATGAGCTGGCTACGATACCCTTTTCTGGTCAGATATATATCCTATCCAATGGTAGTAAACATTCGACCCTCTAATTTCACGTTTATTTTTTAGGATTTTAACATACTATAGGTAATGTTTTACGCGCATGACACCTGTATGCATTAATTTTAATGTTACGAGTGGCATCGCATGGACCATACTTCATAGTGTCCACATAATAAAAAAAACTCGTACAAGTTCACAAGGCTATCTCAGGACCAGGCGATGAGAGGTGTATTGGAGGGTACACTGCAAAAACTCCGGTGTTGATTTAACACCAGCCTGGAATCTATATAATGTTCAAACCAGAGAAGTATTCAAACGACACCAGTTTGGAATCAAACCGATGCAGTTTTGATACTAATTGGTGTTGTATAAACACCTATCTGGTGTTAGACCAAAACAAAACTGGTGTTGTTTAAAACTTCTCTGGTGTGGACATATATAGATTCTGGTCTGGTGTCAATCAACACCAGAGTTTTTGCAGTGTATTGGCGAACTAAAAACTAAATCCAATCATAGTTATGTCCATAAATGACGATTTATTTTTGAAATGAGCTGGCTACGATACCCTTTTCTGGTCAGATATATATCCTATCCAATGGTAGTAAACATTCGACCCTCTAATTTCACGTTTATTTTTTAGGATTTTAACATACTATGGGTAATGTTTTACGCGCATGACACCTGTATGCATTAATTCTAATCTTACGAGTGGCATCGCATGGACCATACTTCATAGTGTCCACATAATAAAAAAAACTCGTACAAGTTCACAAGGCTATCTCAGGACCAGGCGATGAGAGGTGTATTGGAGGGTACACTGCAAAAACTCCGGTGTTGATTTAAAACCAGCCTGGAATCTATATAATGTCCAAACCAGAGAAGTATTCAAACGACACCAGTTTGGAATCAAACCGATGCAGTTTTGATACTAATTGGTGTTGTATAAACACCTATCTGGTGTTAGACCAAAACAAAACTGGTGTTGTTTAAACTTCTCTGGTGTGGACATATATAGATTCTGGTCTGGTGTCAATCAACACCAGAGTTTTTGCAGTGTATTGGCGAACTAAAAACTAAATCCAATCATAGTTATGTCCATAAATGACGATTTATTTTTAAAATGAGCTGGCTACGATACCCTTTTCTGGTCAGATATATATCCTATCCAATGGTAGTAAACATTCGACCCTCTAATTTCACGTTTATTTTTTAGGATTTTAACATACTATGGGTAATGTTTTACGCGCATGACACCTGTATGCATTAATTCTACTGTTACGAGTGGCATCGCATGGACCATACTTCATAGTGTCCACATAATAAAAAAAACTCGTACAAGTTCACAAGGCTATCTCAGGACCAGGCGATGAGAGGTGTATTGGAGGGTACACTGCAAAAACTCCGGTGTTGATTTAAAACCAGCCTGGAATCTATATAATGTCCAAACCAGAGAAGTAGTCAAACGACACCAGTTTGGAATCAAACCGATGCAGTTTTGATACTAATTGGTGTTGTATAAACACCTATCTGGTGTTAGACCAAAACAAAACTGGTGTTGTTTAAAACTTCTCTGGTGTGGACATATATAGATTCTGGTCTGGTGTCAATCAACATCAGAGTTTTTGCAGTGTATTGGCGAACTAAAAACTAAATCCAATCATAGTTATGTCCATAAATGACGATTTATTTTTAAAATGAGCTGGCTACGATACCCTTTTCTGGTCAGATATATATCCTATCCAATGGTAGTAAACATTCGACCCTCTAATTTCACGTTTATTTTTTAGGATTTTAACATACTATGGGTAATGTTTTACGCGCATGACACCTGTATGCATTAATTGTAATGTTACGAGTGGCATCGCATGGACCATACTTCATAGTGTCCACATAATAAAAAAAAACTCGTACAAGTTCACAAGGCTATCTCAGGACCAGGCGATGAGAGGTATATTGGAGGGTACACTGCAAAAACTCCGGTGTTGATTTAACACCAGCCTGGAATCTATATAATGTCCAAACCAGAGAAGTATTCAAACGACACCAGTTTGGAATCAAACCGATGCAGTTTTGATACTAATTGGTGTTGTATAAACACCTATCTGGTGTTAGACCAAAACAAAACTGGTGTTGTTTAAAACTTCTCTGGTGTGGACATATATAGATTCTGGTCTGGTGTCAATCAACACCAGAGTTTTTGCAGTGTATTGGCGAACTAAAAACTAAATCCAATCATAGTTATGTCCATAAATGACGATTTATTTTTAAAATGAGCTGGCTACGATACCCTTTTCTGGTCAGATATATATCCTATCCAATGGTAGTAAACATTCGACCCTCTAATTTCACGTTTATTTTTTAGAATTTTAACATACTATGGGTAATGTTTTACGCGCATGACACCTGTATGCATTAATTCTAATGTTGCGAGTGGCATCGCATGGACCATACTTCATAGTGTCCACATAATAAAAAAAACTCGTACAAGTTCACAAGGCTATCTCAGGACCAGGCGATGAGAGGTGTATTGGAGGGTACACTGCAAAAACTCCGGTGTTGATTTAACACCAGCCTGGAATCTATATAATGTCCAAACCAGAGAAGTATTCAAACGACACCAGTTTGGAATCAAACCGATGCAGTTTTGATACTAATTGGTGTTGTATAAACACCTATCTGGTGTTAGACCAAATCAAAACTGGTGTTGTTTAAAACTTCTCTGGTGTGGACATATATAGATTCTGGTCTGGTGTCAATCAACACCAGAGTTTTTGCAGTGTATTGGCGAACTAAAAACTAAATCCAATCATAGTTATGTCCATAAATGACGATTTATTTTTAAAATGAGCTGGCTACGATACCCTTTTCTGGTCAGATATATATCCTATCCAATGGTAGTAAACATTCGACCCTCTAATTTCACGTTTATTTTTTAGGATTTTAACATACTATGGGTAATGTTTTACGCGCATGACACCTGTATGCATTAATTCTAATGTTACGAGTGACATCGCATGGACCATACTTCATAGTGTCCACATAATAAAAAAAACTCGTACAAGTTCACAAGGCTATCTCAGGACCAGGCGATGAGAGGTGTATTGGAGGGTACACTGCAAAAACTCCGGTGTTGATTTAAAACCAGCCTGGAATCTATATAATGTCCAAACCAGAGAAGTATTCAAACGACACCAGTTTGGAATCAAACCGATGCAGTTTTGATACTAATTGGTGTTGTATAAACACCTATCTGGTGTTAGACCAAAACAAAACTGGTGTTGTTTAAACTTCTCTGGTGTGGACATATATAGATTCTGGTCTGGTGTCAATCAACACCAGAGTTTTTGCAGTGTATTGGCGAACTAAAAATTAAATCCAATCATAGTTATGTCCATAAATGACGATTTATTTTTAAAATGAGCTGGCTACGATACCCTTTTCTGGTCAGATATATATCCTATCCAATGGTAGTAAACATTCGACCCTCTAATTTCACGTTTATTTTTTAGGATTTTAACATACTATAGGTAATGTTTTACGCGCATGACACCTGTATGCATTAATTTTAATGTTACGAGTGGCATCGCATGGACCATACTTCATAGTGTCCACATAATAAAAAAAAACTCGTACAAGTTCACAAGGCTATCTCAGGACCAGGCGATGAGAGGTGTATTGGAGGGTACACTGCAAAAACTCCGGTGTTGATTTAACACCAGCCTGGAATCTATATAATGTCCAAACCAGAGAAGTATTCAAACGACACCAGTTTGGAATCAAACCGATGCAGTTTTGATACTAATTGGTGTTGTATAAACACCTATCTGGTGTTAGACCAAAACAAAACTGGTGTTGTTTAAACTTCTCTGGTGTGGACATATATAGATTCTGGTCTGGTGTCAATCAACACCAGAGTTTTTGCAGTGTATTGGCGAACTAAAAATTAAATCCAATCATAGTTATGTCCATAAATGACGATTTATTTTTAAAATGAGCTGGCTACGATACCCTTTTCTGGTCAGATATATATCCTATCCAATGGTAGTAAACATTCGACCCTCTAATTTCACGTTTATTTTTTAGGATTTTAACATACTATAGGTAATGTTTTACGCGCATGACACCTGTATGCATTAATTTTAATGTTACGAGACGCATCGCATGGACCATACTTCATAGTGTCCACATAATAAAAAAAACTCGTACAAGTTCACAAGGCTATCTCAGGACCAGGCGATGAGAGGTGTATTGGAGGGTACACTGCAAAAACTCCGGTGTTGATTTAACACCAGCCTGGAATCTATATAATGTTCAAACCAGAGAAGTATTCAAACGACACCAGTTTGGAATCAAACCGATGCAGTTTTGATATTAATTGGTGTTGTATAAACACCTATCTGGTGTTAGACCAAAACAAAACTGGTGTTGTTTAAAACTTCTCTGGTGTGGACATATATAGATTCTGGTCTGGTGTCAATCAACACCAGAGTTTTTGCAGCGTATTGGCGAACTAAAAACTAAATCCAATCATAGTTATGTCCATAAATGACGATTTATTTTTAAAATGAGCTGGCTACGATACCCTTTTCTGGTCAGATATATATCCTATCCAATGGTAGTAAACATTCGACCCTCTAATTTCACGTTTATTTTTTAGGATTTTAACATACTATGGGTAATGTTTTACGCGCATGACACCTGTATGCATTAATTCTAATCTTACGAGTGGCATCGCATGGACCATACTTCATAGTGTCCACATAATAAAAAAAACTCGTACAAGTTCACAAGGCTATCTCAGGACCAGGCGATGAGAGGTGTATTGGAGGGTACACTGCAAAAACTCCGGTGTTGATTTAACACCAGCCTGGAATCTATATAATGTCCAAACCAGAGAAGTATTCAAACGACACCAGTTTGGAATCAAACCGATGCAGTTTTGATACTAATTGGTGTTGTATAAACACCTATCTGGTTTTAGACCAAATCAAAACTGGTGTTGTTTAAAACTTCTCCGGTGTGGACATATATAGATTCTGGTCTGGTGTCAATCAACACCAGAGTTTTTGCAGTGTATTGGCGAACTAAAAACTAAATCCAATCATAGTTATGTCCATAAATGACGATTTATTTTTAAAATGAGCTGGCTACGATACCCTTTTCTGGTCAGATATATATCCTATCCAATGGTAGTAAACATTCGACCCTCTAATTTCACGTTTATTTTTTAGGATTTTAACATACTATGGGTAATGTTTTACGCGCATGACACCTGTATGCATTAATTCTACTGTTACGAGTGGCATCGCATGGACCATACTTCATAGTGTCCACATAATAAAAAAAACTCGTACAAGTTCACAAGGCTATCTCAGGACCAGGCGATGAGAGGTGTATTGGAGGGTACACTGCAAAAACTCCGGTGTTGATTTAAAACCAGCCTGGAATCTATATAATGTCCAAACCAGAGAAGTAGTCAAACGACACCAGTTTGGAATCAAACCGATGCAGTTTTGATACTAATTGGTGTTGTATAAACACCTATCTGGTGTTAGACCAAAACAAAACTGGTGTTGTTTAAAACTTTTTCTGGTGTGGACATATATAGATTCTGGTCTGGTGTCAATCAACACCAGAGTTTTTGCAGTGTATTGGCGAACTAAAAATTAAATCCAATCATAGTTATGTCCATAAATGACGATTTATTTTTAAAATGAGCTGGCTACGATACCCTTTTCTGGTCAGATATATATCCTATCCAATGGTAGTAAACATTCGACCCTCTAATTTCACGTTTATTTTTTAGGATTTTAACATACTATGGGTAATGTTTTACGCGCATGACACCTGTATGCATTAATTCTAATGTTACGAGTGGCATCGCATGGACCATACTTCATAGTGTCCACATAATAAAAAAAACTCGTACAAGTTCACAAGGCTATCTCAGGACCAGGCGATGAGAGGTGTATTGGAGGGTACACTGCAAAAACTCCGGTGTTGATTTAACACCAGCCTGGAATCTATATAATGTCCAAACCAGAGAAGTATTCAAACGACACCAGTTTGGAATCAAACCGATGCAGTTTTGATACTAATTGGTGTTGTATAAACACCTATCTGGTGTTAGACCAAAACAAAACTGGTGTTGTTTAAAACTTCTCTGGTGTGGACATATATAGATTCTGGTCTGGTGTCAATCAACACCAGAGTTTTTGCAGTGTATTGGCGAACTAAAAACTAAATCCAATCATAGTTATGTCCATAAATGACGATTTATTTTTAAAATGAGCTGGCTACGATACCCTTTTCTGGTCAGATATATATCCTATCCAATGGTAGTAAACATTCGACCCTCTAATTTCACGTTTATTTTTTAGAATTTTAACATACTATGGGTAATGTTTTACGCGCATGACACATGTATGCATTAATTCTAATGTTACGAGTGGCATCGCATGGACCATACTTCATAGTGTCCACATAATAAAAAAAACTCGTACAAGTTCACAAGGCTATCTCAGGACCAGGCGATGAGAGGTGTATTGGAGGGTACACTGCAAAAACTCCGGTGTTGATTTAACACCAGCCTGGAATCTATATAATGTCCAAACCAGAGAAGTATTCAAACGACACCAGTTTGGAATCAAACCGATGCAGTTTTGATACTAATTGGTGTTGTATAAACACCTATCTGGTGTTAGACCAAATCAAAACTGGTGTTGTTTAAAACTTCTCCGGTGTGGACATATATAGATTCTGGTCTGGTGTCAATCAACACCAGAGTTTTTGCAGTGTATTGGCGAACTAAAAACTAAATCCAATCATAGTTATGTCCATAAATGACGATTTATTTTTAAAATGAGCTGGCTACGATACCCTTTTCTGGTCAGATATATATCCTATCCAATGGTAGTAAACATTCGACCCTCTAATTTCACGTTTATTTTTTAGGATTTTAACATACTATGGGTAATGTTTTACGCGCATGACACCTGTATGCATTAATTCTACTGTTACGAGTGGCATCGCATGGACCATACTTCATAGTGTCCACATAATAAAAAAAACTCGTACAAGTTCACAAGGCTATCTCAGGACCAGGCGATGAGAGGTGTATTGGAGGGTACACTGCAAAAACTCCGGTGTTGATTTAAAACCAGCCTGGAATCTATATAATGTCCAAACCAGAGAAGTAGTCAAACGACACCAGTTTGGAATCAAACCGATGCAGTTTTGATACTTATTGGTGTTGTATAAACACCTATCTGGTGTTAGACCAAAACAAAACTGGTGTTGTTTAAAACTTCTCTGGTGTGGACATATATAGATTCTGGTCTGGTGTCAATCAACACCAGAGTTTTTGCAGTGTATTGGCGAACTAAAAATTAAATCCAATCATAGTTATGTCCATAAATGACGATTTATTTTTAAAATGAGCTGGCTACGATACCCTTTTCTGGTCAGATATATATCCTATCCAATGGTAGTAAACATTCGACCCTCTAATTTCACGTTTATTTTTTAGGATTTTAACATACTATGGGTAATGTTTTACGCGCATGACACCTGTATGCATTAATTCTAATGTTACGAGTGGCATCGCATGGACCATACTTCATAGTGTCCACATAATAAAAAAAACTCGTACAAGTTCACAAGGCTATCTCAGGACCAGGCGATGAGAGGTGTATTGGAGGGTACACTGCAAAAACTCCAGTGTTGATTTAACACCAGCTTGGAATCTATATAATGTCCAAACCAGAGAAGTATTCAAACGACACCAGTTTGGAATCAAACCGATGCAGTTTTGATACTAATTGGTGTTGTATAAACACCTATCTGGTGTTAGACCAAAACAAAACTGGTGTTGTTTAAAACTTCTCTGGTGTGGACATATATAGATTCTGGTCTGGTGTCAATCAACACCAGAGTTTTTGCAGTGTATTGGCGAACTAAAAACTAAATCCAATCATAGTTATGTCCATAAATGACGATTTATTTTTAAAATGAGCTGGCTACGATACCCTTTTCTGGTCAGATATATATCCTATCCAATGGTAGTAAACATTCGACCCTCTAATTTCACGTTTATTTTTTAGGATTTTAACATACTATGGGTAATGTTTTACGCGCATGACACATGTATGCATTAATTCTAATGTTACGAGTGGCATCGCATGGACCATACTTCATAGTGTCCACATAATAAAAAAAACTCGTACAAGTTCACAAGGCTATCTCAGGACCAGGCGATGAGAGGTGTATTGGAGGGTACACTGCAAAAACTCCGGTGTTGATTTAACACCAGCCTGGAATCTATATAATGTCCAAACCAGAGAAGTATTCAAACGACACCAGTTTGGAATCAAACCGATGCAGTTTTGATACTAATTGGTGTTGTATAAACACCTATCTGGTGTTAGACCAAATCAAAACTGGTGTTGTTTAAAACTTCTCCGGTGTGGACATATATAGATTCTGGTCTGGTGTCAATCAACACCAGAGTTTTTGCAGTGTATTGGCGAACTAAAAACTAAATCCAATCATAGTTATGTCCATAAATGACGATTTATTTTTAAAATGAGCTGGCTACGATACCCTTTTCTGGTCAGATATATATCCTATCCAATGGTAGTAAACATTCGACCCTCTAATTTCACGTTTATTTTTTAGGATTTTAACATACTATGGGTAATGTTTTACGCGCATGACACCTGTATGCATTAATTCTACTGTTACGAGTGGCATCGCATGGACCATACTTCATAGTGTCCACATAATAAAAAAAACTCGTACAAGTTCACAAGGCTATCTCAGGACCAGGCGATGAGAGGTGTATTGGAGGGTACACTGCAAAAACTCCGGTGTTGATTTAAAACCAGCCTGGAATCTATATAATGTCCAAACCAGAGAAGTAGTCAAACGACACCAGTTTGGAATCAAACCGATGCAGTTTTGATACTAATTGGTGTTGTATAAACACCTATCTGGTGTTAGACCAAAACAAAACTGGTGTTGTTTAAAACTTTTTCTGGTGTGGACATATATAGATTCTGGTCTGGTGTCAATCAACACCAGAGTTTTTGCAGTGTATTGGCGAACTAAAAATTAAATCCAATCATAGTTATGTCCATAAATGACGATTTATTTTTAAAATGAGCTGGCTACGATACCCTTTTCTGGTCAGATATATATCCTATCCAATGGTAGTAAACATTCGACCCTCTAATTTCACGTTTATTTTTTAGGATTTTAACATACTATGGGTAATGTTTTACGCGCATGACACCTGTATGCATTAATTCTAATGTTATGAGTGGCATCGCATGGACCATACTTCATAGTGTCCACATAATAAAAAAAACTCGTACAAGTTCACAAGGCTATCTCAGGACCAGGCGATGAGAGGTGTATTGGAGGGTACACTGCAAAAACTCCGGTGTTGATTTAACACCAGCCTGGAATCTATATAATGTCCAAACCAGAGAAGTATTCAAACGACACCAGTTTGGAATCAAACCGATGCAGTTTTGATACTAATTGGTGTTGTATAAACACCTATCTGGTGTTAGACCAAAACAAAACTGGTGTTGTTTAAAACTTCTCTGGTGTGGACATATATAGATTCTGGTCTGGTGTCAATCAACACCAGAGTTTTTGCAGTGTATTGGCGAACTAAAAACTAAATCCAATCATAGTTATGTCCATAAATGACGATTTATTTTTAAAATGAGCTGGCTCCGATACCCTTTTCTGGTCAGATATATATCCTATCCAATGGTAGTAAACATTCGACCTTCTAATTTCACGTTTATTTTTTAGAATTTTAACATACTATGGGTAATGTTTTACGCGCATGACACCTGTATGCATTAATTCTAATGTTGCGAGTGGCATCGCATGGACCATACTTCATAGTGTCCACATAATAAAAAAAACTCGTACAAGTTCACAAGGCTATCTCAGGACCAGGCGATGAGAGGTGTATTGGAGGGTACACTGCAAAAACTCCGGTGTTGATTTAACACCAGCCTGGAATCTATATAATGTCCAAACCAGAGAAGTATTCAAACGACACCAGTTTGGAATCAAACCGATGCAGTTTTGATACTAATTGGTGTTGTATAAACACCTATCTGGTGTTAGACCAAATCAAAACTGGTGTTGTTTAAAACTTCTCTGGTGTGGACATATATAGATTCTGGTCTGGTGTCAATCAACACCAGAGTTTTTGCAGTGTATTGGCGAACTAAAAACTAAATCCAATCATAGTTATGTCCATAAATGACGATTTATTTTTAAAATGAGCTGGCTACGATACCCTTTTCTGGTCAGATATATATCCTATCCAATGGTAGTAAACATTCGACCCTCTAATTTCACGTTTATTTTTTAGGATTTTAACATACTATGGGTAATGTTTTACGCGCATGACACCTGTATGCATTAATTCTACTGTTACGAGTGGCATCGCATGGACCATACTTCATAGTGTCCACATAATAAAAAAAACTCGTACAAGTTCACAAGGCTATCTCAGGACCAGGCGATGAGAGGTGTATTGGAGGGTACACTGCAAAAACTCCGGTGTTGATTTAACACCTGCCTGGAATCTATATAATGTCCATACCAGAGAAGTATTCAAACGACACCAGTTTGGAATCAAACCGATGCAGTTTTGATACTAATTGGTGTTGTATAAACACCTATCTGGTGTTAGACCAAAACAAAACTGGTGTTGTTTAAAACTTCTCTGGTGTGGACATATATAGATTCTGGTCTGGTGTCAATCAACACCAGAGTTTTTGCAGTGTATTGGCGAACTAAAAACTAAATCCAATCATAGTTATGTCCATAAATGACGATTTATTTTTAAAATGAGCTGGCTACGATACCCTTTTCTGGTCAGATATATATCCTATCCAATGGTAGTAAACATTCGACCCTCTAATTTCACGTTTATTTTTTAGAATTTTAACATACTATGGGTAATGTTTTACGCGCATGACACCTGTATGCATTAATTCTAATGTTGCGAGTGGCATCGCATGGACCATACTTCATAGTGTCCACATAATAAAAAAAACTCGTACAAGTTCACAAGGCTATCTCAGGACCAGGCGATGAGAGGTGTATTGGAGGGTACACTGCAAAAACTCCGGTGTTGATTTAACACCAGCCTGGAATCTATACAATGTCCAAACCAGAGAAGTATTCAAACGACACCAGTTTGGAATCAAACCGATGCAGTTTTGATACTAATTGGTGTTGTATAAACACCTATCTGGTGTTAGACCAAATCAAAACTGGTGTTGTTTAAAACTTCTCTGGTGTGGACATATATAGATTCTGGTCTGGTGTCAATCAACACCAGAGTTTTTGCAGTGTATTGGCGAACTAAAAACTAAATCCAATCATAGTTATGTCCATAAATGACGATTTATTTTTAAAATGAGCTGGCTACGATACCCTTTTCTGGTCAGATATATATCCTATCCAATGGTAGTAAACATTCGACCCTCTAATTTCACGTTTATTTTTTAGGATTTTAACATACTATGGGTAATGTTTTACGCGCATGACACCTGTATGCATTAATTCTAATGTTACGAGTGGCATCGCATGGACCATACTTCATAGTGTCCACATAATAAAAAAAACTCGTACAAGTTCACAAGGCTATCTCAGGACCAGGCGATGAGAGGTGTATTGGAGGGTACACTGCAAAAACTCCGGTGTTGATTTAAAACCAGCCTGGAATCTATATAATGTCCAAACCAGAGAAGTATTCAAACGACACCAGTTTGGAATCAAACCGATGCAGTTTTGATACTAATTGGTGTTGTATAAACACCTATCTGGTGTTAGACCAAAACAAAACTGGTGTTGTTTAAACTTCTCTGGTGTGGACATATATAGATTCTGGTCTGGTGTCAATCAACACCAGAGTTTTTGCAGTGTATTGGCGAACTAAAAATTAAATCCAATCATAGTTATGTCCATAAATGACGATTTATTTTTAAAATGAGCTGGCTACGATACCCTTTTCTGGTCAGATATATATCCTATCCAATGGTAGTAAACATTCGACCCTCTAATTTCACGTTTATTTTTTAGGATTTTAACATACTATAGGTAATGTTTTACGCGCATGACACCTGTATGCATTAATTTTAATGTTACGAGTGGCATCGCATGGACCATACTTCATAGTGTCCACATAATAAAAAAAAACTCGTACAAGTTCACAAGGCTATCTCAGGACCAGGCGATGAGAGGTGTATTGGAGGGTACACTGCAAAAACTCCGGTGTTGATTTAAAACCAGCCTGGAATCTATATAATGTCCAAACCAGAGAAGTATTCAAACGACACCAGTTTGGAATCAAACCGATGCAGTTTTGATACTAATTGGTGTTGTATAAACACCTATCTGGTGTTAGACCAAAACAAAACTGGTGTTGTTTAAACTTCTCTGGTGTGGACATATATAGATTCTGGTCTGGTGTCAATCAACACCAGAGTTTTTTCAGTGTATTGGCGAACTAAAAATTAAATCCAATCATAGTTATGTCCATAAATGACGATTTATTTTTAAAATGAGCTGGCTACGATACCCTTTTCTGGTCAGATATATATCCTATCCAATGGTAGTAAACATTCGACCCTCTAATTTCACGTTTATTTTTTAGGATTTTAACATACTATAGGTAATGTTTTACGCGCATGACACCTGTATGCATTAATTTTAATGTTACGAGTGGCATCGCATGGACCATACTTCATAGTGTCCACATAATAAAAAAAACTCGTACAAGTTCACAAGGCTATCTCAGGACCAGGCGATGAGAGGTGTATTGGAGGGTACACTGCAAAAACTCCGGTGTTGATTTAACACCAGCCTGGAATCTATATAATGTCCAAACCAGAGAAGTATTCAAACGACACCAGTTTGGAATCAAACCGATGCAGTTTTGATACTAATTGGTGTTGTATAAACACCTATCTGGTGTTAGACCAAAACAAAACTGGTGTTGTTTAAACTTCTCTGGTGTGGACATATATAGATTCTGGTCTGGTGTCAATCAACACCAGAGTTTTTGCAGTGTATTGGCGAACTAAAAATTAAATCCAATCATAGTTATGTCCATAAATGACGATTTATTTTTAAAATGAGCTGGCTACGATACCCTTTTCTGGTCAGATATATATCCTATCCAATGGTAGTAAACATTCGACCCTCTAATTTCACGTTTATTTTTTAGGATTTTAACATACTATAGGTAATGTTTTACGCGCATGACACCTGTATGCATTAATTTTAATGTTACGAGTGGCATCGCATGGACCATACTTCATAGTGTCCACATAATAAAAAAAACTCGTACAAGTTCACAAGGCTATCTCAGGACCAGGCGATGAGAGGTGTATTGGAGGGTACACTGCAAAAACTCCGGTGTTGATTTAACACCAGCCTGGAATCTATATAATGTTCAAACCAGAGAAGTATTCAAACGACACCAGTTTGGAATCAAACCGATGCAGTTTTGATACTAATTGGTGTTGTATAAACACCTATCTGGTGTTAGACCAAAACAAAACTGGTGTTGTTTAAAACTTCTCTGGTGTGGACATATATAGATTCTGGTCTGGTGTCAATCAACACCAGAGTTTTTGCAGTGTATTGGCGAACTAAAAACTAAATCCAATCATAGTTATGTCCATAAATGACGATTTATTTTTAAAATGAGCTGGCTACGATACCCTTTTCTGGTCAGATATATATCCTATCCAATGGTAGTAAACATTCGACCCTCTAATTTCACGTTTATTTTTTAGGATTTTAACATACTATGGGTAATGTTTTACGCGCATGACACCTGTATGCATTAATTCTAATGTTACGAGTGGCATCGCATGGACCATACTTCATAGTGTCCACATAATAAAAAAAACTCGTACAAGTTCACAAGGCTATCTCAGGAGCAGGCGATGAGAGGTGTATTGGAGGGTACACTGCAAAAACTCCGGTGTTGATTTAAAACCAGCCTGGAATCTATATAATGTCCAAACCAGAGAAGTATTCAAACGACACCAGTTTGGAATCAAACCGATGCAGTTTTGATACTAATTGGTGTTGTATAAACACCTATCTGGTGTTAGACCAAAACAAAACTGGTGTTGTTTAAACTTCTCTGGTGTGGACATATATAGATTCTGGTCTGGTGTCAATCAACACCAGAGTTTTTGCAGTGTATTGGCGAACTAAAAACTAAATCCAATCATAGTTATGTCCATAAATGACGATTTATTTTTAAAATGAGCTGGCTACGATACCCTTTTCTGGTCAGATATATATCCTATCCAATGGTAGTAAACATTCGACCCTCTAATTTCACGTTTATTTTTTAGGATTTTAACATACTATGGGTAATGTTTTACGCGCATGACACCTGTATGCATTAATTCTACTGTTACGAGTGGCATCGCATGGACCATACTTCATAGTGTCCACATAATAAAAAAAACTCGTACAAGTTCACAAGGCTATCTCAGGACCAGGCGATGAGAGGTGTATTGGAGGGTACACTGCAAAAACTCCGGTGTTGATTTAAAACCAGCCTGGAATCTATATAATGTCCAAACCAGAGAAGTAGTCAAACGACACCAGTTTGGAATCAAACCGATGCAGTTTTGATACTAATTGGTGTTGTATAAACACCTATCTGGTGTTAGACCAAAACAAAACTGGTGTTGTTTAAAACTTCTCTGGTGTGGACATATATAGATTCTGGTCTGGTGTCAATCAACATCAGAGTTTTTGCAGTGTATTGGCGAACTAAAAACTAAATCCAATCATAGTTATGTCCATAAATGACGATTTATTTTTAAAATGAGCTGGCTACGATACCCATTCTGGTCAGATATATATCCTATCAAATGGTAGTAAACATTCGACCCTCTAATTTCACGTTTATTTTTTAGGATTTTAACATACTATGGGTAATGTTTTACGCGCATGACACCTGTATGCATTAATTCTACTGTTACGAGTGGCATCGCATGGACCATACTTCATAGTGTCCATATAATAAAAAAAACTCGTACAAGTTCACAAGGCTATCTCAGGACCAGGCGATGAGAGGTGTATTGGAGGGTACACTGCAAAAACTCCGGTGTTGATTTAAAACCAGCCTGGAATCTATATAATGTCCAAACCAGAGAAGTAGTCAAACGACACCAGTTTGGAATCAAACCGATGCAGTTTTGATACTAATTGGTGTTGTATAAACACCTATCTGGTGTTAGACCAAAACAAAACTGGTGTTGTTTAAAACTTCTCTGGTGTGGACATATATAGATTCTGGTCTGGTGTCAATCAACATCAGAGTTTTTGCAGTGTATTGGCGAACTAAAAACTAAATCCAATCATAGTTATGTCCATAAATGACGATTTATTTTTAAAATGAGCTGGCTACGATACCCTTTTCTGGTCAGATATATATCCTATCCAATGGTAGTAAACATTCGACCCTCTAATTTCACGTTTATTTTTTAGGATTTTAACATACTATGGGTAATGTTTTACGCGCATGACACCTGTATGCATTAATTCTAATGTTACGAGTGGCATCGCATGGACCATACTTCATAGTGTCCACATAATAAAAAAAAACTCGTACAAGTTCACAAGGCTATCTCAGGACCAGGCGATGAGAGGTATATTGGAGGGTACACTGCAAAAACTCCGGTGTTGATTTAACACCAGCCTGGAATCTATATAATGTCCAAACCAGAGAAGTATTCAAACGACACCAGTTTGGAATCAAACCGATGCAGTTTTGATACTAATTGGTGTTGTATAAACACCTATCTGGTGTTAGACCAAAACAAAACTGGTGTTGTTTAAAACTTCTCTGGTGTGGACATATATAGATTCTGGTCTGGTGTCAATCAACACCAGAGTTTTTGCAGTGTATTGGCGAACTAAAAACTAAATCCAATCATAGTTATGTCCATAAATGACGATTTATTTTTAAAATGAGCTGGCTACGATACCCTTTTCTGGTCAGATATATATCCTATCCAATGGTAGTAAACATTCGACCCTCTAATTTCACGTTTATTTTTTAGAATTTTAACATACTATGGGTAATGTTTTACGCGCATGACACCTGTATGCATTAATTCTAATGTTGCGAGTGGCATCGCATGGACCATACTTCATAGTGTCCACATAATAAAAAAAACTCGTACAAGTTCACAAGGCTATCTCAGGACCAGGCGATGAGAGGTGTATTGGAGGGTACACTGCAAAAACTCCGGTGTTGATTTAACACCAGCCTGGAATCTATATAATGTCCAAACCAGAGAAGTATTCAAACGACACCAGTTTGGAATCAAACCGATGCAGTTTTGATACTAATTGGTGTTGTATAAACACCTATCTGGTGTTAGACCAAAACAAAACTGGTGTTGTTTAAACTTCTCTGGTGTGGACATATATAGATTCTGGTCTGGTGTCAATCAACACCAGAGTTTTTGCAGTGTATTGGCGAACTAAAAATTAAATCCAATCATAGTTATGTCCATAAATGACGATTTATTTTTAAAATGAGCTGGCTACGATACCCTTTTCTGGTCAGATATATATCCTATCCAATGGTAGTAAACATTCGACCCTCTAATTTCACGTTTATTTTTTAGGATTTTAACATACTATAGGTAATGTTTTACGCGCATGACACCTGTATGCATTAATTTTAATGTTACGAGTGGCATCGCATGGACCATACTTCATAGTGTCCACATAATAAAAAAAACTCGTACAAGTTCACAAGGCTATCTCAGGACCAGGCGATGAGAGGTGTATTGGAGGGTACACTGCAAAAACTCCGGTGTTGATTTAACACCAGCCTGGAATCTATATAATGTTCAAACCAGAGAAGTATTCAAACGACACCAGTTTGGAATCAAACCGATGCAGTTTTGATACTAATTGGTGTTGTATAAACACCTATCTGGTGTTAGACCAAAACAAAACTGGTGTTGTTTAAAACTTCTCTGGTGTGGACATATATAGATTCTGGTCTGGTGTCAATCAACACCAGAGTTTTTGCAGTGTATTGGCGAACTAAAAACTAAATCCAATCATAGTTATGTCCATAAATGACGATTTATTTTTAAAATGAGCTGGCTACGATACCCTTTTCTGGTCAGATATATATCCTATCCAATGGTAGTAAACATTCGACCCTCTAATTTCACGTTTATTTTTTAGGATTTTAACATACTATGGGTAATGTTTTACGCGCATGACACCTGTATGCATTAATTCTAATCTTACGAGTGGCATCGCATGGACCATACTTCATAGTGTCCACATAATAAAAAAAACTCGTACAAGTTCACAAGGCTATCTCAGGACCAGGCGATGAGAGGTGTATTGGAGGGTACACTGCAAAAACTCCGGTGTTGATTTAAAACCAGCCTGGAATCTATATAATGTCCAAACCAGAGAAGTATTCAAACGACACCAGTTTGGAATCAAACCGATGCAGTTTTGATACTAATTGGTGTTGTATAAACACCTATCTGGTGTTAGACCAAAACAAAACTGGTGTTGTTTAAACTTCTCTGGTGTGGACATATATAGATTCTGGTCTGGTGTCAATCAACACCAGAGTTTTTGCAGTGTATTGGCGAACTAAAAACTAAATCCAATCATAGTTATGTCCATAAATGACGATTTATTTTTAAAATGAGCTGGCTACGATACCCTTTTCTGGTCAGATATATATCCTATCCAATGGTAGTAAACATTCGACCCTCTAATTTCACGTTTATTTTTTAGGATTTTAACATACTATGGGTAATGTTTTACGCGCATGACACCTGTATGCATTAATTCTACTGTTACGAGTGGCATCGCATGGACCATACTTCATAGTGTCCACATAATAAAAAAAACTCGTACAAGTTCACAAGGCTATCTCAGGACCAGGCGATGAGAGGTGTATTGGAGGGTACACTGCAAAAACTCCGGTGTTGATTTAAAACCAGCCTGGAATCTATATAATGTCCAAACCAGAGAAGTAGTCAAACGACACCAGTTTGGAATCAAACCGATGCAGTTTTGATACTAATTGGTGTTGTATAAACACCTATCTGGTGTTAGACCAAAACAAAACTGGTGTTGTTTAAAACTTCTCTGGTGTGGACATATATAGATTCTGGTCTGGTGTCAATCAACATCAGAGTTTTTGCAGTGTATTGGCGAACTAAAAACTAAATCCAATCATAGTTATGTCCATAAATGACGATTTATTTTTAAAATGAGCTGGCTACGATACCCTTTTCTGGTCAGATATATATCCTATCCAATGGTAGTAAACATTCGACCCTCTAATTTCACGTTTATTTTTTAGGATTTTAACATACTATGGGTAATGTTTTACGCGCATGACACCTGTATGCATTAATTGTAATGTTACGAGTGGCATCGCGTGGACCATACTTCATAGTGTCCACATAATAAAAAAAAACTCGTACAAGTTCACAAGGCTATCTCAGGACCAGGCGATGAGAGGTATATTGGAGGGTACACTGTAAAAACTCCGGTGTTGATTTAACACCAGCCTGGAATCTATATAATGTCCAAACCAGAGAAGTATTCAAACGACACCAGTTTGGAATCAAACCGATGCAGTTTTGATACTAATTGGTGTTGTATAAACACCTATCTGGTGTTAGACCAAAACAAAACTGGTGTTGTTTAAAACTTCTCTGGTGTGGACATATATAGATTCTGGTCTGGTGTCAATCAACACCAGAGTTTTTGCAGTGTATTGGCGAACTAAAAACTAAATCCAATCATAGTTATGTCCATAAATGACGATTTATTTTTAAAATGAGCTGGCTACGATACCCTTTTCTGGTCAGATATATATCCTATCCAATGGTAGTAAACATTCGACCCTCTAATTTCACGTTTATTTTTTAGAATTTTAACATACTATGGGTAATGTTTTACGCGCATGACACCTGTATGCATTAATTCTAATGTTGCGAGTGGCATCGCATGGACCATACTTCATAGTGTCCACATAATAAAAAAAACTCGTACAAGTTCACAAGGCTATCTCAGGACCAGGCGATGAGAGGTGTATTGGAGGGTACACTGCAAAAACTCCGGTGTTGATTTAACACCAGCCTGGAATCTATATAATGTCCAAACCAGAGAAGTATTCAAACGACACCAGTTTGGAATCAAACCGATGCAGTTTTGATACTAATTGGTGTTGTATAAACACCTATCTGGTGTTAGACCAAATCAAAACTGGTGTTGTTTAAAACTTCTCTGGTGTGGACATATATAGATTCTGGTCTGGTGTCAATCAACACCAGAGTTTTTGCAGTGTATTGGCGAACTAAAAACTAAATCCAATCATAGTTATGTCCATAAATGACGATTTATTTTTAAAATGAGCTGGCTACGATACCCTTTTCTGGTCAGATATATATCCTATCCAATGGTAGTAAACATTCGACCCTCTAATTTCACGTTTATTTTTTAGGATTTTAACATACTATGGGTAATGTTTTACGCGCATGACACCTGTATGCATTAATTCTAATGTTACGAGTGACATCGCATGGACCATACTTCATAGTGTCCACATAATAAAAAAAACTCGTACAAGTTCACAAGGCTATCTCAGGACCAGGCGATGAGAGGTGTATTGGAGGGTACACTGCAAAAACTCCGGTGTTGATTTAAAACCAGCCTGGAATCTATATAATGTCCAAACCAGAGAAGTATTCAAACGACACCAGTTTGGAATCAAACCGATGCAGTTTTGATACTAATTGGTGTTGTATAAACACCTATCTGGTGTTAGACCAAAACAAAACTGGTGTTGTTTAAACTTCTCTGGTGTGGACATATATAGATTCTGGTCTGGTGTCAATCAACACCAGAGTTTTTGCAGTGTATTGGCGAACTAAAAATTAAATCCAATCATAGTTATGTCCATAAATGACGATTTATTTTTAAAATGAGCTGGCTACGATACCCTTTTCTGGTCAGATATATATCCTATCCAATGGTAGTAAACATTCGACCCTCTAATTTCACGTTTATTTTTTAGGATTTTAACATACTATAGGTAATGTTTTACGCGCATGACACCTGTATGCATTAATTTTAATGTTACGAGTGGCATCGCATGGACCATACTTCATAGTGTCCACATAATAAAAAAAAACTCGTACAAGTTCACAAGGCTATCTCAGGACCAGGCGATGAGAGGTGTATTGGAGGGTACACTGCAAAAACTCCGGTGTTGATTTAACACCAGCCTGGAATCTATATAATGTCCAAACCAGAGAAGTATTCAAACGACACCAGTTTGGAATCAAACCGATGCAGTTTTGATACTAATTGGTGTTGTATAAACACCTATCTGGTGTTAGACCAAAACAAAACTGGTGTTGTTTAAACTTCTCTGGTGTGGACATATATAGATTCTGGTCTGGTGTCAATCAACACCAGAGTTTTTGCAGTGTATTGGCGAACTAAAAATTAAATCCAATCATAGTTATGTCCATAAATGACGATTTATTTTTAAAATGAGCTGGCTACGATACCCTTTTCTGGTCAGATATATATCCTATCCAATGGTAGTAAACATTCGACCCTCTAATTTCACGTTTATTTTTTAGGATTTTAACATACTATAGGTAATGTTTTACGCGCATGACACCTGTATGTATTAATTTTAATGTTACGAGACGCATCGCATGGACCATACTTCATAGTGTCCACATAATAAAAAAAACTCGTACAAGTTCACAAGGCTATCTCAGGACCAGGCGATGAGAGGTGTATTGGAGGGTACACTGCAAAAACTCCGGTGTTGATTTAACACCAGCCTGGAATCTATATAATGTTCAAACCAGAGAAGTATTCAAACGACACCAGTTTGGAATCAAACCGATGCAGTTTTGATATTAATTGGTGTTGTATAAACACCTATCTGGTGTTAGACCAAAACAAAACTGGTGTTGTTTAAAACTTCTCTGGTGTGGACATATATAGATTCTGGTCTGGTGTCAATCAACACCAGAGTTTTTGCAGCGTATTGGCGAACTAAAAACTAAATCCAATCATAGTTATGTCCATAAATGACGATTTATTTTTAAAATGAGCTGGCTACGATACCCTTTTCTGGTCAGATATATATCCTATCCAATGGTAGTAAACATTCGACCCTCTAATTTCACGTTTATTTTTTAGGATTTTAACATACTATGGGTAATGTTTTACGCGCATGACACCTGTATGCATTAATTCTAATCTTACGAGTGGCATCGCATGGACCATACTTCATAGTGTCCACATAATAAAAAAAACTCGTACAAGTTCACAAGGCTATCTCAGGACCAGGCGATGAGAGGTGTATTGGAGGGTACACTGCAAAAACTCCGGTGTTGATTTAAAACCAGCCTGGAATCTATATAATGTCCAAACCAGAGAAGTATTCAAACGACACCAGTTTGGAATCAAACCGATGCAGTTTTGATACTAATTGGTGTTGTATAAACACCTATCTGGTGTTAGACCAAAACAAAACTGGTGTTGTTTAAACTTCTCTGGTGTGGACATATATAGATTCTGGTCTGGTGTCAATCAACACCAGAGTTTTTGCAGTGTATTGGCGAACTAAAAACTAAATCCAATCATAGTTATGTCCATAAATGACGATTTATTTTTAAAATGAGCTGGCTACGATACCCTTTTCTGGTCAGATATATATCCTATCCAATGGTAGTAAACATTCGACCCTCTAATTTCACGTTTATTTTTTAGGATTTTAACATACTATAGGTAATGTTTTACGCGCATGACACCTGTATGCATTAATTTTAATGTTACGAGTGGCATCGCATGGACCATACTTCATAGTGTCCACATAATAAAAAAAAACTCGTACAAGTTCACAAGGCTATCTCAGGACCAGGCGATGAGAGGTGTATTGGAGGGTACACTGCAAAAACTCCGGTGTTGATTTAACACCAGCCTGGAATCTATATAATGTCCAAACCAGAGAAGTATTCAAACGACACCAGTTTGGAATCAAACCGATGCAGTTTTGATACTAATTGGTGTTGTATAAACACCTATCTGGTGTTAGACCAAAACAAAACTGGTGTTGTTTAAACTTCTCTGGTGTGGACATATATAGATTCTGGTCTGGTGTCAATCAACACCAGAGTTTTTGCAGTGTATTGGCGAACTAAAAATTAAATCCAATCATAGTTATGTCCATAAATGACGATTTATTTTTAAAATGAGCTGGCTACGATACCCTTTTCTGGTCAGATATATATCCTATCCAATGGTAGTAAACATTCGACCCTCTAATTTCACGTTTATTTTTTAGGATTTTAACATACTATAGGTAATGTTTTACGCGCATGACACCTGTATGTATTAATTTTAATGTTACGAGACGCATCGCATGGACCATACTTCATAGTGTCCACATAATAAAAAAAACTCGTACAAGTTCACAAGGCTATCTCAGGACCAGGCGATGAGAGGTGTATTGGAGGGTACACTGCAAAAACTCCGGTGTTGATTTAACACCAGCCTGGAATCTATATAATGTTCAAACCAGAGAAGTATTCAAACGACACCAGTTTGGAATCAAACCGATGCAGTTTTGATAT
This sequence comes from Lytechinus pictus, assembly GCF_037042905.1. NCBI lineage: Eukaryota > Metazoa > Echinodermata > Echinoidea > Temnopleuroida > Toxopneustidae > Lytechinus > Lytechinus pictus. Next base: position 14,981,355 of record NC_087254.1, on the reverse strand, counting down.
TAATTGGTGTTGTATAAACACCTATCTGGTGTTAGACCAAAACAAAACTGGTGTTGTTTAAAACTTCTCTGGTGTGGACATATATAGATTCTGGTCTGGTGTCAATCAACACCAGAGTTTTTGCAGCGTATTGGCGAACTAAAAACTAAATCCAATCATAGTTATGTCCATAAATGACGATTTATTTTTAAAATGAGCTGGCTACGATACCCTTTTCTGGTCAGATATATATCCTATCCAATGGTAGTAAACATTCGACCCTCTAATTTCACGTTTATTTTTTAGGATTTTAACATACTATGGGTAATGTTTTACGCGCATGACACCTGTATGCATTAATTCTAATCTTACGAGTGGCATCGCATGGACCATACTTCATAGTGTCCACATAATAAAAAAAACTCGTACAAGTTCACAAGGCTATCTCAGGACCAGGCGATGAGAGGTGTATTGGAGGGTACACTGCAAAAACTCCGGTGTTGATTTAAAACCAGCCTGGAATCTATATAATGTCCAAACCAGAGAAGTATTCAAACGACACCAGTTTGGAATCAAACCGATGCAGTTTTGATACTAATTGGTGTTGTATAAACACCTATCTGGTGTTAGACCAAAACAAAACTGGTGTTGTTTAAACTTCTCTGGTGTGGACATATATAGATTCTGGTCTGGTGTCAATCAACACCAGAGTTTTTGCAGTGTATTGGCGAACTAAAAACTAAATCCAATCATAGTTATGTCCATAAATGACGATTTATTTTTAAAATGAGCTGGCTACGATACCCTTTTCTGGTCAGATATATATCCTATCCAATGGTAGTAAACATTCGACCCTCTAATTTCACGTTTATTTTTTAGGATTTTAACGTACTATGGGTAATGTTTTACGCGCATGACACCTGTATGCATTAATTCTACTGTTACGAGTGGCATCGCATGGACCATACTTCATAGTGTCCACATAATAAAAAAAACTCGTACAAGTTCACAAGGCTATCTCAGGACCAGGCGATGAGAGGTGTATTGGAGGGTACACTGCAAAAACTCCGGTGTTGATTTAAAACCAGCCTGGAATCTATATAATGTCCAAACCAGAGAAGTAGTCAAACGACACCAGTTTGGAATCAAACCGATGCAGTTTTGATACTAATTGGTGTTGTATAAACACCTATCTGGTGTTAGACCAAAACAAAACTGGTGTTGTTTAAAACTTCTCTGGTGTGGACATATATAGATTCTGGTCTGGTGTCAATCAACATCAGAGTTTTTGCAGTGTATTGGCGAACTAAAAACTAAATCCAATCATAGTTATGTCCATAAATGACGATTTATTTTTAAAATGAGCTGGCTACGATACCCTTTTCTGGTCAGATATATATCCTATCCAATGGTAGTAAACATTCGACCCTCTAATTTCACGTTTATTTTTTAGGATTTTAACATACTATGGGTAATGTTTTCCGCGCATGACACCTGTATGCATTAATTGTAATGTTACGAGTGGCATCGCATGGACCATACTTCATAGTGTCCACATAATAAAAAAAAACTCGTACAAGTTCACAAGGCTATCTCAGGACCAGGCGATGAGAGGTATATTGGAGGGTACACTGCAAAAACTCCGGTGTTGATTTAACACCAGCCTGGAATCTATATAATGTCCAAACCAGAGAAGTATTCAAACGACACCAGTTTGGAATCAAACCGATGCAGTTTTGATACTAATTGGTGTTGTATAAACACCTATCTGGTGTTAGACCAAAACAAAACTGGTGTTGTTTAAAACTTCTCTGGTGTGGACATATATAGATTCTGGTCTGGTGTCAATCAACACCAGAGTTTTTGCAGTGTATTGGCGAACTAAAAACTAAATCCAATCATAGTTATGTCCATAAATGACGATTTATTTTTAAAATGAGCTGGCTACGATACCCTTTTCTGGTCAGATATATATCCTATCCAATGGTAGTAAACATTCGACCCTCTAATTTCACGTTTATTTTTTAGAATTTTAACATACTATGGGTAATGTTTTACGCGCATGACACCTGTATGCATTAATTCTAATGTTGCGAGTGGCATCGCATGGACCATACTTCATAGTGTCCACATAATAAAAAAAACTCGTACAAGTTCACAAGGCTATCTCAGGACCAGGCGATGAGAGGTGTATTGGAGGGTACACTGCAAAAACTCCGGTGTTGATTTAACACCAGCCTGGAATCTATATAATGTCCAAACCAGAGAAGTATTCAAACGACACCAGTTTGGAATCAAACCGATGCAGTTTTGATACTAATTGGTGTTGTATAAACACCTATCTGGTGTTAGACCAAATCAAAACTGGTGTTGTTTAAAACTTCTCTGGTGTGGACATATATAGATTCTGGTCTGGTGTCAATCAACACCAGAGTTTTTGCAGTGTATTGGCGAACTAAAAACTAAATCCAATCATAGTTATGTCCATAAATGACGATTTATTTTTAAAATGAGCTGGCTACGATACCCTTTTCTGGTCAGATATATATCCTATCCAATGGTAGTAAACATTCGACCCTCTAATTTCACGTTTATTTTTTAGGATTTTAACATACTATGGGTAATGTTTTACGCGCATGACACCTGTATGCATTAATTCTAATGTTACGAGTGACATCGCATGGACCATACTTCATAGTGTCCACATAATAAAAAAAACTCGTACAAGTTCACAAGGCTATCTCAGGACCAGGCGATGAGAGGTGTATTGGAGGGTACACTGCAAAAACTCCGGTGTTGATTTAAAACCAGCCTGGAATCTATATAATGTCCAAACCAGAGAAGTATTCAAACGACACCAGTTTGGAATCAAACCGATGCAGTTTTGATACTAATTGGTGTTGTATAAACACCTATCTGGTGTTAGACCAAAACAAAACTGGTGTTGTTTAAACTTCTCTGGTGTGGACATATATAGATTCTGGTCTGGTGTCAATCAACACCAGAGTTTTTGCAGTGTATTGGCGAACTAAAAATTAAATCCAATCATAGTTATGTCCATAAATGACGATTTATTTTTAAAATGAGCTGGCTACGATACCCTTTTCTGGTCAGATATATATCCTATCCAATGGTAGTAAACATTCGACCCTCTAATTTCACGTTTATTTTTTAGGATTTTAACATACTATAGGTAATGTTTTACGCGCATGACACCTGTATGCATTAATTTTAATGTTACGAGTGGCATCGCATGGACCATACTTCATAGTGTCCACATAATAAAAAAAACTCGTACAAGTTCACAAGGCTATCTCAGGACCAGGCGATGAGAGGTGTATTGGAGGGTACACTGCAAAAACTCCGGTGTTGATTTAAAACCAGCCTGGAATCTATATAATGTCCAAACCAGAGAAGTATTCAAACGACACCAGTTTGGAATCAAACCGATGCAGTTTTGATACTAATTGGTGTTGTATAAACACCTATCTGGTGTTAGACCAAAACAAAACTGGTGTTGTTTAAACTTCTCTGGTGTGGACATATATAGATTCTGGTCTGGTGTCAATCAACACCAGAGTTTTTGCAGTGTATTGGCGAACTAAAAATTAAATCCAATCATAGTTATGTCCATAAATGACGATTTATTTTTAAAATGAGCTGGCTACGATACCCTTTTCTGGTCAGATATATATCCTATCCAATGGTAGTAAACATTCGACCCTCTAATTTCACGTTTATTTTTTAGGATTTTAACATACTATAGGTAATGTTTTACGCGCATGACACCTGTATGCATTAATTTTAATGTTACGAGTGGCATCGCATGGACCATACTTCATAGTGTCCACATAATAAAAAAAACTCGTACAAGTTCACAAGGCTATCTCAGGACCAGGCGATGAGAGGTGTATTGGAGGGTACACTGCAAAAACTCCGGTGTTGATTTAAAACCAGCCTGGAATCTATATAATGTCCAAACCAGAGAAGTATTCAAACGACACCAGTTTGGAATCAAACCGATGCAGTTTTGATACTAATTGGTGTTGTATAAACACCTATCTGGTGTTAGACCAAAACAAAACTGGTGTTGTTTAAACTTCTCTGGTGTGGACATATATAGATTCTGGTCTGGTGTCAATCAACACCAGAGTTTTTGCAGTGTATTGGCGAACTAAAAATTAAATCCAATCATAGTTATGTCCATAAATGACGATTTATTTTTAAAATGAGCTGGCTACGATACCCTTTTCTGGTCAGATATATATCCTATCCAATGGTAGTAAACATTCGACCCTCTAATTTCACGTTTATTTTTTAGGATTTTAACATACTATAGGTAATGTTTTACGCGCATGACACCTGTATGCATTAATTTTAATGTTACGAGTGGCATCGCATGGACCATACTTCATAGTGTCCACATAATAAAAAAAACTCGTACAAGTTCACAAGGCTATCTCAGGACCAGGCGATGAGAGGTGTATTGGAGGGTACACTGCAAAAACTCCGGTGTTGATTTAACACCAGCCTGGAATCTATATAATGTTCAAACCAGAGAAGTATTCAAACGACACCAGTTTGGAATCAAACCGATGCAGTTTTGATACTAATTGGTGTTGTATAAACACCTATCTGGTGTTAGACCAAAACAAAACTGGTGTTGTTTAAAACTTCTCTGGTGTGGACATATATAGATTCTGGTCTGGTGTCAATCAACACCAGAGTTTTTGCAGTGTATTGGCGAACTAAAAACTAAATCCAATCATAGTTATGTCCATAAATGACGATTTATTTTTAAAATGAGCTGGCTACGATACCCTTTTCTGGTCAGATATATATCCTATCCAATGGTAGTAAACATTCGACCCTCTAATTTCACGTTTATTTTTTAGGATTTTAACATACTATGGGTAATGTTTTACGCGCATGACACCTGTATGCATTAATTCTAATGTTACGAGTGGCATCGCATGGACCATACTTCATAGTGTCCACATAATAAAAAAAACTCGTACAAGTTCACAAGGCTATCTCAGGACCAGGCGATGAGAGGTGTATTGGAGGGTACACTGCAAAAACTCCGGTGTTGATTTAAAACAAGCCTGGAATCTATATAATGTCCAAACCAGAGAAGTATTCAAACGACACCAGTTTGGAATCAAACCGATGCAGTTTTGATACTAATTGGTGTTGTATAAACACCTATCTGGTGTTAGACCAAAACAAAACTGGTGTTGTTTAAACTTCTCTGGTGTGGACATATATAGATTCTGGTCTGGTGTCAATCAACACCAGAGTTTTTGCAGTGTATTGGCGAACTAAAAATTAAATCCAATCATAGTTATGTCCATAAATGACGATTTATTTTTAAAATGAGCTGGCTACGATACCCTTTTCTGGTCAGATATATATCCTATCCAATGGTAGTAAACATTCGACCCTCTAATTTCACGTTTATTTTTTAGGATTTTAACATACTATAGGTAATGTTTTACGCGCATGACACCTGTATGCATTAATTTTAATGTTACGAGTGGCATCGCATGGACCATACTTCATAGTGTCCACATAATAAAAAAAACTCGTACAAGTTCACAAGGCTATCTCAGGACCAGGCGATGAGAGGTGTATTGGAGGGTACACTGCAAAAACTCCGGTGTTGATTTAAAACCAGCCTGGAATCTATATAATGTCCAAACCAGAGAAGTATTCAAACGACACCAGTTTGGAATCAAACCGATGCAGTTTTGATACTAATTGGTGTTGTATAAACACCTATCTGGTGTTAGACCAAAACAAAACTGGTGTTGTTTAAACTTCTCTGGTGTGGACATATATAGATTCTGGTCTGGTGTCAATCAACACCAGAGTTTTTGCAGTGTATTGGCGAACTAAAAATTAAATCCAATCATAGTTATGTCCATAAATGACGATTTATTTTTAAAATGAGCTGGCTACGATACCCTTTTCTGGTCAGATATATATCCTATCCAATGGTAGTAAACATTCGACCCTCTAATTTCACGTTTATTTTTTAGGATTTTAACATACTATAGGTAATGTTTTACGCGCATGACACCTGTATGCATTAATTTTAATGTTACGAGTGGCATCGCATGGACCATACTTCATAGTGTCCACATAATAAAAAAAACTCGTACAAGTTCACAAGGCTATCTCAGGACCAGGCGATGAGAGGTGTATTGGAGGGTACACTGCAAAAACTCCGGTGTTGATTTAACACCAGCCTGGAATCTATATAATGTTCAAACCAGAGAAGTATTCAAACGACACCAGTTTGGAATCAAACCGATGCAGTTTTGATACTAATTGGTGTTGTATAAACACCTATCTGGTGTTAGACCAAAACAAAACTGGTGTTGTTTAAAACTTCTCTGGTGTGGACATATATAGATTCTGGTCTGGTGTCAATCAACACCAGAGTTTTTGCAGTGTATTGGCGAACTAAAAACTAAATCCAATCATAGTTATGTCCATAAATGACGATTTATTTTTAAAATGAGCTGGCTACGATACCCTTTTCTGGTCAGATATATATCCTATCCAATGGTAGTAAACATTCGACCCTCTAATTTCACGTTTATTTTTTAGGATTTTAACATACTATGGGTAATGTTTTACGCGCATGACACCTGTATGCATTAATTCTAATGTTACGAGTGGCATCGCATGGACCATACTTCATAGTGTCCACATAATAAAAAAAACTCGTACAAGTTCACAAGGCTATCTCAGGACCAGGCGATGAGAGGTGTATTGGAGGGTACACTGCAAAAACTCCGGTGTTGATTTAAAACAAGCCTGGAATCTATATAATGTCCAAACCAGAGAAGTATTCAAACGACACCAGTTTGGAATCAAACCGATGCAGTTTTGATACTAATTGGTGTTGTATAAACACCTATCTGGTGTTAGACTAAAACAAAACTGGTGTTGTTTAAACTTCTCTGGTGTGGACATATATAGATTCTGGTCTGGTGTCAATCAACACCAGAGTTTTTGCAGTGTATTGGCGAACTAAAAACTAAATCCAATCATAGTTATGTCCATAAATGACGATTTATTTTTAAAATGAGCTGGCTACGATACCCTTTTCTGGTCAGATATATATCCTATCCAATGGTAGTAAACATTCGACCCTCTAATTTCACGTTTATTTTTTAGGATTTTAACATACTATGGGTAATGTTTTACGCGCATGACACCTGTATGCATTAATTCTACTGTTACGAGTGGCATCGCATGGACCATACTTCATAGTGTCCACATAATAAAAAAAACTCGTACAAGTTCACAAGGCTATCTCAGGACCAGGCGATGAGAGGTGTATTGGAGGGTACACTGCAAAAACTCCGGTGTTGATTTAAAACCAGCCTGGAATCTATATAATGTCCAAACCAGAGAAGTAGTCAAACGACACCAGTTTGGAATCAAACCGATGCAGTTTTGATACTAATTGGTGTTGTATAAACACCTATCTGGTGTTAGACCAAAACAAAACTGGTGTTGTTTAAAACTTCTCTGGTGTGGACATATATAGATTCTGGTCTGGTGTCAATCAACACCAGAGTTTTTGCAGTGTATTGGCGAACTAAAAACTAAATCCAATCATAGTTATGTCCATAAATGACGATTTATTTTTAAAATGAGCTGGCTACGATACCCTTTTCTGGTCAGATATATATCCTATCCAATGGTAGTAAACATTCGACCCTCTAATTTCACGTTTATTTTTTAGGATTTTAACATACTATGGGTAATGTTTTACGCGCATGACACCTGTATGCATTAATTCTAATGTTACGAGTGGCATCGCATGGACCATACTTCATAGTGTCCACATAATAAAAAAAACTCGTACAAGTTCACAAGGCTATCTCAGGACCAGGCGATGAGAGGTGTATTGGAGGGTACACTGCAAAAACTCCGGTGTTGATTTAACACCTGCCTGGAATCTATATAATGTCCAAACCAGAGAAGTATTCAAACGACACCAGTTTGGAATCAAACCGATGCAGTTTTGATACTAATTGGTGTTGTATAAACACCTATCTGGTGTTATACCAAAACAAAACTGGTGTTGTTTAAAACTTCTCTGGTGTGGACATATATAGATTCTGGTCTGGTGTCAATCAACACCAGAGTTTTTGCAGTGTATTGGCGAACTAAAAACTAAATCCAATCATGGTTATGTCCATAAATGACGATTTATTTTTAAAATGAGCTGGCTACGATACCCTTTTCTGGTCAGATATATATCCTATCCAATGGTAGTAAACATTCGACCCTCTAATTTCACGTTTATTTTTTAGAATTTTAACATACTATGGGTAATGTTTTACGCGCATGACACCTGTATGCATTAATTCTAATGTTGCGAGTGGCATCGCATGGACCATACTTCATAGTGTCCACATAATAAAAAAAACTCGTACAAGTTCACAAGGCTATCTCAGGACCAGGCGATGAGAGGTGTATTGGAGGGTACACTGCAAAAACTCCGGTGTTGATTTAACACCAGCCTGGAATCTATATAATGTCCAAACCAGAGAAGTATTCAAACGACACCAGTTTGGAATCAAACCGATGCAGTTTTGATACTAATTGGTGTTGTATAAACACCTATCTGGTGTTAGACCAAATCAAAACTGGTGTTGTTTAAAACTTCTCTGGTGTGGACATATATAGATTCTGGTCTGGTGTCAATCAACACCAGAGTTTTTGCAGTGTATTGGCGAACTAAAAATTAAATCCAATCATAGTTATGTCCATAAATGACGATTTATTTTTAAAATGAGCTGGCTACGATACCCTTTTCTGGTCAGATATATATCCTATCCAATGGTAGTAAACATTCGACCCTCTAATTTCACGTTTATTTTTTAGGATTTTAACATACTATAGGTAATGTTTTACGCGCATGACACCTGTATGCATTAATTTTAATGTTACGAGTGGCATCGCATGGACCATACTTCATAGTGTCCACATAATAAAAAAAACTCGTACAAGTTCACAAGGCTATCTCAGGACCAGGCGATGAGAGGTGTATTGGAGGGTACACTGCAAAAACTCCGGTGTTGATTTAAAACCAGCCTGGAATCTATATAATGTCCAAACCAGAGAAGTATTCAAACGACACCAGTTTGGAATCAAACCGATGCAGTTTTGATACTAATTGGTGTTGTATAAACACCTATCTGGTGTTAGACCAAAACAAAACTGGTGTTGTTTAAACTTCTCTGGTGTGGACATATATAGATTCTGGTCTGGTGTCAATCAACACCAGACTTTTTGCAGTGTATTGGCGAACTAAAAATTAAATCCAATCATAGTTATGTCCATAAATGACGATTTATTTTTAAAATGAGCTGGCTACGATACCCTTTTCTGGTCAGATATATATCCTATCCAATGGTAGTAAACATTCGACCCTCTAATTTCACGTTTATTTTTTAGGATTTTAACATAATATAGGTAATGTTTTACGCGCATGACACCTGTATGCATTAATTTTAATGTTACGAGTGGCATCGCATGGACCATACTTCATAGTGTCCACATAATAAAAAAAACTCGTACAAGTTCACAAGGCTATCTCAGGACCAGGCGATGAGAGGTGTATTGGAGGGTACACTGCAAAAACTCCGGTGTTGATTTAACACCAGCCTGGAATCTATATAATGTTCAAACCAGAGAAGTATTCAAACGACACCAGTTTGGAATCAAACCGATGCAGTTTTGATACTAATTGGTGTTGTATAAACACCTATCTGGTGTTAGACCAAAACAAAACTGGTGTTGTTTAAAACTTCTCTGGTGTGGACATATATAGATTCTGGTCTGGTGTCAATCAACACCAGAGTTTTTGCAGTGTATTGGCGAACTAAAAACTAAATCCAATCATAGTTATGTCCATAAATGACGATTTATTTTTAAAATGAGCTGGCTACGATACCCTTTTCTGGTCAGATATATTCTATCCAATGGTAGTAAACATTCGACCCTCTAATTTCACGTTTATTTTTTAGGATTTTAACGTACTATGGGTAATGTTTTACGCGCATGACACCTGTATGCATTAATTCTAATGTTACGAGTGGCATCGCATGGACCATACTTCATAGTGTCCACATAATAAAAAAAACTCGTACAAGTTCACAAGGCTTTCTCAGGACCAGGCGATGAGATGTGTATTGGAGGGTACACTGCAAAAACTCCGGTGTTGATTTAACACCAGCCTGGAATCTATATAATGTCCAAACCAGAGAAGTATTCAAACGACACCAGTTTGGAATCAAACCGATGCAGTTTTGATACTAATTGGTGTTGTATAAACACCTATCTGGTGTTAGACCAAAACAAAACTGGTGTTGTTTAAACTTCTCTGGTGTGGACATGTATAGATTCTGGTCTGGTGTCAATCAACACCAGAGTTTTTGCAGTGTATTGGCGAACTAAAAACTAAATCCAATCATAGTTATGTCCATAAATGACGATTTATTTTTTAAAATGAGCTGGCTACGATACCCTTTTCTGGTCAGATATATATCCTATCCAATGGTAGTAAACATTCGACCCTCTAATTTCACGTTTATTTTTTAGAATTTTAACATACTATGGGTAATGTTTTACGCGCATGACACCTGTATGCATTAATTCTAATGTTGCGAGTGGCATCGTATGGACCATACTTCATAGTGTCCACATAATAAAAAAAACTCGTACAAGTTCACAAGGCTATCTCAGGACCAGGCGATGAGAGGTGTATTGGAGGGTACACTGCAAAAACTCCGGTGTTGATTTAACACCAGCCTGGAATCTATATAATGTCCAAACCAGAGAAGTATTCAAACGACACCAGTTTGGAATCAAACCGATGCAGTTTTGATACTAATTGGTGTTGTATAAACACCTATCTGGTGTTAGACCAAATCAAAACTGGTGTTGTTTAAAACTTCTCTGGTGTGGACATATATAGATTCTGGTCTGGTGTCAATCAACACCAGAGTTTTTGCAGTGTATTGGCGAACTAAAAACTAAATCCAATCATAGTTATGTCCATAAATGACGATTTATTTTTAAAATGAGCTGGCTACGATACCCTTTTCTGGTCAGATATATATCCTATCCAATGGTAGTAAACATTCGACCCTCTAATTTCACGTTTATTTTTTAGAATTTTAACATACTATGGGTAATGTTTTACGCGCATGACACCTGTATGCATTAATTCTAATGTTGCGAGTGGCATCGCATGGACCATACTTCATAGTGTCCACATAATAAAAAAAACTCGTACAAGTTCACAAGGCTATCTCAGGACCAGGCGATGAGAGGTGTATTGGAGGGTACACTGCAAAAACTCCGGTGTTGATTTAACACCAGCCTGGAATCTATATAATGTCCAAACCAGAGAAGTATTCAAACGACACCAGTTTGGAATCAAACCGATGCAGTTTTGATACTAATTGGTGTTGTATAAACACCTATCTGGTGTTAGACCAAATCAAAACTGGTGTTGTTTAAAACTTCTCTGGTGTGGACATATATAGATTCTGGTCTGGTGTCAATCAACACCAGAGTTTTTGCAGTGTATTGGCGAACTAAAAACTAAATCCAATCATAGTTATGTCCATAAATGACGATTTATTTTTAAAATGAGCTGGCTACGATACCCTTTTCTGGTCAGATATATTCTATCCAATGGTAGTAAACATTCGACCCTCTAATTTCACGTTTATTTTTTAGGATTTTAACATACAGTGCCGGCCGCGGGAAACGTCACAGTGCCCCCTAGGGCGAACGCGGTAGCCCGTAGCGGACATTTGAGGGGAGCGGACGAGGGGAGACGCCCGCGTCCGCTCCCCTAGGACATGAGTGCCCTAGGGGAGCGCCCGAGGATAGTGCCCGCGTCTATCCTAGGGTGTTTCCCTAGGATGTTCGGCCGTGCATTCTTGGTCGAAAGAGGAGGTCTGATTTGACACATTCGTTCAAGACTGCATGTGATTTTTATCTCATATCAAGCACAAGTTTTCGATAATTTATCGTGGATAAAATCTGTTTTGAAAATTACAAAGTTTTGGGTTGATAACTGGGATTTTAGGCTTTTCACCGAATTACTTTATTGTGTTCGATTACACACTGGCATCAGCGTAAAGGGTCCTTTTCTATACATGTATATGAATATTCTCCCGTGGTGTCCGTTATTTCATTCACTGACATGGTTAGTCGTGATCGTAAATGAGTTTCTGACGAAGGAGCAGGTATTTGTCGATGTTGACCCTACATTCCAGAGGTCGTTCTAGAACTATTTACTCTATTCTTTCCCTACATGGTCATCCTTTTTTATATACCCTGACATGCCTTTCAGGCGCGGATCTACGAGATGCAGATAAAAGGGAGAAGAAGAAAGCAAAAATGAAAGAAAAGGCGAAAATGAAGGGATGGATTGAAGACGAGAAGGAAAGAGATAAGAGAAATAGAAAAAGTGAGAGAAGGGGAAAGGGGAGAAAGAGAAAATAGAGCGGGGGGGGGGGAGGAGAAAGAGGGAGAGGGGGTAAAGAAAAGAAATAAGGAAAAGGTGAAATGGAGAAGAAAACAGAGGGGATAAAAAAGGGAAGGTGAGGCAGAAAGAAAAGAAGGAAAAGGAGAAAAGGAAAATAGATTGAAAATCGAAGGGGAGAAGAAGAGACAAAGGAAGAAAAGGAAGGACAGAATGAGAAAGAGAGAATGATAAGGAGGGGGAAATTAAATAAAATGAAGAAGAGGAGACATAATAAAATGGAGTAAAAAAGCGAAAAAGGGAAGAGAAGGAAGGGCGCATGAAAAGGTAAGAAGTACAGGGGACAATAGAAGTGAGACTTAAGAAAAAGTAGAGGAAAAGAGAGAAAGTGGGAAGAAAAATTTGGGAATTTGTCCAGATTTTCATGTCAGAAAATACGTTAGTAACTCGCATCTGCCCATTTTTACGCTGATGACAAGTATTGAACATTCTTGCGCTCAATCTTGTAATTATTTTCTCTCACCATGCTCACAATTTCCTGCTCTCGTTGCATCAATTAAAAACTAATCTCGAATTAACATCCGCTCATTCAAGAAAGAAGAAAGAAAAATGAAAAAGGCAAATAGGACGGGATGGAGGGAAAATGAGAAGGAAATAGAAAAAGTGAGAGAAGCAGAAGGGAGCGAAAAAACGAAGGGGAAAGGGGAGAAAGAGAAAATATAGGGGGCTTATTTTTTCATGGTAATATGGATACCATATAGTTCTGCAGTACTTAGTTATGAAACTTGTTTTACTCAGTAATGCTCACGCGTGATGATTAAAAGGATTTTCGACTATATAAAGGTGAACCGGGACGGGGCTTTCATTCTTTAACTTGGCTTGACTGACTCCTTTGTTCCCCCAAAAGAATTGTTAGGTTTGATAGTTAGCGTTTGCGTGAGCACCCACCAAAACTCTTTACAAAAGAAAAGAATGGTTTGTATAGCTGCTCCATTCTTGCTTTGTCGGCAAGTGATAATTAACTCGTTAAGTACCCATTCCACACACTACGTCATAGTAGCTTTCGAAAACATACTTTTACTAGGGTATGTGTTTAAACATTGAAGCTAAATGCGCTAGAAATTTTTTAAATAGTTACATTATGTAAATAGCTTTTGTTGCTTTGCTCGGAAGCGCATTGAGCATTCAATCAAGATGGAAAGTGCGCTTTACAAATGCCATGTATTATTATTTTTAGCTGCCATATAACACTGAATTCTGTATTATACCAAGTTGTGACTTGGTTTTATCATTTCCAATTCATATAACAAAGTATATTTCTTCCTTCTTCTCATTTATTATTTCCACCACTTTCATCTCTTCCCAATTCGAATATATACCAATGTAACTTAAAAACCGCAATAGAGTGCAGGTAATGTAATCAGATGTTTTAGCAAAAAGATAAATCTGTTTCATCTGTTACATTTAGGTAAATTTATACTTTTATAGGGTGAGGGTTTTAGAGACCCGATTTGAACCGAAATGAAAAGAACATCCTCATTTATTGTTGTTAACGCATCAACAAATTAATCCCCCCCCCCCCCCGTTTCTATGAATATCCTGTCATAAATTGGGAAGCGGATGTGATCAAAGGAGATCAAAGGTGTGGGCGGGGAGCAAGACTCTACCAGACTGTTGACAATAACAAAAGAACCAAATAACAAATCGATGAGCACAACCAGTTTTGCTGGTGTTCGCTTTTTGCACGTCTACTTTGTATGATCTTAGTCATACTAGTATTCGTTTTCACGTACCTTTCATTCCCTTTATCAACGAATTGACGATCCCAATATTGACCGCACGTTTGTTTTAACATAATGAGAATTCGCAAATGCCCTTGATATTCATAATTCTGTTTTATTTTAAGTTTGTCATTAATGTTTGTTAAATTCACTCTGTTAATAACTTGTCAATTTCGATTTACAAAAAAAATCAAGTCTGCTTATTAATGTCTTTTGTCTATTTTAATTATTTTTTGTTGTTGATATGCCTTTCTTTCTTCTTTCCTGATTCCACCTTGTGCACCCCGTTAAAACTCAAGGAAGAATGTTTCAAATGTTTTCTAATTCTTACACTGTTCATAATAAGGAGATTGGATTAGGTGTAAAGTTCACGCTGAAGGGAGAGGAATGGGTACGTATGGAGAGAAAAAAAACCTTATCACAAAAGATAAAGAATTGATCTCCATGACATTGAATCACAATTGTGTCCTATTTTTTTAAACAAGTTTGTATGATACATGTATGCCTCCCACGTAAGGCGTAAGGAAAATAAGTTTACCTAATGCATCAAATTAGATTAATTGATTAGATTCATTGCGGTAAATGAAAAACAGTAAATTCGATGTTTCAGCAAGGGTGACCAGATTTCACAAAATTAAATACGGGACAATCGACAAAGCACTATGTACCATCGGATCGACCGAGACAGGCCAAAAAATCAACAAAAAGGCTACACAATGTTAGACTTGTTAACAAAATATATTAAGAAAGGGGAAGGGAGGGTGATCGGAAGAAACAAAAGAGAACAAAATGAGGAAACAAGAAATGAATTGAGAGGAAAGAAAAAAATAAGGAAAAATTAAAAGGAAAAAAGTTTGAATAAAAGGATGAAAGAAAGAATTAAAAGACAGATAACAGTTTCCGTCATTACTTGAAATGAATAAAGAAAGAAAGAATTAAAATAAAGGAACGGAAGATGAATAAATGTGTGAAAGAAAAAAACATAAGGAGAGAAAAGAGAAAAGTAAGAAAAATGGAGGAAAAGAGAAAGAAAGACAGAAAGAAAGAAAAATAATTTCTTCATTATTTGAAAGAAACAAAGACAGAAGAAAACATGAAGGAAGGAAGAAAGGAAAGAGGGAATAAGGGAAAAGAATTAAAAGGGAAAACAGAAATGAAAAAATGAAAGAAAAGGAAACAAATAACATCTAAAAAAAAAATCTAGAATAGATTCAGATCACGCTAGTTTAAAAATATAATGGTCTATCACAACATAACCAAAGTACATGCACATGTAAACATAATGCAATGTACGTACCCTAGGGTACCCGAGGATAAGTGCGGGCACGGCCAATATTATATAGCACGCAGGAAACTGCGGGCGCGGCTAAACACCCTAGGGGGCTCCCCTTGAATACCCTCGGTTAGACGCAAAAGCCCCCTAGGGTGTTTGCGTGCTCGGGCGTGACGTTTCCTGCGGCCGGCACTGTACTATGGGTAATGTTTTACGCGCATGACACCTGTATGCATTAATTCTAATGTTACGAGTGGCATCGCATGGACCATACTTCATAGTGTCCACATAATAAAAAAAACTCGTACAAGTTCACAAGGCTTTCTCAGGACCAGGCGATGAGATGTGTATTGGAGGGTACACTGCAAAAACTCCGGTGTTGATTTAACACCAGCCTGGAATCTATATAATGTCCAAACCAGAGAAGTATTCAAACGACACCAGTTTGGAATCAAACCGATGCAGTTTTGATACTAATTGGTGTTGTATAAACACCTATCTGGTGTTAGACCAAAACAAAACTGGTGTTGTTTAAACTTCTCTGGTGTGGACATGTATAGATTCTGGTCTGGTGTCAATCAACACCAGAGTTTTTGCAGTGTATTGGCGAACTAAAAACTAAATCCAATCATAGTTATGTCCATAAATGACGATTTATTTTTAAAATGAGCTGGCTACGATACCCTTTTCTGGTCAGATATATATCCTATCCAATGGTAGTAAACATTCGACCCTCTAATTTCACGTTTATTTTTTAGAATTTTAACATACTATGGGTAATGTTTTACGCGCATGACACCTGTATGCATTAATTCTAATGTTGCGAGTGGCATCGCATGGACCATACTTCATAGTGTCCACATAATAAAAAAAACTCGTACAAGTTCACAAGGCTATCTCAGGACCAGGCGATGAGAGGTGTATTGGAGGGTACACTGCAAAAACTCCGGTGTTGATTTAACACCAGCCTGGAATCTATATAATGTCCAAACCAGAGAAGTATTCAAACGACACCAGTTTGGAATCAAACCGATGCAGTTTTGATACTAATTGGTGTTGTATAAACACCTATCTGGTGTTAGACCAAATCAAAACTGGTGTTGTTTAAAACTTCTCTGGTGTGGACATATATAGATTCTGGTCTGGTGTCAATCAACACCAGAGTTTTTGCAGTGTATTGGCGAACTAAAAACTAAATCCAATCATAGTTATGTCCATAAATGACGATTTATTTTTAAAATGAGCTGGCTACGATACCCTTTTCTGGTCAGATATATATCCTATCCAATGGTAGTAAACATTCGACCCTCTAATTTCACGTTCATTTTTTAGGATTTTAACATACTATGGGTAATGTTTTACGCGCATGACACCTGTATGCATTAATTCTAATGTTACGAGTGGCATCGCATGGACCATACTTCATAGTGTCCACATAATAAAAAAAACTCGTACAAGTTCACAAGGCTATCTCAGGACCAGGCGATGAGAGGTGTATTGGAGGGTACACTGCAAAAACTCCGGTGTTGATTTAAAACCAGCCTGGAATCTATATAATGTCCAAACCAGAGAAGTATTCAAACGACACCAGTTTGGAATCAAACCGATGCAGTTTTGATACTAATTGGTGTTGTATAAACACCTATCTGGTGTTAGACCAAAACAAAACTGGTGTTGTTTAAACTTCTCTGGTGTGGACATATATAGATTCTGGTCTGGTGTCAATCAACACCAGAGTTTTTGCAGTGTATTGGCGAACTAAAAATTAAATCCAATCATAGTTATGTCCATAAATGACGATTTATTTTTAAAATGAGCTGGCTACGATACCCTTTTCTGGTCAGATATATATCCTATCCAATGGTAGTAAACATTCGACCCTCTAATTTCACGTTTATTTTTTAGGATTTTAACATACTATAGGTAATGTTTTACGCGCATGACACCTGTATGCATTAATTTAAATGTTACGAGTGGCATCGCATGGACCATACTTCATAGTGTCCACATAATAAAAAAACTCGTACAAGTTCACAAGGCTATCTCAGGACCAGGCGATGAGAGGTGTATTGGAGGGTACACTGCAAAAACTCCGGTGTTGATTTAACACCAGCCTGGAATCTATATAATGTCCAAACCAGAGAAGTATTCAAACGACACCAGTTTGGAATCAAACCGATGCAGTTTTGATACTAATTGGTGTTGTATAAACACCTATCTGGTGTTAGACCAAATCAAAACTGGTGTTGTTTAAAACTTCTCTGGTGTGGACATATATAGATTCTGGTCTGGTGTCAATCAACACCAGAGTTTTTGCAGTGTATTTGGCGAACTAAAAACTAAATCCAATCATAGTTATGTCCATAAATGACGATTTATTTTTAAAATGAGCTGGCTACGATACCCTTTTCTGGTCAGATATATATCCTATCCAATGGTAGTAAACATTCGACCCTCTAATTTCACGTTCATTTTTTAGGATTTTAACATACTATGGGTAATGTTTTACGCGCATGACACCTGTATGCATTAATTCTAATGTTACGAGTGGCATCGCATGGACCATACTTCATAGTGTCCACATAATAAAAAAAACTCGTACAAGTTCACAAGGCTATCTCAGGACCAGGCGATGAGAGGTGTATTGGAGGGTACACTGCAAAAACTCCGGTGTTGATTTAAAACCAGCCTGGAATCTATATAATGTCCAAACCAGAGAAGTATTCAAACGACACCAGTTTGGAATCAAACCGATGCAGTTTTGATACTAATTGGTGTTGTATAAACACCTATCTGGTGTTAGACCAAAACAAAACTGGTGTTGTTTAAACTTCTCTGGTGTGGACATATATAGATTCTGGTCTGGTGTCAATCAACACCAGAGTTTTTGCAGTGTATTGGCGAACTAAAAATTAAATCCAATCATAGTTATGTCCATAAATGACGATTTATTTTTAAAATGAGCTGGCTACGATACCCTTTTCTGGTCAGATATATATCCTATCCAATGGTAGTAAACATTCGACCCTCTAATTTCACGTTTATTTTTTAGGATTTTAACATACTATAGGTAATGTTTTACGCGCATGACACCTGTATGCATTAATTTTAATGTTACGAGTGGCATCGCATGGACCATACTTCATAGTGTCCACATAATAAAAAAACTCGTACAAGTTCACAAGGCTATCTCAGGACCAGGCGATGAGAGGTGTATTGGAGGGTACACTGCAAAAACTCCGGTGTTGATTTAACACCAGCCTGGAATCTATATAATGTTCAAACCAGAGAAGTATTCAAACGACACCAGTTTGGAATCAAACCGATGCAGTTTTGATACTAATTGGTGTTGTATAAACACCTATCTGGTGTTAGACCAAAACAAAACTGGTGTTGTTTAAACTTCTCTGGTGTGGACATGTATAGATTCTGGTCTGGTGTCAATCAACACCAGAGTTTTTGCAGTGTATTGGCGAACTAAAAACTAAATCCAATCATAGTTATGTCCATAAATGACGATTTATTTTTAAAATGAGCTGGCTACGATACCCTTTTCTGGTCAGATATATATCCTATCCAATGGTAGTAAACATTCGACCCTCTAATTTCACGTTTATTTTTTAGGATTTTAACATACTATGGGTAATGTTTTACGCGCATGACACCTGTATGCATTAATTCTAATGTTACGAGTGGCATCGCATGGACCATACTTCATAGTGTCCACATAATAAAAAAAACTCGTACAAGTTCACAAGGCTATCTCAGGACCAGGCGATGAGAGGTGTATTGGAGGGTACACTGCAAAAACTCCGGTGTTGATTTAAAACCAGCCTGGAATCTATATAATGTCCAAACCAGAGAAGTATTCAAACGACACCAGTTTGGAATCAAACCGATGCAGTTTTGATACTAATTGGTGTTGTATAAACACCTATCTGGTGTTAGACCAAAACAAAACTGGTGTTGTTTAAACTTCTCTGGTGTGGACATATATAGATTCTGGTCTGGTGTCAATCAACACCAGAGTTTTTGCAGTGTATTGGCGAACTAAAAATTAAATCCAATCATAGTTATGTCCATAAATGACGATTTATTTTTAAAATGAGCTGGCTACGATACCCTTTTCTGGTCAGATATATATCCTATCCAATGGTAGTAAACATTTGACCCTCTAATTTCACGTTTATTTTTTAGGATTTTAACATACTATAGGTATTAATGTTTTACGCGCATGACACCTGTATCCATTAATTTTAATGTTACGAGTGGCATCGCATGGACCATACTTCATAGTGTCCACATAATAAAAAAAACTCGTACAAGTTCACAAGGCTATCTCAGGACCAGGCGATGAGAGGTGTATTGGAGGGTACACTGCAAAAACTCCGGTGTTGATTTAACACCAGCCTGGAATCTATATAATGTTCAAACCAGAGAAGTGTTCAAACGACACCAGTTTGGAATCAAACCGATGCAGTTTTGATACTAATTGGTGTTGTATAAACACCTATCTGGTGTTAGACCAAAACAAAACTGGTGTTGTTTAAAACTTCTCTGGTGTGGACATATATAGATTCTGGTCTGGTGTCAATCAACACCAGAGTTTTTGCAGTGTATTGGCGAACTAAAAACTAAATCCAATCATAGTTATGTCCATAAATGACGATTTATTTTTAAAATGAGCTGGCTACGATACCCTTTTCTGGTCAGATATATATCCTATCCAATGGTAGTAAACATTCGACCCTCTAATTTCACGTTTATTTTTTAGGATTTTAACATACTATGGGTAATGTTTTACGCGCATGACACCTGTATGCATTAATTCTAATGTTACGAGTGGCATCGCATGGACCATACTTCATAGTGTCCACATAATAAAAAAAACTCGTACAAGTTCACAAGGCTATCTCAGGACCAGGCGATGAGAGGTGTATTGGAGGGTACACTGCAAAAACTCCGGTGTTGATTTAAAACCAGCCTGGAATCTATATAATGTCCAAACCAGAGAAGTATTCAAACGACACCAGTTTGGAATCAAACCGATGCAGATTTGATACTAATTGGTGTTGTATAAACACCTATCTGGTGTTAGACCAAAACAAAACTGGTGTTGTTTAAACTTCTCTGGTGTGGACATATATAGATTCTGGTCTGGTGTCAATCAACACCAGAGTTTTTGCAGTGTATTGGCGAACTAAAAATTAAATCCAATCATAGTTATGTCCATAAATGACGATTTATTTTTAAAATGAGCTGGCTACGATACCCTTTTCTGGTCAGATATATATCCTATCCAATGGTAGTAAACATTTGACCCTCTAATTTCACGTTTATTTTTTAGGATTTTAACATACTATAGGTATTAATGTTTTACGCGCATGACACCTGTATCCATTAATTTTAATGTTACGAGTGGCATCGCATGGACCATACTTCATAGTGTCCACATAATAAAAAAAACTCGTACAAGTTCACAAGGCTATCTCAGGACCAGGCGATGAGAGGTGTATTGGAGGGTACACTGCAAAAACTCCGGTGTTGATTTAACACCAGCCTGGAATCTATATAATGTTCAAACCAGAGAAGTGTTCAAACGACACCAGTTTGGAATCAAACCGATGCAGTTTTGATACTAATTGGTGTTGTATAAACACCTATCTGGTGTTAGACCAAAACAAAACTGGTGTTGTTTAAAACTTCTCTGGTGTGGACATATATAGATTCTGGTCTGGTGTCAATCAACACCAGAGTTTTTGCAGTGTATTGGCGAACTAAAAACTAAATCCAATCATAGTTATGTCCATAAATGACGATTTATTTTTAAAATGAGCTGGCTACGATACCCTTTTCTGGTCAGATATATATCCTATCCAATGGTAGTAAACATTCGACCCTCTAATTTCACGTTTATTTTTTAGGATTTTAACATACTATGGGTAATGTTTTACGCGCATGACACCTGTATGCATTAATTCTAATGTTACGAGTGGCATCGCATGGACCATACTTCATAGTGTCCACATAATAAAAAAAACTCGTACAAGTTCACAAGGCTATCTCAGGACCAGGCGATGAGAGGTGTATTGGAGGGTACACTGCAAAAACTCCGGTGTTGATTTAAAACCAGCCTGGAATCTATATAATGTCCAAACCAGAGAAGTATTCAAACGACACCAGTTTGGAATCAAACCGATGCAGATTTGATACTAATTGGTGTTGTATAAACACCTATCTGGTGTTAGACCAAAACAAAACTGGTGTTGTTTAAACTTCTCTGGTGTGGACATATATAGATTCTGGTCTGGTGTCAATCAACACCAGAGTTTTTGCAGTGTATTGGCGAACTAAAAATTAAATCCAATCATAGTTATGTCCATAAATGACGATTTATTTTTAAAATGAGCTGGCTACGATACCCTTTTCTGGTCAGATATATATCCTATCCAATGGTAGTAAACATTCGACCCTCTAATTTCACGTTTATTTTTTAGGATTTTAACATACTATAGGTAATGTTTTACGCGCATGACACCTGTATGCATTAATTTTAATGTTACGAGTGGCATCGCATGGACCATACTTCATAGTGTCCACATAATAAAAAAAACTCGTACAAGTTCACAAGGCTATCTCAGGACCAGGCGATGAGAGGTGTATTGGAGGGTACACTGCAAAAACTCCGGTGTTGATTTAACACCAGCCTGGAATCTTTATAATGTTCAAACCAGAGAAGTATTCAAACGACACCAGTTTGGAATCAAACCGATGCAGTTTTGATACTAATTGGTGTTGTATAAACACCTATCTGGTGTTAGACCAAAACAAAACTGGTGTTGTTTAAAACTTCTCTGGTGTGGACATATATAGATTCTGGTCTGGTGTCAATCAACACCAGAGTTTTTGCAGTGTATTGGCGAACTAAAAACTAAATCCAATCATAGTTATGTCCATAAATGACGATTTATTTTTAAAATGAGCTGGCTACGATACCCTTTTCTGGTCAGATATATATCCTATCCAATGGTAGTAAACATTCGACCCTCTAATTTCACGTTTATTTTTTAGGATTTTAACATACTATGGGTAATGTTTTACGCGCATGACACCTGTATGCATTAATTTTAATGTTACGAGTGGCATCGCATGGACCATACTTCATAGTGTCCACATAATAAAAAAAACTCGTACAAGTTCACAAGGCTTTCTCAGGACCAGGCGATGAGATGTGTATTGGAGGGTACACTGCAAAAACTCCGGTGTTGATTTAACACCAGCCTGGAATCTTTATAATGTTCAAACCAGAGAAGTATTCAAACGACACCAGTTTGGAATCAAACCGATGCAGTTTTGATACTAATTGGTGTTGTATAAACACCTATCTGGTGTTAGACCAAAACAAAACTGGTGTTGTTTAAAACTTCTCTGGTGTGGACATATATAGATTCTGGTCTGGTGTCAATCAACACCAGAGTTTTTGCAGTGTATTGGCGAACTAAAAACTAAATCCAATCATAGTTATGTCCATAAATGACGATTTATTTTTAAAATGAGCTGGCTACGATACCCTTTTCTGGTCAGATATATATCCTATCCAATGGTAGTAAACATTCGACCCTCTAATTTCACGTTTATTTTTTAGGATTTTAACATACTATGGGTAATGTTTTACGCGCATGACACCTGTATGCATTAATTCTAATGTTACGAGTGGCATCGCATGGACCATACTTCATAGTGTCCACATAATAAAAAAAACTCGTACAAGTTCACAAGGCTTTCTCAGGACCAGGCGATGAGATGTGTATTGGAGGGTACACTGCAAAAACTCCGGTGTTGATTTAACACCAGCCTGGAATCTATATAATGTCCAAACCAGAGAAGTATTCAAACGACACCAGTTTGGAATCAAACCGATGCAGTTTTGATACTAATTGGTGTTGTATAAACACCTATCTGGTGTTAGACCAAAACAAAACTGGTGTTGTTTAAACTTCTCTGGTGTGGACATGTATAGATTCTGGTCTGGTGTCAATCAACACCAGAGTTTTTGCAGTGTATTGGCGAACTAAAAACTAAATCCAATCATAGTTATGTCCATAAATGACGATTTATTTTTAAAATGAGCTGGCTACGATACCCTTTTCTGGTCAGATATATATCCTATCCAATGGTAGTAAACATTCGACCCTCTAATTTCACGTTTATTTTTTAGGATTTTAACATACTATGGGTAATGTTTTACGCGCATGACACCTGTATGCATTAATTCTAATGTTACGAGTGGCATCGCATGGACCATACTTCATAGTGTCCACATAATAAAAAAAACTCGTACAAGTTCACAAGGCTATCTCAGGACCAGGCGATGAGAGGTGTATTGGAGGGTACACTGCAAAAACTCCGGTGTTGATTTAAAACCAGCCTGGAATCTATATAATGTCCAAACCAGAGAAGTATTCAAACGACACCAGTTTGGAATCAAACCGATGCAGATTTGATACTAATTGGTGTTGTATAAACACCTATCTGGTGTTAGACCAAAACAAAACTGGTGTTGTTTAAACTTCTCTGGTGTGGACATATATAGATTCTGGTCTGGTGTCAATCAACACCAGAGTTTTTGCAGTGTATTGGCGAACTAAAAATTAAATCCAATCATAGTTATGTCCATAAATGACGATTTATTTTTAAAATGAGCTGGCTACGATACCCTTTTCTGGTCAGATATATATCCTATCCAATGGTAGTAAACATTTGACCCTCTAATTTCACGTTTATTTTTTAGGATTTTAACATACTATAGGTATTAATGTTTTACGCGCATGACACCTGTATCCATTAATTTTAATGTTACGAGTGGCATCGCATGGACCATACTTCATAGTGTCCACATAATAAAAAAAACTCGTACAAGTTCACAAGGCTATCTCAGGACCAGGCGATGAGAGGTGTATTGGAGGGTACACTGCAAAAACTCCGGTGTTGATTTAACACCAGCCTGGAATCTATATAATGTTCAAACCAGAGAAGTGTTCAAACGACACCAGTTTGGAATCAAACCGATGCAGTTTTGATACTAATTGGTGTTGTATAAACACCTATCTGGTGTTAGACCAAAACAAAACTGGTGTTGTTTAAAACTTCTCTGGTGTGGACATATATAGATTCTGGTCTGGTGTCAATCAACACCAGAGTTTTTGCAGTGTATTGGCGAACTAAAAACTAAATCCAATCATAGTTATGTCCATAAATGACGATTTATTTTTAAAATGAGCTGGCTACGATACCCTTTTCTGGTCAGATATATATCCTATCCAATGGTAGTAAACATTCGACCCTCTAATTTCACGTTTATTTTTTAGGATTTTAACATACTATGGGTAATGTTTTACGCGCATGACACCTGTATGCATTAATTCTAATGTTACGAGTGGCATCGCATGGACCATACTTCATAGTGTCCACATAATAAAAAAAACTCGTACAAGTTCACAAGGCTATCTCAGGACCAGGCGATGAGAGGTGTATTGGAGGGTACACTGCAAAAACTCCGGTGTTGATTTAAAACCAGCCTGGAATCTATATAATGTCCAAACCAGAGAAGTATTCAAACGACACCAGTTTGGAATCAAACCGATGCAGATTTGATACCAATTGGTGTTGTATAAACACCTATCTGGTGTTAGACCAAAACAAAACTGGTGTTGTTTAAACTTCTCTGGTGTGGACATATATAGATTCTGGTCTGGTGTCAATCAACACCAGAGTTTTTGCAGTGTATTGGCGAACTAAAAATTAAATCCAATCATAGTTATGTCCATAAATGACGATTTATTTTTAAAATGAGCTGGCTACGATACCCTTTTCTGGTCAGATATATATCCTATCCAATGGTAGTAAACATTCGACCCTCTAATTTCACGTTTATTTTTTAGGATTTTAACATACTATAGGTAATGTTTTACGCGCATGACACCTGTATGCATTAATTTTAATGTTACGAGTGGCATCGCATGGACCATACTTCATAGTGTCCACATAATAAAAAAAACTCGTACAAGTTCACAAGGCTATCTCAGGACCAGGCGATGAGAGGTGTATTGGAGGGTACACTGCAAAAACTCCGGTGTTGATTTAACACCAGCCTGGAATCTTTATAATGTTCAAACCAGAGAAGTATTCAAACGACACCAGTTTGGAATCAAACCGATGCAGTTTTGATACTAATTGGTGTTGTATAAACACCTATCTGGTGTTAGACCAAAACAAAACTGGTGTTGTTTAAAACTTCTCTGGTGTGGACATATATAGATTCTGGTCTGGTGTCAATCAACACCAGAGTTTTTGCAGTGTATTGGCGAACTAAAAACTAAATCCAATCATAGTTATGTCCATAAATGACGATTTATTTTTAAAATGAGCTGGCTACGATACCCTTTTCTGGTCAGATATATATCCTATCCAATGGTAGTAAACATTCGACCCTCTAATTTCACGTTTATTTTTTAGGATTTTAACATACTATGGGTAATGTTTTACGCGCATGACACCTGTATGCATTAATTTTAATGTTACGAGTGGCATCGCATGGACCATACTTCATAGTGTCCACATAATAAAAAAAACTCGTACAAGTTCACAAGGCTTTCTCAGGACCAGGCGATGAGATGTGTATTGGAGGGTACACTGCAAAAACTCCGGTGTTGATTTAACACCAGCCTGGAATCTTTATAATGTTCAAACCAGAGAAGTATTCAAACGACACCAGTTTGGAATCAAACCGATGCAGTTTTGATACTAATTGGTGTTGTATAAACACCTATCTGGTGTTAGACCAAAACAAAACTGGTGTTGTTTAAAACTTCTCTGGTGTGGACATATATAGATTCTGGTCTGGTGTCAATCAACACCAGAGTTTTTGCAGTGTATTGGCGAACTAAAAACTAAATCCAATCATAGTTATGTCCATAAATGACGATTTATTTTTAAAATGAGCTGGCTACGATACCCTTTTCTGGTCAGATATATATCCTATCCAATGGTAGTAAACATTCGACCCTCTAATTTCACGTTTATTTTTTAGGATTTTAACATACTATGGGTAATGTTTTACGCGCATGACACCTGTATGCATTAATTCTAATGTTACGAGTGGCATCGCATGGACCATACTTCATAGTGTCCACATAATAAAAAAAACTCGTACAAGTTCACAAGGCTTTCTCAGGACCAGGCGATGAGATGTGTATTGGAGGGTACACTGCAAAAACTCCGGTGTTGATTTAACACCAGCCTGGAATCTATATAATGTCCAAACCAGAGAAGTATTCAAACGACACCAGTTTGGAATCAAACCGATGCAGTTTTGATACTAATTGGTGTTGTATAAACACCTATCTGGTGTTAGACCAAAACAAAACTGGTGTTGTTTAAACTTCTCTGGTGTGGACATGTATAGATTCTGGTCTGGTGTCAATCAACACCAGAGTTTTTGCAGTGTATTGGCGAACTAAAAACTAAATCCAATCATAGTTATGTCCATAAATGACGATTTATTTTTAAAATGAGCTGGCTACGATACCCTTTTCTGGTCAGATATATATCCTATCCAATGGTAGTAAACATTCGACCCTCTAATTTCACGTTTATTTTTTAGGATTTTAACATACTATGGGTAATGTTTAACGCGCATGACACCTGTATGCATTAATTCTAATGTTACGAGTGGCATCGCATGGACCATACTTCATAGTGTCCACATAATAAAAAAAACTCGTACAAGTTCACAAGGCTATCTCAGGACCAGGCGATGAGAGGTGTATTGGAGGGTACACTGCAAAAACACCGGTGTTGATTTAACACCAGCCTGGAATCTATATAATGTCCAAACCAGAGAAGTATTCAAACGACACCAGTTTGGAATCAAACCGATGCAGTTTTTATACTAATTGGTGTTGTATAAACACCTATCTGGTGTTAGACCAAAACAAAACTGGTGTTGTTTAAAACTTCTCTGGTGTGGACATATATAGATTCTGGTCTGGTGTCAATCAACACCAGAGTTTTTGCAGTGTATTGGCGAACTAAAAACTAAATCCAATCATAGTTATGTCCATAAATGACGATTGATTTTTAAAATGAGCTGGCTACGATACCCTTTTCTGGTCAGATATATATCCTATCCAATGGTAGTAAACATTCGACCCTCTAATTTCACGTTCATTTTTTAGGATTTTAACATACTATGGGTAATGTTTTACGCGCATGACACCTGTATGCATTAATTCTAATGTTACGAGTGGCATCGCATGGACCATACTTCATAGTGTCCACATAATAAAAAAAACTCGTACAAGTTCACAAGGCTTTCTCAGGACCAGGCGATGAGATGTGTATTGGAGGGTACACTGCAAAAACTCCGGTGTTGATTTAACACCAGCCTGGAATCTATATAATGTCCAAACCAGAGAAGTATTCAAACGACACCAGTTTGGAATCAAACCGATGCAGTTTTGATACTAATTGGTGTTGTATAAACACCTATCTGGTGTTAGACCAAAACAAAACTGGTGTTGTTTAAACTTCTCTGGTGTGGACATGTATAGATTCTGGTCTGGTGTCAATCAACACCAGAGTTTTTGCAGTGTATTGGCGAACTAAAAACTAAATCCAATCATAGTTATGTCCATAAATGACGATTTATTTTTAAAATGAGCTGGCTACGATACCCTTTTCTGGTCAGATATATATCCTATCCAATGGTAGTAAACATTCGACCCTCTAATTTCACGTTTATTTTTTAGGATTTTAACATACTATGGGTAATGTTTAACGCGCATGACACCTGTATGCATTAATTCTAATGTTACGAGTGGCATCGCATGGACCATACTTCATAGTGTCCACATAATAAAAAAAACTCGTACAAGTTCACAAGGCTATCTCAGGACCAGGCGATGAGAGGTGTATTGGAGGGTACACTGCAAAAACACCGGTGTTGATTTAACACCAGCCTGGAATCTATATAATGTCCAAACCAGAGAAGTATTCAAACGACACCAGTTTGGAATCAAACCGATGCAGTTTTTATACTAATTGGTGTTGTATAAACACCTATCTGGTGTTAGACCAAAACAAAACTGGTGTTGTTTAAAACTTCTCTGGTGTGGACATATATAGATTCTGGTCTGGTGTCAATCAACACCAGAGTTTTTGCAGTGTATTGGCGAACTAAAAACTAAATCCAATCATAGTTATGTCCATAAATGACGATTTATTTTTAAAATGAGCTGGCTACGATACCCTTTTCTGGTCAGATATATATCCTATCCAATGGTAGTAAACATTCGACCCTCTAATTTCACGTTCATTTTTTAGGATTTTAACATACTATGGGTAATGTTTTACGCGCATGACACCTGTATGCATTAATTTTAATGTTACGAGTGGCATCGCATGGACCATACTTCATAGTGTCCACATAATAAAAAAAACTCGTACAAGTTCACAAGGCTATCTCAGGACCAGGCGATGAGAGGTGTATTGGAGGGTACACTGCAAAAACTCCGGTGTTGATTTAACACCAGCCTGGAATCTATATAATGTCCAAACCAGAGAAGTATTCAAACGACACCAGTTTGGAATCAAACCGATGCAGTTTTGATACTAATTGGTGTTGTATAAACACCTATCTGGTGTTAGACCAAAACAAAACTGGTGTTGTTTAAACTTCTCTGGTGTGGACATATATAGATTCTGGTCTGGTGTCAATCAACACCAGAGTTTTTGCAGTGTATTGGCGAACTAAAAATTAAATCCAATCATAGTTATGTCCATAAATGACGATTTATTTTTAAAATGAGCTGGCTACGATACCCTTTTCTGGTCAGATATATATCCTATCCAATGGTAGTAAACATTTGACCCTCTAATTTCACGTTTATTTTTTAGGATTTTAACATACTATAGGTATTAATGTTTTACGCGCATGACACCTGTATCCATTAATTTTAATGTTACGAGTGGCATCGCATGGACCATACTTCATAGTGTCCACATAATAAAAAAAAATCGTACAAGTTCACAAGGCTATCTCAGGACCAGGCGATGAGAGGTGTATTGGAGGGTACACTGCAAAAACTCCGGTGTTGATTTAACACCAGCCTGGAATCTATATAATGTTCAAACCAGAGAAGTGTTCAAACGACACCAGTTTGGAATCAAACCGATGCAGTTTTGATACTAATTGGTGTTGTATAAACACCTATCTGGTGTTAGACCAAAACAAAACTGGTGTTGTTTAAAACTTCTCTGGTGTGGACATATATAGATTCTGGTCTGGTGTCAATCAACACCAGAGTTTTTGCAGTGTATTGGCGAACTAAAAACTAAATCCAATCATAGTTATGTCCATAAATGACGATTTATTTTTAAAATGAGCTGGCTACGATACCCTTTTCTGGTCAGATATATATCCTATCCAATGGTAGTAAACATTCGACCCTCTAATTTCACGTTTATTTTTTAGGATTTTAACATACTATGGGTAATGTTTTACGCGCATGACACCTGTATGCATTAATTCTAATGTTACGAGTGGCATCGCATGGACCATACTTCATAGTGTCCACATAATAAAAAAAACTCGTACAAGTTCACAAGGCTATCTCAGGACCAGGCGATGAGAGGTGTATTGGAGGGTACACTGCAAAAACTCCGGTGTTGATTTAAAACCAGCCTGGAATCTATATAATGTCCAAACCAGAGAAGTATTCAAACGACACCAGTTTGGAATCAAACCGATGCAGATTTGATACTAATTGGTGTTGTATAAACACCTATCTGGTGTTAGACCAAAACAAAACTGGTGTTGTTTAAACTTCTCTGGTGTGGACATATATAGATTCTGGTCTGGTGTCAATCAACACCAGAGTTTTTGCAGTGTATTGGCGAACTAAAAATTAAATCCAATCATAGTTATGTCCATAAATGACGATTTATTTTTAAAATGAGCTGGCTACGATACCCTTTTCTGGTCAGATATATATCCTATCCAATGGTAGTAAACATTCGACCCTCTAATTTCACGTTTATTTTTTAGGATTTTAACATACTATAGGTAATGTTTTACGCGCATGACACCTGTATGCATTAATTTTAATGTTACGAGTGGCATCGCATGGACCATACTTCATAGTGTCCACATAATAAAAAAAACTCGTACAAGTTCACAAGGCTATCTCAGGACCAGGCGATGAGAGGTGTATTGGAGGGTACACTGCAAAAACTCCGGTGTTGATTTAACACCAGCCTGGAATCTATATAATGTTCAAACCAGAGAAGTATTCAAACGACACCAGTTTGGAATCAAACCGATGCAGTTTTGATACTAATTGGTGTTGTATAAACACCTATCTGGTGTTAGACCAAAACAAAACTGGTGTTGTTTAAAACTTCTCTGGTGTGGACATATATAGATTCTGGTCTGGTGTCAATCAACACCAGAGTTTTTGCAGTGTATTGGCGAACTAAAAACTAAATCCAATCATAGTTATGTCCATAAATGACGATTTATTTTTAAAATGAGCTGGCTACGATACCCTTTTCTGGTCAGATATATATCCTATCCAATGGTAGTAAACATTCGACCCTCTAATTTCACGTTTATTTTTTAGGATTTTAACATACTATGGGTAATGTTTTACGCGCATGACACCTGTATGCATTAATTATAATGTTACGAGTGGCATCGCATGGACCATACTTCATAGTGTCCACATAATAAAAAAAACTCGTACAAGTTCACAAGGCTTTCTCAGGACCAGGCGATGAGATGTGTATTGGAGGGTACACTGCAAAAACTCCGGTGTTGATTTAACACCAGCCTGGAATCTATATAATGTCCAAACCAGAGAAGTATTCAAACGACACCAGTTTGGAATCAAACCGATGCAGTTTTGATACTAATTGGTGTTGTATAAACACCTATCTGGTGTTAGACCAAAACAAAACTGGTGTTGTTTAAACTTCTCTGGTGTGGACATGTATAGATTCTGGTCTGGTGTCAATCAACACCAGAGTTTTTGCAGTGTATTGGCGAACTAAAAACTAAATCCAATCATAGTTATGTCCATAAATGACGATTTATTTTTAAAATGAGCTGGCTACGATACCCTTTTCTGGTCAGATATATATCCTATCCAATGGTAGTAAACATTCGACCCTCTAATTTCACGTTTATTTTTTAGGATTTTAACATACTATGGGTAATGTTTAACGCGCATGACACCTGTATGCATTAATTCTAATGTTACGAGTGGCATCGCATGGACCATACTTCATAGTGTCCACATAATAAAAAAAACTCGTACAAGTTCACAAGGCTATCTCAGGACCAGGCGATGAGAGGTGTATTGGAGGGTACACTGCAAAAACACCGGTGTTGATTTAACACCAGCCTGGAATCTATATAATGTCCAAACCAGAGAAGTATTCAAACGACACCAGTTTGGAATCAAACCGATGCAGTTTTTATACTAATTGGTGTTGTATAAACACCTATCTGGTGTTAGACCAAAACAAAACTGGTGTTGTTTAAAACTTCTCTGGTGTGGACATATATAGATTCTGGTCTGGTGTCAATCAACACCAGAGTTTTTGCAGTGTATTGGCGAACTAAAAACTAAATCCAATCATAGTTATGTCCATAAATGACGATTGATTTTTAAAATGAGCTGGCTACGATACCCTTTTCTGGTCAGATATATATCCTATCCAATGGTAGTAAACATTCGACCCTCTAATTTCACGTTCATTTTTTAGGATTTTAACATACTATGGGTAATGTTTTACGCGCATGACACCTGTATGCATTAATTCTAATGTTACGAGTGGCATCGCATGGACCATACTTCATAGTGTCCACATAATAAAAAAAACTCGTACAAGTTCACAAGGCTTTCTCAGGACCAGGCGATGAGATGTGTATTGGAGGGTACACTGCAAAAACTCCGGTGTTGATTTAACACCAGCCTGGAATCTATATAATGTCCAAACCAGAGAAGTATTCAAACGACACCAGTTTGGAATCAAACCGATGCAGTTTTGATACTAATTGGTGTTGTATAAACACCTATCTGGTGTTAGACCAAAACAAAACTGGTGTTGTTTAAACTTCTCTGGTGTGGACATGTATAGATTCTGGTCTGGTGTCAATCAACACCAGAGTTTTTGCAGTGTATTGGCGAACTAAAAACTAAATCCAATCATAGTTATGTCCATAAATGACGATTTATTTTTAAAATGAGCTGGCTACGATACCCTTTTCTGGTCAGATATATATCCTATCCAATGGTAGTAAACATTCGACCCTCTAATTTCACGTTTATTTTTTAGGATTTTAACATACTATGGGTAATGTTTAACGCGCATGACACCTGTATGCATTAATTCTAATGTTACGAGTGGCATCGCATGGACCATACTTCATAGTGTCCACATAATAAAAAAAACTCGTACAAGTTCACAAGGCTATCTCAGGACCAGGCGATGAGAGGTGTATTGGAGGGTACACTGCAAAAACACCGGTGTTGATTTAACACCAGCCTGGAATCTATATAATGTCCAAACCAGAGAAGTATTCAAACGACACCAGTTTGGAATCAAACCGATGCAGTTTTTATACTAATTGGTGTTGTATAAACACCTATCTGGTGTTAGACCAAAACAAAACTGGTGTTGTTTAAAACTTCTCTGGTGTGGACATATATAGATTCTGGTCTGGTGTCAATCAACACCAGAGTTTTTGCAGTGTATTGGCGAACTAAAAACTAAATCCAATCATAGTTATGTCCATAAATGACGATTGATTTTTAAAATGAGCTGGCTACGATACCCTTTTCTGGTCAGATATATATCCTATCCAATGGTAGTAAACATTCGACCCTCTAATTTCACGTTCATTTTTTAGGATTTTAACATACTATGGGTAATGTTTTACGCGCATGACACCTGTATGCATTAATTTTAATGTTACGAGTGGCATCGCATGGACCATACTTCATAGTGTCCACATAATAAAAAAAACTCGTACAAGTTCACAAGGCTATCTCAGGACCAGGCGATGAGAGGTGTATTGGAGGGTACACTGCAAAAACTCCGGTGTTGATTTAACACCAGCCTGGAATCTATATAATGTCCAAACCAGAGAAGTATTCAAACGACACCAGTTTGGAATCAAACCGATGCAGTTTTGATACTAATTGGTGTTGTATAAACACCTATCTGGTGTTAGACCAAAACAAAACTGGTGTTGTTTAAACTTCTCTGGTGTGGACATATATAGATTCTGGTCTGGTGTCAATCAACACCAGAGTTTTTGCAGTGTATTGGCGAACTAAAAATTAAATCCAATCATAGTTATGTCCATAAATGACGATTTATTTTTAAAATGAGCTGGCTACGATACCCTTTTCTGGTCAGATATATATCCTATCCAATGGTAGTAAACATTTGACCCTCTAATTTCACGTTTATTTTTTAGGATTTTAACATACTATAGGTAATGTTTTACGCGCATGACACCTGTATGCATTAATTTTAATGTTACGAGTGGCATCGCATGGACCATACTTCATAGTGTCCACATAATAAAAAAAACTCGTACAAGTTCACAAGGCTATCTCAGGACCAGGCGATGAGAGGTGTATTGGAGGGTACACTGCAAAAACTCCGGTGTTGATTTAACACCAGCCTGGAATCTATATAATGTTCAAACCAGAGAAGTGTTCAAACGACACCAGTTTGGAATCAAACCGATGCAGTTTTGATACTAATTGGTGTTGTATAAACACCTATCTGGTGTTAGACCAAAACAAAACTGGTGTTGTTTAAAACTTCTCTGGTGTGGACATATATAGATTCTGGTCTGGTGTCAATCAACACCAGAGTTTTTGCAGTGTATTGGCGAACTAAAAACTAAATCCAATCATAGTTATGTCCATAAATGACGATTTATTTTTAAAATGAGCTGGCTACGATACCCTTTTCTGATCAGATATATATCCTATCCAATGGTAGTAAACATTCGACCCTCTAATTTCACGTTTATTTTTTAGGATTTTAACATACTATGGGTAATGTTTTACGCGCATGACACCTGTATGCATTAATTCTAATGTTACGAGTGGCATCGCATGGACCATACTTCATAGTGTCCACATAATAAAAAAAACTCGTACAAGTTCACAAGGCTATCTCAGGACCAGGCGATGAGAGGTGTATTGGAGGGTAAACTGCAAAAACTCCGGTGTTGATTTAAAACCAGCCTGGAATCTATATAATGTCCAAACCAGAGAAGTATTCAAACGACACCAGTTTGGAATCAAACCGATGCAGATTTGATACTAATTGGTGTTGTATAAACACCTATCTGGTGTTAGACCAAAACAAAACTGGTGTTGTTTAAACTTCTCTGGTGTGGACATATATAGATTCTGGTCTGGTGTCAATCAACACCAGAGTTTTTGCAGTGTATTGGCGAACTAAAAATTAAATCCAATCATAGTTATGTCCATAAATGACGATTTATTTTTAAAATGAGCTGGCTACGATACCCTTTTCTGGTCAGATATATATCCTATCCAATGGTAGTAAACATTCGACCCTCTAATTTCACGTTTATTTTTTAGGATTTTAACATACTATAGGTAATGTTTTACGCGCATGACACCTGTATGCATTAATTTTAATGTTACGAGTGGCATCGCATGGACCATACTTCATAGTGTCCACATAATAAAAAAAACTCGTACAAGTTCACAAGGCTATCTCAGGACCAGGCGATGAGAGGTGTATTGGAGGGTACACTGCAAAAACTCCGGTGTTGATTTAACACCAGCCTGGAATCTATATAATGTTCAAACCAGAGAAGTATTCAAACGACACCAGTTTGGAATCAAACCGATGCAGTTTTGATACTAATTGGTGTTGTATAAACACCTATCTGGTGTTAGACCAAAACAAAACTGGTGTTGTTTAAAACTTCTCTGGTGTGGACATATATAGATTCTGGTCTGGTGTCAATCAACACCAGAGTTTTTGCAGTGTATTGGCGAAATAAAAACTAAATCCAATCATAGTTATGTCCATAAATGACGATTTATTTTTAAAATGAGCTGGCTACGATACCCTTTTCTGGTCAGATATATATCCTATCCAATGGTAGTAAACATTCGACCCTCTAATTTCACGTTTATTTTTTAGGATTTTAACATACTATGGGTAATGTTTTACGCGCATGACACCTGTATGCATTAATTCTAATGTTGCGAGTGGCATCGCATGGACCATACTTCATAGTGTCCACATAATAAAAAAAACTCGTACAAGTTCACAAGGCTATCTCAGGACCAGGCGATGAGAGGTGTATTGGAGGGTACACTGCAAAAACTCCGGTGTTGATTTAACACCAGCCTGGAATCTATATAATGTCCAAACCAGAGAAGTATTCAAACGACACCAGTTTGGAATCAAACCGATGCAGTTTTGATACTAATTGGTGTTGTATAAACACCTATCTGGTGTTAGACCAAATCAAAACTGGTGTTGTTTAAAACTTCTCTGGTGTGGACATATATAGATTCTGGTCTGGTGTCAATCAACACCAGAGTTTTTGCAGTGTATTGGCGAACTAAAAACTAAATCCAATCATAGTTATGTCCATAAATGACGATTTATTTTTAAAATGAGCTGGCTACGATACCCTTTTCTGGTCAGATATATATCCTATCCAATGGTAGTAAACATTCGACCCTCTAATTTCACGTTTATTTTTTAGGATTTTAACATACTATGGGTAATGTTTTACGCGCATGAGACCTGTATGCATTAATTCTAATGTTACGAGTGGCATCGCATGGACCATACTTCATAGTGTCCACATAATAAAAAAAACTCGTACAAGTTCACAAGGCTATCTCAGGACCAGGCGATGAGAGGTGTATTGGAGGGTAAACTGCAAAAACTCCGGTGTTGATTTAAAACCAGCCTGGAATCTATATAATGTCCAAACCAGAGAAGTATTCAAACGACACCAGTTTGGAATCAAACCGATGCAGATTTGATACTAATTGGTGTTGTATAAACACCTATCTGGTGTTAGACCAAAACAAAACTGGTGTTGTTTAAACTTCTCTGGTGTGGACATATATAGATTCTGGTCTGGTGTCAATCAACACCAGAGTTTTTGCAGTGTATTGGCGAACTAAAAATTAAATCCAATCATAGTTATGTCCATAAATGACGATTTATTTTTAAAATGAGCTGGCTACGATACCCTTTTCTGGTCAGATATATATCCTATCCAATGGTAGTAAACATTCGACCCTCTAATTTCACGTTTATTTTTTAGGATTTTAACATACTATAGGTAATGTTTTACGCGCATGACACCTGTATGCATTAATTTTAATGTTACGAGTGGCATCGCATGGACCATACTTCATAGTGTCCACATAATAAAAAAAACTCGTACAAGTTCACAAGGCTATCTCAGGACCAGGCGATGAGAGGTGTATTGGAGGGTACACTGCAAAAACTCCGGTGTTGATTTAACACCAGCCTGGAATCTATATAATGTTCAAACCAGAGAAGTATTCAAACGACACCAGTTTGGAATCAAACCGATGCAGTTTTGATACTAATTGGTGTTGTATAAACACCTATCTGGTGTTAGACCAAAACAAAACTGGTGTTGTTTAAAACTTCTCTGGTGTGGACATATATAGATTCTGGTCTGGTGTCAATCAACACCAGAGTTTTTGCAGTGTATTGGCGAAATAAAAACTAAATCCAATCATAGTTATGTCCATAAATGACGATTTATTTTTAAAATGAGCTGGCTACGATACCCTTTTCTGGTCAGATATATATCCTATCCAATGGTAGTAAACATTCGACCCTCTAATTTCACGTTTATTTTTTAGGATTTTAACATACTATGGGTAATGTTTTACGCGCATGACACCTGTATGCATTAATTCTAATGTTGCGAGTGGCATCGCATGGACCATACTTCATAGTGTCCACATAATAAAAAAAACTCGTACAAGTTCACAAGGCTATCTCAGGACCAGGCGATGAGAGGTGTATTGGAGGGTACACTGCAAAAACTCCGGTGTTGATTTAACACCAGCCTGGAATCTATATAATGTCCAAACCAGAGAAGTATTCAAACGACACCAGTTTGGAATCAAACCGATGCAGTTTTGATACTAATTGGTGTTGTATAAACACCTATCTGGTGTTAGACCAAATCAAAACTGGTGTTGTTTAAAACTTCTCTGGTGTGGACATATATAGATTCTGGTCTGGTGTCAATCAACACCAGAGTTTTTGCAGTGTATTGGCGAACTAAAAACTAAATCCAATCATAGTTATGTCCATAAATGACGATTTATTTTTAAAATGAGCTGGCTACGATACCCTTTTCTGGTCAGATATATATCCTATCCAATGGTAGTAAACATTCGACCCTCTAATTTCACGTTTATTTTTTAGGATTTTAACATACTATGGGTAATGTTTTACGCGCATGAGACCTGTATGCATTAATTCTAATGTTACGAGTGGCATCGCATGGACCATACTTCATAGTGTCCACATAATAAAAAAAACTCGTACAAGTTCACAAGGCTATCTCAGGACCAGGCGATGAGAGGTGTATTGGAGGGTACACTGCAAAAACTCCGGTGTTGATTTAAAACCAGCCTGGAATCTATATAATGTCCAAACCAGAGAAGTATTCAAACGACACCAGTTTGGAATCAAACCGATGCAGTTTTGATACTAATTGGTGTTGTATAAACACCTATCTGGTGTTAGACCAAAATAAAACTGGTGTTGTTTAAACTTCTCTGGTGTGGACATATATAGATTCTGGTCTGGTGTCAATCAACACCAGAGTTTTTGCAGTGTATTGGCGAACTAAAAATTAAATCCAATCATAGTTATGTCCATAAATGACGATTTATTTTTAAAATGAGCTGGCTACGATACCCTTTTCTGGTCAGATATATATCCTATCCAATGGTAGTAAACATTCGACCCTCTAATTTCACGTTTATTTTTTAGGATTTTAACATACTATAGGTAATGTTTTACGCGCATGACACCTGTATGCATTAATTTTAATGTTACGAGTGGCATCGCATGGACCATACTTCATAGTGTCCACATAATAAAAAAAACTCGTACAAGTTCACAAGGCTATCTCAGGACCAGGCGATGAGAGGTGTATTGGAGGGTACACTGCAAAAACTCCGGTGTTGATTTAACACCAGCCTGGAATCTATATAATGTTCAAACCAGAGAAGTATTCAAACGACACCAGTTTGGAATCAAACCGATGCAGTTTTGATACTAATTGGTGTTGTATAAACACCTATCTGGTGTTAGACCAAAACAAAACTGGTGTTGTTTAAAACTTCTCTGGTGTGGACATATATAGATTCTGGTCTGGTGTCAATCAACACCAGAGTTTTTGCAGTGTATTGGCGAAATAAAAACTAAATCCAATCATAGTTATGTCCATAAATGACGATTTATTTTTAAAATGAGCTGGCTACGATACCCTTTTCTGGTCAGATATATATCCTATCCAATGGTAGTAAACATTCGACCCTCTAATTTCACGTTTATTTTTTAGGATTTTAACATACTATGGGTAATGTTTTACGCGCATGACACCTGTATGCATTAATTCTAATGTTACGAGTGGCATCGCATGGACCATACTTCATAGTGTCCACATAATAAAAAAAACTCGTACAAGTTCACAAGGCTTTCTCAGGACCAGGCGATGAGATGTGTATTGGAGGGTACACTGCAAAAACTCCGGTGTTGATTTAACACCAGCCTGGAATCTATATAATGTCCAAACCAGAGAAGTATTCAAACGACACCAGTTTGGAATCAAACCGATGCAGTTTTGATACTAATTGGTGTTGTATAAACACCTATCTGGTGTTAGACCAAAACAAAACTGGTGTTGTTTAAACTTCTCTGGTGTGGACATGTATAGATTCTGGTCTGGTGTCAATCAACACCAGAGTTTTTGCAGTGTATTGGCGAACTAAAAACTAAATCCAATCATAGTTATGTCCATAAATGACGATTTATTTTTAAAATGAGCTGGCTACGATACCCTTTTCTGGTCAGATATATATCCTATCCAATGGTAGTAAACATTCGACCCTGTAATTTCACGTTAATTTTTAGAATTTTAACATACTATGGGTAATGTTTTACGCGCATGACACCTGTATGCATTAATTCTAATGTTGCGAGTGGCATCGCATGGACCATACTTCATAGTGCCCACATAATAAAAAAAACTCGTACAAGTTCACAAGGCTATCTCAGGACCAGGCGATGAGAGGTGTATTGGAGGGTACACTGCAAAAACTCCGGTGTTGATTTAACACCAGCCTGGAATCTATATAATGTCCAAACCAGAGAAGTATTCAAACGACACCAGTTTGGAATCAAACCGATGCAGTTTTGATACTAATTGGTGTTGTATAAACACCTATCTGGTGTTAGACCAAATCAAAACTGGTGTTGTTTAAAACTTCTCTGGTGTGGACATATATAGATTCTGGTCTGGTGTCAATCAACACCAGAGTTTTTGCAGTGTATTGGCGAACTAAAAACTAAATCCAATCATAGTTATGTCCATAAATGACGATTTATTTTTAAAATGAGCTGGCTACGATACCCTTTTCTGGTCAGATATATATCCTATCCAATGGTAGTAAACATTCGACCCTCTAATTTCACGTTTATTTTTTAGGATTTTAACATACTATGGGTAATGTTTTACGCGCATGAGACCTGTATGCATTAATTCTAATGTTACGAGTGGCATCGCATGGACCATACTTCATAGTGTCCACATAATAAAAAAAACTCGTACAAGTTCACAAGGCTATCTCAGGACCAGGCGATGAGAGGTGTATTGGAGGGTACACTGCAAAAACTCCGGTGTTGATTTAAAACCAGCCTGGAATCTATATAATGTCCAAACCAGAGAAGTATTCAAACGACACCAGTTTGGAATCAAACCGATGCAGTTTTGATACTAATTGGTGTTGTATAAACACCTATCTGGTGTTAGACCAAAACAAAACTGGTGTTGTTTAAACTTCTCTGGTGTGGACATGTATAGATTCTGGTCTGGTGTCAATCAACACCAGAGTTTTTGCAGTGTATTGGCGAACTAAAAACTAAATCCAATCATAGTTATGTCCATAAATGACGATTTATTTTTAAAATGAGCTGGCTACGATACCCTTTTCTGGTCAGATATATATCCTATCCAATGGTAGTAAACATTCGACCCTGTAATTTCACGTTAATTTTTAGAATTTTAACATACTATGGGTAATGTTTTACGCGCATGACACCTGTATGCATTAATTCTAATGTTGCGAGTGGCATCGCATGGACCATACTTCATAGTGTCCACATAATAAAAAAAACTCGTACAAGTTCACAAGGCTATCTCAGGACCAGGCGATGAGAGGTGTATTGGAGGGTACACTGCAAAAACTCCGGTGTTGATTTAACACCAGCCTGGAATCTATATAATGTCCAAACCAGAGAAGTATTCAAACGACACCAGTTTGGAATCAAACCGATGCAGTTTTGATACTAATTGGTGTTGTATAAACACCTATCTGGTGTTAGACCAAAACAAAACTGGTGTTGTTTAAAACTTCTCTGGTGTGGACATATATAGATTCTGGTCTGATGTCAATCAACACCAGAGTTTTTGCAGTGTATTGGCGAACTAAAAACTAAATCCTATCATAGTTATGTCCATAAATGACGATTTATTTTTAAAATGAGCTGGCTACGATACCCTTTTCTGGTCAGATATATATCCTATCCAATGGTAGTAAACATTCGACCCTCTAATTTCACGTTTATTTTTTAGGATTTTAACATACTATGGGTAATGTTTTACGCGCATGACACCTGTATGCATTATTTCTAATGTTACGAGTGGCATCGCATGGACCATACTTCATAGTGTCCACATAATAAAAAAAACTCGTACAAGTTCACAAGGCTTTCTCAGGACCAGGCGATGAGATGTGTATTGGAGGGTACACTGCAAAAACTCCGGTGTTGATTTAACACCAGCCTGGAATCTATATAATGTCCAAACCAGAGAAGTATTCAAACGACACCAGTTTGGAATCAAACCGATGCAGTTTTGATACTAATTGGTGTTGTATAAACACCTATCTGGTGTTAGACCAAAACAAAACTGGTGTTGTTTAAACTTCTCTGGTGTGGACATGTATAGATTCTGGTCTGGTGTCAATCAACACCAGAGTTTTTGCAGTGTATTGGCGAACTAAAAACTAAATCCAATCATAGTTATGTCCATAAATGACGATTTATTTTTAAAATGAGCTGGCTACGATACCCTTTTCTGGTCAGATATATATCCTATCCAATGGTAGTAAACATTCGACCCTCTAATTTCACGTTTATTTTTTAGGATTTTAACATACTATGGGTAATGTTTTACGCGCATGACACCTGTATGCATTAATTTTAATGTTACGAGTGGCATCGCATGGACCATACTTCATAGTGTCCACATAATAAAAAAAAACTCGTACAAGTTCACAAGGCTATCTCAGGACCAGGCGATGAGAGGTATATTGGAGGGTACACTGCAAAAACTCCGGTGTTGATTTAACACCAGCCTGGAATCTATATAATGTCCAAACCAGAGAAGTATTCAAACGACACCAGTTTGGAATCAAACCGATGCAGTTTTGATACTAATTGGTGTTGTATAAACACCTATCTGGTGTTAGACCAAAACAAAACTGGTGTTGTTTAAAACTTCTCTGGTGTGGACATATATAGATTCTGGTCTGGTGTCAATCAACACCAGAGTTTTTGCAGTGTATTGGCGAACTAAAAACTAAATCCAATCATAGTTATGTCCATAAATGACGATTTATTTTTAAAATGAGCTGGCTACGATACCCTTTTCTGGTCAGATATATATCCTATCCAATGGTAGTAAACATTCGACCCTCTAATTTCACGTTTATTTTTTAGGATTTTAACATACTATGGGTAATGTTTAACGCGCATGACACCTGTATGCATTAATTCTAATGTTACGAGTGGCATCGCATGGACCATACTTCATAGTGTCCACATAATAAAAAAAACTCGTACAAGTTCACAAGGCTATCTCAGGACCAGGCGATGAGAGGTGTATTGGAGGGTACACTGCAAAAACACCGGTGTTGATTTAACACCAGCCTGGAATCTATATAATGTCCAAACCAGAGAAGTATTCAAACGACACCAGTTTGGAATCAAACCGATGCAGTTTTGATACTAATTGGTGTTGTATAAACACCTATCTGGTGTTAGACCAAATCAAAACTGGTGTTGTTTAAAACTTCTCTGGTGTGGACATATATAGATTCTGGTCTGGTGTCAATCAACACCAGAGTTTTTGCAGTGTATTGGCGAACTAAAAACTAAATCCAATCATAGTTATGTCCATAAATGACGATTTATTTTTAAAATGAGCTGGCTACGATACCCTTTTCTGGTCAGATATATATCCTATCCAATGGTAGTACACATTCGACCCTCTAATTTCACGTTTATTTTTTAGGATTTTAACATACTATGGGTAATGTTTTACGCGCATGACACCTGTATGCATTAATTCTAATGTTACGAGTGGCATCGCATGGACCATACTTCATAGTGTCCACATAATAAAAAAAACTCGTACAAGTTCACAAGGCTATCTCAGGACCAGGCGATGAGAGGTGTATTGGAGGGTACACTGCAAAAACTCCGGTGTTGATTTAAAACCAGCCTGGAATCTATATAATGTCCAAACCAGAGAAGTATTCAAACGACACCAGTTTGGAATCAAACCGATGCAGTTTTGATACTAATTGGTGTTGTATAAACACCTATCTGGTGTTAGACCAAAATAAAACTGGTGTTGTTTAAACTTCTCTGGTGTGGACATATATAGATTCTGGTCTGGTGTCAATCAACACCAGAGTTTTTGCAGTGTATTGGCGAACTAAAAATTAAATCCAATCATAGTTATGTCCATAAATGACGATTTATTTTTAAAATGAGCTGGCTACGATACCCTTTTCTGGTCAGATATATATCCTATCCAATGGTAGTAAACATTCGACCCTCTAATTTCACGTTTATTTTTTAGGATTTTAACATACTATAGGTAATGTTTTACGCGCATGACACCTGTATGCATTAATTTTAATGTTACGAGTGGCATCGCATGGACCATACTTCATAGTGTCCACATAATAAAAAAAACTCGTACAAGTTCACAAGGCTATCTCAGGACCAGGCGATGAGAGGTGTATTGGAGGGTACACTGCAAAAACTCCGGTGTTGATTTAACACCAGCCTGGAATCTATATAATGTTCAAACCAGAGAAGTATTCAAACGACACCAGTTTGGAATCAAACCGATGC
This sequence comes from Lytechinus pictus, assembly GCF_037042905.1. Classification (NCBI taxonomy): domain Eukaryota; kingdom Metazoa; phylum Echinodermata; class Echinoidea; order Temnopleuroida; family Toxopneustidae; genus Lytechinus; species Lytechinus pictus. Next base: position 14,937,218 of record NC_087254.1, on the reverse strand, counting down.
AGTTTTGATACTAATTGGTGTTGTATAAACACCTATCTGGTGTTAGACCAAAACAAAACTGGTGTTGTTTAAAACTTCTCTGGTGTGGACATATATAGATTCTGGTCTGGTGTCAATCAACACCAGAGTTTTTGCAGTGTATTGGCGAACTAAAAATTAAATCCAATCATAGTTATGTCCATAAATGACGATTTATTTTTAAAATGAGCTGGCTACGATACCCTTTTCTGGTCAGATATATATCCTATCCAATGGTAGTAAACATTCGACCCTCTAATTTCACGTTTATTTTTTAGGATTTTAACATACTATGGGTAATGTTTTACGCGCATGACACCTGTATGCATTATTTCTAATGTTACGAGTGGCATCGCATGGACCATACTTCATAGTGTCCACATAATAAAAAAAACTCGTACAAGTTCACAAGGCTTTCTCAGGACCAGGCGATGAGATGTGTATTGGAGGGTACACTGCAAAAACTCCGGTGTTGATTTAACACCAGCCTGGAATCTATATAATGTCCAAACCAGAGAAGTATTCAAACGACACCAGTTTGGAATCAAACCGATGCAGTTTTGATACTAATTGGTGTTGTATAAACACCTATCTGGTGTTAGACCAAAACAAAACTGGTGTTGTTTAAACTTCTCTGGTGTGGACATGTATAGATTCTGGTCTGGTGTCAATCAACACCAGAGTTTTTGCAGTGTATTGGCGAACTAAAAACTAAATCCAATCATAGTTATGTCCATAAATGACGATTTATTTTTAAAATGAGCTGGCTACGATACCCTTTTCTGGTCAGATATATATCCTATCCAATGGTAGTAAACATTCGACCCTCTAATTTCACGTTTATTTTTTAGGATTTTAACATACTATGGGTAATGTTTTACGCGCATGACACCTGTATGCATTAATTTTAATGTTACGAGTGGCATCGCATGGACCATACTTCATAGTGTCCACATAATAAAAAAAAACTCGTACAAGTTCACAAGGCTATCTCAGGACCAGGCGATGAGAGGTATATTGGAGGGTACACTGCAAAAACTCCGGTGTTGATTTAACACCAGCCTGGAATCTATATAATGTCCAAACCAGAGAAGTATTCAAACGACACCAGTTTGGAATCAAACCGATGCAGTTTTGATACTAATTGGTGTTGTATAAACACCTATCTGGTGTTAGACCAAAACAAAACTGGTGTTGTTTAAAACTTCTCTGGTGTGGACATATATAGATTCTGGTCTGGTGTCAATCAACACCAGAGTTTTTGCAGTGTATTGGCGAACTAAAAACTAAATCCAATCATAGTTATGTCCATAAATGACGATTTATTTTTAAAATGAGCTGGCTACGATACCCTTTTCTGGTCAGATATATATCCTATCCAATGGTAGTAAACATTCGACCCTCTAATTTCACGTTTATTTTTTAGGATTTTAACATACTATGGGTAATGTTTAACGCGCATGACACCTGTATGCATTAATTCTAATGTTACGAGTGGCATCGCATGGACCATACTTCATAGTGTCCACATAATAAAAAAAACTCGTACAAGTTCACAAGGCTATCTCAGGACCAGGCGATGAGAGGTGTATTGGAGGGTACACTGCAAAAACACCGGTGTTGATTTAACACCAGCCTGGAATCTATATAATGTCCAAACCAGAGAAGTATTCAAACGACACCAGTTTGGAATCAAACCGATGCAGTTTTGATACTAATTGGTGTTGTATAAACACCTATCTGGTGTTAGACCAAATCAAAACTGGTGTTGTTTAAAACTTCTCTGGTGTGGACATATATAGATTCTGGTCTGGTGTCAATCAACACCAGAGTTTTTGCAGTGTATTGGCGAACTAAAAACTAAATCCAATCATAGTTATGTCCATAAATGACGATTTATTTTTAAAATGAGCTGGCTACGATACCCTTTTCTGGTCAGATATATATCCTATCCAATGGTAGTACACATTCGACCCTCTAATTTCACGTTTATTTTTTAGGATTTTAACATACTATGGGTAATGTTTTACGCGCATGACACCTGTATGCATTAATTCTAATGTTACGAGTGGCATCGCATGGACCATACTTCATAGTGTCCACATAATAAAAAAAACTCGTACAAGTTCACAAGGCTATCTCAGGACCAGGCGATGAGAGGTGTATTGGAGGGTACACTGCAAAAACTCCGGTGTTGATTTAAAACCAGCCTGGAATCTATATAATGTCCAAACCAGAGAAGTATTCAAACGACACCAGTTTGGAATCAAACCGATGCAGTTTTGATACTAATTGGTGTTGTATAAACACCTATCTGGTGTTAGACCAAAATAAAACTGGTGTTGTTTAAACTTCTCTGGTGTGGACATATATAGATTCTGGTCTGGTGTCAATCAACACCAGAGTTTTTGCAGTGTATTGGCGAACTAAAAATTAAATCCAATCATAGTTATGTCCATAAATGACGATTTATTTTTAAAATGAGCTGGCTACGATACCCTTTTCTGGTCAGATATATATCCTATCCAATGGTAGTAAACATTCGACCCTCTAATTTCACGTTTATTTTTTAGGATTTTAACATACTATAGGTAATGTTTTACGCGCATGACACCTGTATGCATTAATTTTAATGTTACGAGTGGCATCGCATGGACCATACTTCATAGTGTCCACATAATAAAAAAAACTCGTACAAGTTCACAAGGCTATCTCAGGACCAGGCGATGAGAGGTGTATTGGAGGGTACACTGCAAAAACTCCGGTGTTGATTTAACACCAGCCTGGAATCTATATAATGTTCAAACCAGAGAAGTATTCAAACGACACCAGTTTGGAATCAAACCGATGCAGTTTTGATACTAATTGGTGTTGTATAAACACCTATCTGGTGTTAGACCAAAACAAAACTGGTGTTGTTTAAAACTTCTCTGGTGTGGACATATATAGATTCTGGTCTGGTGTCAATCAACACCAGAGTTTTTGCAGTGTATTGGCGAACTAAAAATTAAATCCAATCATAGTTATGTCCATAAATGACGATTTATTTTTAAAATGAGCTGGCTACGATACCCTTTTCTGGTCAGATATATATCCTATCCAATGGTAGTAAACATTCGACCCTCTAATTTCACGTTTATTTTTTAGGATTTTAACATACTATGGGTAATGTTTTACGCGCATGACACCTGTATGCATTATTTCTAATGTTACGAGTGGCATCGCATGGACCATACTTCATAGTGTCCACATAATAAAAAAAACTCGTACAAGTTCACAAGGCTTTCTCAGGACCAGGCGATGAGATGTGTATTGGAGGGTACACTGCAAAAACTCCGGTGTTGATTTAACACCAGCCTGGAATCTATATAATGTCCAAACCAGAGAAGTATTCAAACGACACCAGTTTGGAATCAAACCGATGCAGTTTTGATACTAATTGGTGTTGTATAAACACCTATCTGGTGTTAGACCAAAACAAAACTGGTGTTGTTTAAACTTCTCTGGTGTGGACATGTATAGATTCTGGTCTGGTGTCAATCAACACCAGAGTTTTTGCAGTGTATTGGCGAACTAAAAACTAAATCCAATCATAGTTATGTCCATAAATGACGATTTATTTTTAAAATGAGCTGGCTACGATACCCTTTTCTGGTCAGATATATATCCTATCCAATGGTAGTAAACATTCGACCCTCTAATTTCACGTTTATTTTTTAGGATTTTAACATACTATGGGTAATGTTTTACGCGCATGACACCTGTATGCATTAATTTTAATGTTACGAGTGGCATCGCATGGACCATACTTCATAGTGTCCACATAATAAAAAAAAACTCGTACAAGTTCACAAGGCTATCTCAGGACCAGGCGATGAGAGGTATATTGGAGGGTGCACTGCAAAAACTCCGGTGTTGATTTAACACCAGCCTGGAATCTATATAATGTCCAAACCAGAGAAGTATTCAAACGACACCAGTTTGGAATCAAACCGATGCAGTTTTGATACTAATTGGTGTTGTATAAACACCTATCTGGTGTTAGACCAAAACAAAACTGGTGTTGTTTAAAACTTCTCTGGTGTGGACATATATAGATTCTGGTCTGGTGTCAATCAACACCAGAGTTTTTGCAGTGTATTGGCGAACTAAAAACTAAATCCAATCATAGTTATGTCCATAAATGACGATTTATTTTTAAAATGAGCTGGCTACGATACCCTTTTCTGGTCAGATATATATCCTATCCAATGGTAGTAAACATTCGACCCTCTAATTTCACGTTTATTTTTTAGGATTTTAACATACTATGGGTAATGTTTAACGCGCATGACACCTGTATGCATTAATTCTAATGTTACGAGTGGCATCGCATGGACCATACTTCATAGTGTCCACATAATAAAAAAAACTCGTACAAGTTCACAAGGCTATCTCAGGACCAGGCGATGAGAGGTGTATTGGAGGGTACACTGCAAAAACACCGGTGTTGATTTAACACCAGCCTGGAATCTATATAATGTCCAAACCAGAGAAGTATTCAAACGACACCAGTTTGGAATCAAACCGATGCAGTTTTGATACTAATTGGTGTTGTATAAACACCTATCTGGTGTTAGACCAAAACAAAACTGGTGTTGTTTAAACTTCTCTGGTGTGGACATGTATAGATTCTGGTCTGGTGTCAATCAACACCAGAGTTTTTGCAGTGTATTGGCGAACTAAAAACTAAATCCAATCATAGTTATGTCCATAAATGACGATTTATTTTTAAAATGAGCTGGCTACGATACCCTTTTCTGGTCAGATATATATCCTATCCAATGGTAGTAAACATTCGACCCTCTAATTTCACGTTTATTTTTTAGGATTTTAACATACTATGGGTAATGTTTTACGCGCATGACACCTGTATGCATTAATTTTAATGTTACGAGTGGCATCGCATGGACCATACTTCATAGTGTCCACATAATAAAAAAAAACTCGTACAAGTTCACAAGGCTATCTCAGGACCAGGCGATGAGAGGTATATTGGAGGGTACACTGCAAAAACTCCGGTGTTGATTTAACACCAGCCTGGAATCTATATAATGTCCAAACCAGAGAAGTATTCAAACGACACCAGTTTGGAATCAAACCGATGCAGTTTTGATACTAATTGGTGTTGTATAAACACCTATCTGGTGTTAGACCAAAACAAAACTGGTGTTGTTTAAAACTTCTCTGGTGTGGACATATATAGATTCTGGTCTGGTGTCAATCAACACCAGAGTTTTTGCAGTGTATTGGCGAACTAAAAACTAAATCCAATCATAGTTATGTCCATAAATGACGATTTATTTTTAAAATGAGCTGGCTACGATACCCTTTTCTGGTCAGATATATATCCTATCCAATGGTAGTAAACATTCGACCCTCTAATTTCACGTTTATTTTTTAGGATTTTAACATACTATGGGTAATGTTTAACGCGCATGACACCTGTATGCATTAATTCTAATGTTACGAGTGGCATCGCATGGACCATACTTCATAGTGTCCACATAATAAAAAAAACTCGTACAAGTTCACAAGGCTATCTCAGGACCAGGCGATGAGAGGTGTATTGGAGGGTACACTGCAAAAACACCGGTGTTGATTTAACACCAGCCTGGAATCTATATAATGTCCAAACCAGAGAAGTATTCAAACGACACCAGTTTGGAATCAAACCGATGCAGTTTTGATACTAATTGGTGTTGTATAAACACCTATCTGGTGTTAGACCAAATCAAAACTGGTGTTGTTTAAAACTTCTCTGGTGTGGACATATATAGATTCTGGTCTGGTGTCAATCAACACCAGAGTTTTTGCAGTGTATTGGCGAACTAAAAACTAAATCCAATCATAGTTATGTCCATAAATGACGATTTATTTTTAAAATGAGCTGGCTACGATACCCTTTTCTGGTCAGATATATATCCTATCCAATGGTAGTACACATTCGACCCTCTAATTTCACGTTTATTTTTTAGGATTTTAACATACTATGGGTAATGTTTTACGCGCATGACACCTGTATGCATTAATTCTAATGTTACGAGTGGCATCGCATGGACCATACTTCATAGTGTCCACATAATAAAAAAAACTCGTACAAGTTCACAAGGCTATCTCAGGACCAGGCGATGAGAGGTGTATTGGAGGGTACACTGCAAAAACTCCGGTGTTGATTTAAAACCAGCCTGGAATCTATATAATGTCCAAACCAGAGAAGTATTCAAACGACACCAGTTTGGAATCAAACCGATGCAGTTTTGATACTAATTGGTGTTGTATAAACACCTATCTGGTGTTAGACCAAAATAAAACTGGTGTTGTTTAAACTTCTCTGGTGTGGACATATATAGATTCTGGTCTGGTGTCAATCAACACCAGAGTTTTTGCAGTGTATTGGCGAACTAAAAATTAAATCCAATCATAGTTATGTCCATAAATGACGATTTATTTTTAAAATGAGCTGGCTACGATACCCTTTTCTGGTCAGATATATATCCTATCCAATGGTAGTAAACATTCGACCCTCTAATTTCACGTTTATTTTTTAGGATTTTAACATACTATAGGTAATGTTTTACGCGCATGACACCTGTATGCATTAATTTTAATGTTACGAGTGGCATCGCATGGACCATACTTCATAGTGTCCACATAATAAAAAAAACTCGTACAAGTTCACAAGGCTATCTCAGGACCAGGCGATGAGAGGTGTATTGGAGGGTACACTGCAAAAACTCCGGTGTTGATTTAACACCAGCCTGGAATCTATATAATGTTCAAACCAGAGAAGTATTCAAACGACACCAGTTTGGAATCAAACCGATGCAGTTTTGATACTAATTGGTGTTGTATAAACACCTATCTGGTGTTAGACCAAAACAAAACTGGTGTTGTTTAAAACTTCTCTGGTGTGGACATATATAGATTCTGGTCTGGTGTCAATCAACACCAGAGTTTTTGCAGTGTATTGGCGAACTAAAAATTAAATCCAATCATAGTTATGTCCATAAATGACGATTTATTTTTAAAATGAGCTGGCTACGATACCCTTTTCTGGTCAGATATATATCCTATCCAATGGTAGTAAACATTCGACCCTCTAATTTCACGTTTATTTTTTAGGATTTTAACATACTATGGGTAATGTTTTACGCGCATGACACCTGTATGCATTATTTCTAATGTTACGAGTGGCATCGCATGGACCATACTTCATAGTGTCCACATAATAAAAAAAACTCGTACAAGTTCACAAGGCTTTCTCAGGACCAGGCGATGAGATGTGTATTGGAGGGTACACTGCAAAAACTCCGGTGTTGATTTAACACCAGCCTGGAATCTATATAATGTCCAAACCAGAGAAGTATTCAAACGACACCAGTTTGGAATCAAACCGATGCAGTTTTGATACTAATTGGTGTTGTATAAACACCTATCTGGTGTTAGACCAAAACAAAACTGGTGTTGTTTAAACTTCTCTGGTGTGGACATGTATAGATTCTGGTCTGGTGTCAATCAACACCAGAGTTTTTGCAGTGTATTGGCGAACTAAAAACTAAATCCAATCATAGTTATGTCCATAAATGACGATTTATTTTTAAAATGAGCTGGCTACGATACCCTTTTCTGGTCAGATATATATCCTATCCAATGGTAGTAAACATTCGACCCTCTAATTTCACGTTTATTTTTTAGGATTTTAACATACTATGGGTAATGTTTAACGCGCATGACACCTGTATGCATTAATTCTAATGTTACGAGTGGCATCGCATGGACCATACTTCATAGTGTCCACATAATAAAAAAAACTCGTACAAGTTCACAAGGCTATCTCAGGACCAGGCGATGAGAGGTGTATTGGAGGGTACACTGCAAAAACTCCGGTGTTGATTTAACACCAGCCTTGAATCTATATAATGTCCAAATCAGAGAAGTATTCAAACGACACCAGTTTGGAATCAAACCGATGCAGTTTTGATACTAATTGGTGTTGTATAAACACCTATCTGGTTTTAGACCAAAACAAAACTGGTGTTGTTTAAAACTTCTCTGGTGTGGACATATATAGATTCTGGTCTGGTGTCAATCAACACCAGAGTTTTTGCAGTGTATTGGCGAACTAAAAACTAAATCCAATCATAGTTATGTCCATAAATGACGATTTATTTTTAAAATGAGCTGGCTACGATACCCTTTTCTGGTCAGATATATATCCTATCCAATGGTAGTAAACATTCGACCCTCTAATTTCACGTTTATTTTTTAGGATTTTAACATACTATGGGTAATGTTTAACGCGCATGACACCTGTAGGCATTAATTCTAATGTTACGAGTGGCATCGCATGGACCATACTTCATAGTGTCCATATAATAAAAAAAACTCGTACAAGTTCACAAGGCTATCTCAGGACCAGGCGATGAGAGGTGTATTGGAGGGTACACTGCAAAAACTCCGGTGTTGATTTAACACCAGCCTTGAATCTATATAATGTCCAAACCAGAGAAGTATTCAAACGACACCAGTTTGGAATCAAACCGATGCAGTTTTGATACTAATTGGTGTTGTATAAACACCTATCTGGTGTTAGACCAAAACAAAACTGGTGTTGTTTAAAACTTCTCTGGTGTGGACATATATAGATTCTGGTCTGGTGTCAATCAACACCAGAGTTTTTGCAGTGTATTGGCGAACTAAAAACTAAATCCAATCATAGTTATGTCCATAAATGACGATTTATTTTTAAAATGAGCTGGCTACGATACCCTTTTCTGGTCAGATATATATCCTATCCAATGGTAGTAAACATTCGACCCTCTAATTTCACGTTTATTTTTTAGGATTTTAACATACTATGGGTAATGTTTTACGCGCATGACACCTGTATGCATTATTTCTAATGTTACGAGTGGCATCGCATGGACCATACTTCATAGTGTCCACATAATAAAAAAAACTCGTACAAGTTCACAAGGCTTTCTCAGGACCAGGCGATGAGATGTGTATTGGAGGGTACACTGCAAAAACTCCGGTGTTGATTTAACACCAGCCTGGAATCTATATAATGTCCAAACCAGAGAAGTATTCAAACGACACCAGTTTGGAATCAAACCGATGCAGTTTTGATACTAATTGGTGTTGTATAAACACCTATCTGGTGTTAGACCAAAACAAAACTGGTGTTGTTTAAACTTCTCTGGTGTGGACATGTATAGATTCTGGTCTGGTGTCAATCAACACCAGAGTTTTTGCAGTGTATTGGCGAACTAAAAACTAAATCCAATCATAGTTATGTCCATAAATGACGATTTATTTTTAAAATGAGCTGGCTACGATACCCTTTTCTGGTCAGATATATATCCTATCCAATGGTAGTAAACATTCGACCCTCTAATTTCACGTTTATTTTTTAGGATTTTAACATACTATGGGTAATGTTTTACGCGCATGACACCTGTATGCATTAATTTTAATGTTACGAGTGGCATCGCATGGACCATACTTCATAGTGTCCACATAATAAAAAAAAACTCGTACAAGTTCACAAGGCTATCTCAGGACCAGGCGATGAGAGGTATATTGGAGGGTACACTGCAAAAACTCCGGTGTTGATTTAACACCAGCCTGGAATCTATATAATGTCCAAACCAGAGAAGTATTCAAACGACACCAGTTTGGAATCAAACCGATGCAGTTTTGATACTAATTGGTGTTGTATAAACACCTATCTGGTGTTAGACCAAAACAAAACTGGTGTTGTTTAAAACTTCTCTGGTGTGGACATATATAGATTCTGGTCTGGTGTCAATCAACACCAGAGTTTTTGCAGTGTATTGGCGAACTAAAAACTAAATCCAATCATAGTTATGTCCATAAATGACGATTTATTTTTAAAATGAGCTGGCTACGATACCCTTTTCTGGTCAGATATATATCCTATCCAATGGTAGTAAACATTCGACCCTCTAATTTCACGTTTATTTTTTAGGATTTTAACATACTATGGGTAATGTTTTACGCGCATGACACCTGTATGCATTATTTCTAATGTTACGAGTGGCATCGCATGGACCATACTTCATAGTGTCCACATAATAAAAAAAACTCGTACAAGTTCACAAGGCTTTCTCAGGACCAGGCGATGAGATGTGTATTGGAGGGTACACTGCAAAAACTCCGGTGTTGATTTAACACCAGCCTGGAATCTATATAATGTCCAAACCAGAGAAGTATTCAAACGACACCAGTTTGGAATCAAACCGATGCAGTTTTGATACTAATTGGTGTTGTATAAACACCTATCTGGTGTTAGACCAAAACAAAACTGGTGTTGTTTAAACTTCTCTGGTGTGGACATGTATAGATTCTGGTCTGGTGTCAATCAACACCAGAGTTTTTGCAGTGTATTGGCGAACTAAAAACTAAATCCAATCATAGTTATGTCCATAAATGACGATTTATTTTTAAAATGAGCTGGCTACGATACCCTTTTCTGGTCAGATATATATCCTATCCAATGGTAGTAAACATTCGACCCTCTAATTTCACGTTTATTTTTTAGGATTTTAACATACTATGGGTAATGTTTTACGCGCATGACACCTGTATGCATTAATTTTAATGTTACGAGTGGCATCGCATGGACCATACTTCATAGTGTCCACATAATAAAAAAAAACTCGTACAAGTTCACAAGGCTATCTCAGGACCAGGCGATGAGAGGTATATTGGAGGGTACACTGCAAAAACTCCGGTGTTGATTTAACACCAGCCTGGAATCTATATAATGTCCAAACCAGAGAAGTATTCAAACGACACCAGTTTGGAATCAAACCGATGCAGTTTTGATACTAATTGGTGTTGTATAAACACCTATCTGGTGTTAGACCAAAACAAAACTGGTGTTGTTTAAAACTTCTCTGGTGTGGACATATATAGATTCTGGTCTGGTGTCAATCAACACCAGAGTTTTTGCAGTGTATTGGCGAACTAAAAACTAAATCCAATCATAGTTATGTCCATAAATGACGATTTATTTTTAAAATGAGCTGGCTACGATACCCTTTTCTGGTCAGATATATATCCTATCCAATGGTAGTAAACATTCGACCCTCTAATTTCACGTTTATTTTTTAGGATTTTAACATACTATGGGTAATGTTTAACGCGCATGACACCTGTATGCATTAATTCTAATGTTACGAGTGGCATCGCATGGACCATACTTCATAGTGTCCACATAATAAAAAAAACTCGTACAAGTTCACAAGGCTATCTCAGGACCAGGCGATGAGAGGTGTATTGGAGGGTACACTGCAAAAACACCGGTGTTGATTTAACACCAGCCTGGAATCTATATAATGTCCAAACCAGAGAAGTATTCAAACGACACCAGTTTGGAATCAAACCGATGCAGTTTTTATACTAATTGGTGTTGTATAAACACCTATCTGGTGTTAGACCAAAACAAAACTGGTGTTGTTTAAAACTTCTCTGGTGTGGACATATATAGATTCTGGTCTGGTGTCAATCAACACCAGAGTTTTTGCAGTGTATTGGCGAACTAAAAACTAAATCCAATCATAGTTATGTCCATAAATGACGATTGATTTTTAAAATGAGCTGGCTACGATACCCTTTTCTGGTCAGATATATATCCTATCCAATGGTAGTAAACATTCGACCCTCTAATTTCACGTTTATTTTTTAGGATTTTAACATACTATGGGTAATGTTTTACGCGCATGACACCTGTATGCATTAATTCTAATGTTACGAGTGGCATCGCATGGACCATACTTCATAGTGTCCACATAATAAACAAAACTCGTACAAGTTCACAAGGCTATCTCAGGACCAGGCGATGAGAGGTGTATTGGAGGGTACACTGCAAAAACTCCGGTGTTGATTTAACACCAGCCTGGAATCTATATAATGTCCAAACCAGAGAAGTATTCAAACGACACCAGTTTGGAATCAAACCGATGCAGTTTTGATACTAATTGGTGTTGTATAAACACCTATCTGGTGTTAGACCAAAACAAAACTGGTGTTGTTTAAAACTTCTCTGGTGTGGACATATATAGATTCTGGTCTGGTGTCAATCAACACCAGAGTTTTTGCAGTGTATTGGCGAACTAAAAACTAAATCCAATCATAGTTATGTCCATAAATGACGATTTATTTTTAAAATGAGCTGGCTACGATACCCTTTTCTGGTCAGATATATATCCTATCCAATGGTAGTAAACATTCGACCCTCTAATTTCACGTTTATTTTTTAGGATTTTAACATACTATGGGTAATGTTTAACGCGCATGACACCTGTATGCATTAATTCTAATGTTACGAGTGGCATCGCATGGACCATACTTCATAGTGTCCACATAATAAAAAAAACTCGTACAAGTTCACAAGGGTATCTCAGGACCAGGCGATGAGAGGTGTATTGGAGGGTACACTGCAAAAACACCGGTGTTGATTTAACACCAGCCTGGAATCTATATAATGTCCAAACCAGAGAAGTATTCAAACGACACCAGTTTGGAATCAAACCGATGCAGTTTTTATACTAATTGGTGTTGTATAAACACCTATCTGGTGTTAGACCAAAACAAAACTGGTGTTGTTTAAAACTTCTCTGGTGTGGACATATATAGATTCTGGTCTGGTGTCAATCAACACCAGAGTTTTTGCAGTGTATTGGCGAACTAAAAACTAAATCCAATCATAGTTATGTCCATAAATGACGATTGATTTTTAAAATGAGCTGGCTACGATACCCTTTTCTGGTCAGATATATATCCTATCCAATGGTAGTAAACATTCGACCCTCTAATTTCACGTTTATTTTTTAGGATTTTAACATACTATGGGTAATGTTTTACGCGCATGACACCTGTATGCATTAATTCTAATGTTACGAGTGGCATCGCATGGACCATACTTCATAGTGTCCACATAATAAACAAAACTCGTACAAGTTCACAAGGCTATCTCAGGACCAGGCGATGAGAGGTGTATTGGAGGGTACACTGCAAAAACTCCGGTGTTGATTTAACACCAGCCTGGAATCTATATAATGTCCAAACCAGAGAAGTATTCAAACGACACCAGTTTGGAATCAAACCGATGCAGTTTTGATACTAATTGGTGTTGTATAAACACCTATCTGGTGTTAGACCAAAACAAAACTGGTGTTGTTTAAAACTTCTCTGGTGTGGACATATATAGATTCTGGTCTGGTGTCAATCAACACCAGAGTTTTTGCAGTGTATTGGCGAACTAAAAACAAAATCCAATCATAGTTATGTCCATAAATGACGATTTATTTTTAAAATGAGCTGGCTACGATACCCTTTTCTGGTCAGATATATATCCTATCCAATGGTAGTAAACATTCGACCCTCTAATTTCACGTTTATTTTTTAGGATTTTAACATACTATGGGTAATGTTTTACGCGCATGACACCTGTATGCATTAATTCTAATGTTACGAGTGGCATCGCATGGACCATACTTCATAGTGTCCACATAATAAAAAAAACTCGTACAAGTTCACAAGGCTATCTCAGGACCAGGCGATGAGAGGTGTATTGGAGGGTACACTGCAAAAACTCCGGTGTTGATTTAACACCAGCCTGGAATCTATATAATGTCCAAACCAGAGAAGTATTCAAACGACACCAGTTTGGAATCAAACCGATGCAGTTTTGATACTAATTGGTGTTGTATAAACACCTATCTGGTTTTAGACCAAAACAAAACTGGTGTTGTTTAAAACTTCTCTGGTGTGGACATATATAGATTCTGGTCTGGTGTCAATCAACACCAGAGTTTTTGCAGTGTATTGGCGAACTAAAAACTAAATCCAATCATAGTTATGTCCATAAATGACGATTTATTTTTAAAATGAGCTGGCTACGATACCCTTTTCTGGTCAGATATATATCCTATCCAATGGTAGTAAACATTCGACCCTCTAATTTCACGTTTATTTTTTAGGATTTTAACATACTATGGGTAATGTTTAACGCGCATGACACCTGTATGCATTAATTCTAATGTTACGAGTGGCATCGCATGGACCATACTTCATAGTGTCCACATAATAAAAAAAACTCGTACAAGTTCACAAGGCTATCTCAGGACCAGGCGATGAGAGGTGTATTGGAGGGTACACTGCAAAAACTCCGGTGTTGATTTAACACCAGCCTTGAATCTATATAATGTCCAAACCAGAGAAGTATTCAAACGACACCAGTTTGGAATCAAACCGATGCAGTTTTGATACTAATTGGTGTTGTATAAACACCTATCTGGTGTTAGACCAAAACAAAACTGGTGTTGTTTAAAACTTCTCTGGTGTGGACATATATAGATTCTGGTCTGGTGTCAATCAACACCAGAGTTTTTGCAGTGTATTGGCGAACTAAAAACTAAATCCAATCATAGTTATGTCCATAAATGACGATTTATTTTTAAAATGAGCTGGCTATGATACCCTTTTCTGGTCAGATATATATCCTATCCAATGGTAGTAAACATTCGACCCTCTAATTTCACGTTTATTTTTTAGGATTTTAACATACTATGGGTAATGTTTTACGCGCATGACACCTGTATGCATTAATTCTAATGTTACGAGTGGCATCGCATGGACCATACTTCATAGTGTCCACATAATAAAAAAAACTCGTACAAGTTCACAAGGCTATCTCAGGACCAGGCGATGAGAGGTGTATTGGAGGGTACACTGCAAAAACTCCGGTGTTGATTTAACACCAGCCTGGAATCTATATAATGTTCAAACCAGAGAAGTATTCAAACGACACCAGTTTGGAATCAAACCGATGCAGTTTTGATACTAATTGGTGTTGTATAAACACCTATCTGGTGTTAGACCAAAACAAAACTGGTGTTGTTTAAAACTTCTCTGGTGTGGACATATATAGATTCTGGTCTGGTGTCAATCAACACCAGTGTTTTTGCAGTGTATTGGCGAACTAAAAACTAAATCCAATCATAGTTATGTCCATAAATGACGATTTATTTTTAAAATGAGCTGGCTACGATACCCTTTTCTGGTCAGATATATATCCTATCCAATGGTAGTAAACATTCGACCCTCTAATTTCACGTTTATTTTTTAGGATTTTAACATACTATGGGTAATGTTTTACGCGCATGACACCTGTATGCATTATTTCTAATGTTACGAGTGGCATCGCATGGACCATACTTCATAGTGTCCACATAATAAAAAAAACTCGTACAAGTTCACAAGGCTTTCTCAGGACCAGGCGATGAGATGTGTATTGGAGGGTACACTGCAAAAACTCCGGTGTTGATTTAACACCAGCCTGGAATCTATATAATGTCCAAACCAGAGAAGTATTCAAACGACACCAGTTTGGAATCAAACCGATGCAGTTTTGATACTAATTGGTGTTGTATAAACACCTATCTGGTGTTAGACCAAAACAAAACTGGTGTTGTTTAAACTTCTCTGGTGTGGACATGTATAGATTCTGGTCTGGTGTCAATCAACACCAGAGTTTTTGCAGTGTATTGGCGAACTAAAAACTAAATCCAATCATAGTTATGTCCATAAATGACGATTTATTTTTAAAATGAGCTGGCTACGATACCCTTTTCTGGTCAGATATATATCCTATCCAATGGTAGTAAACATTCGACCCTCTAATTTCACGTTTATTTTTTAGGATTTTAACATACTATGGGTAATGTTTTACGCGCATGACACCTGTATGCATTAATTTTAATGTTACGAGTGGCATCGCATGGACCATACTTCATAGTGTCCACATAATAAAAAAAAACTCGTACAAGTTCACAAGGCTATCTCAGGACCAGGCGATGAGAGGTATATTGGAGGGTACACTGCAAAAACTCCGGTGTTGATTTAACACCAGCCTGGAATCTATATAATGTCCAAACCAGAGAAGTATTCAAACGACACCAGTTTGGAATCAAACCGATGCAGTTTTTATACTAATTGGTGTTGTATAAACACCTATCTGGTGTTAGACCAAAACAAAACTGGTGTTGTTTAAAACTTCTCTGGTGTGGACATATATAGATTCTGGTCTGGTGTCAATCAACACCAGAGTTTTTGCAGTGTATTGGCGAACTAAAAACTAAATCCAATCATAGTTATGTCCATAAATGACGATTGATTTTTAAAATGAGCTGGCTACGATACCCTTTTCTGGTCAGATATATATCCTATCCAATGGTAGTAAACATTCGACCCTCTAATTTCACGTTTATTTTTTAGGATTTTAACATACTATGGGTAATGTTTAACGCGCATGACACCTGTATGCATTAATTCTAATGTTACGAGTGGCATCGCATGGACCATACTTCATAGTGTCCACATAATAAAAAAAACTCGTACAAGTTCACAAGGCTATCTCAGGACCAGGCGATGAGAGGTGTATTGGAGGGTACACTGCAAAAACACCGGTGTTGATTTAACACCAGCCTGGAATCTATATAATGTCCAAACCAGAGAAGTATTCAAACGACACCAGTTTGGAATCAAACCGATGCAGTTTTTATACTAATTGGTGTTGTATAAACACCTATCTGGTGTTAGACCAAAACAAAACTGGTGTTGTTTAAAACTTCTCTGGTGTGGACATATATAGATTCTGGTCTGGTGTCAATCAACACCAGAGTTTTTGCAGTGTATTGGCGAACTAAAAACTAAATCCAATCATAGTTATGTCCATAAATGACGATTGATTTTTAAAATGAGCTGGCTACGATACCCTTTTCTGGTCAGATATATATCCTATCCAATGGTAGTAAACATTCGACCCTCTAATTTCACGTTTATTTTTTAGGATTTTAACATACTATGGGTAATGTTTTACGCGCATGACACCTGTATGCATTAATTCTAATGTTACGAGTGGCATCGCATGGACCATACTTCATAGTGTCCACATAATAAAAAAAACTCGTACAAGTTCACAAGGCTATCTCAGGACCAGGCGATGAGAGGTGTATTGGAGGGTATACTGCAAAAACTCCGGTGTTGATTTAACACCAGCCTGGAATCTATATAATGTCCAAACCAGAGAAGTATTCAAACGACACCAGTTTGGAATCAAACCGATGCAGTTTTGATACTAATTGGTGTTGTATAAACACCTATCTGGTGTTAGACCAAAACAAAACTGGTGTTGTTTAAAACTTCTCTGGTGTGGACATATATAGATTCTGGTCTGGTGTCAATCAACACCAGAGTTTTTGCAGTGTATTGGCGAACTAAAAACTAAATCCAATCATAGTTATGTCCATAAATGACGATTTATTTTTAAAATGAGCTGGCTACGATACCCTTTTCTGGTCAGATATATATCCTATCCAATGGTAGTAAACATTCGACCCTCTAATTTCACGTTTATTTTTTAGGATTTTAACATACTATGGGTAATGTTTTACGCGCATGACACCTGTATGCATTAATTCTAATGTTACGAGTGGCATCGCATGGACCATACTTCATAGTGTCCACATAATAAAAAAAACTCGTACAAGTTCACAAGGCTATCTCAGGACCAGGCGATGAGAGGTGTATTGGAGGGTACACTGCAAAAACTCCGGTGTTGATTTAACACCAGCCTGGAATCTATATAATGTCCAAACCAGAGAAGTATTCAAACGACACCAGTTTGGAATCAAACCGATGCAGTTTTGATACTAATTGGTGTTGTATAAACACCTATCTGGTTTTAGACCAAAACAAAACTGGTGTTGTTTAAAACTTCTCTGGTGTGGACATATATAGATTCTGGTCTGGTGTCAATCAACACCAGAGTTTTTGCAGTGTATTGGCGAACTAAAAACTAAATCCAATCATAGTTATGTCCATAAATGACGATTTATTTTTAAAATGAGCTGGCTACGATACCCTTTTCTGGTCAGATATATATCCTATCCAATGGTAGTAAACATTCGACCCTCTAATTTCACGTTTATTTTTTAGGATTTTAACATACTATGGGTAATGTTTAACGCGCATGACACCTGTATGCATTAATTCTAATGTTACGAGTGGCATCGCATGGACCATACTTCATAGTGTCCACATAATAAAAAAAACTCGTACAAGTTCACAAGGCTATCTCAGGACCAGGCGATGAGAGGTGTATTGGAGGGTACACTGCAAAAACTCCGGTGTTGATTTAACACCAGCCTTGAATCTATATAATGTCCAAACCAGAGAAGTATTCAAACGACACCAGTTTGGAATCAAACCGATGCAGTTTTGATACTAATTGGTGTTGTATAAACACCTATCTGGTGTTAGACCAAAACAAAACTGGTGTTGTTTAAAACTTCTCTGGTGTGGACATATATAGATTCTGGTCTGGTGTCAATCAACACCAGAGTTTTTGCAGTGTATTGGCGAACTAAAAACTAAATCCAATCATAGTTATGTCCATAAATGACGATTTATTTTTAAAATGAGCTGGCTATGATACCCTTTTCTGGTCAGATATATATCCTATCCAATGGTAGTAAACATTCGACCCTCTAATTTCACGTTTATTTTTTAGGATTTTAACATACTATGGGTAATGTTTTACGCGCATGACACCTGTATGCATTAATTCTAATGTTACGAGTGGCATCGCATGGACCATACTTCATAGTGTCCACATAATAAAAAAAACTCGTACAAGTTCACAAGGCTATCTCAGGACCAGGCGATGAGAGGTGTATTGGAGGGTACACTGCAAAAACTCCGGTGTTGATTTAACACCAGCCTGGAATCTATATAATGTCCAAACCAGAGAAGTATTCAAACGACACCAGTTTGGAATCAAACCGATGCAGTTTTGATACTAATTGGTGTTGTATAAACACCTATCTGGTGTTAGACCAAAACAAAACTGGTGTTGTTTAAAACTTCTCTGGTGTGGACATATATAGATTCTGGTCTGGTGTCAATCAACACCAGAGTTTTTGCAGTGTATTGGCGAACTAAAAACTAAATCCAATCATAGTTATGTCCATAAATGACGATTGATTTTTAAAATGAGCTGGCTACGATACCCTTTTCTGGTCAGATATATATCCTATCCAATGGTAGTAAACATTCGACCCTCTAATTTCACGTTTATTTTTTAGGATTTTAACATACTATGGGTAATGTTTTACGCGCATGACACCTGTATGCATTAATTCTAATGTTACGAGTGGCATCGCATGGACCATACTTCATAGTGTCCACGTAATAAAAAAAACTCGTACAAGTTCACAAGGCTATCTCAGGACCAGGCGATGAGAGGTGTATTGGAGGGTACACTGCAAAAACTCCGGTGTTGATTTAACACCAGCCTTGAATCTATATAATGTCCAAACCAGAGAAGTATTCAAACGACACCAGTTTGGAATCAAACCGATGCAGTTTTGATACTAATTGGTGTTGTATAAACACCTATCTGGTTTTAGACCAAAACAAAACTGGTGTTGTTTAAAACTTCTCTGGTGTGGACATATATAGATTCTGGTCTGGTGTCAATCAACACCAGAGTTTTTGCAGTGTATTGGCGAACTAAAAACTAAATCCAATCATAGTTATGTCCATAAATGACGATTTATTTTTAAAATGAGCTGGCTACGATACCCTTTTCTGGTCAGATATATATCCTATCCAATGGTAGTAAACATTCGACCCTCTAATTTCACGTTTATTTTTTAGGATTTTAACATACTATGGGTAATGTTTAACGCGCATGACACCTGTATGCATTAATTCTAATGTTACGAGTGGCATCGCATGGACCATACTTCATAGTGTCCACATAATAAAAAAAACTCGTACAAGTTCACAAGGCTATCTCAGGACCAGGCGATGAGAGGTGTATTGGAGGGTACACTGCAAAAACTCCTGTGTTGATTTAACACCAGCCTGGAATCTATATAATGTCCAAACCAGAGAAGTATTCAAACGACACCAGTTTGGAATCAAACCGATGCAGTTTTGATACTTATTGGTGTTGTATAAACACCTATCTGGTGTTAGACCAAAACAAAACTGGTGTTGTATAAAACTTCTCTGGTGTGGACATATATAGATTCTGGTCTGGTGTCAATCAACACCAGAGTTTTTGCAGTGTATTGGCGAACTAAAAACTAAATCCAATCATAGTTATGTCCATAAATGACGATTTATTTTTAAAATGAGCTGGCTACGATACCCTTTTCTGGTCAGATATATATCCTATCCAATGGTAGTAAACATTCGACCCTCTAATTTCACGTTTATTTTTTAGGATTTTAACATACTATGGGTAATGTTTTACGCGCATGACACCTGTACACTCTTAAAAATGTTGGGCAACATACGGTCCACACAACAATTGGTTAAAACTTTATCCAATTCTGGGTAGTTTTCAACCAATACTGTGTAGTTTTCACCCAAAGCACACATTATTGGTGTAAAACTACCCAGAATTGGATAAAGTTTTAACCAATTGTTGTGTGGACCGTATGTTGCCCAACATTTTTAAGAGTGTATGCATTAATTCTAATGTTACGAGTGGCATCGCATGGACCATACTTCATAGTGTCCACATAATAAAAACAACTCGTACAAGTTCACAAGGCTATCTCAGGACCAGGCGATGAGAGGTGTATTGGAGGGTACACTGCAAAAACTCCGGTGTTGATTTAACACCAGCCTGGAATCTATATAATGTCCAAACCAGAGAAGTATTCAAACGACACCAGTTTGGAATCAAACCGATGCAGTTTTGATACTAATTGGTGTTGTATAAACACCTATCTGGTGTTAGACCAAAAAAAAACTGGTGTTGTTTAAAACTTCTCTGGTGTGGACATATATAGATTCTGGTCTGGTGTCAATCAACACCAGAGTTTTTGCAGTGTATTGGCGAACTAAAAACTAAATCCAATCATAGTTATGTCCATAAATGACGATTGATTTTTAAAATGAGCTGGCTACGATACCCTTTTCTGGTCAGATATATATCCTATCCAATGGTAGTAAACATTCGACCCTCTAATTTCACGTTTATTTTTTAGGATTTTAACATACTATGGGTAATGTTTTACGCGCATGACACCTGTATGCATTAATTCTAATGTTACGAGTGGCATCGCATGGACCATACTTCATAGTGTCCACATAATAAAAAAAACTCGTACAAGTTCACAAGGCTATCTCAGGACCAGGCGATGAGAGGTGTATTGGAGGGTACACTGCAAAAACTCCGGTGTTGATTTAACACCAGCCTGGAATCTATATAATGTCCAAACCAGAGAAGTATTCAAACGACACCAGTTTGGAATCAAACCGATGCAGTTTTGATACTAATTGGTGTTGTATAAACACCTATCTGGTGTTAGACCAAAACAAAACTGGTGTTGTATAAAACTTCTCTGGTGTGGACATATATAGATTCTGGTCTGGTGTCAATCAACACCAGAGTTTTTGCAGTGTATTGGCGAACTAAAAACTAAATCCAATCATAGTTATGTCCATAAATGACAATTTGTTTTTAAAATGAGCTGGCTACGATACCCTTTTCTGGTCAGATATATATCCTATCCAATGGTAGTAAACATTCGACCCTCTAATTTCACGTTTATTTTTTTAGGATTTTAACATACTGTCACGCATTTTGGTTGATGTTCCGATATTCTCTTATTATGTTTATGTATATAATTCCATTCTTATGCTTTAATTAGTGTTTATTATATCAAATTGTATTCGACTCATTTATGCAATGAATGTCTTGCTAAGATAAATTGTGAATGTCACTTTCAACTTGCCCAGTAACCTGCACACAGCTAAGCCCTCTCTTATACTGTAAATTGCTCATGGTCAAACTCTTCTGGTCTGTCCACTCTGTATTCTCTTTGGCTTTCCTTCGTCTTCCAGAAATTGCTAACAATGCATCTCCCTTCTTTGCGACCTTGCATCTACTTTCAGAAGTTTTACTCTCCTCACTTTCTCTTTCTAGTGACTTTCAACCCTCCTCACTTTCTCTTTCCAGTGACTTTCAACCCTCCTCACTTTCTCTTTCCAGTGACTTTTAAACCCTCCTCACTTCTCCTTCCAGTAACTTTCATCCCTCCTCTCTTTTCCCTTTCCAGTGACTTTCAAACCTGTGTAGTTCTCTTTAACCTTGCGACTACTTTCAGAAACTTGTTCTTGTTTATTACCTTGGCTACACATTTATGTTCTGTAACTCCCTCCGCGTTCTCTCTCCTCACTTCGACTTTGCCCTGCCCTTCAGACTTCTCTCCCTCAACTCCTAATGTCCAAACTACTAGTTTAACCTTGTGGTCAGTGTATTGGTCGTTATGTGCTTATTCTATTACTTGTTGGAATGATTTATCCTCTCTCTCTCTCTCTCTCTCTCTCTCTTCTCTGAATCTGGGTTTTCGCTGTGTGCTGGGGATGACCTTCATGCTATGTCCAGAAATTGTATATAAGCAGCAGCATCTCAGTCAAGTTTAGTTTTTAGAGTTTTCCTTATGATTCCAGTCTTACACGTACATTTTAGTTTTTATTTCGAGAGTCTTTTCCGAGCATAGTCTTACATGTATTCCAGTTTAGTCGTCTGAGCCTAAGTTCAGTTCAGAATTATCACAAGTTAAGTTCTTATAATTGTTTCAGCATTGCTCGACGTTATCTCAGTTATCATATTCCATGTATCGCTGGAGTTTGTTTAATTGTCATCATCACATACTCTGTTGCACCTTCATTAAGTTTTGAACAGTAATAAACTACTGAACTTTAATTTCCTGTGTAATTACTGTTATTCGCTTCGACTGTATTATTTAAGCTCTGGCCATCCTCGACATTTATCTTAGACTCTTATAGCGAGACTCGTAGGACAAACCGGGTCGTCGTTACACTGGTGTCAGAAGTGGGATCTCATACTTCAACACGTGCCTGTTTTAATAGCTAATATGTCACCTAGGAAGCGCAAGTCAGATCTGGAGCGGGAGATCCGTGAATTAAAGGCGGAATTAGCGAGTACTAGAAAAATAATGGAGGAGAATGACAGTGTTAGTGGAGACGAACTAATTGATGATCACATCAAACAGCCCTACTCTCCCACTAGAGACTTTCACACCGGGGTTAAAGTGCAATTACCACCACAGGAGCCATATGATGGGATCAACCGTCCATGGGAGAGCTTCATCTCCTCATTTAAGAACTTGGCGACAACTTGTTGTTGGGATGCCGCTGAACAGCGTTTACGTCTGCTAGCATGCCTGCGTGGAGATGCGGCTGACTTTGTCTTCCAGCAACTTTCTCCAGCCATATTATCAGACTTTGCACAGCTGGAAAATGCTCTGGAAAATAGATTTGCTGCCAGAAAAACGCCTTCCACTTTTGTATCCCAGCTAGAGTTACGTCGGCTTGGACAAAAGGAATCAATCGCCGACTATGCTGCGGATATTCGGCGGCTGACAACATTTGGATATGCAACAGCGGACTCGTCAACAAAAGAAATGATAGGAACTCGCCACTTCTTGCGGGGGCTCGGTGATAATTCGATGGCCATGGCCATTGGCATGCAAGAACCAGCGACTCTCCAGGAAGCTAGAGAAATAGCTGAGCGATTTCACAATCTAAGGGAGGAATCCGGAAGAGGAAATCGTCCAGTTAGAGCCATTTCTACAAGAGATGATGGAAATTACAAATTTCTCGAGTTGAGGGGTCGAATCCTGTCAATTGATGAGAGGATCGACAAACTCACAAAATTGTTCGAGCAGCCTCGACTGGAACCAGACAACCAAATCAGGCAGCAGAGGGCACAACAGCAACCACGTGATCGACCACCACTGCGTTGCTATAACTGCCAAAAGCTCGGTCATCTTGCCCGCAACTGCCGTTTTCCGCCGCGACATGGACCAGCTGTTCCCCAATATTTGCAGCCACCACCCCCACAGTGGCAACAAACTTTTCAGCCTCCACCACCTCAGCCATGGCAGCAACCCGCACATTTTCAGCCGCCACAACTTCCTCGACAGCAGGGAGTAGAAGCTCCAATTGATATTTCGGGAAACTAGGGAGGGCTGACCCAATCGACCAGGTCACGGCCCAAAATGTTGAACCAGGTCCCAGGATAATACGCATTGACAAAACAAACGGACTGACAGCGTATATTTCAGGCAGTGTGAATGGGGCCTCGTGTAAACTTTTGGTCGACTCTGGAGCAGCGGTGACTGTTATGTCCACCAAGCTCTATGGAGAAATGCCAATAGAAACCCGCCCGGAATTAGTTACTTTATCCAGTCAAGTTCAACTTCAGTCAGCTGATGATGGAATTTTAAATGTTCATGGAACTATTGAAGCAACTGTGAATGTTGGAGGTAAGGATTTTTCTTGGACTTCATACATAGCAGACATAAGTGATGAATGCTTGATTGGATTTGATTTTATGCATCATTATAATTGTATTCTAGAAGCTCGACGCGGACTTCATATTGACAATCTATTAATCCCTATCGAAATTCAAGACTGCAATCAAGTAGGTGCAGTATATGTTAAATATGATATTGTTGTACCACCCAATTCGGAGTTCATAGTACCAGGAAAGGTAAATCAGTTTGACTCTGACTCTGGAATCTGTGCTATAATTGAGAAAACTGCTCATACATGTAACAAAGATGATCTTAATGTCGCATCTGTTCTAATTGATGTTACTCGGAATGATATAGACATACCAGTAAGAGTTGCTAATACATCAAATGAACCAATTAATCTTCGAGCTGGTATGCGAATAGCTTCTATCGAATTGATCGACAATGTATATATGTGTGATACCAATGCTATGAACAGTTCGAAACCCAGTATTCGTACAGTGAAAGCTGGTGTGAATGAGGACGTTCTATCGAACAGCTGGTCAGATGACTTGCAATCGTTATATCAGAAATCATGTGAAGGACTAGACCAGGATACACAGAGTGAACTTTCTAAATTATTGGATAAACATTCATCTACATTTGCATCTTCTTCGACTGATGTTGGGCGAACCTCTATTGTCCAGCATAACATTGACACTGGGGACGCAGTCCCAATCAAACAACGTCCCCGTCGGCCACCTCGAGCTTTCATTGACGAGGAAGAGAAAATAATCAAGACACAGCTTGAAATGGGCATCATTCGAGAATCAACGAGTGCGTGGTCGAGCCCGCTTGTGTATGTTCGCAAGCGTGATGGTACGACGCGTCCCTGTGTTGACTATCGAAAATTAAATGACGTCACAAGAAAGGATGCATATCCATTACCTCGCATTGAAGACTGTCTAGATTGCTTAGGAGGTGCACAAATCTTCTCTACATTGGACTTACAGTCAGGTTACTGGCAAATAGACATTAAAGAAGAAGATAGGCACAAAACTGCATTTAGTACACGGACTGGACACTATGAATATGTCACAATGCCATTTGGGTTATGCAATGCACCCAGCACTTTTGAGCGTGCAATGGAATTAATCATGAAAGGTCTGCAGTGGCGAACATTGATCTTATATCTTGATGACATCATTGTAATGAGCTCAACTATTGAGGAGCACATCAACCGTCTCGACGAGGTACTTGGACGCCTGGGAGAAGCCCGCCTTAAGCTAAAACCAAGTAAATGTCACCTTTTCCAGACACAGGTATCATATCTAGGACATATAGTCAGTGCATCGGGGATTAGGCCTGACCCTGAGAAGGTTGCCAAGGTTCGCGACTGGCCGACGCCGACGTCGATAGGTGATGTCCGTTCATTTCTTGGTTTGTGTTCATATTATCGCCGATTCATTCGCGGCTTCTCATCGATAGCATCCCCTATGAATAAACTACTGGAAAAGTCCTCAAAATTTGTGTGGGATGATAACTGCCAATCATCATTTGACCAATTAAAAGATGCACTGCTGAGTGACAACGTCATGGCCTACCCCGACGACCATGGCATGTTCATTCTTGATGCAGATGCATCTTCGTCAGGAATCGGCGCAGTCCTATCTCAACTCCAGTGGGATGACGTCACTCAGAAGGAAGTTGAGAGACCGGTCGCCTTTGCTAGCCGGACATTAACAAGAACCCAACGCCGATATTGCACTACAAGACGTGAATTGCTGGCAATCGTCTCGTTTGTTCGGCATTTTCGACACTACCTACTGGGGAAGAAATTCTTAATTCGAACTGATCATTCTTCCCTCAGATGGATCATGTCATTTAGAGAACCCACAGATCAACTTGCCCGATGGATCGAGATCCTTAGCCAATTCGACTTCGACATCGAGCATCGCGTTGGCAGGAATCATGGCAATGCTGATGCGATGTCCAGAATTCCATGCGCTCCTGAATCGTGTGACTGTTATGACAAGGATTCTATCATCGAACAATTACCATGTGGCGGGTGTACAACATGTGTCAAGCGGCATAAGGCCTGGTCGAAATTCTTCGACGAGGATGACGATGTCGTTCCTATTAGTGCCATGAAAGTACAGAGGACATGCGTGAAACCAATTAATGACATTAGCACCCAAACACCGTCATCGAAACCAGAAGAGATACCCAGTCGTTCGAATCGACTGTATGATATCGTCGTCATGATGCTGGTCGTAGTCGAGCTCGTTGCAAGGATATTTTGTAGACTTCCGAAGATGATTTTAGAGTTTATCGTGTATGTTGCTGTTTTAGAGTTTAGAGGATTACGCTACATGAGAGATGTATTTAGTAGTATGTGGAGAGGGAATTGGCCATCCCCAATTAGAGTTTCAGTAGTAAGGAATATGAAATCGAGAAGGAAGTCGAGAAATAAACATTCTTCGGTAAATGTCAGAACAAATGATAGCCTGCCCTGCGCCTCGGAAACAGGTGCCTTAGCTGGAGAGAACTCTGGGCAGCAGGATATTATCCGTAATGATTTTGACCGAGAGACGTTAATGACAATGCAACGAGATGATCCCGACGTCGGTATCGTCTATAATTGGATTTCAGAATCTCAAGAAAGACCAAATCGAGCATTAGTTCATGATAAGAGCCCAATTGTAAGGAACCTATGGCTCTCATGGGCACAGCTTGAATTAACTGACGGTGTCTTATACAAACGGCATATGACTAATAATAGACTAACAACAACCAAACAAGTCGTCGTCCCATTCGCACTCCGCGATCGCATCTTAGAATCAAACCATAAGTCTGTTCTATCGGGGCATCTCGGAGTGAAGAAAACATTCAGTAGGATTCAGCAAAAATTTTACTGGATGGGGATGAGGGACTCTGTAAAACTGTACATCGGAAATTGTGTGAAATGTGGTGCCCGAAAGCGTCCGACTTCCAAACCGAAGGCCCCTCTGGGCGAATATAACTCTGGATTTCCTATGGATCGCATCGCTCTCGATATCATGGGACCGTTTCCTGTCAGTAACCAAGGCAACCGTTATGTTTTGGTAGTGGGAGATACCTTTACTAAATGGATCGAGGCCTATGGAATCCCTGATCAAACTGCCCGTACTGTCGCCAACATCGTTGTCAATGAATTCATTGCTAGATGGGGCATACCTTTGGAAATACATTCGGACCAAGGAAAGACTTTTGAATCTCATCTTTTCCAACATGTTTGTAAATTGCTGGAAATAACCAAAACAAGGACGACTCCATACCATCCATCATCTAATGGAATGATTGAAAGATTCAATCAAACACTTGTCAATATGATATCTGCTTTTGTCGATAAGAAACAAGAGGAATGGGACATGAACTTATCGCTCTTGACGGCCGCCTACCGTAGCACCGTTCATGAGACAACTGGATTTTCGCCAAATTTTCTTATGTTGGGGCGTGAGGTTAGAACCCCAATTGAAATTTCCCTCGGTGTGGACCAGCCCGACATCAATAACTATGACTATGACGAGTTTGCCTCCAATATCGTTTCTACTATGAAGGATGCATACAATATAGCTCGTGAGCATCTGTCCTCACAAACCCAGAGACAGAAGAAGGACTATGATTCTAGACTATCAGTGAACACCTACCAGCCAGGGGATTTAGTCTACTATCTAGACACAACCAAACAGAAAGGACTTTCCCCTAAGTTAAAGTCTGCTTTTTGGATTGGACCATGTATTGTAACCAGAAAACTGAGTGATTTGGTGTTCGAAATCAAATCTAAACAGAAGGGCAAACTTAAAGTCCTTCACCATGATCGTCTCAAACCCTTTCGGAGCACCGATATCCCAAAATGGGTAAAAGAACATGCTGATATGGTTAAGAATAATATAACTCTTTCAAACACTGCCTCTACTAGTACACAGACTAGCGAGAAGGACACTGTGACCCCTCGTCGGTCAATGAGAAGACGGCTAGTCCTTGAAAAATTTGGACATTAGGTCATAAAAATGACCAAAAATATTTCCTCTGGGTAGATGGGTCACATTCTCCTTCATCCTTGCATCGGAGGCGGACTTATTTTTGTTTTAGAGCACACTCGAAATCAACATACAGAAAGTGTAATATATTCTTCTACTTCTTCTTTTTGAAACTGTGACATTGAGGTTTCATCGTTGAAATCTACATATACAGAAAGTGTAATATATTCTTCTACTTCTTCTTTTTGAAACTGTGACATTGAGGTTTCATCGTCCTTACCATCTGTGCTGTGACTTTCCTATTTTTTTCTGGATCTCCTCAATTAAGCTCTGTACTTGCATCATTATCATGGCGATCGCAACCAACTTTAATTGCTTTGGAGACGAACTTCAAATTGTGCACCAAGTTGGCCCCCAGGGGCAGGACACACCTCTCCTAGATGAAAATTATTCGCCTATATCGAATGCTGGTGACATGGCAGAACAGTTACTAAGTCAAGACACTCGGACGGAGATGGGGGAACATAACAATATGCCAACGTGTTTCCAACCGATACCCCTACCGGTCAGCAGAAAACCACAAAAGCGTCAGAGAAAGAAAAATGATTCAGAGGATGTGCCCCCAAACAAGATAATCAAGAGGATTGAAAAAATGGAGTCAAGACTTTCGGGGGAAATGTCTTCTCTGAAAAGTGATATTCAGCTGCTACAGAGCACGGTGAACAATCTTACAGAACTTATTGAGGGTCGCGAGGAGCAGCAGAGACTGTATATTGAGCACATCCAAGATAACTTAACCTTAGGTGTAAACCACATAGCGGCGCTAGTAGGAAAACAAAAGGAGAAGATACACAGAGCAACATCCATTCTAAATGAACTCTTGACGGACGGGAAATGATTGACTCAACTCTTAAATGGATTTCCTCACCATACCTTTTGCGACTGTATAGATTTGAAAGTGCTATTGAATATTGTATGATATAAGTTCTTTTGTTCTCTCTCTCCCTCTCTCTTATTCTCTCCCCGATCTACATTTAAGCTTGCTTCCCTTTCCAATCTACTCCACTCACGACTTTCATCCTCTTTTCTTGTTCTCTCATTATTCACCCCTGCTTCATTCTTCTTCAATGTGTAAAGTTGTAATTCACAAATAATGGTTCTGAATTAATGACACCTGGATGTTATTTTAATTTTTGTGTTGCTTTGTAATCGTGCTAATGAATTTCTATTCTGCTATCAGTATAGTTTTGCGAATTTTGTTTATTTGTTTGCTATTCATACGATTGCGATATTAGAGACCATCATTTTTAGGTTTTTGAATCACAACCACAGCTCGTGTACCTTGATCGTCATTTGTATATTCCTTCCAGTAATGTCAGTGGTGTGTATCAATATGGTTCCTTTTTTTTTTTTGCTACTGTGTAAGATTTGATTTTTTTTCTACCACAATATGTTATTATTATGTAACTGATAGGTCTGCAAAGCAATGGTTTTTGAACAAATTCTGCTTTTCTTTACTCTCTCTCTCTCCAGTAGCCTTTTTCTCATCTCATTTCATCAATTCTCTTGATAATATACACGCCTGTGTCTACCTTTTCCTTTTCACTCTATTCTGTCATCTTCGCACTATACTTTTTTCCCCTTTGAATATGAAATGTTGTATTGCTTGTAAATAGTAGGAAGAAAACAAAAGGAAAGAATATTAGGCTTAGAGAAAATACTATAGGGTTCTTGTATCAAGAACATTTTTGCACATTTCAGTTATAAATTTTCTGGTGATTACTTTGCATATTTTCCGGTTTTATATTCGAGGTTTCATGTGTACTTTCCATCATTTTGTTTATAACTTTTTTATTGCTTGTGTTGTCATTTCGTTCTCATATATTGCTAAGTTTAACCAAAGGCATATCGCCTGCTCAATGTCATATATTTTGTTTTCTTTGTCATTATCCAGTTACATTGTAATGTTTTTTTTTAAATGACTTTTTGTGTACTTTTGAGATTATTTGGTGTTTCCAGTTACTGATTTCCTTATCATGGTTTTGCTTATGGATGTTTTCTGCTTCATTCTTTTTTACAAAAGGAAATTGAGAATATGTTACATACAGTAGTGCCACACATGTCATATTATTGCCATACTTTTAGTGGCTAGTTTCATGTAGGGAACAGTTTTATGTTGGTCATTTTATGCGTTTAGCCTTCATTGGAGATCACTGCGTGCTCTCCTGAGACCCTTTCCTCGATTTCACCCTTTCTCTCTTCACTATTTCTTTTCCTTTCTCTAACACTCAAGCAACTTTCCAATTTCTCATCTCCAATCCTGTTCTTGGGTCTGGTTATCTTTTTAAAATAATTTCTTTGTCACTTGCTACATTTTGTCAATACATAATTGTCAGAGTTGCTACTCCGCCTGTTTGTATATGTATAGTTGTTTTTATAATGTTATCATGTTCAGTTACTTTTATGTATGATCTATGTATGATCTATGTATGCCCACAATTTCTTTTTATTCTTGCTGTTTTCCTTCCTCTTTTCCCCTCTCTCCATCTTAATTCGTCCTTCTCTCTCTATCTCTCTTTCCTTTCTCTAATATATTCCCATTTCATCGCTGGGGACAGCGATATCTTCCGTGGGGGGAGAATAGTGTCACGCATTTTGGTTGATGTTCCGATATTCTCTTATTATGTTTATGTATATAATTCCATTCTTATGCTTTAATTAGTGTTTATTATATCAAATTGTATTCGACTCATTTATGCAATGAATGTCTTGCTAAGATAAATTGTGAATGTCACTTTCAACTTGCCCAGTAACCTGCACACAGCCAAGCCCTCTCTTATACTGTAAATTGCTCATGGTCAAACTCTTCTGGTCTGTCCACTCTGTATTCTCTTTGGCTTTCCTTCGTCTTCCAGAAATTGCTAACAATGCATCTCCCTTCTTTGCGACCTTGCATCTACTTTCAGAAGTTTTACTCTCCTCACTTTCTCTTTCTAGTGACTTTCAACCCTCCTCACTTTCTCTTTCCAGTGACTTTCAACCCTCCTCACTTTCTCTTTCCAGTGACTTTTAAACCCTCCTCACTTCTCCTTCCAGTAACTTTCATCCCTCCTCTCTTTTCCCTTTCCAGTGACTTTCAAACCTGTGTAGTTCTCTTTAACCTTGCGACTACTTTCAGAAACTTGTTCTTGTTTATTACCTTGGCTACACATTTATGTTCTGTAACTCCCTCCGCGTTCTCTCTCCTCACTTCGACTTTGCCCTGCCCTTCAGACTTCTCTCCCTCAACTCCTAATGTCCAAACTACTAGTTTAACCTTGTGGTCAGTGTATTGGTCGTTATGTGCTTATTCTATTACTTGTTGGAATGATTTATCCTCTCTCTCTCTCTCTCTCTCTCTCTCTTCTCTGAATCTGGGTTTTCGCTGTGTGCTGGGGATGACCTTCATGCTATGTCCAGAAATTGTATATAAGCAGCAGCATCTCAGTCAAGTTTAGTTTTTAGAGTTTTCCTTATGATTCCAGTCTTACACGTACATTTTAGTTTTTATTTCGAGAGTCTTTTCCGAGCATAGTCTTACATGTATTCCAGTTTAGTCGTCTGAGCCTAAGTTCAGTTCAGAATTATCACAAGTTAAGTTCTTATAATTGTTTCAGCATTGCTCGACGTTATCTCAGTTATCATATTCCATGTATCGCTGGAGTTTGTTTAATTGTCATCATCACATACTCTGTTGCACCTTCATTAAGTTTTGAACAGTAATAAACTACTGAACTTTAATTTCCTGTGTAATTACTGTTATTCGCTTCGACTGTATTATTTAAGCTCTGGCCATCCTCGACATTTATCTTAGACTCTTATAGCGAGACTCGTAGGACAAACCGGGTCGTCGTTACAATACTATGGGTAATGTTTTACGCGCATGACACCTGTATGCATTAATTCTAATGTTACGAGTGGCATCGCATGGACCATACTTCATAGTGTCCACATAATAAAAAAAACTCGTACAAGTTCACAAGGCTATCTCAGGACCAGGCGATGAGAGGTGTATTGGAGGGTACACTGCAAAAACTCCGGTGTTGATTTAACACCAGCCTGGAATCTATATAATGTCCAAACCAGAGAAGTATTCAAACGACACCAGTTTGGAATCAAACCGATGCAGTTTTGATACTAATTGGTGTTGTATAAACACCTATCTGGTGTTAGACCAAAACAAAACTGGTGTTGTTTAAAACTTCTCTGGTGTGGACATATATAGATTCTGGTCTGGTGTCAATCAACACCAGAGTTTTTGCAGTGTATTGGCGAACTAAAAACTAAATCCAATCATAGTTATGTCCATAAATGACGATTTATTTTTAAAATGAGCTGGCTACGATACCCTTTTCTGGTCAGATATATATCCTATCCAATGGTAGTAAACATTCGACCCTCTAATTTCACGTTTATTTTTTAGGATTTTAACATACTATGGGTAATGTTTTACGCGCATGACACCTGTATGCATTAATTCTAATGTTACGAGTGGCATCGCATGGACCATACTTCATAGTGTCCACATAATAAAAAAAACTCGTACAAGTTCACAAGGCTATCTCAGGACCAGGCGATGAGAGGTGTATTGGAGGGTACACTGCAAAAACTCCGGTGTTGATTTAACACCAGCCTGGAATCTATATAATGTCCAAACCAGAGAAGTATTCAAACGACACCAGTTTGGAATCAAACCGATGCAGTTTTGATACTAATTGGTGTTGTATAAACACCTATCTGGTGTTAGACCAAAACAAAACTGGTGTTGTTTAAAACTTCTCTGGTGTGGACATATATAGATTCTGGTCTGGTGTCAATCAACACCAGAGTTTTTGCAGTGTATTGGCGAACTAAAAACTAAATCCAATCATAGTTATGTCCATAAATGACGATTGATTTTTAAAATGAGCTGGCTACGATACCCTTTTCTGGTCAGATATATATCCTATCCAATGGTAGTAAACATTCGACCCTCTAATTTCACGTTTATTTTTTAGGATTTTAACATACTATGGGTAATGTTTTACGCGCATGACACCTGTATGCATTAATTCTAATGTTACGAGTGGCATCGCATGGACCATACTTCATAGTGTCCACATAATAAAAAAAACTCGTACAAGTTCACAAGGCTATCTCAGGACCAGGCGATGAGAGGTGTATTGGAGGGTACACTGCAAAAACTCCGGTGTTGATTTAACACCAGCCTGGAATCTATATAATGTCCAAACCAGAGAAGTATTCAAACGACACCAGTTTGGAATCAAACCGATGCAGTTTTGATACTAATTGGTGTTGTATAAACACCTATCTGGTGTTAGACCAAAACAAAACTGGTGTTGTATAAAACTTCTCTGGTGTGGACATATATAGATTCTGGTCTGGTGTCAATCAACACCAGAGTTTTTGCAGTGTATTGGCGAACTAAAAACTAAATCCAATCATAGTTATGTCCATAAATGACGATTGATTTTTAAAATGAGCTGGCTACGATACCCTTTTCTGGTCAGATATATATCCTATCCAATGGTAGTAAACATTCGACCCTCTAATTTCACGTTTATTTTTTAGGATTTTAACATACTATGGGTAATGTTTTACGCGCATGACACCTGTATGCATTAATTCTAATGTTACGAGTGGCATCGCATGGACCATACTTCATAGTGTCCACATAATAAAAAAAACTCGTACAAGTTCACAAGGCTATCTCAGGACCAGGCGATGAGAGGTGTATTGGAGGGTACACTGCAAAAACTCCGGTGTTGATTTAACACCAGCCTGGAATCTATATAATGTCCAAACCAGAGAAGTATTCAAACGACACCAGTTTGGAATCAAACCGATGCAGTTTTGATACTAATTGGTGTTGTATAAACACCTATCTGGTGTTAGACCAAAACAAAACTGGTGTTGTATAAAACTTCTCTGGTGTGGACATATATAGATTCTGGTCTGGTGTCAATCAACACCAGAGTTTTTGCAGTGTATTGGCGAACTAAAAACTAAATCCAATCATAGTTATGTCCATAAATGACAATTTGTTTTTAAAATGAGCTGGCTACGATACCCTTTTCTGGTCAGATATATATCCTATCCAATGGTAGTAAACATTCGACCCTCTAATTTCACGTTTATTTTTTAGGATTTTAACATACTATGGGTAATGTTTTACGCGCATGACACCTGTATGCATTAATTCTAATGTTACGAGTGGCATCGCATGGACCATACTTCATAGTGTCCACATAATAAAAAAAACTCGTACAAGTTCACAAGGCTATCTCAGGACCAGGCGATGAGAGGTGTATTGGAGGGTACACTGCAAAAACTCCGGTGTTGATTTAACACCAGCCTGGAATCTATATAATGTCCAAACCAGAGAAGTATTCAAACGACACCAGTTTGGAATCAAACCGATGCAGTTTTGATACTAATTGGTGTTGTATAAACACCTATCTGGTGTTAGACCAAATCAAAACTGGTGTTGTTTAAAACTTCTCTGGTGTGGACATATATAGATTCTGGTCTGGTGTCAATCAACACCAGAGTTTTTGCAGTGTATTGGCGAACTAAAAACTAAATCCAATCATAGTTATGTCCATAAATGACGATTTATTTTTAAAATGAGCTGGCTACGATACCCTTTTCTGGTCAGATATATATCCTATCCAATGGTAGTAAACATTCGACCCTCTAATTTCACGTTTATTTTTTAGGATTTTAACATACTATGGGTAATGTTTTACGCGCATGACACCTGTATGCATTAATTCTACTGTTACGAGTGGCATCGCATGGACCATACTTCATAGTGTCCACATAATAAAAAAAAACTCGTACAAGTTCACAAGGCTATCTCAGGACCAGGCGATGAGAGGTGTATTGGAGGGTACACTGCAAAAACTCCGGTGTTGATTTAAAACCAGCCTGGAATCTATATAATGTCCAAACCAGAGAAGTAGTCAAACGACACCGGTTTGGAATCAAACCGATGCAGTTTTGATACTAATTGGTGTTGTATAAACACCTATCTGGTGTTAGACCAAAACAAAACTGGTGTTGTTTAAAACTTCTCTGGTGTGGACATATATAGATTCTGGTCTGGTGTCAATCAACACCAGAGTTTTTGCAGTGTATTGGCGAACTAAAAATTAAATCCAATTATAGTTATGTCCATAAATGACGATTTATTTTTAAAATGAGCTGGCTACGATACCCTTTTCTGGTCAGATATATATCCTATCCAATGGTAGTAAACATTCGACCCTCTAATTTCACGTTTATTTTTTAGGATTTTAACATACTATGGGTAATGTTTTACGCGCATGACACCTGTATGCATTAATTCTAATGTTACGAGTGGCATCGCATGGACCATACTTCATAGTGTCCACATAATAAAAAAAACTCGTACAAGTTCACAAGGCTATCTCAGGACCAGGCGATGAGAGGTGTATTGGAGGGTACACTGCAAAAACTCCGGTGTTGATTTAACACCAGCCTGGAATCTTTATAATGTCCAAACCAGAGAAGTATTCAAACGACACCAGTTTGGAATCAAACCGATGCAGTTTTGATACTAATTGGTGTTGTATAAACACCTATCTGGTGTTAGACCAAAACAAAACTGGTGTTGTTTAAAACTTCTCTGGTGTGGACATATATAGATTCTGGTCTGGTGTCAATCAACACCAGAGTTTTTGCAGTGTATTGGCGAACTAAAAACTAAATCCAATCATAGTTATGTCCATAAATGACGATTTATTTTTAAAATGAGCTGGCTACGATACCCTTTTCTGGTCAGATATATATCCTATCCAATGGTAGTAAACATTCGACCCTCTAATTTCACGTTTATTTTTTAGGATTTTAACATACTATGGGTAATGTTTTACGCGCATGACACCTGTATGCATTAATTCTAATGTTACGAGTGGCATCGCATGGACCATACTTCATAGTGTCCACATAATAAAAAAAACTCGTACAAGTTCACAAGGCTATCTCAGGACCAGGCGATGAGAGGTGTATTGGAGGGTACACTGCAAAAACTCCGGTGTTGATTTAACACCAGCCTGGAATCTTTATAATGTCCAAACCAGAGAAGTATTCAAACGACACCAGTTTGGAATCAAACCGATGCAGTTTTGATACTAATTGGTGTTGTATAAACACCTATCTGGTGTTAGACCAAAACAAAACTGGTGTTGTTTAAAACTTCTCTGGTGTGGACATATATAGATTCTGGTCTGGTGTCAATCAACACCAGAGTTTTTGCAGT
The DNA here is from genome assembly GCF_037042905.1 of Lytechinus pictus. Lineage (NCBI taxonomy): Eukaryota > Metazoa > Echinodermata > Echinoidea > Temnopleuroida > Toxopneustidae > Lytechinus > Lytechinus pictus. The sequence continues at coordinate 14,900,439 of NC_087254.1, read as the reverse complement.
GTATTGGCGAACTAAAAACTAAATCCAATCATAGTTATGTCCATAAATGACGATTGATTTTTAAAATGAGCTGGCTACGATACCCTTTTCTGGTCAGATATATATCCTATCCAATGGTAGTAAACATTCGACCCTCTAATTTCACGTTTATTTTTTAGGATTTTAACATACTATGGGTAATGTTTTACGCGCATGACACCTGTATGCATTAATTCTAATGTTACGAGTGGCATCGCATGGACCATACTTCATAGTGTCCACATAATAAAAAAAACTCGTACAAGTTCACAAGGCTATCTCAGGACCAGGCGATGAGAGGTGTATTGGAGGGTACACTGCAAAAACTCCGGTGTTGATTTAACACCAGCCTGGAATCTATATAATGTCCAAACCAGAGAAGTATTCAAACGACACCAGTTTGGAATCAAACCGATGCAGTTTTGATACTAATTGGTGTTGTATAAACACCTATCTGGTGTTAGACCAAAACAAAACTGGTGTTGTATAAAACTTCTCTGGTGTGGACATATATAGATTCTGGTCTGGTGTCAATCAACACCAGAGTTTTTGCAGTGTATTGGCGAACTAAAAACTAAATCCAATCATAGTTATGTCCATAAATGACAATTTGTTTTTAAAATGAGCTGGCTACGATACCCTTTTCTGGTCAGATATATATCCTATCCAATGGTAGTAAACATTCGACCCTCTAATTTCACGTTTATTTTTTAGGATTTTAACATACTATGGGTAATGTTTTACGCGCATGACACCTGTATGCATTAATTCTAATGTTACGAGTGGCATCGCATGGACCATACTTCATAGTGTCCACATAATAAAAAAAACTCGTACAAGTTCACAAGGCTATCTCAGGACCAGGCGATGAGAGGTGTATTGGAGGGTACACTGCAAAAACTCCGGTGTTGATTTAACACCAGCCTGGAATCTATATAATGTCCAAACCAGAGAAGTATTCAAACGACACCAGTTTGGAATCAAACCGATGCAGTTTTGATACTAATTGGTGTTGTATAAACACCTATCTGGTGTTAGACCAAATCAAAACTGGTGTTGTTTAAAACTTCTCTGGTGTGGACATATATAGATTCTGGTCTGGTGTCAATCAACACCAGAGTTTTTGCAGTGTATTGGCGAACTAAAAACTAAATCCAATCATAGTTATGTCCATAAATGACGATTTATTTTTAAAATGAGCTGGCTACGATACCCTTTTCTGGTCAGATATATATCCTATCCAATGGTAGTAAACATTCGACCCTCTAATTTCACGTTTATTTTTTAGGATTTTAACATACTATGGGTAATGTTTTACGCGCATGACACCTGTATGCATTAATTCTACTGTTACGAGTGGCATCGCATGGACCATACTTCATAGTGTCCACATAATAAAAAAAAACTCGTACAAGTTCACAAGGCTATCTCAGGACCAGGCGATGAGAGGTGTATTGGAGGGTACACTGCAAAAACTCCGGTGTTGATTTAAAACCAGCCTGGAATCTATATAATGTCCAAACCAGAGAAGTAGTCAAACGACACCGGTTTGGAATCAAACCGATGCAGTTTTGATACTAATTGGTGTTGTATAAACACCTATCTGGTGTTAGACCAAAACAAAACTGGTGTTGTTTAAAACTTCTCTGGTGTGGACATATATAGATTCTGGTCTGGTGTCAATCAACACCAGAGTTTTTGCAGTGTATTGGCGAACTAAAAATTAAATCCAATTATAGTTATGTCCATAAATGACGATTTATTTTTAAAATGAGCTGGCTACGATACCCTTTTCTGGTCAGATATATATCCTATCCAATGGTAGTAAACATTCGACCCTCTAATTTCACGTTTATTTTTTAGGATTTTAACATACTATGGGTAATGTTTTACGCGCATGACACCTGTATGCATTAATTCTAATGTTACGAGTGGCATCGCATGGACCATACTTCATAGTGTCCACATAATAAAAAAAACTCGTACAAGTTCACAAGGCTATCTCAGGACCAGGCGATGAGAGGTGTATTGGAGGGTACACTGCAAAAACTCCGGTGTTGATTTAACACCAGCCTGGAATCTATATAATGTCCAAACCAGAGAAGTATTCAAACGACACCAGTTTGGAATCAAACCGATGCAGTTTTGATACTAATTGGTGTTGTATAAACACCTATCTGGTGTTAGACCAAAACAAAACTGGTGTTGTATAAAACTTCTCTGGTGTGGACATATATAGATTCTGGTCTGGTGTCAATCAACACCAGAGTTTTTGCAGTGTATTGGCGAACTAAAAACTAAATCCAATCATAGTTATGTCCATAAATGACAATTTGTTTTTAAAATGAGCTGGCTACGATACCCTTTTCTGGTCAGATATATATCCTATCCAATGGTAGTAAACATTCGACCCTCTAATTTCACGTTTATTTTTTAGGATTTTAACATACTATGGGTAATGTTTTACGCGCATGACACCTGTATGCATTAATTCTAATGTTACGAGTGGCATCGCATGGACCATACTTCATAGTGTCCACATAATAAAAAAAACTCGTACAAGTTCACAAGGCTATCTCAGGACCAGGCGATGAGAGGTGTATTGGAGGGTACACTGCAAAAACTCCGGTGTTGATTTAACACCAGCCTGGAATCTATATAATGTCCAAACCAGAGAAGTATTCAAACGACACCAGTTTGGAATCAAACCGATGCAGTTTTGATACTAATTGGTGTTGTATAAACACCTATCTGGTGTTAGACCAAATCAAAACTGGTGTTGTATAAAACTTCTCTGGTGTGGAGATATATAGATTCTGGTCTGGTGTCAATCAACACCAGAGTTTTTGCAGTGTATTGGCGAACTAAAAACTAAATCCAATCATAGTTATGTCCATAAATGACGATTTATTTTTAAAATGAGCTGGCTACGATACCCTTTTCTGGTCAGATATATATCCTATCCAATGGTAGTAAACATTCGACCCTCTAATTTCACGTTTATTTTTTAGGATTTTAACATACTATGGGTAATGTTTTACGCGCATGACACCTGTATGCATTAATTCTAATGTTACGAGTGGCATCGCATGGACCATACTTCATAGTGTCCACATAATAAAAAAAACTCGTACAAGTTCACAAGGCTATCTCAGGACCAGGCGATGAGAGGTGTATTGGAGGGTACACTGCAAAAACTCCGGTGTTGATTTAAAACCAGCCTGGAATCTATATAATGTCCAAACCAGAGAAGTATTCAAACGACACCAGTTTGGAATCAAACCGATGCAGTTTTGATACTAATTGGTGTTGTATAAACACCTATCTGGTGTTAGACCAAAACAAAACTGGTGTTGTTTAAACTTCTCTGGTGTGGACATATATAGATTCTGGTCTGGTGTCAATCAACACCAGAGTTTTTGCAGTGTATTGGCGAACTAAAAATTAAATCCAATCATAGTTATGTCCATAAATGACGATTTATTTTTAAAATGAGCTGGCTACGATACCCTTTTCTGGTCAGATATATATCCTATCCAATGGTAGTAAACATTCGACCCTCTAATTTCACGTTTATTTTTTAGAATTTTAACATACTATGGGTAATGTTTTACGCGCATGACACCTGTATGCATTAATTCTAATGTTGCGAGTGGCATCGCATGGACCATACTTCATAGTGTCCACATAATAAAAAAAACTCGTACAAGTTCACAAGGCTATCTCAGGACCAGGCGATGAGAGGTGTATTGGAGGGTACACTGCAAAAACTCCGGTGTTGATTTAACACCAGCCTGGAATCTATATAATGTCCAAACCAGAGAAGTATTCAAACGACACCAGTTTGGAATCAAACCGATGCAGTTTTGATACTAATTGGTGTTGTATAAACACCTATCTGGTGTTAGACCAAATCAAAACTGGTGTTGTATAAAACTTCTCTGGTGTGGAGATATATAGATTCTGGTCTGGTGTCAATCAACACCAGAGTTTTTGCAGTGTATTGGCGAACTAAAAACTAAATCCAATCATAGTTATGTCCATAAATGACGATTTATTTTTAAAATGAGCTGGCTACGATACCCTTTTCTGGTCAGATATATATCCTATCCAATGGTAGTAAACATTCGACCCTCTAATTTCACGTTTATTTTTTAGGATTTAAAATACTATGGGTAATGTTTTACGCGCATGACACCTGTATGCATTAATTCTAATGTTACGAGTGGCATCGCATGGACCATACTTCATAGTGTCCACATAATAAAAAAAACTCGTACAAGTTCACAAGGCTATCTCAGGACCAGGCGATGAGAGGTGTATTGGAGGGTACACTGCAAAAACTCCGGTGTTGATTTAAAACCAGCCTGGAATCTATATAATGTCCAAACCAGAGAAGTATTCAAACGACACCAGTTTGGAATCAAACCGATGCAGTTTTGATACTAATTGGTGTTGTATAAACACCTATCTGGTGTTAGACCAAAACAAAACTGGTGTTGTTTAAACTTCTCTGGTGTGGACATATATAGATTCTGGTCTGGTGTCATACAACACCAGAGTTTTTGCAGTGTATTGGCGAACTAAAAATTAAATCCAATCATAGTTATGTCCATAAATGACGATTTATTTTTAAAATGAGCTGGCTACGATACCCTTTTCTGGTCAGATATATATCCTATCCAATGGTAGTAAACATTCGACCCTCTAATTTCACGTTTATTTTTTAGGATTTTAACATACTATAGGTAATGTTTTACGCGCATGACACCTGTATGCATTAATTTTAATGTTACGAGTGGCATCGCATGGACCATACTTCATAGTGTCCACATAATAAAAAAAACTCGTACAAGTTCACAAGGCTATCTCAGGACCAGGCGATGAGAGGTGTATTGGAGGGTACGCTGCAAAAACTCCGGTGTTGATTTAACACCAGCCTGGAATCTATATAATGTTCAAACCAGAGAAGTATTCAAACGACACCAGTTTGGAATCAAACCGATGCAGTTTTGATACTAATTGGTGTTGTATAAACACCTATCTGGTGTTAGACCAAAACAAAACTGGTGTTGTTTAAAACTTCTCTGGTGTGGACATATATAGATTCTGGTCTGGTGTCAATCAACACCAGAGTTTTTGCAGTGTATTGGCGAACTAAAAACTAAATCCAATCATAGTTATGTCCATAAATGACGATTTATTTTTAAAATGAGCTGGCTACGATACCCTTTTCTGGTCAGATATATATCCTATCCAATGGTAGTAAACATTCGACCCTCTAATTTCACGTTTATTTTTTAGGATTTTAACATACTATGGGTAATGTTTTACGCGCATGACACCTGTATGCATTAATTCTAATGTTACGAGTGGCATCGCATGGACCATACTTCATAGTGTCCACATAATAAAAAAAACTCGTACAAGTTCACAAGGCTATATCAGGACCAGGCGATGAGAGGTGTATTGGAGGGTACACTGCAAAAACTCCGGTGTTGATTTAAAACCAGCCTGGAATCTATATAATGTCCAAACCAGAGAAGTATTCAAACGACACCAGTTTGGAATCAAACCGATGCAGTTTTGATACTAATTGGTGTTGTATAAACACCTATCTGGTGTTAGACCAAAACAAAACTGGTGTTGTTTAAACTTCTCTGGTGTGGACATATATAGATTCTGGTCTGGTGTCAATCAACACCAGAGTTTTTGCAGTGTATTGGCGAACTAAAAATTAAATCCAATCATAGTTATGTCCATAAATGACGATTTATTTTTAAAATGAGCTGGCTACGATACCCTTTTCTGGTCAGATATATATCCTATCCAATGGTAGTAAACATTCGACCCTCTAATTTCACGTTTATTTTTTAGGATTTTAACATACTATAGGTAATGTTTTACGCGCATGACACCTGTATGCATTAATTTTAATGTTACGAGTGGCATCGCATGGACCATACTTCATAGTGTCCACACAATAAAAAAAACTCGTACAAGTTCACAAGGCTATCTCAGGACCAGGCGATGAGAGGTGTATTGGAGGGTACGCTGCAAAAACTCCGGTGTTGATTTAACACCAGCCTGGAATCTATATAATGTTCAAACCAGAGAAGTATTCAAACGACACCAGTTTGGAATCAAACCGATGCAGTTTTGATACTAATTGGTGTTGTATAAACACCTATCTGGTGTTAGACCAAAACAAAACTGGTGTTGTTTAAAACTTCTCTGGTGTGGACATATATAGATTCTGGTCTGGTGTCAATCAACACCAGAGTTTTTGCAGTGTATTGGCGAACTAAAAACTAAATCCAATCATAGTTATGTCCATAAATGACGATTTATTTTTAAAATGAGCTGGCTACGATACCCTTTTCTGGTCAGATATATATCCTATCCAATGGTAGTAAACATTCGACCCTCTAATTTCACGTTTATTTTTTAGGATTTTAACATACTATGGGTAATGTTTTACGCGCATGACACCTGTATGCATTACTTCTAATGTTACGAGTGGCATCGCATGGACCATACTTCATAGTGTCCACATAATAAAAAAAACTCGTACAAGTTCACAAGGCTTTCTCAGGACCAGGCGATGAGATGTGTATTGGAAGGTACACTGCAAAAACTCCGGTGTTGATTTAACACCAGCCTGGAATCTATATAATGTCCAAACCAGAGAAGTATTCAAACGACACCAGTTTGGAATCAAACCGATGCAGTTTTGATACTAATTGGTGTTGTATAAACACCTATCTGGTGTTAGACCAAAACAAAACTGGTGTTGTTTAAACTTCTCTGGTGTGGCCATGTATAGATTCTGGTCTGGTGTCAATCAACACCAGAGTTTTTGCAGTGTATTGGCGAACTAAAAACTAAATCCAATCATAGTTATGTCCATAAATGACGATTTATTTTTAAAATGAGCTGGCTACGATACCCTTTTCTGGTCAGATATATATCCTATCCAATGGTAGTAAACATTCGACCCTCTAATTTCACGTTTATTTTTTAGGATTTTAACATACTATGGGTAATGTTTTACGCGCATGACACCTGTATGCATTAATTCTAATGTTACGAGTGGCATCGCATGGACCATACTTCATAGTGTCCACATAATAAAAAAAACTCGTACAAGTTCACAAGGCTATCTCAGGACCAGGCGATGAGAGGTTTATTGGAGGGTACACTGCAAAAACTCCCGTGTTGATTTAACACCAGCCTGGAATCTATATAATGTCCAAACCAGAGAAGTATTCAAACGACACCAGTTTGGAATCAAACCGATGCAGTTTTGATACTAATTGGTGTTGTATAAACACCTATCTGGTGTTAGACCAAAACAAAAGTGGTGTTGTTTAAAACTTCTCTGGTGTGGACATATATAGATTCTGGTCTGGTGTCAATCAACACCAGAGTTTTTGCAGTGTATTGGCGAACTAAAAACTAAATCCAATCATAGTTATGTCCATAAATGACGATTTATTTTTAAAATGAGCTGGCTACGATAACCTTTTCTGTTCAGATATATATCCTATCCAATGGTAGTAAACATTCGACCCTCTAATTTCACGTTTATTTTTTAGGATTTTAACATACTATGGGTAATGTTTTACGCGCATGACACCTGTATGAATTAATTATAATGTTACGAGTGGCATCTCATGGACCATACTTCATAGTGTCCACATTATAAAAAGAACTCGTACAAGTTCACAAGGCTTCTCAGGACCAGGCGATGAGAGGTGTATTGGAGGGTACGCTGCAAAAACTCCGGTGTTGATTTAACACCAGCCTGGAATCTATATAATGTCCAAACCAGAGAAGTATTCAAACGACACCAGTTTGGAATCAAACCGATGCAGTTTTGATACTAATTGGTGTTGTATAAACACCTATCTGGTGTTAGACCAAAACAAACCTGGTGTTGTTTAAAACTTCTCTGGTGTGGACATATATAGATTCTGGTCTGGTGTCAATCAACACCAGAGTTTTTGCAGTGTATTGGCGAACTAAAAACTAAATCCAATCATAGTTATGTCCATAGATGACGATTTATTTTTAAAATGAGCTGGCTACGATACCCTCTTCTGGTCAGATATATATCCTATCCAATGGTAGTAAACATTCGACCCTCTAATTTCACGTTTATTTTTTAGGATTTTAACATACTATGGGTAATGTTTTACGCGCATGACACCTGTATGCATTAATTCTAATGTTACGAGTGGCATCGCATGGACCATACTTCATAGTGTCCACATAATAAAAAAAAATTGTACAAGTTCACAAGGCTATCTCAGGACCAGGCGATGAGAGGTGTATTGGAGGGTACACTGCAAAAACTCCGGTGTTGATTTAACACCAGCCTGGAATCTATATAATGTCCAAACCAGGAAAGTATTCAAACGACACCAGTTTGGAATCAAACCGATGCAGTTTTGATACTAATTGGTGTTGTATAAACACCTATCTGGTGTTAGACCAAAACAAAACTGGTGTTGTTTAAAACTTCTCTGGTGTGGACATATATAGATTCTGGTCTGGTGTCAATCAACACCAGAGTTTTTGCAGTGTATTGGCGAACTAAAAACTAAATCCAATCATAGTTATGTCCATAAATGACGATTTATTTTTAAAATGAGCTGGCTACGATACCCTTTTCTGGTCAGATATATATCCTATCCAATGGTAGTAAACATTCGACCCTCTAATTTCACGTTTATTTTTTAGAATTTTAACATACTATGGGTAATGTTTTACGCGCATGACACCTGTATGCATTAATTCTAATGTTGCGAGTGGCATCGCATGGACCATACTTCATAGTGTCCACATAATAAAAAAAACTCGTACAAGTTCACAAGGCTATCTCAGGACCAGGCGATGAGAGGTGTATTGGAGGGTACACTGCAAAAACTCCGGTGTTGATTTAACACCAGCCTGGAATCTATATAATGTCCAAACCAGAGAAGTATTCAAACGACACCAGTTTGGAATCAAACCGATGCAGTTTTGATACTAATTGGTGTTGTATAAACACCTATCTGGTGTTAGACCAAATCAAAACTGGTGTTGTATAAAACTTCTCTGGTGTGGAGATATATAGATTCTGGTCTGGTGTCAATCAACACCAGAGTTTTTGCAGTGTATTGGCGAACTAAAAACTAAATCCAATCATAGTTATGTCCATAAATGACGATTTATTTTTAAAATGAGCTGGCTACGATACCCTTTTCTGGTCAGATATATATCCTATCCAATGGTAGTAAACATTCGACCCTCTAATTTCACGTTTATTTTTTAGGATTTTAACATACTATGGGTAATGTTTTACGCGCATGACACCTGTATGCATTAATTCTAATGTTACGAGTGGCATCGCATGGACCATACTTCATAGTGTCCACATAATAAAAAAAACTCGTACAAGTTCACAAGGCTATCTCAGGACCAGGCGATGAGAGGTGTATTGGAGGGTACACTGCAAAAACTCCGGTGTTGATTTAAAACCAGCCTGGAATCTATATAATGTCCAAACCAGAGAAGTATTCAAACGACACCAGTTTGGAATCAAACCGATGCAGTTTTGATACTAATTGGTGTTGTATAAACACCTATCTGGTGTTAGACCAAAACAAAACTGGTGTTGTTTAAACTTCTCTGGTGTGGACATATATAGATTCTGGTCTGGTGTCATACAACACCAGAATTTTTGCAGTGTATTGGCGAACTAAAAATTAAATCCAATCATAGTTATGTCCATAAATGACGATTTATTTTTAAAATGAGCTGGCTACGATACCCTTTTCTGGTCAGATATATATCCTATCCAATGGTAGTAAACATTCGACCCTCTAATTTCACGTTTATTTTTTAGGATTTTAACATACTATAGGTAATGTTTTACGCGCATGACACCTGTATGCATTAATTTTAATGTTACGAGTGGCATCGCATGGACCATACTTCATAGTGTCCACATAATAAAAAAAACTCGTACAAGTTCACAAGGCTATCTCAGGACCAGGCGATGAGAGGTGTATTGGAGGGTACGCTGCAAAAACTCCGGTGTTGATTTAACACCAGCCTGGAATCTATATAATGTTCAAACCAGAGAAGTATTCAAACGACACCAGTTTGGAATCAAACCGATGCAGTTTTGATACTAATTGGTGTTGTATAAACACCTATCTGGTGTTAGACCAAAACAAAACTGGTGTTGTTTAAAACTTCTCTGGTGTGGACATATATAGATTCTGGTCTGGTGTCAATCAACACCAGAGTTTTTGCAGTGTATTGGCGAACTAAAAACTAAATCCAATCATAGTTATGTCCATAAATGACGATTTATTTTTAAAATGAGCTGGCTACGATACCCTTTTCTGGTCAGATATATATCCTATCCAATGGTAGTAAACATTCGACCCTCTAATTTCACGTTTATTTTTTAGGATTTTAACATACTATGGGTAATGTTTTACGCGCATGACACCTGTATGCATTAATTCTAATGTTGCGAGTGGCATCGCATGGACCATACTTCATAGTGTCCACATAATAAAAAAAACTCGTACAAGTTCACAAGGCTATCTCAGGACCAGGCGATGAGAGGTGTATTGGAGGGTACACTGCAAAAACTCCGGTGTTGATTTAACACCAGCCTGGAATCTATATAATGTCCAAACCAGAGAAGTATTCAAACGACACCAGTTTGGAATCAAACCGATGCAGTTTTGATACTAATTGGTGTTGTATAAACACCTATCTGGTGTTAGACCAAATCAAAACTGGTGTTGTATAAAACTTCTCTGGTGTGGAGATATATAGATTCTGGTCTGGTGTCAATCAACACCAGAGTTTTTGCAGTGTATTGGCGAACTAAAAACTAAATCCAATCATAGTTATGTCCATAAATGACGATTTATTTTTAAAATGAGCTGGCTACGATACCCTTTTCTGGTCAGATATATATCCTATCCAATGGTAGTAAACATTCGACCCTCTAATTTCACGTTTATTTTTTAGGATTTTAACATACTATGGGTAATGTTTTACGCGCATGACACCTGTATGCATTAATTCTAATGTTACGAGTGGCATCGCATGGACCATACTTCATAGTGTCCACATAATAAAAAAAACTCGTACAAGTTCACAAGGCTATCTCAGGACCAGGCGATGAGAGGTGTATTGGAGGGTACACTGCAAAAACTCCGGTGTTGATTTAAAACCAGCCTGGAATCTATATAATGTCCAAACCAGAGAAGTATTCAAACGACACCAGTTTGGAATCAAACCGATGCAGTTTTGATACTAATTGGTGTTGTATAAACACCTATCTGGTGTTAGACCAAAACAAAACTGGTGTTGTTTAAACTTCTCTGGTGTGGACATATATAGATTCTGGTCTGGTGTCATACAACACCAGAGTTTTTGCAGTGTATTGGCGAACTAAAAATTAAATCCAATCATAGTTATGTCCATAAATGACGATTTATTTTTAAAATGAGCTGGCTACGATACCCTTTTCTGGTCAGATATATATCCTATCCAATGGTAGTAAACATTCGACCCTCTAATTTCACGTTTATTTTTTAGGATTTTAACATACTATAGGTAATGTTTTACGCGCATGACACCTGTATGCATTAATTTTAATGTTACGAGTGGCATCGCATGGACCATACTTCATAGTGTCCACATAATAAAAAAAACTCGTACAAGTTCACAAGGCTATCTCAGGACCAGGCGATGAGAGGTGTATTGGAGGGTACACTGCAAAAACTCCGGTGTTGATTTAAAACCAGCCTGGAATCTATATAATGTCCAAACCAGAGAAGTATTCAAACGACACCAGTTTGGAATCAAACCGATGCAGTTTTGATACTAATTGGTGTTGTATAAACACCTATCTGGTGTTAGACCAAAACAAAACTGGTGTTGTTTAAACTTCTCTGGTGTGGACATATATAGATTCTGGTCTGGTGTCAATCAACACCAGAGTTTTTGCAGTGTATTGGCGAACTAAAAATTAAATCCAATCATAGTTATGTCCATAAATGACGATTTATTTTTAAAATGAGCTGGCTACGATACCCTTTTCTGGTCAGATATATATCCTATCCAATGGTAGTAAACATTCGACCCTCTAATTTCACGTTTATTTTTTAGGATTTTAACATACTATAGGTAATGTTTTACGCGCATGACACCTGTATGCATTAATTTTAATGTTACGAGTGGCATCGCATGGACCATACTTCATAGTGTCCACACAATAAAAAAAACTCGTACAAGTTCACAAGGCTATCTCAGGACCAGGCGATGAGAGGTGTATTGGAGGGTACGCTGCAAAAACTCCGGTGTTGATTTAACACCAGCCTGGAATCTATATAATGTTCAAACCAGAGAAGTATTCAAACGACACCAGTTTGGAATCAAACCGATGCAGTTTTGATACTAATTGGTGTTGTATAAACACCTATCTGGTGTTAGACCAAAACAAAACTGGTGTTGTTTAAAACTTCTCTGGTGTGGACATATATAGATTCTGGTCTGGTGTCAATCAACACCAGAGTTTTTGCAGTGTATTGGCGAACTAAAAATTAAATCCAATCATAGTTATGTCCATAAATGACGATTTATTTTTAAAATGAGCTGGCTACGATACCCTTTTCTGGTCAGATATATATCCTATCCAATGGTAGTAAACATTCGACCCTCTAATTTCACGTTTATGTTTTAGGATTTTAACATACTATAGGTAATGTTTTACGCGCATGACACCTGTATGCATTAATTTTAATGTTACGAGTGGCATCGCATGGACCATACTTCATAGTGTCCACATAATAAAAAAAACTCGTACAAGTTCACAAGGCTATCTCAGGACCAGGCGATGAGAGGTGTATTGGAGGGTACGCTGCAAAAACTCCGGTGTTGATTTAACACCAGCCTGGAATCTATATAATGTTCAAACCAGAGAAGTATTCAAACGACACCAGTTTGGAATCAAACCGATGCAGTTTTGATACTAATTGGTGTTGTATAAACACCTATCTGGTGTTAGACCAAAACAAAACTGGTGTTGTTTAAAACTTCTCTGGTGTGGACATATATAGATTCTGGTCTGGTGTCAATCAACACCAGAGTTTTTGCAGTGTATTGGCGAACTAAAAACTAAATCCAATCATAGTTATGTCCATAAATGACGATTTATTTTTAAAATGAGCTGGCTACGATACCCTTTTCTGGTCAGATATATATCCTATCCAATGGTAGTAAACATTCGACCCTCTAATTTCACGTTTATTTTTTAGGATTTTAACATACTATGGGTAATGTTTTACGCGCATGACACCTGTATGCATTACTTCTAATGTTACGAGTGGCATCGCATGGACCATACTTCATAGTGTCCACATAATAAAAAAAACTCGTACAAGTTCACAAGGCTTTCTCAGGACCAGGCGATGAGATGTGTATTGGAAGGTACACTGCAAAAACTCCGGTGTTGATTTAACACCAGCCTGGAATCTATATAATGTCCAAACCAGAGAAGTATTCAAACGACACCAGTTTGGAATCAAACCGATGCAGTTTTGATACTAATTGGTGTTGTATAAACACCTATCTGGTGTTAGACCAAAACAAAACTGGTGTTGTTTAAACTTCTCTGGTGTGGCCATGTATAGATTCTGGTCTGGTGTCAATCAACACCAGAGTTTTTGCAGTGTATTGGCGAACTAAAAACTAAATCCAATCATAGTTATGTCCATAAATGACGATTTATTTTTAAAATGAGCTGGCTACGATACCCTTTTCTGGTCAGATATATATCCTATCCAATGGTAGTAAACATTCGACCCTCTAATTTCACGTTTATTTTTTAGGATTTTAACATACTATGGGTAATGTTTTACGCGCATGACACCTGTATGCATTAATTCTAATGTTACGAGTGGCATCGCATGGACCATACTTCATAGTGTCCACATAATAAAAAAAACTCGTACAAGTTCACAAGGCTATCTCAGGACCAGGCGATGAGAGGTTTATTGGAGGGTACACTGCAAAAACTCCCGTGTTGATTTAACACCAGCCTGGAATCTATATAATGTCCAAACCAGAGAAGTATTCAAACGACACCAGTTTGGAATCAAACCGATGCAGTTTTGATACTAATTGGTGTTGTATAAACACCTATCTGGTGTTAGACCAAAACAAAAGTGGTGTTGTTTAAAACTTCTCTGGTGTGGACATATATAGATTCTGGTCTGGTGTCAATCAACACCAGAGTTTTTGCAGTGTATTGGCGAACTAAAAACTAAATCCAATCATAGTTATGTCCATAAATGACGATTTATTTTTAAAATGAGCTGGCTACGATAACCTTTTCTGTTCAGATATATATCCTATCCAATGGTAGTAAACATTCGACCCTCTAATTTCACGTTTATTTTTTAGGATTTTAACATACTATGGGTAATGTTTTACGCGCATGACACCTGTATGAATTAATTATAATGTTACGAGTGGCATCTCATGGACCATACTTCATAGTGTCCACATTATAAAAAGAACTCGTACAAGTTCACAAGGCTTCTCAGGACCAGGCGATGAGAGGTGTATTGGAGGGTACGCTGCAAAAACTCCGGTGTTGATTTAACACCAGCCTGGAATCTATATAATGTCCAAACCAGAGAAGTATTCAAACGACACCAGTTTGGAATCAAACCGATGCAGTTTTGATACTAATTGGTGTTGTATAAACACCTATCTGGTGTTAGACCAAAACAAACCTGGTGTTGTTTAAAACTTCTCTGGTGTGGACATATATAGATTCTGGTCTGGTGTCAATCAACACCAGAGTTTTTGCAGTGTATTGGCGAACTAAAAACTAAATCCAATCATAGTTATGTCCATAGATGACGATTTATTTTTAAAATGAGCTGGCTACGATACCCTCTTCTGGTCAGATATATATCCTATCCAATGGTAGTAAACATTCGACCCTCTAATTTCACGTTTATTTTTTAGGATTTTAACATACTATGGGTAATGTTTTACGCGCATGACACCTGTATGCATTAATTCTAATGTTACGAGTGGCATCGCATGGACCATACTTCATAGTGTCCACATAATAAAAAAAAATTGTACAAGTTCACAAGGCTATCTCAGGACCAGGCGATGAGAGGTGTATTGGAGGGTACACTGCAAAAACTCCGGTGTTGATTTAACACCAGCCTGGAATCTATATAATGTCCAAACCAGGAAAGTATTCAAACGACACCAGTTTGGAATCAAACCGATGCAGTTTTGATACTAATTGGTGTTGTATAAACACCTATCTGGTGTTAGACCAAAACAAAACTGGTGTTGTTTAAAACTTCTCTGGTGTGGACATATATAGATTCTGGTCTGGTGTCAATCAACACCAGAGTTTTTGCAGTGTATTGGCGAACTAAAAACTAAATCCAATCATAGTTATGTCCATAAATGACGATTTATTTTTAAAATGAGCTGGCTACGATACCCTTTTCTGGTCAGATATATATCCTATCCAATGGTAGTAAACATTCGACCCTCTAATTTCACGTTTATTTTTTAGAATTTTAACATACTATGGGTAATGTTTTACGCGCATGACACCTGTATGCATTAATTCTAATGTTGCGAGTGGCATCGCATGGACCATACTTCATAGTGTCCACATAATAAAAAAAACTCGTACAAGTTCACAAGGCTATCTCAGGACCAGGCGATGAGAGGTGTATTGGAGGGTACACTGCAAAAACTCCGGTGTTGATTTAACACCAGCCTGGAATCTATATAATGTCCAAACCAGAGAAGTATTCAAACGACACCAGTTTGGAATCAAACCGATGCAGTTTTGATACTAATTGGTGTTGTATAAACACCTATCTGGTGTTAGACCAAATCAAAACTGGTGTTGTATAAAACTTCTCTGGTGTGGAGATATATAGATTCTGGTCTGGTGTCAATCAACACCAGAGTTTTTGCAGTGTATTGGCGAACTAAAAACTAAATCCAATCATAGTTATGTCCATAAATGACGATTTATTTTTAAAATGAGCTGGCTACGATACCCTTTTCTGGTCAGATATATATCCTATCCAATGGTAGTAAACATTCGACCCTCTAATTTCACGTTTATTTTTTAGGATTTTAACATACTATGGGTAATGTTTTACGCGCATGACACCTGTATGCATTAATTCTAATGTTACGAGTGGCATCGCATGGACCATACTTCATAGTGTCCACATAATAAAAAAAACTCGTACAAGTTCACAAGGCTATCTCAGGACCAGGCGATGAGAGGTGTATTGGAGGGTACACTGCAAAAACTCCGGTGTTGATTTAAAACCAGCCTGGAATCTATATAATGTCCAAACCAGAGAAGTATTCAAACGACACCAGTTTGGAATCAAACCGATGCAGTTTTGATACTAATTGGTGTTGTATAAACACCTATCTGGTGTTAGACCAAAACAAAACTGGTGTTGTTTAAACTTCTCTGGTGTGGACATATATAGATTCTGGTCTGGTGTCATACAACACCAGAGTTTTTGCAGTGTATTGGCGAACTAAAAATTAAATCCAATCATAGTTATGTCCATAAATGACGATTTATTTTTAAAATGAGCTGGCTACGATACCCTTTTCTGGTCAGATATATATCCTATCCAATGGTAGTAAACATTCGACCCTCTAATTTCACGTTTATTTTTTAGGATTTTAACATACTATAGGTAATGTTTTACGCGCATGACACCTGTATGCATTAATTTTAATGTTACGAGTGGCATCGCATGGACCATACTTCATAGTGTCCACATAATAAAAAAAACTCGTACAAGTTCACAAGGCTATCTCAGGACCAGGCGATGAGAGGTGTATTGGAGGGTACGCTGCAAAAACTCCGGTGTTGATTTAACACCAGCCTGGAATCTATATAATGTTCAAACCAGAGAAGTATTCAAACGACACCAGTTTGGAATCAAACCGATGCAGTTTTGATACTAATTGGTGTTGTATAAACACCTATCTGGTGTTAGACCAAAACAAAACTGGTGTTGTTTAAAACTTCTCTGGTGTGGACATATATAGATTCTGGTCTGGTGTCAATCAACACCAGAGTTTTTGCAGTGTATTGGCGAACTAAAAACTAAATCCAATCATAGTTATGTCCATAAATGACGATTTATTTTTAAAATGAGCTGGCTACGATACCCTTTTCTGGTCAGATATATATCCTATCCAATGGTAGTAAACATTCGACCCTCTAATTTCACGTTTATTTTTTAGGATTTTAACATACTATGGGTAATGTTTTACGCGCATGACACCTGTATGCATTAATTCTAATGTTACGAGTGGCATCGCATGGACCATACTTCATAGTGTCCACATAATAAAAAAAACTCGTACAAGTTCACAAGGCTATATCAGGACCAGGCGATGAGAGGTGTATTGGAGGGTACACTGCAAAAACTCCGGTGTTGATTTAAAACCAGCCTGGAATCTATATAATGTCCAAACCAGAGAAGTATTCAAACGACACCAGTTTGGAATCAAACCGATGCAGTTTTGATACTAATTGGTGTTGTATAAACACCTATCTGGTGTTAGACCAAAACAAAACTGGTGTTGTTTAAACTTCTCTGGTGTGGACATATATAGATTCTGGTCTGGTGTCAATCAACACCAGAGTTTTTGCAGTGTATTGGCGAACTAAAAATTAAATCCAATCATAGTTATGTCCATAAATGACGATTTATTTTTAAAATGAGCTGGCTACGATACCCTTTTCTGGTCAGATATATATCCTATCCAATGGTAGTAAACATTCGACCCTCTAATTTCACGTTTATTTTTTAGGATTTTAACATACTATAGGTAATGTTTTACGCGCATGACACCTGTATGCATTAATTTTAATGTTACGAGTGGCATCGCATGGACCATACTTCATAGTGTCCACACAATAAAAAAAACTCGTACAAGTTCACAAGGCTATCTCAGGACCAGGCGATGAGAGGTGTATTGGAGGGTACGCTGCAAAAACTCCGGTGTTGATTTAACACCAGCCTGGAATCTATATAATGTTCAAACCAGAGAAGTATTCAAACGACACCAGTTTGGAATCAAACCGATGCAGTTTTGATACTAATTGGTGTTGTATAAACACCTATCTGGTGTTAGACCAAAACAAAACTGGTGTTGTTTAAAACTTCTCTGGTGTGGACATATATAGATTCTGGTCTGGTGTCAATCAACACCAGAGTTTTTGCAGTGTATTGGCGAACTAAAAATTAAATCCAATCATAGTTATGTCCATAAATGACGATTTATTTTTAAAATGAGCTGGCTACGATACCCTTTTCTGGTCAGATATATATCCTATCCAATGGTAGTAAACATTCGACCCTCTAATTTCACGTTTATGTTTTAGGATTTTAACATACTATAGGTAATGTTTTACGCGCATGACACCTGTATGCATTAATTTTAATGTTACGAGTGGCATCGCATGGACCATACTTCATAGTGTCCACATAATAAAAAAAACTCGTACAAGTTCACAAGGCTATCTCAGGACCAGGCGATGAGAGGTGTATTGGAGGGTACGCTGCAAAAACTCCGGTGTTGATTTAACACCAGCCTGGAATCTATATAATGTTCAAACCAGAGAAGTATTCAAACGACACCAGTTTGGAATCAAACCGATGCAGTTTTGATACTAATTGGTGTTGTATAAACACCTATCTGGTGTTAGACCAAAACAAAACTGGTGTTGTTTAAAACTTCTCTGGTGTGGACATATATAGATTCTGGTCTGGTGTCAATCAACACCAGAGTTTTTGCAGTGTATTGGCGAACTAAAAACTAAATCCAATCATAGTTATGTCCATAAATGACGATTTATTTTTAAAATGAGCTGGCTACGATACCCTTTTCTGGTCAGATATATATCCTATCCAATGGTAGTAAACATTCGACCCTCTAATTTCACGTTTATTTTTTAGGATTTTAACATACTATGGGTAATGTTTTACGCGCATGACACCTGTATGCATTACTTCTAATGTTACGAGTGGCATCGCATGGACCATACTTCATAGTGTCCACATAATAAAAAAAACTCGTACAAGTTCACAAGGCTTTCTCAGGACCAGGCGATGAGATGTGTATTGGAAGGTACACTGCAAAAACTCCGGTGTTGATTTAACACCAGCCTGGAATCTATATAATGTCCAAACCAGAGAAGTATTCAAACGACACCAGTTTGGAATCAAACCGATGCAGTTTTGATACTAATTGGTGTTGTATAAACACCTATCTGGTGTTAGACCAAAACAAAACTGGTGTTGTTTAAACTTCTCTGGTGTGGCCATGTATAGATTCTGGTCTGGTGTCAATCAACACCAGAGTTTTTGCAGTGTATTGGCGAACTAAAAACTAAATCCAATCATAGTTATGTCCATAAATGACGATTTATTTTTAAAATGAGCTGGCTACGATACCCTTTTCTGGTCAGATATATATCCTATCCAATGGTAGTAAACATTCGACCCTCTAATTTCACGTTTATTTTTTAGGATTTTAACATACTATGGGTAATGTTTTACGCGCATGACACCTGTATGCATTAATTCTAATGTTACGAGTGGCATCGCATGGACCATACTTCATAGTGTCCACATAATAAAAAAAACTCGTACAAGTTCACAAGGCTATCTCAGGACCAGGCGATGAGAGGTTTATTGGAGGGTACACTGCAAAAACTCCCGTGTTGATTTAACACCAGCCTGGAATCTATATAATGTCCAAACCAGAGAAGTATTCAAACGACACCAGTTTGGAATCAAACCGATGCAGTTTTGATACTAATTGGTGTTGTATAAACACCTATCTGGTGTTAGACCAAAACAAAAGTGGTGTTGTTTAAAACTTCTCTGGTGTGGACATATATAGATTCTGGTCTGGTGTCAATCAACACCAGAGTTTTTGCAGTGTATTGGCGAACTAAAAACTAAATCCAATCATAGTTATGTCCATAAATGACGATTTATTTTTAAAATGAGCTGGCTACGATAACCTTTTCTGTTCAGATATATATCCTATCCAATGGTAGTAAACATTCGACCCTCTAATTTCACGTTTATTTTTTAGGATTTTAACATACTATGGGTAATGTTTTACGCGCATGACACCTGTATGAATTAATTATAATGTTACGAGTGGCATCTCATGGACCATACTTCATAGTGTCCACATTATAAAAAGAACTCGTACAAGTTCACAAGGCTTCTCAGGACCAGGCGATGAGAGGTGTATTGGAGGGTACGCTGCAAAAACTCCGGTGTTGATTTAACACCAGCCTGGAATCTATATAATGTCCAAACCAGAGAAGTATTCAAACGACACCAGTTTGGAATCAAACCGATGCAGTTTTGATACTAATTGGTGTTGTATAAACACCTATCTGGTGTTAGACCAAAACAAACCTGGTGTTGTTTAAAACTTCTCTGGTGTGGACATATATAGATTCTGGTCTGGTGTCAATCAACACCAGAGTTTTTGCAGTGTATTGGCGAACTAAAAACTAAATCCAATCATAGTTATGTCCATAGATGACGATTTATTTTTAAAATGAGCTGGCTACGATACCCTCTTCTGGTCAGATATATATCCTATCCAATGGTAGTAAACATTCGACCCTCTAATTTCACGTTTATTTTTTAGGATTTTAACATACTATGGGTAATGTTTTACGCGCATGACACCTGTATGCATTAATTCTAATGTTACGAGTGGCATCGCATGGACCATACTTCATAGTGTCCACATAATAAAAAAAAATTGTACAAGTTCACAAGGCTATCTCAGGACCAGGCGATGAGAGGTGTATTGGAGGGTACACTGCAAAAACTCCGGTGTTGATTTAACACCAGCCTGGAATCTATATAATGTCCAAACCAGGAAAGTATTCAAACGACACCAGTTTGGAATCAAACCGATGCAGTTTTGATACTAATTGGTGTTGTATAAACACCTATCTGGTGTTAGACCAAAACAAAACTGGTGTTGTTTAAAACTTCTCTGGTGTGGACATATATAGATTCTGGTCTGGTGTCAATCAACACCAGAGTTTTTGCAGTGTATTGGCGAACTAAAAACTAAATCCAATCATAGTTATGTCCATAAATGACGATTTATTTTTAAAATGAGCTGGCTACGATACCCTTTTCTGGTCAGATATATATCCTATCCAATGGTAGTAAACATTCGACCCTCTAATTTCACGTTTATTTTTTAGGATTTTAACATACTATGGGTAATGTTTTACGCGCATGACACCTGTATGCATTAATTCTAATGTTACGAGTGGCATCGCATGGACCATACTTCATAGTGTCCACATAATAAAAAAAACTCGTACAAGTTCACAAGGCTATCTCAGGACCAGGCGATGAGAGGTGTATTGGAGGGTACGCTGCAAAAACTCCGGTGTTGATTTAACACCAGCCTGGAATCTATATAATGTTCAAACCAGAGAAGTATTCAAACGACATCAGTTTGGAATCAAACCGATGCAGTTTTGATACTAATTGGTGTTGTATAAACACCTATCTGGTGTTAGACCAAAACAAAACTGGTGTTGTTTAAAACTTCTCTGGTGTGGACATATATAGATTCTGGTCTGGTGTCAATCAACACCAGAGTTTTTGCAGTGTATTGGCGAACTAAAAACTAAATCCAATCATAGTTATGTCCATAAATGACGATTTATTTTTAAAATGAGCTGGCTACGATACCCTTTTCTGGTCAGATATATATCCTATCCAATGGTAGTAAACATTCGACCCTCTAATTTCACGTTTATTTTTTAGGATTTTAACATACTATGGGTAATGTTTTACGCGCATGACACCTGTATGCATTACTTCTAATGTTACGAGTGGCATCGCATGGACCATACTTCATAGTGTCCACATAATAAAAAAAACTCGTACAAGTTCACAAGGCTTTCTCAGGACCAGGCGATGAGATGTGTATTGGAAGGTACACTGCAAAAACTCCGGTGTTGATTTAACACCAGCCTGGAATCTATATAATGTCCAAACCAGAGAAGTATTCAAACGACACCAGTTTGGAATCAAACCGATGCAGTTTTGATACTAATTGGTGTTGTATAAACACCTATCTGGTGTTAGACCAAAACAAAACTGGTGTTGTTTAAACTTCTCTGGTGTGGCCATGTATAGATTCTGGTCTGGTGTCAATCAACACCAGAGTTTTTGCAGTGTATTGGCGAACTAAAAACTAAATCCAATCATAGTTATGTCCATAAATGACGATTTATTTTTAAAATGAGCTGGCTACGATACCCTTTTCTGGTCAGATATATATCCTATCCAATGGTAGTAAACATTCGACCCTCTAATTTCACGTTTATTTTTTAGGATTTTAACATACTATGGGTAATGTTTTACGCGCATGACACCTGTATGCATTAATTCTAATGTTACGAGTGGCATCGCATGGACCATACTTCATAGTGTCCACATAATAAAAAAAACTCGTACAAGTTCACAAGGCTATCTCAGGACCAGGCGATGAGAGGTTTATTGGAGGGTACACTGCAAAAACTCCGGTGTTGATTTAACACCAGCCTGGAATCTATATAATGTCCAAACCAGAGAAGTATTCAAACGACACCAGTTTGGAATCAAACCGATGCAGTTTTGATACTAATTGGTGTTGTATAAACACCTATCTGGTGTTAGACCAAAACAAAACTGGTGTTGTTTAAAACTTCTCTGGTGTGGACATATATAGATTCTGGTCTGGTGTCAATCAACACCAGAGTTTTTGCAGTGTATTGGCGAACTAAAAACTAAATCCAATCATAGTTATGTCCATAAATGACGATTTATTTTTAAAATGAGCTGGCTACGATAACCTTTTCTGGTCAGATATATATCCTATCCAATGGTAGTAAACATTCGACCCTCTAATTTCACGTTTATTTTTTAGGATTTTAACATACTATGGGTAATGTTTTACGCGCATGACACCTGTATGAATTAATTATAATGTTACGAGTGGCATCGCATGGACCATACTTCATAGTGTCCACATTATAAAAAAAACTCGTACAAGTTCACAAGGCTTCTCAGGACCAGGCGATGAGAGGTGTATTGGAGGGTACGCTGCAAAAACTCCGGTGTTGATTTAACACCAGCCTGGAATCTATATAATGTCCAAACCAGAGAAGTATTCAAACGACACCAGTTTGGAATCAAACCGATGCAGTTTTGATACTAATTGGTGTTGTATAAACACCTATCTGGTGTTAGACCAAAACAAAACTGGTGTTGTTTAAAACTTCTCTGGTGTGGACATATATAGATTCTGGTCTGGTGTCAATCAACACCAGAGTTTTTGCAGTGTATTGGCGAACTAAAAACTAAATCCAATCATAGTTATGTCCATAAATGACGATTTATTTTTAAAATGAGCTGGCTACGATACCCTTTTCTGGTCAGATATATATCCTATCCAATGGTAGTAAACATTCGACCCTCTAATTTCACGTTTATTTTTTAGGATTTTAACATACTATGGGTAATGTTTTACGCGCATGACACCTGTATGCATTAATTCTAATGTTACGAGTGGCATCGCATGGACCATACTTCATAGTGTCCACATAATAAAAAAAATTGTACAAGTTCACAAGGCTATCTCAGGACCAGGCGATGAGAGGTGTATTGGAGGGTACACTGCAAAAACTCCGGTGTTGATTTAACACCAGCCTGGAATCTATATAATGTCCAAACCAGGAAAGTATTCAAACGACACCAGTTTGGAATCAAACCGATGCAGTTTTGATACTAATTGGTGTTGTATAAACACCTATCTGGTGTTAGACCAAAACAAAACTGGTGTTGTTTAAAACTTCTCTGGTGTGGACATATATAGATTCTGGTCTGGTGTCAATCAACACCAGAGTTTTTGCAGTGTATTGGCAAACTAAAAACTAAATCCAATCATAGTTATGTCCATAAATGACGATTTATTTTTAAAATGAGCTGGCTACGATACCCTTTTCTGGTCAGATATATATCCTATCCAATGGTAGTAAACATTCGACCCTCTAATTTCACGTTTATTTTTTAGGATTTTAACATACTATGGGTAATGTTTTACGCGCATGACACCTGTATGCATTAATTCTAATGTTACGAGTGGCATCGCATGGACCATACTTCATAGTGTCCACATAATAAAAAAAACTCGTACAAGTTCACAAGGCTATCTCAGGACCAGGCGATGAGAGGTGTATTGGAGGGTACACTGCAAAAACTCCGGTGTTGATTTAACACCAGCCTGGAATCTATATAATGTCCAAACCAGAGAAGTATTCAAACGACACCAGTTTGGAATCAAACCGATGCAGTTTTGATACTAATTGGTGTTGTATAAACACCTATCTGGTGTTAGACCAAAACAAAACTGGTGTTGTTTAAAACTTCTCTGGTGTGGACATATATAGATTCTGGTCTGGTGTCAATCAACACCAGAGTTTTTGCAGTGTATTGGCGAACTA
The DNA here is from genome assembly GCF_037042905.1 of Lytechinus pictus. NCBI lineage: Eukaryota > Metazoa > Echinodermata > Echinoidea > Temnopleuroida > Toxopneustidae > Lytechinus > Lytechinus pictus. The sequence continues at coordinate 14,875,760 of NC_087254.1, read as the reverse complement.
AAAACTACATCCAATCATAGTTATGTCAATAAATGACGATTTATTTTTAAAATGAGCTGGCTACGATACCCTTTTCTGGTCAGATATATATCCTATCCAATGGTAGTAAACATTCGACCCTCTAATTTCACGTTTATTTTTTAGGATTTTAACATACTATGGGTAATGTTTTACGCGCATGACACCTGTATGCATTAATTCTAATGTTACGAGTGGCATCGCATGGACCATACTTCATAGTGTCCACATAATAAAAAAAACTCGTACAAGTTCACAAGGCTATCTCAGGACCAGGCGATGAGATGTGTATTGGAGGGTACACTGCAAAAACTCCAGTGTTGATTTAACACCAGCCTGGAATCTATATAATGTCCAAACCAGAGAAGTATTCAAACGACACCAGTTTGGAATCAAACCGATGCAGTTTTGATACTAATTGGTGTTATATAAACACCTATCTGGTGTTAGACCAAAACAAAACTGGTGTTGTTTAAAACTTCTCTGGTGTGGACATATATAGATTCTGGTCTGGTGTCAATCAACACCAGAGTTTTTGCAGTGTATTGGCGAACTAAAAACTACATCCAATCATAGTTATGTCCATAAATGACGATTTATTTTTAAAATCAACTGGCTACGATACCCTTTTCTGGTCATATATATATCCTATCCAATGGTAGTAAACATTCGACCCTCTAATTTCACGTTTATTTTTTAGGATTTTAACATACTATGGGTAATGTTTTACGCGCATGACACCTGTATGCATTAATTCTAATGTTACGAGTGGCATCGCATGGACCATACTTCATAGTGTCCACATAATTAAAAAAAACTCGTACAAGTTCACAAGGCTATCTCAGGACCAGGCGATGAGAGGTGTATTGGAGGGTACACTGCAAAAACTCCGGTGTTGATTTAACACCAGCCTGGAATCTATATAATGTCCAAACCAGAGAAGTATTCAAACGACACCAGTTTGGAATCAAACCGATGCAGTTTTGATACTAATTGGTGTTGTATAAACAACTATCTGGTGTTAGACCAAAACAAAACTGGTGTTGTTTAAAACTTCTCTGGTGTGGACATATATAGATTCTGGTCTGGTGTCAATCAACACCAATGTTTTTGCAGTGTATTGGCGAACTAAAAACTAAATCCAATCATAGTTATGTCCATAAATGACGATTTATTTTTAAAATGAGCTGGCTACGATACCCTTTTCTGGTCAGATATATATCCTATCCAATGGTAGTAAACATTCGACCCTCTAATTTCACGTTTATTTTTTAGGATTTTAACATACTATGGGTAATGTTTTACGCGCATGACACCTGTATGCATTAATTCTAATGTTACGAGTGGCATCGCATGGACCATACTTCATAGTGTCCACATAATAAAAAAAACTCGTACAAGTTCACAAGGCTATCTCAGGACCAGGCGATGAGAGGTGTATTGGAGGGTACACTGCAAAAACTCCGGTGTTGATTTAACACCAGCCAGGAATCTATATAATGTCCAAACCAGAGAAGTATTCAAACGACACCAGTTTGGAATCAAACCGATGCAGTTTTGATACTAATTGGTGTTGTATAAACACCTATCTGGTGTTAGACCAAAACAAAACTGGTGTTGTTTAAAACTTCTCTGGTGTGGACATATATAGATTCTGGTCTGGTGTCAATCAACACCAGAGTTTTTGCAGTGTATTGGCGAACTAAAAACTAAATCCAATCATAGTTATGTCCATAAATGACGATTTATTTTTAAAATGAGCTGGCTACGATACCCTTTTCTGGTCAGATATATATCCTATCCAATGGTAGTAAACATTCGACCCTCTAATTTCACGTTTATTTTTTAGGATTTTAACATACTATGGGTAATGTTTTACGCGCATGACACCTGTATGCATTAATTATAATGTTACGAGTGGCATCGCATGGACCATACTTCATAGTGTCCACATAATAAAAAAAACTCGTACAAGTTCACAAGGCTATCTCAGGACCAGGCGATGAGAGGTGTATTGGAGGGTACACTGCAAAAACTCCGGTGTTGATTTAACACCAGCCTGGAATCTATATAATGTCCAAACCAGAGAAGTATTCAAACGACACCAGTTTGGAATCAAACCGATGCAGTTTTGATACTAATTGGTGTTGTATAAACACCTATCTGGTGTTAGACCAAAACAAAACTGGTGTTGTTTAAAACTTCTCTGGTGTGGACATATATAGATTCTGGTCTGGTGTCAATCAACACCAGAGTTTTTGCAGTGTATTGGCGAACTAAAAACTAAATCCAATCATAGTTATGTCCATAAATGACGATTTATTTTTAAAATGAGCTGGCTACGATAACCTTTTCTGGTCAGATATATATCCTATCCAATGGTAGTAAACATTCGACCCTCTAATTTCACGTTTATTTTTTAGGATTTTAACATACTATGGGTAATGTTTTACGCGCATGACACCTGTATGAATTAATTATAATGTTACGAGTGGCATCGCATGGACCATACTTCATAGTGTCCACATTATAAAAAAAACTCGTACAAGTTCACAAGGCTTCTCAGGACCAGGCGATGAGAGGTGTATTGGAGGGTACGCTGCAAAAACTCCGGTGTTGATTTAACACCAGCCTGGAATCTATATAATGTCCAAACCAGAGAAGTATTCAAACGACACCAGTTTGGAATCAAACCGATGCAGTTTTGATACTAATTGGTGTTGTATAAACACCTATCTGGTGTTAGACCAAAACAAAACTGGTGTTGTTTAAAACTTCTCTGGTGTGGACATATATAGATTCTGGTCTGGTGTCAATCAACACCAGAGTTTTTGCAGTGTATTGGCGAACTAAAAACTAAATCCAATCATAGTTATGTCCATAAATGACGATTTATTTTTAAAATGAGCTGGCTACGATACCCTTTTCTGGTCAGATATATATCCTATCCAATGGTAGTAAACATTCGACCCTCTAATTTCACGTTTATTTTTTAGGATTTTAACATACTATGGGTAATGTTTTACGCGCATGACACCTGTATGCATTAATTCTAATGTTACGAGTGGCATCGCATGGACCATACTTCATAGTGTCCACATAATAAAAAAAACTCGTACAAGTTCACAAGGCTATCTCAGGACCAGGCGATGAGAGGTGTATTGGAGGGTACGCTGCAAAAACTCCGGTGTTGATTTAACACCAGCCTGGAATCTATATAATGTCCAAACCAGAGAAGTATTCAAACGACACCAGTTTGGAATCAAACCGATGCAGTTTTGATACTAATTGGTGTTGTATAAACACCTATCTGGTGTTAGACCAAAACAAAACTGGTGTTGTTTAAAACTTCTCTGGTGTGGACATATATAGATTCTGGTCTGGTGTCAATCAACACCAGAGTTTTTGCAGTGTATTGGCGAACTAAAAACTAAATCCAATCATAGTTATGTCCATAAATGACGATTTATTTTTAAAATGAGCTGGCTACGATACCCTTTTCTGGTCAGATATATATCCTATCCAATGGTAGTAAACATTCGACCCTCTAATTTCACGTTTATTTTTTAGGATTTTAACATACTATGGGTAATGTTTTACGCGCATGACACCTGTATGCATTAATTATAATGTTACGAGTGGCATCGCATGGACCATACTTCATAGTGTCCACATAATAAAAAAAAATTGTACAAGTTCACAAGGCTATCTCAGGACCAGGCGATGAGAGGTGTATTGGAGGGTACACTGCAAAAACTCCGGTGTTGATTTAACACCAGCCTGGAATCTTTATAATGTCCAAACCAGGAAAGTATTCAAACGACACCAGTTTGGAATCAAACCGATGCAGTTTTGATACTAATTGGTGTTGTATAAACACCTATCTGGTGTTAGACCAAAAAAAAAAACTGGTGTTGTTTAAAACTTCTCTGGTGTGGACATATATAGATTCTGGTCTGGTGTCAATCAACACCAGAGTTTTTGCAGTGTATTGGCGAACTAAAAACTAAATCCAATCATAGTTATGTCCATAAATGATGATTTATTTTTAAAATGAGCTGGCTACGATACCCTTTTCTGGTCAGATATATATCCTATCCAATGGTAGTAAACATTCGACCCTCTAATTTCACGTTTATTTTTTAGGATTTTAACATACTATGGGTAATGTTTTACGCGCATGACACCTGTATGCATTAATTCTAATGTTACGAGTGGCATCGCATGGACCATACTTCATAGTGTCCACATAATAAAAAAAACTCGTACAAGTTCACAAGGCTATCTCAGGACCAGGCGATGAGAGGTGTATTGGAGGGTACACTGCAAAAACTCCGGTGTTGATTTAACACCAGCCTGGAATCTATATAATGTCCAAACCAGAGAAGTATTCAAACGACACCAGTTTGGAATCAAACCGATGCAGTTTTGATACTAATTGGTGTTGTATAAACACCTATCTGGTGTTAGACCAAAACAAAACTGGTGTTGTTTAAAACTTCTCTGGTGTGGACATATATAGATTCTGGTCTGGTGTCAATCAACACCAGAGTTTTTGCAGTGTATTGGCGAACTAAAAACTAAATCCAATCATAGTTATGTCCATAAATGACGATTTATTTTTAAAATGAGCTGGCTACGATAACCTTTTCTGGTCAGATATATATCCTATCCAATGGTAGTAAACATTCGACCCTCTAATTTCACGTTTATTTTTTAGGATTTTAACATACTATGGGTAATGTTTTACGCGCATGACACCTGTATGCATTAATTCTAATGTTACGAGTGGCATCGCATGGACCATACTTCATAGTGTCCACATAATAAAAAAAACTCGTACAAGTTCACAAGGCTATCTCAGGACCAGGCGATGAGAGGTGTATTGGAGGGTACGCTGCAAAAACTCCGGTGTTGATTTAAAACCAGCCTGGAATCTATATAATGTCCAAACCAGAGAAGTATTCAAACGACACCAGTTTGGAATCAAACCGATGCAGTTTTGATACTAATTGGTGTTGTATAAACACCTATCTGGTGTTAGACCAAAACAAAACTGGTGTTGTTTAAAACTTCTCTGGTGTGGACATATATAGATTCTGGTCTGGTGTCAATCAACACCAGAGTTTTTGCAGTGTATTGGCGAACTAAAAATTAAATCCAATCATAGTTATGTCCATAAATGACGATTTATTTTTAAAATGAGCTGGCTACGATACCCTTTTCTGGTCAGATATATATCCTATCCAATGGTAGTAAACATTCGACCCTCTAATTTCACGTTTATTTTTTAGGATTTTAACATACTATGGGTAATGTTTTACGCGCATGACACCTGTATGCATTAATTCTAATGTTACGAGTGGCATCGCATGGACCATACTTCATAGTGTCCACATAATAAAAAAAACTCGTACAAGTTCACAAGGCTATCTCAGGACCAGGCGATGAGAGGTGTATTGGAGGGTACACTGCAAAAACTCCGGTGTTGATTTAACACCAGCCTGGAATCTATATAATGTCCAAACCAGAGAAGTATTCAAACGACACCAGTTTGGAATCAAACCGATGCAGTTTTGATACTAATTGGTGTTGTATAAACACCTATCTGGTGTTAGACCAAAACAAAACTGGTGTTGTTTAAAACTTCTCTGGTGTGGACATATATAGATTCTGGTCTGGTGTCAATCAACACCAGAGTTTTTGCAGTGTATTGGCGAACTAAAAACTAAATCCAATCATAGTTATGTCCATAAATGACGATTTATTTTTAAAATGAGCTGGCTACGATAACCTTTTCTGGTCAGATATATATCCTATCCAATGGTAGTAAACATTCGACCCTCTAATTTCACGTTTATTTTTTAGGATTTTAACATACTATGGGTAATGTTTTACGCGCATGACACCTGTATGAATTAATTATAATGTTACGAGTGGCATCGCATGGACCATACTTCATAGTGTCCACATAATAAAAAAAACTCGTACAAGTTCACAAGGCTTCTCAGGACCAGGCGATGAGAGGTGTATTGGAGGGTACACTGCAAAAACTCCGGTGTTGATTTAACACCAGCCTGGAATCTATATAATGTCCAAACCAGAGAAGTATTCAAACGACACCAGTTTGGAATCAAACCGATGCAGTTTTGATACTAATTGGTGTTGTATAAACACCTATCTGGTGTTAGACCAAAACAAAACTGGTGTTGTTTAAAACTTCTCTGGTGTGGACATATATAGATTCTGGTCTGGTGTCAATCAACACCAGAGTTTTTGCAGTGTATTGGCGAACTAAAAACTAAATCCAATCATAGTTATGTCCATAAATGACGATTTATTTTTAAAATGAGCTGGCTACGATACCCTTTTCTGGTCAGATATATATCCTATCCAATGGTAGTAAACATTCGACCCTCTAATTTCACGTTTATTTTTTAGGATTTTAACATACTATGGGTAATGTTTTACGCGCATGACACCTGTATGCATTAATTCTAATGTTACGAGTGGCATCGCATGGACCATACTTCATAGTGTCCACATAATAAAAAAAACTCGTACAAGTTCACAAGGCTATCTCAGGACCAGGCGATGAGAGGTGTATTGGAGGGTACACTGCAAAAACTCCGGTGTTGATTTAACACCAGCCTGGAATCTATATAATGTCCAAACCAGAGAAGTATTCAAACGACACCAGTTTGGAATCAAACCGATGCAGTTTTGATACTAATTGGTGTTGTATAAACACCTATCTGGTGTTAGACCAAAACAAAACTGGTGTTGTTTAAAACTTCTCTGGTGTGGACATATATAGATTCTGGTCTGGTGTCAATCAACACCAGAGTTTTTGCAGTGTATTGGCGAACTAAAAACTACATCCAATCATAGTTATGTCCATAAATGACGATTTATTTTTAAAATGAGCTGGCTACGATACCCTTTTCTGGTCATATATATATCCTATCCAATGGTAGTAAACATTCGACCCTCTAATTTCACGTTTATTTTTTAGGATTTTAACATACTATGGGTAATGTTTTACGCGCATGACACCTGTATGCATTAATTCTAATGTTACGAGTGACATCGCATGGACCATACTTCATAGTGTCCACATAATAAAAAAAACTCGTACAAGTTCACAAGGCTATCTCAGGACCAGGCGATGAGATGTGTATTGGAGGGTACACTGCAAAAACTCCAGTGTTGATTTAACACCAGCCTGAAATCTATATAATGTCCAAACCAGAGAAGTATTCAAACGACACCAGTTTGGAATCAAACCGATGCAGTTTTGATACTAATTGGTGTTGTATAAACACCTATCTGGTGTTAGACCAAAACAAAACTGGTGTTGTTTAAAACTTCTCTGGTGTGGACATATATAGATTCTGGTCTGGTGTCAATCAACACCAGAGTTTTTGCAGTGTATTGGCGAACTAAAAACTAAATCCAATCATAGTTATGTCCATAAATGACGATTTATTTTTAAAATGAGCTGGCTACGATACCCTTTTCTGGTCAGATATATATCCTATCCAATGGTAGTAAACATTCGACCCTCTAATTTCACGTTTATTTTTTAGGATTTTAACATACTATGGGTAATGTTTTACGCGCATGACACCTGTATGAATTAATTATAATGTTACGAGTGGCATCGCATGGACCATACTTCATAGTGTCCACACTATAAAAAAAACTCGTACAAGTTCACAAGGCTTCTCAGGACCAGGCGATGAGAGGTGTATTGGAGGGTACGCTGCAAAAACTCCGGTGTTGATTTAACACCAGCCTGGAATCTATATAATGTCCAAACCAGAGAAGTATTCAAACGACACCAGTTTGGAATCAAACCGATGCAGTTTTGATACTAATTGGTGTTGTATAAACACCTATCTGGTGTTAGACCAAAACAAAACTGGTGTTGTTTAAAACTTCTCTGGTGTGGACATATATAGATTCTGGTCTGGTGTCAATCAACACCAGAGTTTTTGCAGTGTATTGGCGAACTAAAAACTAAATCCAATCATAGTTATGTCCATAAATGACGATTTATTTTTAAAATGAGCTGGCTACGATACCCTTTTCTGGTCAGATATATATCCTATCCAATGGTAGTAAACATTCGACCCTCTAATTTCACGTTTATTTTTTAGGATTTTAACATACTATGGGTAATGTTTTACGCGCATGACACCTGTATGCATTAATTCTAATGTTACGAGTGGCATCGCATGGACCATACTTCATAGTGTCCACATAATAAAAAAAAATTGTACAAGTTCACAAGGCTATCTCAGGACCAGGCGATGAGAGGTGTATTGGAGGGTACACTGCAAAAACTCCGGTGTTGATTTAACACCAGCCTGGAATCTATATAATGTCCAAACCAGGAAAGTATTCAAACGACACCAGTTTGGAATCAAACCGATGCAGTTTTGATACTAATTGGTGTTGTATAAACACCTATCTGGTGTTAGACCAAAACAAAACTGGTGTTGTTTAAAACTTCTCTGGTGTGGACATATATAGATTCTGGTCTGGTGTCAATCAACACCAGAGTTTTTGCAGTGTATTGGCGAACTAAAAACTAAATCCAATCATAGTTATGTCCATAAATGACGATTTATTTTTAAAATGAGCTGGCTACGATACCCTTTTCTGGTCAGATATATATCCTATCCAATGGTAGTAAACATTCGACCCTCTAATTTCACGTTTATTTTTTAGGATTTTAACATACTATGGGTAATGTTTTACGCGCATGACACCTGTATGCATTAATTCTAATGTTACGAGTGGCATCGCATGGACCATACTTCATAGTGTCCACATAATAAAAAAAACTCGTACAAGTTCACAAGGCTATCTCAGGACCAGGCGATGAGAGGTGTATTGGAGGGTACACTGCAAAAACTCCGGTGTTGATTTAACACCAGCCTGGAATCTATATAATGTCCAAACCAGAGAAGTATTCAAACGACACCAGTTTGGAATCAAACCGATGCAGTTTTGATACTAATTGGTGTTGTATAAACACCTATCTGGTGTTAGACCAAAACAAAACTGGTGTTGTTTAAAACTTCTCTGGTGTGGACATATATAGATTCTGGTCTGGTGTCAATCAACACCAGAGTTTTTGCAGTGTATTGGCGAACTAAAAACTACATCCAATCATAGTTATGTCCATAAATGACGATTTATTTTTAAAATGAGCTGGCTACGATACACTTTTCTGGTCAGATATATATCCTATCCAATGGTAGTAAACATTCGACCCTCTAATTTCACGTTTATTTTTTAGGATTTTAACATACTATGGGTAATGTTTTACGCGCATGACACCTGTATGCATTAATTCTAATGTTACGAGTGACATCGCATGGACCATACTTCATAGTGTCCACATAATAAAAAAAACTCGTACAAGTTCACAAGGCTATCTCAGGACCAGGCGATGAGATGTGTATTGGAGGGTACACTGCAAAAACTCCAGTGTTGATTTAACACCAGCCTGGAATCTATATAATGTCCAAACCAGAGAAGTATTCAAACGACACCAGTTTGGAATCAAACCGATGCAGTTTTGATACTAATTGGTGTTATATAAACACCTATCTGGTGTTAGACCAAAACAAAACTGGTGTTGTTTAAAACTTCTCTGGTGTGGACATATATAGATTCTGGTCTGGTGTCAATCAACACCAGAGTTTTTGCAGTGTATTGGCGAACTAAAAACTACATCCAATCATAGTTATGTCCATAAATGACGATTTATTTTTAAAATCAACTGGCTACGATACCCTTTTCTGGTCAAATATATATCCTATCCAATGGTAGTAAACATTCGACCCTCTAATTTCACGTTTATATTTTAGGATTTTAACATACTATGGGTAATGTTTTACGCGCATGACACCTGTATGCATTAATTCTAATGTTACGAGTGGCATCGCATGGACCATACTTCATAGTGTCCACATAATTAAAAAAAACTCGTACAAGTTCACAAGGCTATCTCAGGACCAGGCGATGAGAGGTGTATTGGAGGGTACACTGCAAAAACTCCGGTGTTGATTTAACACCAGCCTGGAATCTATATAATGTCCAAACCAGAGAAGTATTCAAACGACACCAGTTTGGAATCAAACCGATGCAGTTTTGATACTAATTGGTGTTGTATAAACACCTATCTGGTGTTAGACCAAAACAAAACTGGTGTTGTTTAAAACTTCTCTGGTGTGGACATATATAGATTCTGGTCTGGTGTCAATCAACACCAATGTTTTTGCAGTGTATTGGCGAACTAAAAACTAAATCCAATCATAGTTATGTCCATAAATGACGATTTATTTTTAAAATGAGCTGGCTACGATACCCTTTTCTGGTCAGATATATATCCTATCCAATGGTAGTAAACATTCGACCCTCTAATTTCACGTTTATTTTTTAGGATTTTAACATACTATGGGTAATGTTTTACGCGCATGACACCTGTATGCATTAATTCTAATGTTACGAGTGGCATCGCATGGACCATACTTCATAGTGTCCACATAATAAAAAAAACTCGTACAAGTTCACAAGGCTATCTCAGGACCAGGCGATGAGAGGTGTATTGGAGGGTACACTGCAAAAACTCCGGTGTTGATTTAACACCAGCCAGGAATCTATATAATGTCCAAACCAGAGAAGTATTCAAACGACACCAGTTTGGAATCAAACCGATGCAGTTTTGATACTAATTGGTGTTGTATAAACACCTATCTGGTGTTAGACCAAATCAAAACTGGTGTTGTATAAAACTTCTCTGGTGTGGACATATATAGATTCTGGTCTGGTGTCAATCAACACCAGAGTTTTTGCAGTGTATTGGCGAACTAAAAACTAAATCCAATCATAGTTATGTCCATAAATGACGATTTATTTTTAAAATGAGCTGGCTACGATACCCTTTTCTGGTCAGATATATATCCTATCCAATGGTAGTAAACATTCGACCCTCTAATTTCACGTTTATTTTTTAGGATTTTAACATACTATGGGTAATGTTTTACGCGCATGACACCTGTATGCATTAATTCTAATGTTACGAGTGGCATCGCATGGACCATACTTCATAGTGTCCACATAATAAAAAAAACTCGTACAAGTTCACAAGGCTATCTCAGGACCAGGCGATGAGAGGTTTATTGGAGGGTACACTGCAAAAACTCCGGTGTTGATTTAACACCAGCCTGGAATCTATATAATGTCCAAACCAGAGAAGTATTCAAACGACACCAGTTTGGAATCAAACCGATGCAGTTTTGATACTAATTGGTGTTGTATAAACAACTATCTGGTGTTAGACCAAAACAAAACTGGTGTTGTTTAAAACTTCTCTGGTGTGGACATATATAGATTCTGGTCTGGTGTCAATCAACACCAATGTTTTTGCAGTGTATTGGCGAACTAAAAACTAAATCCAATCATAGTTATGTCCATAAATGACGATTTATTTTTAAAATGAGCTGGCTACGATACCCTTTTCTGGTCAGATATATATCCTATCCAATGGTAGTAAACATTCGACCCTCTAATTTCACGTTTATTTTTTAGGATTTTAACATACTATGGGTAATGTTTTACGCGCATGACACCTGTATGCATTAATTCTAATGTTACGAGTGGCATCGCATGGACCATACTTCATAGTGTCCACATAATAAAAAAAACTCGTACAAGTTCACAAGGCTATCTCAGGACCAGGCGATGAGAGGTGTATTGGAGGGTACACTGCAAAAACTCCGGTGTTGATTTAACACCAGCCAGGAATCTATATAATGTCCAAACCAGAGAAGTATTCAAACGACACCAGTTTGGAATCAAACCGATGCAGTTTTGATACTAATTGGTGTTGTATAAACACCTATCTGGTGTTAGACCAAATCAAAACTGGTGTTGTATAAAACTTCTCTGGTGTGGACATATATAGATTCTGGTCTGGTGTCAATCAACACCAGAGTTTTTGCAGTGTATTGGCGAACTAAAAACTAAATCCAATCATAGTTATGTCCATAAATGACGATTTATTTTTAAAATGAGCTGGCTACGATACCCTTTTCTGGTCAGATATATATCCTATCCAATGGTAGTAAACATTCGACCCTCTAATTTCACGTTTATTTTTTAGGATTTTAACATACTATGGGTAATGTTTTACGCGCATGACACCTGTATGCATTAATTCTAATGTTACGAGTGGCATCGCATGGACCATACTTCATAGTGTCCACATAATAAAAAAAACTCGTACAAGTTCACAAGGCTATCTCAGGACCAGGCGATGAGAGGTGTATTGGAGGGTACGCTGCAAAAACTCCGGTGTTGATTTAACACCAGCCTGGAATCTATATAATGTCCAAACCAGAGAAGTATTCAAACGACACCAGTTTGGAATCAAACCGATGCAGTTTTGATACTAATTGGTGTTGTATAAACACCTATCTGGTGTTAGACCAAAACAAAACTGGTGTTGTTTAAAACTTCTCTGGTGTGGACATATATAGATTCTGGTCTGGTGTCAATCAACACCAGAGTTTTTGCAGTGTATTGGCGAACTAAAAACTAAATCCAATCATAGTTATGTCCATAAATGACGATTTATTTTTAAAATGAGCTGGCTACGATACCCTTTTCTGGTCAGATATATATCCTATCCAATGGTAGTAAACATTCGACCCTCTAATTTCACGTTTATTTTTTAGGATTTTAACATACTATGGGTAATGTTTTACGCGCATGACACCTGTATGCATTAATTATAATGTTACGAGTGGCATCGCATGGACCATACTTCATAGTGTCCACATAATAAAAAAAAATTGTACAAGTTCACAAGGCTATCTCAGGACCAGGCGATGAGAGGTGTATTGGAGGGTACACTGCAAAAACTCCGGTGTTGATTTAACACCAGCCTGGAATCTATATAATGTCCAAACCAGAGAAGTATTCAAACGACACCAGTTTGGAATCAAACCGATGCAGTTTTGATACTAATTGGTGTTGTATAAACACCTATCTGGTGTTAGACCAAAACAAAACTGGTGTTGTTTAAAACTTCTCTGGTGTGGACATATATAGATTCTGGTCTGGTGTCAATCAACACCAGAGTTTTTGCAGTGTATTGGCGAACTAAAAACTAAATCCAATCATAGTTATGTCCATAAATGACGATTTATTTTTAAAATGAGCTGGCTACGATACCCTTTTCTGGTCAGATATATATCCTATCCAATGGTAGTAAACATTCGACCCTCTAATTTCACGTTTATTTTTTAGGATTTTAACATACTATGGGTAATGTTTTACGCGCATGACACCTGTATGCATTAATTCTAATGTTACGAGTGGCATCGCATGGACCATACTTCATAGTGTCCACATAATAAAAAAAAATTGTACAAGTTCACAAGGCTATCTCAGGACCAGGCGATGAGAGGTGTATTGGAGGGTACACTGCAAAAACTCCGGTGTTGATTTAACACCAGCCTGGAATCTATATAATGTCCAAACCAGGAAAGTATTCAAACGACACCAGTTTGGAATCAAACCGATGCAGTTTTGATACTAATTGGTGTTGTATAAACACCTATCTGGTGTTAGACCAAAACAAAACTGGTGTTGTTTAAAACTTCTCTGGTGTGGACATATATAGATTCTGGTCTGGTGTCAATCAACACCAGAGTTTTTGCAGTGTATTGGCGAACTAAAAACTAAATCCAATCATAGTTATGTCCATAAATGACGATTTATTTTTAAAATGAGCTGGCTACGATACCCTTTTCTGGTCAGATATATATCCTATCCAATGGTAGTAAACATTCGACCCTCTAATTTCACGTTTATTTTTTAGGATTTTAACATACTATGGGTAATGTTTTACGCGCATGACACCTGTATGCATTAATTCTAATGTTACGAGTGGCATCGCATGGACCATACTTCATAGTGTCCACATAATAAAAAAAACTCGTACAAGTTCACAAGGCTATCTCAGGACCAGGCGATGAGAGGTGTATTGGAGGGTACACTGCAAAAACTCCGGTGTTGATTTAACACCAGCCTGGAATCTATATAATGTCCAAACCAGAGAAGTATTCAAACGACACCAGTTTGGAATCAAACCGATGCAGTTTTGATACTAATTGGTGTTGTATAAACACCTATCTGGTGTTAGACCAAAACAAAACTGGTGTTGTTTAAAACTTCTCTGGTGTGGACATATATAGATTCTGGTCTGGTGTCAATCAACACCAGAGTTTTTGCAGTGTATTGGCGAACTAAAAACTACATACAATCATAGTTATGTCCATAAATGACGATTTATTTTTAAAATGAGCTGGCTACGATACCCTTTTCTGGTCAGATATATATCCTATCCAATGGTAGTAAACATTCGACCCTCTAATTTCACGTTTATTTTTTAGGATTTTAACATACTATGGGTAATGTTTTACGCGCATGACACCTGTATGCATTAATTCTAATGTTACGAGTGACATCGCATGGACCATACTTCATAGTGTCCACATAATAAAAAAAACTCGTACAAGTTCACAAGGCTATCTCAGGACCAGGCGATGAGATGTGTATTGGAGGGTACACTGCAAAAACTCCAGTGTTGATTTAACACCAGCCTGGAATCTATATAATGTCCAAACCAGAGAAGTATTCAAACGACACCAGTTTGGAATCAAACCGATGCAGTTTTGATACTAATTGGTGTTATATAAACACCTATCTGGTGTTAGACCAAAACAAAACTGGTGTTGTTTAAAACTTCTCTGGTGTGGACATATATAGATTCTGGTCTGGTGTCAATCAACACCAGAGTTTTTGCAGTGTATTGGCGAACTAAAAACTACATCCAATCATAGTTATGTCCATAAATGACGATTTATTTTTAAAATCAACTGGCTACGATACCCTTTTCTGGTCATATATATATCCTATCCAATGGTAGTAAACATTCGACCCTCTAATTTCACGTTTATTTTTTAGGATTTTAACATACTATGGGTAATGTTTTACGCGCATGACACCTGTATGCATTAATTCTAATGTTACGAGTGGCATCGCATGGACCATACTTCATAGTGTCCACATAATTAAAAAAAACTCGTACAAGTTCACAAGGCTATCTCAGGACCAGGCGATGAGAGGTGTATTGGAGGGTACACTGCAAAAACTCCGGTGTTGATTTAACACCAGCCTGGAATCTATATAATGTCCAAACCAGAGAAGTATTCAAACGACACCAGTTTGGAATCAAACCGATGCAGTTTTGATACTAATTGGTGTTGTATAAACAACTATCTGGTGTTAGACCAAAACAAAACTGGTGTTGTTTAAAACTTCTCTGGTGTGGACATATATAGATTCTGGTCTGGTGTCAATCAACACCAATGTTTTTGCAGTGTATTGGCGAACTAAAAACTAAATCCAATCATAGTTATGTCCATAAATGACGATTTATTTTTAAAATGAGCTGGCTACGATACCCTTTTCTGGTCAGATATATATCCTATCCAATGGTAGTAAACATTCGACCCTCTAATTTCACGTTTATTTTTTAGGATTTTAACATACTATGGGTAATGTTTTACGCGCATGACACCTGTATGCATTAATTCTAATGTTACGAGTGGCATCGCATGGACCATACTTCATAGTGTCCACATAATAAAAAAAACTCGTACAAGTTCACAAGGCTATCTCAGGACCAGGCGATGAGAGGTGTATTGGAGGGTACACTGCAAAAACTCCGGTGTTGATTTAACACCAGCCAGGAATCTATATAATGTCCAAACCAGAGAAGTATTCAAACGACACCAGTTTGGAATCAAACCGATGCAGTTTTGATACTAATTGGTGTTGTATAAACACCTATCTGGTGTTAGACCAAATCAAAACTGGTGTTGTATAAAACTTCTCTGGTGTGGACATATATAGATTCTGGTCTGGTGTCAATCAACACCAGAGTTTTTGCAGTGTATTGGCGAACTAAAAACTAAATCCAATCATAGTTATGTCCATAAATGACGATTTATTTTTAAAATGAGCTGGCTACGATACCCTTTTCTGGTCAGATATATATCCTATCCAATGGTAGTAAACATTCGACCCTCTAATTTCACGTTTATTTTTTAGGATTTTAACATACTATGGGTAATGTTTTACGCGCATGACACCTGTATGCATTAATTCTAATGTTACGAGTGGCATCGCATGGACCATACTTCATAGTGTCCACATAATAAAAAAAACTCGTACAAGTTCACAAGGCTATCTCAGGACCAGGCGATGAGAGGTTTATTGGAGGGTACACTGCAAAAACTCCGGTGTTGATTTAACACCAGCCTGGAATCTATATAATGTCCAAACCAGAGAAGTATTCAAACGACACCAGTTTGGAATCAAACCGATGCAGTTTTGATACTAATTGGTGTTGTATAAACAACTATCTGGTGTTAGACCAAAACAAAACTGGTGTTGTTTAAAACTTCTCTGGTGTGGACATATATAGATTCTGGTCTGGTGTCAATCAACACCAATGTTTTTGCAGTGTATTGGCGAACTAAAAACTAAATCCAATCATAGTTATGTCCATAAATGACGATTTATTTTTAAAATGAGCTGGCTACGATACCCTTTTCTGGTCAGATATATATCCTATCCAATGGTAGTAAACATTCGACCCTCTAATTTCACGTTTATTTTTTAGGATTTTAACATACTATGGGTAATGTTTTACGCGCATGACACCTGTATGCATTAATTCTAATGTTACGAGTGGCATCGCATGGACCATACTTCATAGTGTCCACATAATAAAAAAACTCGTACAAGTTCACAAGGCTATCTCAGGACCAGGCGATGAGAGGTGTATTGGAGGGTACACTGCAAAAACTCCGGTGTTGATTTAACACCAGCCAGGAATCTATATAATGTCCAAACCAGAGAAGTATTCAAACGACACCAGTTTGGAATCAAACCGATGCAGTTTTGATACTAATTGGTGTTGTATAAACACCTATCTGGTGTTAGACCAAATCAAAACTGGTGTTGTATAAAACTTCTCTGGTGTGGACATATATAGATTCTGGTCTGGTGTCAATCAACACCAGAGTTTTTGCAGTGTATTGGCGAACTAAAAACTAAATCCAATCATAGTTATGTCCATAAATGACGATTTATTTTTAAAATGAGCTGGCTACGATACCCTTTTCTGGTCAGATATATATCCTATCCAATGGTAGTAAACATTCGACCCTCTAATTTCACGTTTATTTTTTAGGATTTTAACATACTATGGGTAATGTTTTACGCGCATGACACCTGTATGCATTAATTCTAATGTTACGAGTGGCATCGCATGGACCATACTTCATAGTGTCCACATAATAAAAAAAACTCGTACAAGTTCACAAGGCTATCTCAGGACCAGGCGATGAGAGGTGTATTGGAGGGTACGCTGCAAAAACTCCGGTGTTGATTTAACACCAGCCTGGAATCTATATAATGTCCAAACCAGAGAAGTATTCAAACGACACCAGTTTGGAATCAAACCGATGCAGTTTTGATACTAATTGGTGTTGTATAAACACCTATCTGGTGTTAGACCAAAACAAAACTGGTGTTGTTTAAAACTTCTCTGGTGTGGACATATATAGATTCTGGTCTGGTGTCAATCAACACCAGAGTTTTTGCAGTGTATTGGCGAACTAAAAACTAAATCCAATCATAGTTATGTCCATAAATGACGATTTATTTTTAAAATGAGCTGGCTACGATACCCTTTTCTGGTCAGATATATATCCTATCCAATGGTAGTAAACATTCGACCCTCTAATTTCACGTTTATTTTTTAGGATTTTAACATACTATGGGTAATGTTTTACGCGCATGACACCTGTATGCATTAATTATAATGTTACGAGTGGCATCGCATGGACCATACTTCATAGTGTCCACATAATAAAAAAAAATTGTACAAGTTCACAAGGCTATCTCAGGACCAGGCGATGAGAGGTGTATTGGAGGGTACACTGCAAAAACTCCGGTGTTGATTTAACACCAGCCTGGAATCTATATAATGTCCAAACCAGGAAAGTATTCAAACGACACCAGTTTGGAATCAAACCGATGCAGTTTTGATACTAATTGGTGTTGTATAAACACCTATCTGGTGTTAGACCAAAACAAAACTGGTGTTGTTTAAAACTTCTCTGGTGTGGACATATATAGATTCTGGTCTGGTGTCAATCAACACCAGAGTTTTTGCAGTGTATTGGCGAACTAAAAACTAAATCCAATCATAGTTATGTCCATAAATGACGATTTATTTTTAAAATGAGCTGGCTACGATACCCTTTTCTGGTCAGATATATATCCTATCCAATGGTAGTAAACATTCGACCCTCTAATTTCACGTTTATTTTTTAGGATTTTAACATACTATGGGTAATGTTTTACGCGCATGACACCTGTATGCATTAATTCTAATGTTACGAGTGGCATCGCATGGACCATACTTCATAGTGTCCACATAATAAAAAAAACTCGTACAAGTTCACAAGGCTATCTCAGGACCAGGCGATGAGAGGTGTATTGGAGGGTACACTGCAAAAACTCCGGTGTTGATTTAACACCAGCCAGGAATCTATATAATGTCCAAACCAGAGAAGTATTCAAACGACACCAGTTTGGAATCAAACCGATGCAGTTTTGATACTAATTGGTGTTGTATAAACACCTATCTGGTGTTAGACCAAATCAAAACTGGTGTTGTATAAAACTTCTCTGGTGTGGACATATATAGATTCTGGTCTGGTGTCAATCAACACCAGAGTTTTTGCAGTGTATTGGCGAACTAAAAACTAAATCCAATCATAGTTATGTCCATAAATGACGATTTATTTTTAAAATGAGCTGGCTACGATACCCTTTTCTGGTCAGATATATATCCTATCCAATGGTAGTAAACATTCGACCCTCTAATTTCACGTTTATTTTTTAGGATTTTAACATACTATGGGTAATGTTTTACGCGCATGACACCTGTATGCATTAATTCTAATGTTACGAGTGGCATCGCATGGACCATACTTCATAGTGTCCACATAATAAAAAAAACTCGTACAAGTTCACAAGGCTATCTCAGGACCAGGCGATGAGAGGTTTATTGGAGGGTACACTGCAAAAACTCCGGTGTTGATTTAACACCAGCCTGGAATCTATATAATGTCCAAACCAGAGAAGTATTCAAACGACACCAGTTTGGAATCAAACCGATGCAGTTTTGATACTAATTGGTGTTGTATAAACAACTATCTGGTGTTAGACCAAAACAAAACTGGTGTTGTTTAAAACTTCTCTGGTGTGGACATATATAGATTCTGGTCTGGTGTCAATCAACACCAATGTTTTTGCAGTGTATTGGCGAACTAAAAACTAAATCCAATCATAGTTATGTCCATAAATGACGATTTATTTTTAAAATGAGCTGGCTACGATACCCTTTTCTGGTCAGATATATATCCTATCCAATGGTAGTAAACATTCGACCCTCTAATTTCACGTTTATTTTTTAGGATTTTAACATACTATGGGTAATGTTTTACGCGCATGACACCTGTATGCATTAATTCTAATGTTACGAGTGGCATCGCATGGACCATACTTCATAGTGTCCACATAATAAAAAAAACTCGTACAAGTTCACAAGGCTATCTCAGGACCAGGCGATGAGAGGTGTATTGGAGGGTACACTGCAAAAACTCCGGTGTTGATTTAACACCAGCCAGGAATCTATATAATGTCCAAACCAGAGAAGTATTCAAACGACACCAGTTTGGAATCAAACCGATGCAGTTTTGATACTAATTGGTGTTGTATAAACACCTATCTGGTGTTAGACCAAATCAAAACTGGTGTTGTATAAAACTTCTCTGGTGTGGACATATATAGATTCTGGTCTGGTGTCAATCAACACCAGAGTTTTTGCAGTGTATTGGCGAACTAAAAACTAAATCCAATCATAGTTATGTCCATAAATGACGATTTATTTTTAAAATGAGCTGGCTACGATACCCTTTTCTGGTCAGATATATATCCTATCCAATGGTAGTAAACATTCGACCCTCTAATTTCACGTTTATTTTTTAGGATTTTAACATACTATGGGTAATGTTTTACGCGCATGACACCTGTATGCATTAATTCTAATGTTACGAGTGGCATCGCATGGACCATACTTCATAGTGTCCACATAATAAAAAAAACTCGTACAAGTTCACAAGGCTATCTCAGGACCAGGCGATGAGAGGTGTATTGGAGGGTACGCTGCAAAAACTCCGGTGTTGATTTAACACCAGCCTGGAATCTATATAATGTCCAAACCAGAGAAGTATTCAAACGACACCAGTTTGGAATCAAACCGATGCAGTTTTGATACTAATTGGTGTTGTATAAACACCTATCTGGTGTTAGACCAAAACAAAACTGGTGTTGTTTAAAACTTCTCTGGTGTGGACATATATAGATTCTGGTCTGGTGTCAATCAACACCAGAGTTTTTGCAGTGTATTGGCGAACTAAAAACTAAATCCAATCATAGTTATGTCCATAAATGACGATTTATTTTTAAAATGAGCTGGCTACGATACCCTTTTCTGGTCAGATATATATCCTATCCAATGGTAGTAAACATTCGACCCTCTAATTTCACGTTTATTTTTTAGGATTTTAACATACTATGGGTAATGTTTTACGCGCATGACACCTGTATGCATTAATTATAATGTTACGAGTGGCATCGCATGGACCATACTTCATAGTGTCCACATAATAAAAAAAAATTGTACAAGTTCACAAGGCTATCTCAGGACCAGGCGATGAGAGGTGTATTGGAGGGTACACTGCAAAAACTCCGGTGTTGATTTAACACCAGCCTGGAATCTATATAATGTCCAAACCAGAGAAGTATTCAAACGACACCAGTTTGGAATCAAACCGATGCAGTTTTGATACTAATTGGTGTTGTATAAACACCTATCTGGTGTTAGACCAAAACAAAACTGGTGTTGTTTAAAACTTCTCTGGTGTGGACATATATAGATTCTGGTCTGGTGTCAATCAACACCAGAGTTTTTGCAGTGTATTGGCGAACTAAAAACTAAATCCAATCATAGTTATGTCCATAAATGACGATTTATTTTTAAAATGAGCTGGCTACGATACCCTTTTCTGGTCAGATATATATCCTATCCAATGGTAGTAAACATTCGACCCTCTAATTTCACGTTTATTTTTTAGGATTTTAACATACTATGGGTAATGTTTTACGCGCATGACACCTGTATGCATTAATTCTAATGTTACGAGTGGCATCGCATGGACCATACTTCATAGTGTCCACATAATAAAAAAAAATTGTACAAGTTCACAAGGCTATCTCAGGACCAGGCGATGAGAGGTGTATTGGAGGGTACACTGCAAAAACTCCGGTGTTGATTTAACACCAGCCTGGAATCTATATAATGTCCAAACCAGGAAAGTATTCAAACGACACCAGTTTGGAATCAAACCGATGCAGTTTTGATACTAATTGGTGTTGTATAAACACCTATCTGGTGTTAGACCAAAACAAAACTGGTGTTGTTTAAAACTTCTCTGGTGTGGACATATATAGATTCTGGTCTGGTGTCAATCAACACCAGAGTTTTTGCAGTGTATTGGCGAACTAAAAACTAAATCCAATCATAGTTATGTCCATAAATGACGATTTATTTTTAAAATGAGCTGGCTACGATACCCTTTTCTGGTCAGATATATATCCTATCCAATGGTAGTAAACATTCGACCCTCTAATTTCACGTTTATTTTTTAGGATTTTAACATACTATGGGTAATGTTTTACGCGCATGACACCTGTATGCATTAATTCTAATGTTACGAGTGGCATCGCATGGACCATACTTCATAGTGTCCACATAATAAAAAAAACTCGTACAAGTTCACAAGGCTATCTCAGGACCAGGCGATGAGAGGTGTATTGGAGGGTACACTGCAAAAACTCCGGTGTTGATTTAACACCAGCCTGGAATCTATATAATGTCCAAACCAGAGAAGTATTCAAACGACACCAGTTTGGAATCAAACCGATGCAGTTTTGATACTAATTGGTGTTGTATAAACACCTATCTGGTGTTAGACCAAAACAAAACTGGTGTTGTTTAAAACTTCTCTGGTGTGGACATATATAGATTCTGGTCTGGTGTCAATCAACACCAGAGTTTTTGCAGTGTATTGGCGAACTAAAAACTACATCCAATCATAGTTATGTCCATAAATGACGATTTATTTTTAAAATGAGCTGGCTACGATACCCTTTTCTGGTCAGATATATATCCTATCCAATGGTAGTAAACATTCGACCCTCTAATTTCACGTTTATTTTTTAGGATTTTAACATACTATGGGTAATGTTTTACGCGCATGACACCTGTATGCATTAATTCTAATGTTACGAGTGACATCGCATGGACCATACTTCATAGTGTCCACATAATAAAAAAAACTCGTACAAGTTCACAAGGCTATCTCAGGACCAGGCGATGAGATGTGTATTGGAGGGTACACTGCAAAAACTCCAGTGTTGATTTAACACCAGCCTGGAATCTATATAATGTCCAAACCAGAGAAGTATTCAAACGACACCAGTTTGGAATCAAACCGATGCAGTTTTGATACTAATTGGTGTTATATAAACACCTATCTGGTGTTAGACCAAAACAAAACTGGTGTTGTTTAAAACTTCTCTGGTGTGGACATATATAGATTCTGGTCTGGTGTCAATCAACACCAGAGTTTTTGCAGTGTATTGGCGAACTAAAAACTACATCCAATCATAGTTATGTCCATAAATGACGATTTATTTTTAAAATCAACTGGCTACGATACCCTTTTCTGGTCATATATATATCCTATCCAATGGTAGTAAACATTCGACCCTCTAATTTCACGTTTATTTTTTAGGATTTTAACATACTATGGGTAATGTTTTACGCGCATGACACCTGTATGCATTAATTCTAATGTTACGAGTGGCATCGCATGGACCATACTTCATAGTGTCCACATAATTAAAAAAAACTCGTACAAGTTCACAAGGCTATCTCAGGACCAGGCGATGAGAGGTGTATTGGAGGGTACACTGCAAAAACTCCGGTGTTGATTTAACACCAGCCTGGAATCTATATAATGTCCAAACCAGAGAAGTATTCAAACGACACCAGTTTGGAATCAAACCGATGCAGTTTTGATACTAATTGGTGTTGTATAAACAACTATCTGGTGTTAGACCAAAACAAAACTGGTGTTGTTTAAAACTTCTCTGGTGTGGACATATATAGATTCTGGTCTGGTGTCAATCAACACCAATGTTTTTGCAGTGTATTGGCGAACTAAAAACTAAATCCAATCATAGTTATGTCCATAAATGACGATTTATTTTTAAAATGAGCTGGCTACGATACCCTTTTCTGGTCAGATATATATCCTATCCAATGGTAGTAAACATTCGACCCTCTAATTTCACGTTTATTTTTTAGGATTTTAACATACTATGGGTAATGTTTTACGCGCATGACACCTGTATGCATTAATTCTAATGTTACGAGTGGCATCGCATGGACCATACTTCATAGTGTCCACATAATAAAAAAAACTCGTACAAGTTCACAAGGCTATCTCAGGACCAGGCGATGAGAGGTGTATTGGAGGGTACACTGCAAAAACTCCGGTGTTGATTTAACACCAGCCAGGAATCTATATAATGTCCAAACCAGAGAAGTATTCAAACGACACCAGTTTGGAATCAAACCGATGCAGTTTTGATACTAATTGGTGTTGTATAAACAACTATCTGGTGTTAGACCAAAACAAAACTGGTGTTGTTTAAAACTTCTCTGGTGTGGACATATATAGATTCTGGTCTGGTGTCAATCAACACCAATGTTTTTGCAGTGTATTGGCGAACTAAAAACTAAATCCAATCATAGTTATGTCCATAAATGACGATTTATTTTTAAAATGAGCTGGCTACGATACCCTTTTCTGGTCAGATATATATCCTATCCAATGGTAGTAAACATTCGACCCTCTAATTTCACGTTTATTTTTTAGGATTTTAACATACTATGGGTAATGTTTTACGCGCATGACACCTGTATGCATTAATTCTAATGTTACGAGTGGCATCGCATGGACCATACTTCATAGTGTCCACATAATAAAAAAAACTCGTACAAGTTCACAAGGCTATCTCAGGACCAGGCGATGAGAGGTGTATTGGAGGGTACACTGCAAAAACTCCGGTGTTGATTTAACACCAGCCAGGAATCTATATAATGTCCAAACCAGAGAAGTATTCAAACGACACCAGTTTGGAATCAAACCGATGCAGTTTTGATACTAATTGGTGTTGTATAAACACCTATCTGGTGTTAGACCAAATCAAAACTGGTGTTGTATAAAACTTCTCTGGTGTGGACATATATAGATTCTGGTCTGGTGTCAATCAACACCAGAGTTTTTGCAGTGTATTGGCGAACTAAAAACTAAATCCAATCATAGTTATGTCCATAAATGACGATTTATTTTTAAAATGAGCTGGCTACGATACCCTTTTCTGGTCAGATATATATCCTATCCAATGGTAGTAAACATTCGACCCTCTAATTTCACGTTTATTTTTTAGGATTTTAACATACTATGGGTAATGTTTTACGCGCATGACACCTGTATGCATTAATTCTAATGTTACGAGTGGCATCGCATGGACCATACTTCATAGTGTCCACATAATAAAAAAAACTCGTACAAGTTCACAAGGCTATCTCAGGACCAGGCGATGAGAGGTGTATTGGAGGGTACGCTGCAAAAACTCCGGTGTTGATTTAACACCAGCCTGGAATCTATATAATGTCCAAACCAGAGAAGTATTCAAACGACACCAGTTTGGAATCAAACCGATGCAGTTTTGATACTAATTGGTGTTGTATAAACACCTATCTGGTGTTAGACCAAAACAAAACTGGTGTTGTTTAAAACTTCTCTGGTGTGGACATATATAGATTCTGGTCTGGTGTCAATCAACACCAGAGTTTTTGCAGTGTATTGGCGAACTAAAAACTAAATCCAATCATAGTTATGTCCATAAATGACGATTTATTTTTAAAATGAGCTGGCTACGATACCCTTTTCTGGTCAGATATATATCCTATCCAATGGTAGTAAACATTCGACCCTCTAATTTCACGTTTATTTTTTAGGATTTTAACATACTATGGGTAATGTTTTACGCGCATGACACCTGTATGCATTAATTATAATGTTACGAGTGGCATCGCATGGACCATACTTCATAGTGTCCACATAATAAAAAAAAATTGTACAAGTTCACAAGGCTATCTCAGGACCAGGCGATGAGAGGTGTATTGGAGGGTACACTGCAAAAACTCCGGTGTTGATTTAACACCAGCCTGGAATCTATATAATGTCCAAACCAGGAAAGTATTCAAACGACACCAGTTTGGAATCAAACCGATGCAGTTTTGATACTAATTGGTGTTGTATAAACACCTATCTGGTGTTAGACCAAAACAAAACTGGTGTTGTTTAAAACTTCTCTGGTGTGGACATATATAGATTCTGGTCTGGTGTCAATCAACACCAGAGTTTTTGCAGTGTATTGGCGAACTAAAAACTAAATCCAATCATAGTTATGTCCATAAATGACGATTTATTTTTAAAATGAGCTGGCTACGATACCCTTTTCTGGTCAGATATATATCCTATCCAATGGTAGTAAACATTCGACCCTCTAATTTCACGTTTATTTTTTAGGATTTTAACATACTATGGGTAATGTTTTACGCGCATGACACCTGTATGCATTAATTCTAATGTTACGAGTGGCATCGCATGGACCATACTTCACAGTGTCCACATAATAAAAAAAACTCGTACAAGTTCACAAGGCTATCTCAGGACCAGGCGATGAGAGGTGTATTGGAGGGTACACTGCAAAAACTCCGGTGTTGATTTAACACCAGCCTGGAATCTATATAATGTCCAAACCAGAGAAGTATTCAAACGACACCAGTTTGGAATCAAACCGATGCAGTTTTGATACTAATTGGTGTTGTATAAACACCTATCTGGTGTTAGACCAAAACAAAACTGGTGTTGTTTAAAACTTCTCTGGTGTGGACATATATAGATTCTGGTCTGGTGTCAATCAACACCAGAGTTTTTGCAGTGTATTGGCGAACTAAAAACTACATCCAATCATAGTTATGTCCATAAATGACGATTTATTTTTAAAATGAGCTGGCTACGATACACTTTTCTGGTCAGATATATATCCTATCCAATGGTAGTAAACATTCGACCCTCTAATTTCACGTTTATTTTTTAGGATTTTAACATACTATGGGTAATGTTTTACGCGCATGACACCTGTATGCATTAATTCTACTGTTACGAGTGGCATCGCATGGACCATACTTCATAGTGTCCACATAATAAAAAAAAACTCGTACAAGTTCACAAGGCTATCTCAGGACCAGGCGATGAGAGGTGTATTGGAGGGTACACTGCAAAAACTCCGGTGTTGATTTAAAACCAGCCTGGAATCTATATAATGTCCAAACCAGAGAAGTAGTCAAACGACACCGGTTTGGAATCAAACCGATGCAGTTTTGATACTAATTGGTGTTGTATAAACACCTATCTGGTGTTAGACCAAAACAAAACTGGTGTTGTTTAAAACTTCTCTGGTGTGGACATATATAGATTCTGGTCTGGTGTCAATCAACACCAGAGTTTTTGCAGTGTATTGGCGAACTAAAAATTAAATCCAATTATAGTTATGTCCATAAATGACGATTTATTTTTAAAATGAGCTGGCTACGATACCCTTTTCTGGTCAGATATATATCCTATCCAATGGTAGTAAACATTCGACCCTCTAATTTCACGTTTATTTTTTAGGATTTTAACATACTATGGGTAATGTTTTACGCGCATGACACCTGTATGCATTAATTCTAATGTTACGAGTGGCATCGCATGGACCATACTTCATAGTGTCCACATAATAAAAAAAACTCGTACAAGTTCACAAGGCTATCTCAGGACCAGGCGATGAGAGGTGTATTGGAGGGTACACTGCAAAAACTCCGGTGTTGATTTAACACCAGCCTGGAATCTTTATAATGTCCAAACCAGAGAAGTATTCAAACGACACCAGTTTGGAATCAAACCGATGCAGTTTTGATACTAATTGGTGTTGTATAAACACCTATCTGGTGTTAGACCAAATCAAAACTGGTGTTGTTTAAAACTTCTCTGGTGTGGACATATATAGATTCTGGTCTGGTGTCAATCAACACCAGAGTTTTTGCAGTGTATTGGCGAACTAAAAACTAAATCCAATCATAGTTATGTCCATAAATGACGATTTATTTTTAAAATGAGCTGGCTACGATACCCTTTTCTGGTCAGATATATATCCTATCCAATGGTAGTAAACATTCGACCCTCTAATTTCACGTTTATTTTTTAGGATTTTAACATACTATGGGTAATGTTTTACGCGCATGACACCTGTATGCATTAATTCTACTGTTACGAGTGGCATCGCATGGACCATACTTCATAGTGTCCACATAATAAAAAAAAACTCGTACAAGTTCACAAGGCTATCTCAGGACCAGGCGATGAGAGGTGTATTGGAGGGTACACTGCAAAAACTCCGGTGTTGATTTAAAACCAGCCTGGAATCTATATAATGTCCAAACCAGAGAAGTAGTCAAACGACACCGGTTTGGAATCAAACCGATGCAGTTTTGATACTAATTGGTGTTGTATAAACACCTATCTGGTGTTAGACCAAAACAAAACTGGTGTTGTTTAAAACTTCTCTGGTGTGGACATATATAGATTCTGGTCTGGTGTCAATCAACACCAGAGTTTTTGCAGTGTATTGGCGAACTAAAAATTAAATCCAATTATAGTTATGTCCATAAATGACGATTTATTTTTAAAATGAGCTGGCTACGATACCCTTTTCTGGTCAGATATATATCCTATCCAATGGTAGTAAACATTCGACCCTCTAATTTCACGTTTATTTTTTAGGATCTTAACATACTATGGGTAATGTTTTACGCGCATGACACCTGTATGCATTAATTCTAATGTTACGAGTGGCATCGCATGGACCATACTTCATAGTGTCCACATAATAAAAAAAACTCGTACAAGTTCACAAGGCTATCTCAGGACCAGGCGATGAGAGGTGTATTGGAGGGTACACTGCAAAAACTCCGGTGTTGATTTAACACCAGCCTGGAATCTATATAATGTCCAAACCAGAGAAGTATTCAAACGACACCAGTTTGGAATCAAACCGATGCAGTTTTGATACTAATTGGTGTTGTATAAACACCTATCTGGTGTTAGACCAAAACAAAACTGGTGTTGTTTAAAACTTCTCTGGTGTGGACATATATAGATTCTGGTCTGGTGTCAATCAACACCAGAGTTTTTGCAGTGTATTGGCGAACTAAAAATTAAATCCAATTATAGTTATGTCCATAAATGACGATTTATTTTTAAAATGAGCTGGCTACGATACCCTTTTCTGGTCAGATATATATCCTATCCAATGGTAGTAAACATTCGACCCTCTAATTTCACGTTTATTTTTTAGGATTTTAACATACTATGGGTAATGTTTTACGCGCATGACACCTGTATGCATTAATTCTAATGTTACGAGTGGCATCGCATGGACCATACTTCATAGTGTCCACATAATAAAAAAAACTCGTACAAGTTCACAAGGCTATCTCAGGACCAGGCGATGAGAGGTGTATTGGAGGGTACACTGCAAAAACTCCGGTGTTGATTTAACACCAGCCTGGAATCTTTATAATGTCCAAACCAGAGAAGTATTCAAACGACACCAGTTTGGAATCAAACCGATGCAGTTTTGATACTAATTGGTGTTGTATAAACACCTATCTGGTGTTAGACCAAATCAAAACTGGTGTTGTTTAAAACTTCTCTGGTGTGGACATATATAGATTCTGGTCTGGTGTCAATCAACACCAGAGTTTTTGCAGTGTATTGGCGAACTAAAAACTAAATCCAATCATAGTTATGTCCATAAATGACGATTTATTTTTAAAATGAGCTGGCTACGATACCCTTTTCTGGTCAGATATATATCCTATCCAATGGTAGTAAACATTCGACCCTCTAATTTCACGTTTATTTTTTAGGATTTTAACATACTATGGGTAATGTTTTACGCGCATGACACCTGTATGCATTAATTCTACTGTTACGAGTGGCATCGCATGGACCATACTTCATAGTGTCCACATAATAAAAAAAAACTCGTACAAGTTCACAAGGCTATCTCAGGACCAGGCGATGAGAGGTGTATTGGAGGGTACACTGCAAAAACTCCGGTGTTGATTTAAAACCAGCCTGGAATCTATATAATGTCCAAACCAGAGAAGTAGTCAAACGACACCGGTTTGGAATCAAACCGATGCAGTTTTGATACTAATTGGTGTTGTATAAACACCTATCTGGTGTTAGACCAAAACAAAACTGGTGTTGTTTAAAACTTCTCTGGTGTGGACATATATAGATTCTGGTCTGGTGTCAATCAACACCAGAGTTTTTGCAGTGTATTGGCGAACTAAAAATTAAATCCAATTATAGTTATGTCCATAAATGACGATTTATTTTTAAAATGAGCTGGCTACGATACCCTTTTCTGGTCAGATATATATCCTATCCAATGGTAGTAAACATTCGACCCTCTAATTTCACGTTTATTTTTTAGGATCTTAACATACTATGGGTAATGTTTTACGCGCATGACACCTGTATGCATTAATTCTAATGTTACGAGTGGCATCGCATGGACCATACTTCATAGTGTCCACATAATAAAAAAAACTCGTACAAGTTCACAAGGCTATCTCAGGACCAGGCGATGAGAGGTGTATTGGAGGGTACACTGCAAAAACTCCGGTGTTGATTTAACACCAGCCTGGAATCTATATAATGTCCAAACCAGAGAAGTATTCAAACGACACCAGTTTGGAATCAAACCGATGCAGTTTTGATACTAATTGGTGTTGTATAAACACCTATCTGGTGTTAGACCAAAACAAAACTGGTGTTGTATAAAACTTCTCTGGTGTGGACATATATAGATTCTGGTCTGGTGTCAATCAACACCAGAGTTTTTGCAGTGTATTGGCGAACTAAAAACTAAATCCAATCATAGTTATGTCCATAAATGACAATTTGTTTTTAAAATGAGCTGGCTACGATACCCTTTTCTGGTCAGATATATATCCTATCCAATGGTAGTAAACATTCGACCCTCTAATTTCACGTTTATTTTTTAGGATTTTAACATACTATGGGTAATGTTTTACGCGCATGACACCTGTATGCATTAATTCTAATGTTACGAGTGGCATCGCATGGACCATACTTCATAGTGTCCACATAATAAAAAAAACTCGTACAAGTTCACAAGGCTATCTCAGGACCAGGCGATGAGAGGTGTATTGGAGGGTACACTGCAAAAACTCCGGTGTTGATTTAACACCAGCCTGGAATCTATATAATGTCCAAACCAGAGAAGTATTCAAACGACACCAGTTTGGAATCAAACCGATGCAGTTTTGATACTAATTGGTGTTGTATAAACACCTATCTGGTGTTAGACCAAATCAAAACTGGTGTTGTATAAAACTTCTCTGGTGTGGAGATATATAGATTCTGGTCTGGTGTCAATCAACACCAGAGTTTTTGCAGTGTATTGGCGAACTAAAAACTAAATCCAATCATAGTTATGTCCATAAATGACGATTTATTTTTAAAATGAGCTGGCTACGATACCCTTTTCTGGTCAGATATATATCCTATCCAATGGTAGTAAACATTCGACCCTCTAATTTCACGTTTATTTTTTAGGATTTTAACATACTATGGGTAATGTTTTACGCGCATGACACCTGTATGCATTAATTCTAATGTTACGAGTGGCATCGCATGGACCATACTTCATAGTGTCCACATAATAAAAAAAACTCGTACAAGTTCACAAGGCTATCTCAGGACCAGGCGATGAGAGGTGTATTGGAGGGTACACTGCAAAAACTCCGGTGTTGATTTAAAACCAGCCTGGAATCTATATAATGTCCAAACCAGAGAAGTATTCAAACGACACCAGTTTGGAATCAAACCGATGCAGTTTTGATACTAATTGGTGTTGTATAAACACCTATCTGGTGTTAGACCAAAACAAAACTGGTGTTGTTTAAACTTCTCTGGTGTGGACATATATAGATTCTGGTCTGGTGTCAATCAACACCAGAGTTTTTGCAGTGTATTGGCGAACTAAAAATTAAATCCAATCATAGTTATGTCCATAAATGACGATTTATTTTTAAAATGAGCTGGCTACGATACCCTTTTCTGGTCAGATATATATCCTATCCAATGGTAGTAAACATTCGACCCTCTAATTTCACGTTTATTTTTTAGAATTTTAACATACTATGGGTAATGTTTTACGCGCATGACACCTGTATGCATTAATTCTAATGTTGCGAGTGGCATCGCATGGACCATACTTCATAGTGTCCACATAATAAAAAAAACTCGTACAAGTTCACAAGGCTATCTCAGGACCAGGCGATGAGAGGTGTATTGGAGGGTACACTGCAAAAACTCCGGTGTTGATTTAACACCAGCCTGGAATCTATATAATGTCCAAACCAGAGAAGTATTCAAACGACACCAGTTTGGAATCAAACCGATGCAGTTTTTATACTAATTGGTGTTGTATAAACACCTATCTGGTGTTAGACCAAATCAAAACTGGTGTTGTATAAAACTTCTCTGGTGTGGAGATATATAGATTCTGGTCTGGTGTCAATCAACACCAGAGTTTTTGCAGTGTATTGGCGAACTAAAAACTAAATCCAATCATAGTTATGTCCATAAATGACGATTTATTTTTAAAATGAGCTGGCTACGATACCCTTTTCTGGTCAGATATATATCCTATCCAATGGTAGTAAACATTCGACCCTCTAATTTCACGTTTATTTTTTAGGATTTTAACATACTATGGGTAATGTTTTACGCGCATGACACCTGTATGCATTAATTCTAATGTTACGAGTGGCATCGCATGGACCATACTTCATAGTGTCCACATAATAAAAAAAACTCGTACAAGTTCACAAGGCTATCTCAGGACCAGGCGATGAGAGGTGTATTGGAGGGTACACTGCAAAAACTCCGGTGTTGATTTAAAACCAGCCTGGAATCTATATAATGTCCAAACCAGAGAAGTATTCAAACGACACCAGTTTGGAATCAAACCGATGCAGTTTTGATACTAATTGGTGTTGTATAAACACCTATCTGGTGTTAGACCAAAACAAAACTGGTGTTGTTTAAACTTCTCTGGTGTGGACATATATAGATTCTGGTCTGGTGTCAATCAACACCAGAGTTTTTGCAGTGTATTGGCGAACTAAAAATTAAATCCAATCATAGTTATGTCCATAAATGACGATTTATTTTTAAAATGAGCTGGCTACGATACCCTTTTCTGGTCAGATATATATCCTATCCAATGGTAGTAAACATTCGACCCTCTAATTTCACGTTTATTTTTTAGGATTTTAACATACTATAGGTAATGTTTTACGCGCATGACACCTGTATGCATTAATTTTAATGTTACGAGTGGCATCGCATGGACCATACTTCATAGTGTCCACATAATAAAAAAAACTCGTACAAGTTCACAAGGCTATCTCAGGACCAGGCGATGAGAGGTGTATTGGAGGGTACGCTGCAAAAACTCCGGTGTTGATTTAACACCAGCCTGGAATCTATATAATGTTCAAACCAGAGAAGTATTCAAACGACACCAGTTTGGAATCAAACCGATGCAGTTTTGATACTAATTGGTGTTGTATAAACACCTATCTGGTGTTAGACCAAAACAAAACTGGTGTTGTTTAAAACTTCTCTGGTGTGGACATATATAGATTCTGGTCTGGTGTCAATCAACACCAGAGTTTTTGCAGTGTATTGGCGAACTAAAAACTAAATCCAATCATAGTTATGTCCATAAATGACGATTTATTTTTAAAATGAGCTGGCTACGATACCCTTTTCTGGTCAGATATATATCCTATCCAATGGTAGTAAACATTCGACCCTCTAATTTCACGTTTATTTTTTAGGATTTTAACATACTATGGGTAATGTTTTACGCGCATGACACCTGTATGCATTAATTCTAATGTTACGAGTGGCATCGCATGGACCATACTTCATAGTGTCCACATAATAAAAAAAACTCGTACAAGTTCACAAGGCTATATCAGGACCAGGCGATGAGAGGTGTATTGGAGGGTACACTGCAAAAACTCCGGTGTTGATTTAAAACCAGCCTGGAATCTATATAATGTCCAAACCAGAGAAGTATTCAAACGACACCAGTTTGGAATCAAACCGATGCAGTTTTGATACTAATTGGTGTTGTATAAACACCTATCTGGTGTTAGACCAAAACAAAACTGGTGTTGTTTAAACTTCTCTGGTGTGGACATATATAGATTCTGGTCTGGTGTCAATCAACACCAGAGTTTTTGCAGTGTATTGGCGAACTAAAAATTAAATCCAATCATAGTTATGTCCATAAATGACGATTTATTTTTAAAATGAGCTGGCTACGATACCCTTTTCTGGTCAGATATATATCCTATCCAATGGTAGTAAACATTCGACCCTCTAATTTCACGTTTATTTTTTAGGATTTTAACATACTATAGGTAATGTTTTACGCGCATGACACCTGTATGCATTAATTTTAATGTTACGAGTGGCATCGCATGGACCATACTTCATAGTGTCCACACAATAAAAAAAACTCGTACAAGTTCACAAGGCTATCTCAGGACCAGGCGATGAGAGGTGTATTGGAGGGTACGCTGCAAAAACTCCGGTGTTGATTTAACACCAGCCTGGAATCTATATAATGTTCAAACCAGAGAAGTATTCAAACGACACCAGTTTGGAATCAAACCGATGCAGTTTTGATACTAATTGGTGTTGTATAAACACCTATCTGGTGTTAGACCAAAACAAAACTGGTGTTGTTTAAAACTTCTCTGGTGTGGACATATATAGATTCTGGTCTGGTGTCAATCAACACCAGAGTTTTTGCAGTGTATTGGCGAACTAAAAACTAAATCCAATCATAGTTATGTCCATAGATGACGATTTATTTTTAAAATGAGCTGGCTACGATACCCTTTTCTGGTCAGATATATATCCTATCCAATGGTAGTAAACATTCGACCCTCTAATTTCACGTTTATTTTTTAGGATTTTAACATACTATGGGTAATGTTTTACGCGCATGACACCTGTATGCATTAATTCTAATGTTACGAGTGGCATCGCATGGACCATACTTCATAGTGTCCACATAATAAAAAAAAATTGTACAAGTTCACAAGGCTATCTCAGGACCAGGCGATGAGAGGTGTATTGGAGGGTACGCTGCAAAAACTCCGGTGTTGATTTAACACCAGCCTGGAATCTATATAATGTCCAAACCAGGAAAGTATTCAAACGACACCAGTTTGGAATCAAACCGATGCAGTTTTGATACTAATTGGTGTTGTATAAACACCTATCTGGTGTTAGACCAAAACAAAACTGGTGTTGTTTAAAACTTCTCTGGTGTGGACATATATAGATTCTGGTCTGGTGTCAATCAACACCAGAGTTTTTGCAGTGTATTGGCGAACTAAAAACTAAATCCAATCATAGTTATGTCCATAAATGACGATTTATTTTTAAAATGAGCTGGCTACGATACCCTTTTCTGGTCAGATATATATCCTATCCAATGGTAGTAAACATTCGACCCTCTAATTTCACGTTTATTTTTTAGGATTTTAACATACTATGGGTAATGTTTTACGCGCATGACACCTGTATGCATTAATTCTAATGTTACGAGTGGCATCGCATGGACCATACTTCATAGTGTCCACATAATAAAAAAAACTCGTACAAGTTCACAAGGCTATCTCAGGACCAGGCGATGAGAGGTGTATTGGAGGGTACGCTGCAAAAACTCCGGTGTTGATTTAACACCAGCCTGGAATCTATATAATGTTCAAACCAGAGAAGTATTCAAACGACATCAGTTTGGAATCAAACCGATGCAGTTTTGATACTAATTGGTGTTGTATAAACACCTATCTGGTGTTAGACCAAAACAAAACTGGTGTTGTTTAAAACTTCTCTGGTGTGGACATATATAGATTCTGGTCTGGTGTCAATCAACACCAGAGTTTTTGCAGTGTATTGGCGAACTAAAAACTAAATCCAATCATAGTTATGTCCATAAATGACGATTTATTTTTAAAATGAGCTGGCTACGATACCCTTTTCTGGTCAGATATATATCCTATCCAATGGTAGTAAACATTCGACCCTCTAATTTCACGTTTATTTTTTAGGATTTTAACATACTATGGGTAATGTTTTACGCGCATGACACCTGTATGCATTACTTCTAATGTTACGAGTGGCATCGCATGGACCATACTTCATAGTGTCCACATAATAAAAAAAACTCGTACAAGTTCACAAGGCTTTCTCAGGACCAGGCGATGAGATGTGTATTGGAAGGTACACTGCAAAAACTCCGGTGTTGATTTAACACCAGCCTGGAATCTATATAATGTCCAAACCAGAGAAGTATTCAAACGACACCAGTTTGGAATCAAACCGATGCAGTTTTGATACTAATTGGTGTTGTATAAACACCTATCTGGTGTTAGACCAAAACAAAACTGGTGTTGTTTAAACTTCTCTGGTGTGGCCATGTATAGATTCTGGTCTGGTGTCAATCAACACCAGAGTTTTTGCAGTGTATTGGCGAACTAAAAACTAAATCCAATCATAGTTATGTCCATAAATGACGATTTATTTTTAAAATGAGCTGGCTACGATACCCTTTTCTGGTCAGATATATATCCTATCCAATGGTAGTAAACATTCGACCCTCTAATTTCACGTTTATTTTTTAGGATTTTAACATACTATGGGTAATGTTTTACGCGCATGACACCTGTATGCATTAATTCTAATGTTACGAGTGGCATCGCATGGACCATACTTCATAGTGTCCACATAATAAAAAAAACTCGTACAAGTTCACAAGGCTATCTCAGGACCAGGCGATGAGAGGTGTATTGGAGGGTACACTGCAAAAACTCCGGTGTTGATTTAACACCAGCCTGGAATCTATATAATGTCCAAACCAGAGAAGTATTCAAACGACACCAGTTTGGAATCAAACCGATGCAGTTTTGATACTAATTGGTGTTGTATAAACACCTATCTGGTGTTAGACCAAAACAAAACTGGTGTTGTTTAAAACTTCTCTGGTGTGGACATATATAGATTCTGGTCTGGTGTCAATCAACACCAGAGTTTTTGCAGTGTATTGGCGAACTAAAAACTAAATCCAATCATAGTTATGTCCATAAATGACGATTTATTTTTAAAATGAGCTGGCTACGATAACCTTTTCTGGTCAGATATATATCCTATCCAATGGTAGTAAACATTCGACCCTCTAATTTCACGTTTATTTTTTAGGATTTTAACATACTATGGGTAATGTTTTACGCGCATGACACCTGTATGAATTAATTATAATGTTACGAGTGGCATCGCATGGACCATACTTCATAGTGTCCACATTATAAAAAAAACTCGTACAAGTTCACAAGGCTTCTCAGGACCAGGCGATGAGAGGTGTATTGGAGGGAACGCTGCAAAAACTCCGGTGTTGATTTAACACCAGCCTGGAATCTATATAATGTCCAAACCAGAGAAGTATTCAAACGACACCAGTTTGGAATCAAACCGATGCAGTTTTGATACTAATTGGTGTTGTATAAACACCTATCTGGTGTTAGACCAAAACAAAACTGGTGTTGTTTAAAACTTCTCTGGTGTGGACATATATAGATTCTGGTCTGGTGTCAATCAACACCAGAGTTTTTGCAGTGTATTGGCGAACTAAAAACTAAATCCAATCATAGTTATGTCCATAAATGACGATTTATTTTTAAAATGAGCTGGCTACGATACCCTTTTCTGGTCAGATATATATCCTATCCAATGGTAGTAAACATTCGACCCTCTAATTTCACGTTTATTTTTTAGGATTTTAACATACTATGGGTAATGTTTTACGCGCATGACACCTGTATGCATTAATTCTAATGTTACGAGTGGCATCGCATGGACCATACTTCATAGTGTCCACATAATAAAAAAAATTGTACAAGTTCACAAGGCTATCTCAGGACCAGGCGATGAGAGGTGTATTGGAGGGTACACTGCAAAAACTCCGGTGTTGATTTAACACCAGCCTGGAATCTATATAATGTCCAAACCAGGAAAGTATTCAAACGACACCAGTTTGGAATCAAACCGATGCAGTTTTGATACTAATTGGTGTTGTATAAACACCTATCTGGTGTTAGACCAAAACAAAACTGGTGTTGTTTAAAACTTCTCTGGTGTGGACATATATAGATTCTGGTCTGGTGTCAATCAACACCAGAGTTTTTGCAGTGTATTGGCAAACTAAAAACTAAATCCAATCATAGTTATGTCCATAAATGACGATTTATTTTTAAAATGAGCTGGCTACGATACCCTTTTCTGGTCAGATATATATCCTATCCAATGGTAGTAAACATTCGACCCTCTAATTTCACGTTTATTTTTTAGGATTTTAACATACTATGGGTAATGTTTTACGCGCATGACACCTGTATGCATTAATTCTAATGTTACGAGTGGCATCGCATGGACCATACTTCATAGTGTCCACATAATAAAAAAAACTCGTACAAGTTCACAAGGCTATCTCAGGACCAGGCGATGAGAGGTGTATTGGAGGGTACACTGCAAAAACTCCGGTGTTGATTTAACACCAGCCTGGAATCTATATAATGTCCAAACCAGAGAAGTATTCAAACGACACCAGTTTGGAATCAAACCGATGCAGTTTTGATACTAATTGGTGTTGTATAAACACCTATCTGGTGTTAGACCAAAACAAAACTGGTGTTGTTTAAAACTTCTCTGGTGTGGACATATATAGATTCTGGTCTGGTGTCAATCAACACCAGAGTTTTTGCAGTGTATTGGCGAACTAAAAACTACATCCAATCATAGTTATGTCAATAAATGACGATTTATTTTTAAAATGAGCTGGCTACGATACCCTTTTCTGGTCAGATATATATCCTATCCAATGGTAGTAAACATTCGACCCTCTAATTTCACGTTTATTTTTTAGGATTTTAACATACTATGGGTAATGTTTTACGCGCATGACACCTGTATGCATTAATTCTAATGTTACGAGTGGCATCGCATGGACCATACTTCATAGTGTCCACATAATAAAAAAAACTCGTACAAGTTCACAAGGCTATCTCAGGACCAGGCGATGAGATGTGTATTGGAGGGTACACTGCAAAAACTCCAGTGTTGATTTAACACCAGCCTGGAATCTATATAATGTCCAAACCAGAGAAGTATTCAAACGACACCAGTTTGGAATCAAACCGATGCAGTTTTGATACTAATTGGTGTTATATAAACACCTATCTGGTGTTAGACCAAAACAAAACTGGTGTTGTTTAAAACTTCTCTGGTGTGGACATATATAGATTCTGGTCTGGTGTCAATCAACACCAGAGTTTTTGCAGTGTATTGGCGAACTAAAAACTACATCCAATCATAGTTATGTCCATAAATGACGATTTATTTTTAAAATCAACTGGCTACGATACCCTTTTCTGGTCATATATATATCCTATCCAATGGTAGTAAACATTCGACCCTCTAATTTCACGTTTATTTTTTAGGATTTTAACATACTATGGGTAATGTTTTACGCGCATGACACCTGTATGCATTAATTCTAATGTTACGAGTGGCATCGCATGGACCATACTTCATAGTGTCCACATAATTAAAAAAAACTCGTACAAGTTCACAAGGCTATCTCAGGACCAGGCGATGAGAGGTGTATTGGAGGGTACACTGCAAAAACTCCGGTGTTGATTTAACACCAGCCTGGAATCTATATAATGTCCAAACCAGAGAAGTATTCAAACGACACCAGTTTGGAATCAAACCGATGCAGTTTTGATACTAATTGGTGTTGTATAAACAACTATCTGGTGTTAGACCAAAACAAAACTGGTGTTGTTTAAAACTTCTCTGGTGTGGACATATATAGATTCTGGTCTGGTGTCAATCAACACCAATGTTTTTGCAGTGTATTGGCGAACTAAAAACTAAATCCAATCATAGTTATGTCCATAAATGACGATTTATTTTTAAAATGAGCTGGCTACGATACCCTTTTCTGGTCAGATATATATCCTATCCAATGGTAGTAAACATTCGACCCTCTAATTTCACGTTTATTTTTTTAGGATTTTAACATACTATGGGTAATGTTTTACGCGCATGACACCTGTATGCATTAATTCTAATGTTACGAGTGGCATCGCATGGACCATACTTCATAGTGTCCACATAATAAAAAAAACTCGTACAAGTTCACAAGGCTATCTCAGGACCAGGCGATGAGAGGTGTATTGGAGGGTACGCTGCAAAAACTCCGGTGTTGATTTAACACCAGCCTGGAATCTATATAATGTTCAAACCAGAGAAGTATTCAAACGACATCAGTTTGGAATCAAACCGATGCAGTTTTGATACTAATTGGTGTTGTATAAACACCTATCTGGTGTTAGACCAAAACAAAACTGGTGTTGTTTAAAACTTCTCTGGTGTGGACATATATAGATTCTGGTCTGGTGTCAATCAACACCAGAGTTTTTGCAGTGTATTGGCGAACTAAAAACTAAATCCAATCATAGTTATGTCCATAAATGACGATTTATTTTTAAAATGAGCTGGCTACGATACCCTTTTCTGGTCAGATATATATCCTATCCAATGGTAGTAAACATTCGACCCTCTAATTTCACGTTTATTTTTTAGGATTTTAACATACTATGGGTAATGTTTTACGCGCATGACACCTGTATGCATTACTTCTAATGTTACGAGTGGCATCGCATGGACCATACTTCATAGTGTCCACATAATAAAAAAAACTCGTACAAGTTCACAAGGCTTTCTCAGGACCAGGCGATGAGATGTGTATTGGAAGGTACACTGCAAAAACTCCGGTGTTGATTTAACACCAGCCTGGAATCTATATAATGTCCAAACCAGAGAAGTATTCAAACGACACCAGTTTGGAATCAAACCGATGCAGTTTTGATACTAATTGGTGTTGTATAAACACCTATCTGGTGTTAGACCAAAACAAAACTGGTGTTGTTTAAACTTCTCTGGTGTGGCCATGTATAGATTCTGGTCTGGTGTCAATCAACACCAGAGTTTTTGCAGTGTATTGGCGAACTAAAAACTAAATCCAATCATAGTTATGTCCATAAATGACGATTTATTTTTAAAATGAGCTGGCTACGATACCCTTTTCTGGTCAGATATATATCCTATCCAATGGTAGTAAACATTCGACCCTCTAATTTCACGTTTATTTTTTAGGATTTTAACATACTATGGGTAATGTTTTACGCGCATGACACCTGTATGCATTAATTCTAATGTTACGAGTGGCATCGCATGGACCATACTTCATAGTGTCCACATAATAAAAAAAACTCGTACAAGTTCACAAGGCTATCTCAGGACCAGGCGATGAGAGGTGTATTGGAGGGTACACTGCAAAAACTCCGGTGTTGATTTAACACCAGCCTGGAATCTATATAATGTCCAAACCAGAGAAGTATTCAAACGACACCAGTTTGGAATCAAACCGATGCAGTTTTGATACTAATTGGTGTTGTATAAACACCTATCTGGTGTTAGACCAAAACAAAACTGGTGTTGTTTAAAACTTCTCTGGTGTGGACATATATAGATTCTGGTCTGGTGTCAATCAACACCAGAGTTTTTGCAGTGTATTGGCGAACTAAAAACTAAATCCAATCATAGTTATGTCCATAAATGACGATTTATTTTTAAAATGAGCTGGCTACGATAACCTTTTCTGGTCAGATATATATCCTATCCAATGGTAGTAAACATTCGACCCTCTAATTTCACGTTTATTTTTTAGGATTTTAACATACTATGGGTAATGTTTTACGCGCATGACACCTGTATGAATTAATTATAATGTTACGAGTGGCATCGCATGGACCATACTTCATAGTGTCCACATTATAAAAAAAACTCGTACAAGTTCACAAGGCTTCTCAGGACCAGGCGATGAGAGGTGTATTGGAGGGTACGCTGCAAAAACTCCGGTGTTGATTTAACACCAGCCTGGAATCTATATAATGTCCAAACCAGAGAAGTATTCAAACGACACCAGTTTGGAATCAAACCGATGCAGTTTTGATACTAATTGGTGTTGTATAAACACCTATCTGGTGTTAGACCAAAACAAAACTGGTGTTGTTTAAAACTTCTCTGGTGTGGACATATATAGATTCTGGTCTGGTGTCAATCAACACCAGAGTTTTTGCAGTGTATTGGCGAACTAAAAACTAAATCCAATCATAGTTATGTCCATAAATGACGATTTATTTTTAAAATGAGCTGGCTACGATACCCTTTTCTGGTCAGATATATATCCTATCCAATGGTAGTAAACATTCGACCCTCTAATTTCACGTTTATTTTTTAGGATTTTAACATACTATGGGTAATGTTTTACGCGCATGACACCTGTATGCATTAATTCTAATGTTACGAGTGGCATCGCATGGACCATACTTCATAGTGTCCACATAATAAAAAAAATTGTACAAGTTCACAAGGCTATCTCAGGACCAGGCGATGAGAGGTGTATTGGAGGGTACACTGCAAAAACTCCGGTGTTGATTTAACACCAGCCTGGAATCTATATAATGTCCAAACCAGGAAAGTATTCAAACGACACCAGTTTGGAATCAAACCGATGCAGTTTTGATACTAATTGGTGTTGTATAAACACCTATCTGGTGTTAGACCAAAACAAAACTGGTGTTGTTTAAAACTTCTCTGGTGTGGACATATATAGATTCTGGTCTGGTGTCAATCAACACCAGAGTTTTTGCAGTGTATTGGCAAACTAAAAACTAAATCCAATCATAGTTATGTCCATAAATGACGATTTATTTTTAAAATGAGCTGGCTACGATACCCTTTTCTGGTCAGATATATATCCTATCCAATGGTAGTAAACATTCGACCCTCTAATTTCACGTTTATTTTTTAGGATTTTAACATACTATGGGTAATGTTTTACGCGCATGACACCTGTATGCATTAATTCTAATGTTACGAGTGGCATCGCATGGACCATACTTCATAGTGTCCACATAATAAAAAAAACTCGTACAAGTTCACAAGGCTATCTCAGGACCAGGCGATGAGAGGTGTATTGGAGGGTACACTGCAAAAACTCCGGTGTTGATTTAACACCAGCCTGGAATCTATATAATGTCCAAACCAGAGAAGTATTCAAACGACACCAGTTTGGAATCAAACCGATGCAGTTTTGATACTAATTGGTGTTGTATAAACACCTATCTGGTGTTAGACCAAAACAAAACTGGTGTTGTTTAAAACTTCTCTGGTGTGGACATATATAGATTCTGGTCTGGTGTCAATCAACACCAGAGTTTTTGCAGTGTATTGGCGAACTAAAAACTACATCCAATCATAGTTATGTCAATAAATGACGATTTATTTTTAAAATGAGCTGGCTACGATACCCTTTTCTGGTCAGATATATATCCTATCCAATGGTAGTAAACATTCGACCCTCTAATTTCACGTTTATTTTTTAGGATTTTAACATACTATGGGTAATGTTTTACGCGCATGACACCTGTATGCATTAATTCTAATGTTACGAGTGGCATCGCATGGACCATACTTCATAGTGTCCACATAATAAAAAAAACTCGTACAAGTTCACAAGGCTATCTCAGGACCAGGCGATGAGATGTGTATTGGAGGGTACACTGCAAAAACTCCAGTGTTGATTTAACACCAGCCTGGAATCTATATAATGTCCAAACCAGAGAAGTATTCAAACGACACCAGTTTGGAATCAAACCGATGCAGTTTTGATACTAATTGGTGTTATATAAACACCTATCTGGTGTTAGACCAAAACAAAACTGGTGTTGTTTAAAACTTCTCTGGTGTGGACATATATAGATTCTGGTCTGGTGTCAATCAACACCAGAGTTTTTGCAGTGTATTGGCGAACTAAAAACTACATCCAATCATAGTTATGTCCATAAATGACGATTTATTTTTAAAATCAACTGGCTACGATACCCTTTTCTGGTCATATATATATCCTATCCAATGGTAGTAAACATTCGACCCTCTAATTTCACGTTTATTTTTTAGGATTTTAACATACTATGGGTAATGTTTTACGCGCATGACACCTGTATGCATTAATTCTAATGTTACGAGTGGCATCGCATGGACCATACTTCATAGTGTCCACATAATTAAAAAAAACTCGTACAAGTTCACAAGGCTATCTCAGGACCAGGCGATGAGAGGTGTATTGGAGGGTACACTGCAAAAACTCCGGTGTTGATTTAACACCAGCCTGGAATCTATATAATGTCCAAACCAGAGAAGTATTCAAACGACACCAGTTTGGAATCAAACCGATGCAGTTTTGATACTAATTGGTGTTGTATAAACAACTATCTGGTGTTAGACCAAAACAAAACTGGTGTTGTTTAAAACTTCTCTGGTGTGGACATATATAGATTCTGGTC
The DNA here is from genome assembly GCF_037042905.1 of Lytechinus pictus. NCBI lineage: Eukaryota > Metazoa > Echinodermata > Echinoidea > Temnopleuroida > Toxopneustidae > Lytechinus > Lytechinus pictus. The sequence goes on along the minus strand of NC_087254.1, from coordinate 14,831,608 downwards.
TGGTGTCAATCAACACCAATGTTTTTGCAGTGTATTGGCGAACTAAAAACTAAATCCAATCATAGTTATGTCCATAAATGACGATTTATTTTTAAAATGAGCTGGCTACGATACCCTTTTCTGGTCAGATATATATCCTATCCAATGGTAGTAAACATTCGACCCTCTAATTTCACGTTTATTTTTTTAGGATTTTAACATACTATGGGTAATGTTTTACGCGCATGACACCTGTATGCATTAATTCTAATGTTACGAGTGGCATCGCATGGACCATACTTCATAGTGTCCACATAATAAAAAAAACTCGTACAAGTTCACAAGGCTATCTCAGGACCAGGCGATGAGAGGTGTATTGGAGGGTACACTGCAAAAACTCCGGTGTTGATTTAACACCAGCCAGGAATCTATATAATGTCCAAACCAGAGAAGTATTCAAACGACACCAGTTTGGAATCAAACCGATGCAGTTTTGATACTAATTGGTGTTGTATAAACACCTATCTGGTGTTAGACCAAATCAAAACTGGTGTTGTATAAAACTTCTCTGGTGTGGACATATATAGATTCTGGTCTGGTGTCAATCAACACCAGAGTTTTTGCAGTGTATTGGCGAACTAAAAACTAAATCCAATCATAGTTATGTCCATCAATGACGATTTATTTTTAAAATGAGCTGGCTACGATACCCTTTTCTGGTCAGATATATATCCTATCCAATGGTAGTAAACATTCGACCCTCTAATTTCACGTTTATTTTTTAGGATTTTAACATACTATGGGTAATGTTTTACGCGCATGACACCTGTATGCATTAATTCTAATGTTACGAGTGGCATCGCATGGACCATACTTCATAGTGTCCACATAATAAAAAAAACTCGTACAAGTTCACAAGGCTATCTCAGGACCAGGCGATGAGAGGTGTATTGGAGGGTACGCTGCAAAAACTCCGGTGTTGATTTAACACCAGCCTGGAATCTATATAATGTCCAAACCAGAGAAGTATTCAAACGACACCAGTTTGGAATCAAACCGATGCAGTTTTGATACTAATTGGTGTTGTATAAACACCTATCTGGTGTTAGACCAAAACAAAACTGGTGTTGTTTAAAACTTCTCTGGTGTGGACATATATAGATTCTGGTCTGGTGTCAATCAACACCAGAGTTTTTGCAGTGTATTGGCGAACTAAAAACTAAATCCAATCATAGTTATGTCCATAAATGACGATTTATTTTTAAAATGAGCTGGCTACGATACCCTTTTCTGGTCAGATATATATCCTATCCAATGGTAGTAAACATTCGACCCTCTAATTTCACGTTTATTTTTTAGGATTTTAACATACTATGGGTAATGTTTTACGCGCATGACACCTGTATGCATTAATTATAATGTTACGAGTGGCATCGCATGGACCATACTTCATAGTGTCCACATAATAAAAAAAAATTGTACAAGTTCACAAGGCTATCTCAGGACCAGGCGATGAGAGGTGTATTGGAGGGTACACTGCAAAAACTCCGGTGTTGATTTAACACCAGCCTGGAATCTTTATAATGTCCAAACCAGGAAAGTATTCAAACGACACCAGTTTGGAATCAAACCGATGCAGTTTTGATACTAATTGGTGTTGTATAAACACCTATCTGGTGTTAGACCAAAACAAAACTGGTGTTGTTTAAAACTTCTCTGGTGTGGACATATATAGATTCTGGTCTGGTGTCAATCAACACCAGAGTTTTTGCAGTGTATTGGCGAACTAAAAACTAAATCCAATCATAGTTATGTCCATAAATGATGATTTATTTTTAAAATGAGCTGGCTACGATACCCTTTTCTGGTCAGATATATATCCTATCCAATGGTAGTAAACATTCGACCCTCTAATTTCACGTTTATTTTTTAGGATTTTAACATACTATGGGTAATGTTTTACGCGCATGACACCTGTATGCATTAATTCTAATGTTACGAGTGGCATCGCATGGACCATACTTCATAGTGTCCACATAATAAAAAAAACTCGTACAAGTTCACAAGGCTATCTCAGGACCAGGCGATGAGAGGTGTATTGGAGGGTACACTGCAAAAACTCCGGTGTTGATTTAACACCAGCCTGGAATCTATATAATGTCCAAACCAGAGAAGTATTCAAACGACACCAGTTTGGAATCAAACCGATGCAGTTTTGATACTAATTGGTGTTGTATAAACACCTATCTGGTGTTAGACCAAAACAAAACTGGTGTTGTTTAAAACTTCTCTGGTGTGGACATATATAGATTCTGGTCTGGTGTCAATCAACACCAGAGTTTTTGCAGTGTATTGGCGAACTAAAAACTAAATCCAATCATAGTTATGTCCATAAATGACGATTTATTTTTAAAATGAGCTGGCTACGATAACCTTTTCTGGTCAGATATATATCCTATCCAATGGTAGTAAACATTCGACCCTCTAATTTCACGTTTATTTTTTAGGATTTTAACATACTATGGGTAATGTTTTACGCGCATGACACCTGTATGAATTAATTATAATGTTACGAGTGGCATCGCATGGACCATACTTCATAGTGTCCACATTATAAAAAAAACTCGTACAAGTTCACAAGGCTTCTCAGGACCAGGCGATGAGAGGTGTATTGGAGGGTACGCTGCAAAAACTCCGGTGTTGATTTAACACCAGCCTGGAATCTATATAATGTCCAAACCAGAGAAGTATTCAAACGACACCAGTTTGGAATCAAACCGATGCAGTTTTGATACTAATTGGTGTTGTATAAACACCTATCTGGTGTTAGACCAAAACAAAACTGGTGTTGTTTAAAACTTCTCTGGTGTGGACATATATAGATTCTGGTCTGGTGTCAATCAACACCAGAGTTTTTGCAGTGTATTGGCGAACTAAAAACTAAATCCAATCATAGTTATGTCCATAAATGACGATTTATTTTTAAAATGAGCTGGCTACGATACCCTTTTCTGGTCAGATATATATCCTATCCAATGGTAGTAAACATTCGACCCTCTAATTTCACGTTTATTTTTTAGGATTTTAACATACTATGGGTAATGTTTTACGCGCATGACACCTGTATGCATTAATTCTAATGTTACGAGTGGCATCGCATGGACCATACTTCATAGTGTCCACATAATAAAAAAAACTCGTACAAGTTCACAAGGCTATCTCAGGACCAGGCGATGAGAGGTGTATTGGAGGGTACGCTGCAAAAACTCCGGTGTTGATTTAACACCAGCCTGGAATCTATATAATGTCCAAACCAGAGAAGTATTCAAACGACACCAGTTTGGAATCAAACCGATGCAGTTTTGATACTAATTGGTGTTGTATAAACACCTATCTGGTGTTAGACCAAAACAAAACTGGTGTTGTTTAAAACTTCTCTGGTGTGGACATATATAGATTCTGGTCTGGTGTCAATCAACACCAGAGTTTTTGCAGTGTATTGGCGAACTAAAAACTAAATCCAATCATAGTTATGTCCATAAATGACGATTTATTTTTAAAATGAGCTGGCTACGATACCCTTTTCTGGTCAGATATATATCCTATTCAATGGTAGTAAACATTCGACCCTCTAATTTCACGTTTATTTTTTAGGATTTTAACATACTATGGGTAATGTTTTACGCGCATGACACCTGTATGCATTAATTATAATGTTACGAGTGGCATCGCATGGACCATACTTCATAGTGTCCACATAATAAAAAAAAATTGTACAAGTTCACAAGGCTATCTCAGGACCAGGCGATGAGAGGTGTATTGGAGGGTACACTGCAAAAACTCCGGTGTTGATTTAACACCAGCCTGGAATCTTTATAATGTCCAAACCAGGAAAGTATTCAAACGACACCAGTTTGGAATCAAACCGATGCAGTTTTGATACTAATTGGTGTTGTATAAACACCTATCTGGTGTTAGACCAAAACAAAACTGGTGTTGTTTAAAACTTCTCTGGTGTGGACATATATAGATTCTGGTCTGGTGTCAATCAACACCAGAGTTTTTGCAGTGTATTGGCGAACTAAAAACTAAATCCAATCATAGTTATGTCCATAAATGATGATTTATTTTTAAAATGAGCTGGCTACGATACCCTTTTCTGGTCAGATATATATCCTATCCAATGGTAGTAAACATTCGACCCTCTAATTTCACGTTTATTTTTTAGGATTTTAACATACTATGGGTAATGTTTTACGCGCATGACACCTGTATGCATTAATTCTAATGTTACGAGTGGCATCGCATGGACCATACTTCATAGTGTCCACATAATAAAAAAAACTCGTACAAGTTCACAAGGCTATCTCAGGACCAGGCGATGAGAGGTGTATTGGAGGGTACACTGCAAAAACTCCGGTGTTGATTTAACACCAGCCTGGAATCTATATAATGTCCAAACCAGAGAAGTATTCAAACGACACCAGTTTGGAATCAAACCGATGCAGTTTTGATACTAATTGGTGTTGTATAAACACCTATCTGGTGTTAGACCAAAACAAAACTGGTGTTGTTTAAAACTTCTCTGGTGTGGACATATATAGATTCTGGTCTGGTGTCAATCAACACCAATGTTTTTGCAGTGTATTGGCGAACTAAAAACTAAATCCAATCATAGTTATGTCCATAAATGACGATTTATTTTTAAAATGAGCTGGCTACGATACCCTTTTCTGGTCAGATATATATCCTATCCAATGGTAGTAAACATTCGACCCTCTAATTTCACGTTTATTTTTTAGGATTTTAACATACTATGGGTAATGTTTTACGCGCATGACACCTGTATGCATTAATTCTAATGTTACGAGTGGCATCGCATGGACCATACTTCATAGTGTCCACATAATAAAAAAAACTCGTACAAGTTCACAAGGCTATCTCAGGACCAGGCGATGAGAGGTGTATTGGAGGGTACACTGCAAAAACTCCGGTGTTGATTTAACACCAGCCAGGAATCTATATAATGTCCAAACCAGAGAAGTATTCAAACGACACCAGTTTGGAATCAAACCGATGCAGTTTTGATACTAATTGGTGTTGTATAAACACCTATCTGGTGTTAGACCAAATCAAAACTGGTGTTGTATAAAACTTCTCTGGTGTGGACATATATAGATTCTGGTCTGGTGTCAATCAACACCAGAGTTTTTGCAGTGTATTGGCGAACTAAAAACTAAATCCAATCATAGTTATGTCCATCAATGACGATTTATTTTTAAAATGAGCTGGCTACGATACCCTTTTCTGGTCAGATATATATCCTATCCAATGGTAGTAAACATTCGACCCTCTAATTTCACGTTTATTTTTTAGGATTTTAACATACTATGGGTAATGTTTTACGCGCATGACACCTGTATGCATTAATTCTAATGTTACGAGTGGCATCGCATGGACCATACTTCATAGTGTCCACATAATAAAAAAAACTCGTACAAGTTCACAAGGCTATCTCAGGACCAGGCGATGAGAGGTGTATTGGAGGGTACGCTGCAAAAACTCCGGTGTTGATTTAACACCAGCCTGGAATCTATATAATGTCCAAACCAGAGAAGTATTCAAACGACACCAGTTTGGAATCAAACCGATGCAGTTTTGATACTAATTGGTGTTGTATAAACACCTATCTGGTGTTAGACCAAAACAAAACTGGTGTTGTTTAAAACTTCTCTGGTGTGGACATATATAGATTCTGGTCTGGTGTCAATCAACACCAGAGTTTTTGCAGTGTATTGGCGAACTAAAAACTAAATCCAATCATAGTTATGTCCATAAATGACGATTTATTTTTAAAATGAGCTGGCTACGATACCCTTTTCTGGTCAGATATATATCCTATCCAATGGTAGTAAACATTCGACCCTCTAATTTCACGTTTATTTTTTAGGATTTTAACATACTATGGGTAATGTTTTACGCGCATGACACCTGTATGCATTAATTATAATGTTACGAGTGGCATCGCATGGACCATACTTCATAGTGTCCACATAATAAAAAAAAATTGTACAAGTTCACAAGGCTATCTCAGGACCAGGCGATGAGAGGTGTATTGGAGGGTACACTGCAAAAACTCCGGTGTTGATTTAACACCAGCCTGGAATCTTTATAATGTCCAAACCAGGAAAGTATTCAAACGACACCAGTTTGGAATCAAACCGATGCAGTTTTGATACTAATTGGTGTTGTATAAACACCTATCTGGTGTTAGACCAAAACAAAACTGGTGTTGTTTAAAACTTCTCTGGTGTGGACATATATAGATTCTGGTCTGGTGTCAATCAACACCAGAGTTTTTGCAGTGTATTGGCGAACTAAAAACTAAATCCAATCATAGTTATGTCCATAAATGATGATTTATTTTTAAAATGAGCTGGCTACGATACCCTTTTCTGGTCAGATATATATCCTATCCAATGGTAGTAAACATTCGACCCTCTAATTTCACGTTTATTTTTTAGGATTTTAACATACTATGGGTAATGTTTTACGCGCATGACACCTGTATGCATTAATTCTAATGTTACGAGTGGCATCGCATGGACCATACTTCATAGTGTCCACATAATAAAAAAAACTCGTACAAGTTCACAAGGCTATCTCAGGACCAGGCGATGAGAGGTGTATTGGAGGGTACACTGCAAAAACTCCGGTGTTGATTTAACACCAGCCTGGAATCTATATAATGTCCAAACCAGAGAAGTATTCAAACGACACCAGTTTGGAATCAAACCGATGCAGTTTTGATACTAATTGGTGTTGTATAAACACCTATCTGGTGTTAGACCAAAACAAAACTGGTGTTGTTTAAAACTTCTCTGGTGTGGACATATATAGATTCTGGTCTGGTGTCAATCAACACCAGAGTTTTTGCAGTGTATTGGCGAACTAAAAACTAAATCCAATCATAGTTATGTCCATAAATGACGATTTATTTTTAAAATGAGCTGGCTACGATAACCTTTTCTGGTCAGATATATATCCTATCCAATGGTAGTAAACATTCGACCCTCTAATTTCACGTTTATTTTTTAGGATTTTAACATACTATGGGTAATGTTTTACGCGCATGACACCTGTATGAATTAATTATAATGTTACGAGTGGCATCGCATGGACCATACTTCATAGTGTCCACATTATAAAAAAAACTCGTACAAGTTCACAAGGCTTCTCAGGACCAGGCGATGAGAGGTGTATTGGAGGGTACGCTGCAAAAACTCCGGTGTTGATTTAACACCAGCCTGGAATCTATATAATGTCCAAACCAGAGAAGTATTCAAACGACACCAGTTTGGAATCAAACCGATGCAGTTTTGATACTAATTGGTGTTGTATAAACACCTATCTGGTGTTAGACCAAAACAAAACTGGTGTTGTTTAAAACTTCTCTGGTGTGGACATATATAGATTCTGGTCTGGTGTCAATCAACACCAGAGTTTTTGCAGTGTATTGGCGAACTAAAAACTAAATCCAATCATAGTTATGTCCATAAATGACGATTTATTTTTAAAATGAGCTGGCTACGATACCCTTTTCTGGTCAGATATATATCCTATCCAATGGTAGTAAACATTCGACCCTCTAATTTCACGTTTATTTTTTAGGATTTTAACATACTATGGGTAATGTTTTACGCGCATGACACCTGTATGCATTAATTCTAATGTTACGAGTGGCATCGCATGGACCATACTTCATAGTGTCCACATAATAAAAAAAACTCGTACAAGTTCACAAGGCTATCTCAGGACCAGGCGATGAGAGGTGTATTGGAGGGTACACTGCAAAAACTCCGGTGTTGATTTAACACCAGCCTGGAATCTATATAATGTCCAAACCAGAGAAGTATTCAAACGACACCAGTTTGGAATCAAACCGATGCAGTTTTGATACTAATTGGTGTTGTATAAACACCTATCTGGTGTTAGACCAAAACAAAACTGGTGTTGTTTAAAACTTCTCTGGTGTGGACATATATAGATTCTGGTCTGGTGTCAATCAACACCAGAGTTTTTGCAGTGTATTGGCGAACTAAAAACTAAATCCAATCATAGTTATGTCCATAAATGACGATTTATTTTTAAAATGAGCTGGCTACGATAACCTTTTCTGGTCAGATATATATCCTATCCAATGGTAGTAAACATTCGACCCTCTAATTTCACGTTTATTTTTTAGGATTTTAACATACTATGGGTAATGTTTTACGCGCATGACACCTGTATGAATTAATTATAATGTTACGAGTGGCATCGCATGGACCATACTTCATAGTGTCCACATTATAAAAAAAACTCGTACAAGTTCACAAGGCTTCTCAGGACCAGGCGATGAGAGGTGTATTGGAGGGTACGCTGCAAAAACTCCGGTGTTGATTTAACACCAGCCTGGAATCTATATAATGTCCAAACCAGAGAAGTATTCAAACGACACCAGTTTGGAATCAAACCGATGCAGTTTTGATACTAATTGGTGTTGTATAAACACCTATCTGGTGTTAGACCAAAACAAAACTGGTGTTGTTTAAAACTTCTCTGGTGTGGACATATATAGATTCTGGTCTGGTGTCAATCAACACCAGAGTTTTTGCAGTGTATTGGCGAACTAAAAACTAAATCCAATCATAGTTATGTCCATAAATGACGATTTATTTTTAAAATGAGCTGGCTACGATACCCTTTTCTGGTCAGATATATATCCTATCCAATGGTAGTAAACATTCGACCCTCTAATTTCACGTTTATTTTTTAGGATTTTAACATACTATGGGTAATGTTTTACGCGCATGACACCTGTATGCATTAATTCTAATGTTACGAGTGGCATCGCATGGACCATACTTCATAGTGTCCACATAATAAAAAAAACTCGTACAAGTTCACAAGGCTATCTCAGGACCAGGCGATGAGAGGTGTATTGGAGGGTACACTGCAAAAACTCCGGTGTTGATTTAACACCAGCCTGGAATCTATATAATGTCCAAACCAGAGAAGTATTCAAACGACACCAGTTTGGAATCAAACCGATGCAGTTTTGATACTAATTGGTGTTGTATAAACACCTATCTGGTGTTAGACCAAAACAAAACTGGTGTTGTTTAAAACTTCTCTGGTGTGGACATATATAGATTCTGGTCTGGTGTCAATCAACACCAGAGTTTTTGCAGTGTATTGGCGAACTAAAAACTAAATCCAATCATAGTTATGTCCATAAATGACGATTTATTTTTAAAATGAGCTGGCTACGATAACCTTTTCTGGTCAGATATATATCCTATCCAATGGTAGTAAACATTCGACCCTCTAATTTCACGTTTATTTTTTAGGATTTTAACATACTATGGGTAATGTTTTACGCGCATGACACCTGTATGAATTAATTATAATGTTACGAGTGGCATCGCATGGACCATACTTCATAGTGTCCACATTATAAAAAAAACTCGTACAAGTTCACAAGGCTTCTCAGGACCAGGCGATGAGAGGTGTATTGGAGGGTACGCTGCAAAAACTCCGGTGTTGATTTAACACCAGCCTGGAATCTATATAATGTCCAAACCAGAGAAGTATTCAAACGACACCAGTTTGGAATCAAACCGATGCAGTTTTGATACTAATTGGTGTTGTATAAACACCTATCTGGTGTTAGACCAAAACAAAACTGGTGTTGTTTAAAACTTCTCTGGTGTGGACATATATAGATTCTGGTCTGGTGTCAATCAACACCAGAGTTTTTGCAGTGTATTGGCGAACTAAAAACTAAATCCAATCATAGTTATGTCCATAAATGACGATTTATTTTTAAAATGAGCTGGCTACGATACCCTTTTCTGGTCAGATATATATCCTATCCAATGGTAGTAAACATTCGACCCTCTAATTTCACGTTTATTTTTTAGGATTTTAACATACTATGGGTAATGTTTTACGCGCATGACACCTGTATGCATTAATTCTAATGTTACGAGTGGCATCGCATGGACCATACTTCATAGTGTCCACATAATAAAAAAAACTCGTACAAGTTCACAAGGCTATCTCAGGACCAGGCGATGAGAGGTGTATTGGAGGGTACACTGCAAAAACTCCGGTGTTGATTTAACACCAGCCTGGAATCTATATAATGTCCAAACCAGAGAAGTATTCAAACGACACCAGTTTGGAATCAAACCGATGCAGTTTTGATACTAATTGGTGTTGTATAAACACCTATCTGGTGTTAGACCAAAACAAAACTGGTGTTGTTTAAAACTTCTCTGGTGTGGACATATATAGATTCTGGTCTGGTGTCAATCAACACCAGAGTTTTTGCAGTGTATTGGCGAACTAAAAACTACATCCAATCATAGTTATGTCCATAAATGACGATTTATTTTTAAAATGAGCTGGCTACGATACCCTTTTCTGGTCATATATATATCCTATCCAATGGTAGTAAACATTCGACCCTCTAATTTCACGTTTATTTTTTAGGATTTTAACATACTATGGGTAATGTTTTACGCGCATGACACCTGTATGCATTAATTCTAATGTTACGAGTGACATCGCATGGACCATACTTCATAGTGTCCACATAATAAAAAAAACTCGTACAAGTTCACAAGGCTATCTCAGGACCAGGCGATGAGATGTGTATTGGAGGGTACACTGCAAAAACTCCAGTGTTGATTTAACACCAGCCTGAAATCTATATAATGTCCAAACCAGAGAAGTATTCAAACGACACCAGTTTGGAATCAAACCGATGCAGTTTTGATACTAATTGGTGTTATATAAACACCTATCTGGTGTTAGACCAAAACAAAACTGGTGTTGTTTAAAACTTCTCTGGTGTGGACATATATAGATTCTGGTCTGGTGTCAATCAACACCAGAGTTTTTGCAGTGTATTGGCGAACTAAAAACTAAATCCAATCATAGTTATGTCCATAAATGACGATTTATTTTTAAAATGAGCTGGCTACGATACCCTTTTCTGGTCAGATATATATCCTATCCAATGGTAGTAAACATTCGACCCTCTAATTTCACGTTTATTTTTTAGGATTTTAACATACTATGGGTAATGTTTTACGCGCATGACACCTGTATGAATTAATTATAATGTTACGAGTGGCATCGCATGGACCATACTTCATAGTGTCCACATTATAAAAAAAACTCGTACAAGTTCACAAGGCTTCTCAGGACCAGGCGATGAGAGGTGTATTGGAGGGTACGCTGCAAAAACTCCGGTGTTGATTTAACACCAGCCTGGAATCTATATAATGTCCAAACCAGAGAAGTATTCAAACGACACCAGTTTGGAATCAAACCGATGCAGTTTTGATACTAATTGGTGTTGTATAAACACCTATCTGGTGTTAGACCAAAACAAAACTGGTGTTGTTTAAAACTTCTCTGGTGTGGACATATATAGATTCTGGTCTGGTGTCAATCAACACCAGAGTTTTTGCAGTGTATTGGCGAACTAAAAACTAAATCCAATCATAGTTATGTCCATAAATGACGATTTATTTTTAAAATGAGCTGGCTACGATACCCTTTTCTGGTCAGATATATATCCTATCCAATGGTAGTAAACATTCGACCCTCTAATTTCACGTTTATTTTTTAGGATTTTAACATACTATGGGTAATGTTTTACGCGCATGACACCTGTATGCATTAATTCTAATGTTACGAGTGGCATCGCATGGACCATACTTCATAGTGTCCACATAATAAAAAAAAATTGTACAAGTTCACAAGGCTATCTCAGGACCAGGCGATGAGAGGTGTATTGGAGGGTACACTGCAAAAACTCCGGTGTTGATTTAACACCAGCCTGGAATCTATATAATGTCCAAACCAGGAAAGTATTCAAACGACACCAGTTTGGAATCAAACCGATGCAGTTTTGATACTAATTGGTGTTGTATAAACACCTATCTGGTGTTAGACCAAAACAAAACTGGTGTTGTTTAAAACTTCTCTGGTGTGGACATATATAGATTCTGGTCTGGTGTCAATCAACACCAGAGTTTTTGCAGTGTATTGGCGAACTAAAAACTAAATCCAATCATAGTTATGTCCATAAATGACGATTTATTTTTAAAATGAGCTGGCTACGATACCCTTTTCTGGTCAGATATATATCCTATCCAATGGTAGTAAACATTCGACCCTCTAATTTCACGTTTATTTTTTAGGATTTTAACATACTATGGGTAATGTTTTACGCGCATGACACCTGTATGCATTAATTCTAATGTTACGAGTGGCATCGCATGGACCATACTTCATAGTGTCCACATAATAAAAAAAACTCGTACAAGTTCACAAGGCTATCTCAGGACCAGGCGATGAGAGGTGTATTGGAGGGTACACTGCAAAAACTCCGGTGTTGATTTAACACCAGCCTGGAATCTATATAATGTCCAAACCAGAGAAGTATTCAAACGACACCAGTTTGGAATCAAACCGATGCAGTTTTGATACTAATTGGTGTTGTATAAACACCTATCTGGTGTTAGACCAAAACAAAACTGGTGTTGTTTAAAACTTCTCTGGTGTGGACATATATAGATTCTGGTCTGGTGTCAATCAACACCAGAGTTTTTGCAGTGTATTGGCGAACTAAAAACTACATCCAATCATAGTTATGTCCATAAATGACGATTTATTTTTAAAATGAGCTGGCTACGATACACTTTTCTGGTCAGATATATATCCTATCCAATGGTAGTAAACATTCGACCCTCTAATTTCACGTTTATTTTTTAGGATTTTAACATACTATGGGTAATGTTTTACGCGCATGACACCTGTATGCATTAATTCTAATGTTACGAGTGACATCGCATGGACCATACTTCATAGTGTCCACATAATAAAAAAAACTCGTACAAGTTCACAAGGCTATCTCAGGACCAGGCGATGAGATGTGTATTGGAGGGTACACTGCAAAAACTCCAGTGTTGATTTAACACCAGCCTGGAATCTATATAATGTCCAAACCAGAGAAGTATTCAAACGACACCAGTTTGGAATCAAACCGATGCAGTTTTGATACTAATTGGTGTTATATAAACACCTATCTGGTGTTAGACCAAAACAAAACTGGTGTTGTTTAAAACTTCTCTGGTGTGGACATATATAGATTCTTGTCTGGTGTCAATCAACACCAGAGTTTTTGCAGTGTATTGGCGAACTAAAAACTACATCCAATCATAGTTATGTCCATAAATGACGATTTATTTTTAAAATCAACTGGCTACGATACCCTTTTCTGGTCATATATATATCCTATCCAATGGTAGTAAACATTCGACCCTCTAATTTCACGTTTATTTTTTAGGATTTTAACATACTATGGGTAATGTTTTACGCGCATGACACCTGTATGCATTAATTCTAATGTTACGAGTGACATCGCATGGACCATACTTCATAGTGTCCACATAATAAAAAAAACTCGTACAAGTTCACAAGGCTATCTCAGGACCAGGCGATGAGATGTGTATTGGAGGGTACACTGCAAAAACTCCAGTGTTGATTTAACACCAGCCTGAAATCTATATAATGTCCAAACCAGAGAAGTATTCAAACGACACCAGTTTGGAATCAAACCGATGCAGTTTTGATACTAATTGGTGTTATATAAACACCTATCTGGTGTTAGACCAAAACAAAACTGGTGTTGTTTAAAACTTCTCTGGTGTGGACATATATAGATTCTGGTCTGGTGTCAATCAACACCAGAGTTTTTGCAGTGTATTGGCGAACTAAAAACTAAATCCAATCATAGTTATGTCCATAAATGACGATTTATTTTTAAAATGAGCTGGCTACGATACCCTTTTCTGGTCAGATATATATCCTATCCAATGGTAGTAAACATTCGACCCTCTAATTTCACGTTTATTTTTTAGGATTTTAACATACTATGGGTAATGTTTTACGCGCATGACACCTGTATGAATTAATTATAATGTTACGAGTGGCATCGCATGGACCATACTTCATAGTGTCCACATTATAAAAAAAACTCGTACAAGTTCACAAGGCTTCTCAGGACCAGGCGATGAGAGGTGTATTGGAGGGTACGCTGCAAAAACTCCGGTGTTGATTTAACACCAGCCTGGAATCTATATAATGTCCAAACCAGAGAAGTATTCAAACGACACCAGTTTGGAATCAAACCGATGCAGTTTTGATACTAATTGGTGTTGTATAAACACCTATCTGGTGTTAGACCAAAACAAAACTGGTGTTGTTTAAAACTTCTCTGGTGTGGACATATATAGATTCTGGTCTGGTGTCAATCAACACCAGAGTTTTTGCAGTGTATTGGCGAACTAAAAACTAAATCCAATCATAGTTATGTCCATAAATGACGATTTATTTTTAAAATGAGCTGGCTACGATACCCTTTTCTGGTCAGATATATATCCTATCCAATGGTAGTAAACATTCGACCCTCTAATTTCACGTTTATTTTTTAGGATTTTAACATACTATGGGTAATGTTTTACGCGCATGACACCTGTATGCATTAATTCTAATGTTACGAGTGGCATCGCATGGACCATACTTCATAGTGTCCACATAATAAAAAAAAATTGTACAAGTTCACAAGGCTATCTCAGGACCAGGCGATGAGAGGTGTATTGGAGGGTACACTGCAAAAACTCCGGTGTTGATTTAACACCAGCCTGGAATCTATATAATGTCCAAACCAGGAAAGTATTCAAACGACACCAGTTTGGAATCAAACCGATGCAGTTTTGATACTAATTGGTGTTGTATAAACACCTATCTGGTGTTAGACCAAAACAAAACTGGTGTTGTTTAAAACTTCTCTGGTGTGGACATATATAGATTCTGGTCTGGTGTCAATCAACACCAGAGTTTTTGCAGTGTATTGGCGAACTAAAAACTAAATCCAATCATAGTTATGTCCATAAATGACGATTTATTTTTAAAATGAGCTGGCTACGATACCCTTTTCTGGTCAGATATATATCCTATCCAATGGTAGTAAACATTCGACCCTCTAATTTCACGTTTATTTTTTAGGATTTTAACATACTATGGGTAATGTTTTACGCGCATGACACCTGTATGCATTAATTCTAATGTTACGAGTGGCATCGCATGGACCATACTTCATAGTGTCCACATAATAAAAAAAACTCGTACAAGTTCACAAGGCTATCTCAGGACCAGGCGATGAGAGGTGTATTGGAGGGTACACTGCAAAAACTCCGGTGTTGATTTAACACCAGCCTGGAATCTATATAATGTCCAAACCAGAGAAGTATTTAAACGACACCAGTTTGGAATCAAACCGATGCAGTTTTGATACTAATTGGTGTTGTATAAACACCTATCTGGTGTTAGACCAAAACAAAACTGGTGTTGTTTAAAACTT
Organism: Lytechinus pictus; assembly: GCF_037042905.1. NCBI lineage: Eukaryota > Metazoa > Echinodermata > Echinoidea > Temnopleuroida > Toxopneustidae > Lytechinus > Lytechinus pictus. Next base: position 14,816,145 of record NC_087254.1, on the reverse strand, counting down.
CTCTGGTGTGGACATATATAGATTCTGGTCTGGTGTCAATCAACACCAGAGTTTTTGCAGTGTATTGGCGAACTAAAAACTACATCCAATCATAGTTATGTCCATAAATGACGATTTATTTTTAAAATGAGCTGGCTACGATACACTTTTCTGGTCAGATATATATCCTATCCAATGGTAGTAAACATTCGACCCTCTAATTTCACGTTTATTTTTTAGGATTTTAACATACTATGGGTAATGTTTTACGCGCATGACACCTGTATGCATTAATTCTAATGTTACGAGTGACATCGCATGGACCATACTTCATAGTGTCCACATAATAAAAAAAACTCGTACAAGTTCACAAGGCTATCTCAGGACCAGGCGATGAGATGTGTATTGGAGGGTACACTGCAAAAACTCCAGTGTTGATTTAACACCAGCCTGGAATCTATATAATGTCCAAACCAGAGAAGTATTCAAACGACACCAGTTTGGAATCAAACCGATGCAGTTTTGATACTAATTGGTGTTATATAAACACCTATCTGGTGTTAGACCAAAACAAAACTGGTGTTGTTTAAAACTTCTCTGGTGTGGACATATATAGATTCTTGTCTGGTGTCAATCAACACCAGAGTTTTTGCAGTGTATTGGCGAACTAAAAACTACATCCAATCATAGTTATGTCCATAAATGACGATTTATTTTTAAAATCAACTGGCTACGATACCCTTTTCTGGTCATATATATATCCTATCCAATGGTAGTAAACATTCGACCCTCTAATTTCACGTTTATTTTTTAGGATTTTAACATACTATGGGTAATGTTTTACGCGCATGACACCTGTATGCATTAATTCTAATGTTACGAGTGGCATCGCATGGACCATACTTCATAGTGTCCACATAATTAAAAAAAACTCGTACAAGTTCACAAGGCTATCTCAGGACCAGGCGATGAGAGGTGTATTGGAGGGTACACTGCAAAAACTCCGGTGTTGATTTAACACCAGCCTGGAATCTATATAATGTCCAAACCAGAGAAGTATTCAAACGACACCAGTTTGGAATCAAACCGATGCAGTTTTGATACTAATTGGTGTTGTATAAACAACTATCTGGTGTTAGACCAAAACAAAACTGGTGTTGTTTAAAACTTCTCTGGTGTGGACATATATAGATTCTGGTCTGGTGTCAATCAACACCAATGTTTTTGCAGTGTATTGGCGAACTAAAAACTAAATCCAATCATAGTTATGTCCATAAATGACGATTTATTTTTAAAATGAGCTGGCTACGATACCCTTTTCTGGTCAGATATATATCCTATCCAATGGTAGTAAACATTCGACCCTCTAATTTCACGTTTATTTTTTAGGATTTTAACATACTATGGGTAATGTTTTACGCGCATGACACCTGTATGCATTAATTCTAATGTTACGAGTGGCGTCGCATGGACCATACTTCATAGTGTCCACATAATAAAAAAAACTCGTACAAGTTCACAAGGCTATCTCAGGACCAGGCGATGAGAGGTGTATTGGAGGGTACACTGCAAAAACTCCGGTGTTGATTTAACACCAGCCAGGAATCTATATAATGTCCAAACCAGAGAAGTATTCAAACGACACCAGTTTGGAATCAAACCGATGCAGTTTTGATACTAATTGGTGTTGTATAAACACCTATCTGGTGTTAGACCAAATCAAAACTGGTGTTGTATAAAACTTCTCTGGTGTGGACATATATAGATTCTGGTCTGGTGTCAATCAACACCAGAGTTTTTGCAGTGTATTGGCGAACTAAAAACTAAATCCAATCATAGTTATGTCCATAAATGACGATTTATTTTTAAAATGAGCTGGCTACGATACCCTTTTCTGGTCAGATATATATCCTATCCAATGGTAGTAAACATTCGACCCTCTAATTTCACGTTTATTTTTTAGGATTTTAACATACTATGGGTAATGTTTTACGCGCATGACACCTGTATGCATTAATTCTAATGTTACGAGTGGCATCGCATGGACCATACTTCATAGTGTCCACATAATAAAAAAAACTCGTACAAGTTCACAAGGCTATCTCAGGACCAGGCGATGAGAGGTTTATTGGAGGGTACACTGCAAAAACTCCGGTGTTGATTTAACACCAGCCTGGAATCTATATAATGTCCAAACCAGAGAAGTATTCAAACGACACCAGTTTGGAATCAAACCGATGCAGTTTTGATACTAATTGGTGTTGTATAAACAACTATCTGGTGTTAGACCAAAACAAAACTGGTGTTGTTTAAAACTTCTCTAGTGTGGACATATATAGATTCTGGTCTGGTGTCAATCAACACCAATGTTTTTGCAGTGTATTGGCGAACTAAAAACTAAATCCAATCATAGTTATGTCCATAAATGACGATTTATTTTTAAAATGAGCTGGCTACGATACCCTTTTCTGGTCAGATATATATCCTATCCAATGGTAGTAAACATTCGACCCTCTAATTTCACGTTTATTTTTTAGGATTTTAACATACTATGGGTAATGTTTTACGCGCATGACACCTGTATGCATTAATTCTAATGTTACGAGTGGCATCGCATGGACCATACTTCATAGTGTCCACATAATAAAAAAAACTCGTACAAGTTCACAAGGCTATCTCAGGACCAGGCGATGAGAGGTGTATTGGAGGGTACACTGCAAAAACTCCGGTGTTGATTTAACACCAGCCAGGAATCTATATAATGTCCAAACCAGAGAAGTATTCAAACGACACCAGTTTGGAATCAAACCGATGCAGTTTTGATACTAATTGGTGTTGTATAAACACCTATCTGGTGTTAGACCAAATCAAAACTGGTGTTGTATAAAACTTCTCTGGTGTGGACATATATAGATTCTGGTCTGGTGTCAATCAACACCAGAGTTTTTGCAGTGTATTGGCGAACTAAAAACTAAATCCAATCATAGTTATGTCCATAAATGACGATTTATTTTTAAAATGAGCTGGCTACGATACCCTTTTCTGGTCAGATATATATCCTATCCAATGGTAGTAAACATTCGACCCTCTAATTTCACGTTTATTTTTTAGGATTTTAACATACTATGGGTAATGTTTTACGCGCATGACACCTGTATGCATTAATTCTAATGTTACGAGTGGCATCGCATGGACCATACTTCATAGTGTCCACATAATAAAAAAAACTCGTACAAGTTCACAAGGCTATCTCAGGACCAGGCGATGAGAGGTGTATTGGAGGGTACGCTGCAAAAACTCCGGTGTTGATTTAACACCAGCCTGGAATCTATATAATGTCCAAACCAGAGAAGTATTCAAACGACACCAGTTTGGAATCAAACCGATGCAGTTTTGATACTAATTGGTGTTGTATAAACACCTATCTGGTGTTAGACCAAAACAAAACTGGTGTTGTTTAAAACTTCTCTGGTGTGGACATATATAGATTCTGGTCTGGTGTCAATCAACACCAGAGTTTTTGCAGTGTATTGGCGAACTAAAAACTAAATCCAATCATAGTTATGTCCATAAATGACGATTTATTTTTAAAATGAGCTGGCTACGATACCCTTTTCTGGTCAGATATATATCCTATCCAATGGTAGTAAACATTCGACCCTCTAATTTCACGTTTATTTTTTAGGATTTTAACATACTATGGGTAATGTTTTACGCGCATGACACCTGTATGCATTAATTATAATGTTACGAGTGGCATCGCATGGACCATACTTCATAGTGTCCACATAATAAAAAAAAATTGTACAAGTTCACAAGGCTATCTCAGGACCAGGCGATGAGAGGTGTATTGGAGGGTACACTGCAAAAACTCCGGTGTTGATTTAACACCAGCCTGGAATCTATATAATGTCCAAACCAGAGAAGTATTCAAACGACACCAGTTTGGAATCAAACCGATGCAGTTTTGATACTAATTGGTGTTGTATAAACACCTATCTGGTGTTAGACCAAAACAAAACTGGTGTTGTTTAAAACTTCTCTGGTGTGGACATATATAGATTCTGGTCTGGTGTCAATCAACACCAGAGTTTTTGCAGTGTATTGGCGAACTAAAAACTAAATCCAATCATAGTTATGTCCATAAATGACGATTTATTTTTAAAATGAGCTGGCTACGATACCCTTTTCTGGTCAGATATATATCCTATCCAATGGTAGTAAACATTCGACCCTCTAATTTCACGTTTATTTTTTAGGATTTTAACATACTATGGGTAATGTTTTACGCGCATGACACCTGTATGCATTAATTCTAATGTTACGAGTGGCATCGCATGGACCATACTTCATAGTGTCCACATAATAAAAAAAACTCGTACAAGTTCACAAGGCTATCTCAGGACCAGGCGATGAGAGGTTTATTGGAGGGTACACTGCAAAAACTCCGGTGTTGATTTAACACCAGCCTGGAATCTATATAATGTCCAAACCAGAGAAGTATTCAAACGACACCAGTTTGGAATCAAACCGATGCAGTTTTGATACTAATTGGTGTTGTATAAACAACTATCTGGTGTTAGACCAAAACAAAACTGGTGTTGTTTAAAACTTCTCTGGTGTGGACATATATAGATTCTGGTCTGGTGTCAATCAACACCAATGTTTTTGCAGTGTATTGGCGAACTAAAAACTAAATCCAATCATAGTTATGTCCATAAATGACGATTTATTTTTAAAATGAGCTGGCTACGATACCCTTTTCTGGTCAGATATATATCCTATCCAATGGTAGTAAACATTCGACCCTCTAATTTCACGTTTATTTTTTAGGATTTTAACATACTATGGGTAATGTTTTACGCGCATGACACCTGTATGCATTAATTCTAATGTTACGAGTGGCATCGCATGGACCATACTTCATAGTGTCCACATAATAAAAAAAACTCGTACAAGTTCACAAGGCTATCTCAGGACCAGGCGATGAGAGGTGTATTGGAGGGTACACTGCAAAAACTCCGGTGTTGATTTAACACCAGCCAGGAATCTATATAATGTCCAAACCAGAGAAGTATTCAAACGACACCAGTTTGGAATCAAACCGATGCAGTTTTGATACTAATTGGTGTTGTATAAACACCTATCTGGTGTTAGACCAAATCAAAACTGGTGTTGTATAAAACTTCTCTGGTGTGGACATATATAGATTCTGGTCTGGTGTCAATCAACACCAGAGTTTTTGCAGTGTATTGGCGAACTAAAAACTAAATCCAATCATAGTTATGTCCATAAATGACGATTTATTTTTAAAATGAGCTGGCTACGATACCCTTTTCTGGTCAGATATATATCCTATCCAATGGTAGTAAACATTCGACCCTCTAATTTCACGTTTATTTTTTAGGATTTTAACATACTATGGGTAATGTTTTACGCGCATGACACCTGTATGCATTAATTCTAATGTTACGAGTGGCATCGCATGGACCATACTTCATAGTGTCCACATAATAAAAAAAACTCGTACAAGTTCACAAGGCTATCTCAGGACCAGGCGATGAGAGGTGTATTGGAGGGTACGCTGCAAAAACTCCGGTGTTGATTTAACACCAGCCTGGAATCTATATAATGTCCAAACCAGAGAAGTATTCAAACGACACCAGTTTGGAATCAAACCGATGCAGTTTTGATACTAATTGGTGTTGTATAAACACCTATCTGGTGTTAGACCAAAACAAAACTGGTGTTGTTTAAAACTTCTCTGGTGTGGACATATATAGATTCTGGTCTGGTGTCAATCAACACCAGAGTTTTTGCAGTGTATTGGCGAACTAAAAACTAAATCCAATCATAGTTATGTCCATAAATGACGATTTATTTTTAAAATGAGCTGGCTACGATACCCTTTTCTGGTCAGATATATATCCTATCCAATGGTAGTAAACATTCGACCCTCTAATTTCACGTTTATTTTTTAGGATTTTAACATACTATGGGTAATGTTTTACGCGCATGACACCTGTATGCATTAATTATAATGTTACGAGTGGCATCGCATGGACCATACTTCATAGTGTCCACATAATAAAAAAAAATTGTACAAGTTCACAAGGCTATCTCAGGACCAGGCGATGAGAGGTGTATTGGAGGGTACACTGCAAAAACTCCGGTGTTGATTTAACACCAGCCTGGAATCTATATAATGTCCAAACCAGAGAAGTATTCAAACGACACCAGTTTGGAATCAAACCGATGCAGTTTTGATACTAATTGGTGTTGTATAAACACCTATCTGGTGTTAGACCAAAACAAAACTGGTGTTGTTTAAAACTTCTCTGGTGTGGACATATATAGATTCTGGTCTGGTGTCAATCAACACCAGAGTTTTTGCAGTGTATTGGCGAACTAAAAACTAAATCCAATCATAGTTATGTCCATAAATGACGATTTATTTTTAAAATGAGCTGGCTACGATACCCTTTTCTGGTCAGATATATATCCTATCCAATGGTAGTAAACATTCGACCCTCTAATTTCACGTTTATTTTTTAGGATTTTAACATACTATGGGTAATGTTTTACGCGCATGACACCTGTATGCATTAATTCTAATGTTACGAGTGGCATCGCATGGACCATACTTCATAGTGTCCACATAATAAAAAAAAATTGTACAAGTTCACAAGGCTATCTCAGGACCAGGCGATGAGAGGTGTATTGGAGGGTACACTGCAAAAACTCCGGTGTTGATTTAACACCAGCCTGGAATCTATATAATGTCCAAACCAGGAAAGTATTCAAACGACACCAGTTTGGAATCAAACCGATGCAGTTTTGATACTAATTGGTGTTGTATAAACACCTATCTGGTGTTAGACCAAAACAAAACTGGTGTTGTTTAAAACTTCTCTGGTGTGGACATATATAGATTCTGGTCTGGTGTCAATCAACACCAGAGTTTTTGCAGTGTATTGGCGAACTAAAAACTAAATCCAATCATAGTTATGTCCATAAATGACGATTTATTTTTAAAATGAGCTGGCTACGATACCCTTTTCTGGTCAGATATATATCCTATCCAATGGTAGTAAACATTCGACCCTCTAATTTCACGTTTATTTTTTAGGATTTTAACATACTATGGGTAATGTTTTACGCGCATGACACCTGTATGCATTAATTCTAATGTTACGAGTGGCATCGCATGGACCATACTTCATAGTGTCCACATAATAAAAAAAACTCGTACAAGTTCACAAGGCTATCTCAGGACCAGGCGATGAGAGGTGTATTGGAGGGTACACTGCAAAAACTCCGGTGTTGATTTAACACCAGCCTGGAATCTATATAATGTCCAAACCAGAGAAGTATTCAAACGACACCAGTTTGGAATCAAACCGATGCAGTTTTGATACTAATTGGTGTTGTATAAACACCTATCTGGTGTTAGACCAAAACAAAACTGGTGTTGTTTAAAACTTCTCTGGTGTGGACATATATAGATTCTGGTCTGGTGTCAATCAACACCAGAGTTTTTGCAGTGTATTGGCGAACTAAAAACTACATACAATCATAGTTATGTCCATAAATGACGATTTATTTTTAAAATGAGCTGGCTACGATACCCTTTTCTGGTCAGATATATATCCTATCCAATGGTAGTAAACATTCGACCCTCTAATTTCACGTTTATTTTTTAGGATTTTAACATACTATGGGTAATGTTTTACGCGCATGACACCTGTATGCATTAATTCTAATGTTACGAGTGACATCGCATGGACCATACTTCATAGTGTCCACATAATAAAAAAAACTCGTACAAGTTCACAAGGCTATCTCAGGACCAGGCGATGAGATGTGTATTGGAGGGTACACTGCAAAAACTCCAGTGTTAATTTAACACCAGCCTGGAATCTATATAATGTCCAAACCAGAGAAGTATTCAAACGACACCAGTTCGGAATCAAACCGATGCAGTTTTGATACTAATTGGTGTTATATAAACACCTATCTGGTGTTAGACCAAAACAAAACTGGTGTTGTTTAAAACTTCTCTGGTGTGGACATATATAGATTCTGGTCTGGTGTCAATCAACACCAGAGTTTTTGCAGTGTATTGGCGAACTAAAAACTACATCCAATCATAGTTATGTCCATAAATGACGATTTATTTTTAAAATCAACTGGCTACGATACCCTTTTCTGGTCATATATATATCCTATCCAATGGTAGTAAACATTCGACCCTCTAATTTCACGTTTATTTTTTAGGATTTTAACATACTATGGGTAATGTTTTACGCGCATGACACCTGTATGCATTAATTCTAATGTTACGAGTGGCATCGCATGGACCATACTTCATAGTGTCCACATAATTAAAAAAAACTCGTACAAGTTCACAAGGCTATCTCAGGACCAGGCGATGAGAGGTGTATTGGAGGGTACACTGCAAAAACTCCGGTGTTGATTTAACACCAGCCTGGAATCTATATAATGTCCAAACCAGAGAAGTATTCAAACGACACCAGTTTGGAATCAAACCGATGCAGTTTTGATACTAATTGGTGTTGTATAAACAACTATCTGGTGTTAGACCAAAACAAAACTGGTGTTGTTTAAAACTTCTCTGGTGTGGACATATATAGATTCTGGTCTGGTGTCAATCAACACCAATGTTTTTGCAGTGTATTGGCGAACTAAAAACTAAATCCAATCATAGTTATGTCCATAAATGACGATTTATTTTTAAAATGAGCTGGCTACGATACCCTTTTCTGGTCAGATATATATCCTATCCAATGGTAGTAAACATTCGACCCTCTAATTTCACGTTTATTTTTTAGGATTTTAACATACTATGGGTAATGTTTTACGCGCATGACACCTGTATGCATTAATTCTAATGTTACGAGTGGCATCGCATGGACCATACTTCATAGTGTCCACATAATAAAAAAAACTCGTACAAGTTCACAAGGCTATCTCAGGACCAGGCGATGAGAGGTGTATTGGAGGGTACACTGCAAAAACTCCGGTGTTGATTTAACACCAGCCAGGAATCTATATAATGTCCAAACCAGAGAAGTATTCAAACGACACCAGTTTGGAATCAAACCGATGCAGTTTTGATACTAATTGGTGTTGTATAAACACCTATCTGGTGTTAGACCAAATCAAAACTGGTGTTGTATAAAACTTCTCTGGTGTGGACATATATAGATTCTGGTCTGGTGTCAATCAACACCAGAGTTTTTGCAGTGTATTGGCGAACTAAAAACTAAATCCAATCATAGTTATGTCCATAAATGACGATTTATTTTTAAAATGAGCTGGCTACGATACCCTTTTCTGGTCAGATATATATCCTATCCAATGGTAGTAAACATTCGACCCTCTAATTTCACGTTTATTTTTTAGGATTTTAACATACTATGGGTAATGTTTTACGCGCATGACACCTGTATGCATTAATTCTAATGTTACGAGTGGCATCGCATGGACCATACTTCATAGTGTCCACATAATAAAAAAAACTCGTACAAGTTCACAAGGCTATCTCAGGACCAGGCGATGAGAGGTTTATTGGAGGGTACACTGCAAAAACTCCGGTGTTGATTTAACACCAGCCTGGAATCTATATAATGTCCAAACCAGAGAAGTATTCAAACGACACCAGTTTGGAATCAAACCGATGCAGTTTTGATACTAATTGGTGTTGTATAAACAACTATCTGGTGTTAGACCAAAACAAAACTGGTGTTGTTTAAAACTTCTCTGGTGTGGACATATATAGATTCTGGTCTGGTGTCAATCAACACCAATGTTTTTGCAGTGTATTGGCGAACTAAAAACTAAATCCAATCATAGTTATGTCCATAAATGACGATTTATTTTTAAAATGAGCTGGCTACGATACCCTTTTCTGGTCAGATATATATCCTATCCAATGGTAGTAAACATTCGACCCTCTAATTTCACGTTTATTTTTTAGGATTTTAACATACTATGGGTAATGTTTTACGCGCATGACACCTGTATGCATTAATTCTAATGTTACGAGTGGCATCGCATGGACCATACTTCATAGTGTCCACATAATAAAAAAACTCGTACAAGTTCACAAGGCTATCTCAGGACCAGGCGATGAGAGGTGTATTGGAGGGTACACTGCAAAAACTCCGGTGTTGATTTAACACCAGCCAGGAATCTATATAATGTCCAAACCAGAGAAGTATTCAAACGACACCAGTTTGGAATCAAACCGATGCAGTTTTGATACTAATTGGTGTTGTATAAACACCTATCTGGTGTTAGACCAAATCAAAACTGGTGTTGTATAAAATTTCTCTGGTGTGGACATATATAGATTCTGGTCTGGTGTCAATCAACACCAGAGTTTTTGCAGTGTATTGGCGAACTAAAAACTAAATCCAATCATAGTTATGTCCATAAATGACGATTTATTTTTAAAATGAGCTGGCTACGATACCCTTTTCTGGTCAGATATATATCCTATCCAATGGTAGTAAACATTCGACCCTCTAATTTCACGTTTATTTTTTAGGATTTTAACATACTATGGGTAATGTTTTACGCGCATGACACCTGTATGCATTAATTCTAATGTTACGAGTGGCATCGCATGGACCATACTTCATAGTGTCCACATAATAAAAAAAACTCGTACAAGTTCACAAGGCTATCTCAGGACCAGGCGATGAGAGGTGTATTGGAGGGTACGCTGCAAAAACTCCGGTGTTGATTTAACACCAGCCTGGAATCTATATAATGTCCAAACCAGAGAAGTATTCAAACGACACCAGTTTGGAATCAAACCGATGCAGTTTTGATACTAATTGGTGTTGTATAAACACCTATCTGGTGTTAGACCAAAACAAAACTGGTGTTGTTTAAAACTTCTCTGGTGTGGACATATATAGATTCTGGTCTGGTGTCAATCAACACCAGAGTTTTTGCAGTGTATTGGCGAACTAAAAACTAAATCCAATCATAGTTATGTCCATAAATGACGATTTATTTTTAAAATGAGCTGGCTACGATACCCTTTTCTGGTCAGATATATATCCTATCCAATGGTAGTAAACATTCGACCCTCTAATTTCACGTTTATTTTTTAGGATTTTAACATACTATGGGTAATGTTTTACGCGCATGACACCTGTATGCATTAATTATAATGTTACGAGTGGCATCGCATGGACCATACTTCATAGTGTCCACATAATAAAAAAAAATTGTACAAGTTCACAAGGCTATCTCAGGACCAGGCGATGAGAGGTGTATTGGAGGGTACACTGCAAAAACTCCGGTGTTGATTTAACACCAGCCTGGAATCTATATAATGTCCAAACCAGGAAAGTATTCAAACGACACCAGTTTGGAATCAAACCGATGCAGTTTTGATACTAATTGGTGTTGTATAAACACCTATCTGGTGTTAGACCAAAACAAAACTGGTGTTGTTTAAAACTTCTCTGGTGTGGACATATATAGATTCTGGTCTGGTGTCAATCAACACCAGAGTTTTTGCAGTGTATTGGCGAACTAAAAACTAAATCCAATCATAGTTATGTCCATAAATGACGATTTATTTTTAAAATGAGCTGGCTACGATACCCTTTTCTGGTCAGATATATATCCTATCCAATGGTAGTAAACATTCGACCCTCTAATTTCACGTTTATTTTTTAGGATTTTAACATACTATGGGTAATGTTTTACGCGCATGACACCTGTATGCATTAATTCTAATGTTACGAGTGGCATCGCATGGACCATACTTCATAGTGTCCACATAATAAAAAAAACTCGTACAAGTTCACAAGGCTATCTCAGGACCAGGCGATGAGAGGTGTATTGGAGGGTACACTGCAAAAACTCCGGTGTTGATTTAACACCAGCCAGGAATCTATATAATGTCCAAACCAGAGAAGTATTCAAACGACACCAGTTTGGAATCAAACCGATGCAGTTTTGATACTAATTGGTGTTGTATAAACACCTATCTGGTGTTAGACCAAATCAAAACTGGTGTTGTATAAAACTTCTCTGGTGTGGACATATATAGATTCTGGTCTGGTGTCAATCAACACCAGAGTTTTTGCAGTGTATTGGCGAACTAAAAACTAAATCCAATCATAGTTATGTCCATAAATGACGATTTATTTTTAAAATGAGCTGGCTACGATACCCTTTTCTGGTCAGATATATATCCTATCCAATGGTAGTAAACATTCGACCCTCTAATTTCACGTTTATTTTTTAGGATTTTAACATACTATGGGTAATGTTTTACGCGCATGACACCTGTATGCATTAATTCTAATGTTACGAGTGGCATCGCATGGACCATACTTCATAGTGTCCACATAATAAAAAAAACTCGTACAAGTTCACAAGGCTATCTCAGGACCAGGCGATGAGAGGTTTATTGGAGGGTACACTGCAAAAACTCCGGTGTTGATTTAACACCAGCCTGGAATCTATATAATGTCCAAACCAGAGAAGTATTCAAACGACACCAGTTTGGAATCAAACCGATGCAGTTTTGATACTAATTGGTGTTGTATAAACAACTATCTGGTGTTAGACCAAAACAAAACTGGTGTTGTTTAAAACTTCTCTGGTGTGGACATATATAGATTCTGGTCTGGTGTCAATCAACACCAATGTTTTTGCAGTGTATTGGCGAACTAAAAACTAAATCCAATCATAGTTATGTCCATAAATGACGATTTATTTTTAAAATGAGCTGGCTACGATACCCTTTTCTGGTCAGATATATATCCTATCCAATGGTAGTAAACATTCGACCCTCTAATTTCACGTTTATTTTTTAGGATTTTAACATACTATGGGTAATGTTTTACGCGCATGACACCTGTATGCATTAATTCTAATGTTACGAGTGGCATCGCATGGACCATACTTCATAGTGTCCACATAATAAAAAAAACTCGTACAAGTTCACAAGGCTATCTCAGGACCAGGCGATGAGAGGTGTATTGGAGGGTACACTGCAAAAACTCCGGTGTTGATTTAACACCAGCCAGGAATCTATATAATGTCCAAACCAGAGAAGTATTCAAACGACACCAGTTTGGAATCAAACCGATGCAGTTTTGATACTAATTGGTGTTGTATAAACACCTATCTGGTGTTAGACCAAATCAAAACTGGTGTTGTATAAAACTTCTCTGGTGTGGACATATATAGATTCTGGTCTGGTGTCAATCAACACCAGAGTTTTTGCAGTGTATTGGCGAACTAAAAACTAAATCCAATCATAGTTATGTCCATAAATGACGATTTATTTTTAAAATGAGCTGGCTACGATACCCTTTTCTGGTCAGATATATATCCTATCCAATGGTAGTAAACATTCGACCCTCTAATTTCACGTTTATTTTTTAGGATTTTAACATACTATGGGTAATGTTTTACGCGCATGACACCTGTATGCATTAATTCTAATGTTACGAGTGGCATCGCATGGACCATACTTCATAGTGTCCACATAATAAAAAAAACTCGTACAAGTTCACAAGGCTATCTCAGGACCAGGCGATGAGAGGTGTATTGGAGGGTACGCTGCAAAAACTCCGGTGTTGATTTAACACCAGCCTGGAATCTATATAATGTCCAAACCAGAGAAGTATTCAAACGACACCAGTTTGGAATCAAACCGATGCAGTTTTGATACTAATTGGTGTTGTATAAACACCTATCTGGTGTTAGACCAAAACAAAACTGGTGTTGTTTAAAACTTCTCTGGTGTGGACATATATAGATTCTGGTCTGGTGTCAATCAACACCAGAGTTTTTGCAGTGTATTGGCGAACTAAAAACTAAATCCAATCATAGTTATGTCCATAAATGACGATTTATTTTTAAAATGAGCTGGCTACGATACCCTTTTCTGGTCAGATATATATCCTATCCAATGGTAGTAAACATTCGACCCTCTAATTTCACGTTTATTTTTTAGGATTTTAACATACTATGGGTAATGTTTTACGCGCATGACACCTGTATGCATTAATTATAATGTTACGAGTGGCATCGCATGGACCATACTTCATAGTGTCCACATAATAAAAAAAAATTGTACAAGTTCACAAGGCTATCTCAGGACCAGGCGATGAGAGGTGTATTGGAGGGTACACTGCAAAAACTCCGGTGTTGATTTAACACCAGCCTGGAATCTATATAATGTCCAAACCAGAGAAGTATTCAAACGACACCAGTTTGGAATCAAACCGATGCAGTTTTGATACTAATTGGTGTTGTATAAACACCTATCTGGTGTTAGACCAAAACAAAACTGGTGTTGTTTAAAACTTCTCTGGTGTGGACATATATAGATTCTGGTCTGGTGTCAATCAACACCAGAGTTTTTGCAGTGTATTGGCGAACTAAAAACTAAATCCAATCATAGTTATGTCCATAAATGACGATTTATTTTTAAAATGAGCTGGCTACGATACCCTTTTCTGGTCAGATATATATCCTATCCAATGGTAGTAAACATTCGACCCTCTAATTTCACGTTTATTTTTTAGGATTTTAACATACTATGGGTAATGTTTTACGCGCATGACACCTGTATGCATTAATTCTAATGTTACGAGTGGCATCGCATGGACCATACTTCATAGTGTCCACATAATAAAAAAAAATTGTACAAGTTCACAAGGCTATCTCAGGACCAGGCGATGAGAGGTGTATTGGAGGGTACACTGCAAAAACTCCGGTGTTGATTTAACACCAGCCTGGAATCTATATAATGTCCAAACCAGGAAAGTATTCAAACGACACCAGTTTGGAATCAAACCGATGCAGTTTTGATACTAATTGGTGTTGTATAAACACCTAACTGGTGTTAGACCAAAACAAAACTGGTGTTGTTTAAAACTTCTCTGGTGTGGACATATATAGATTCTGGTCTGGTGTCAATCAACACCAGAGTTTTTGCAGTGTATTGGCGAACTAAAAACTAAATCCAATCATAGTTATGTCCATAAATGACGATTTATTTTTAAAATGAGCTGGCTACGATACCCTTTTCTGGTCAGATATATATCCTATCCAATGGTAGTAAACATTCGACCCTCTAATTTCACGTTTATTTTTTAGGATTTTAACATACTATGGGTAATGTTTTACGCGCATGACACCTGTATGCATTAATTCTAATGTTACGAGTGGCATCGCATGGACCATACTTCATAGTGTCCACATAATAAAAAAAACTCGTACAAGTTCACAAGGCTATCTCAGGACCAGGCGATGAGAGGTGTATTGGAGGGTACACTGCAAAAACTCCGGTGTTGATTTAACACCAGCCTGGAATCTATATAATGTCCAAACCAGAGAAGTATTCAAACGACACCAGTTTGGAATCAAACCGATGCAGTTTTGATACTAATTGGTGTTGTATAAACACCTATCTGGTGTTAGACCAAAACAAAACTGGTGTTGTTTAAAACTTCTCTGGTGTGGACATATATAGATTCTGGTCTGGTGTCAATCAACACCAGAGTTTTTGCAGTGTATTGGCGAACTAAAAACTACATCCAATCATAGTTATGTCCATAAATGACGATTTATTTTTAAAATGAGCTGGCTACGATACCCTTTTCTGGTCAGATATATATCCTATCCAATGGTAGTAAACATTCGACCCTCTAATTTCACGTTTATTTTTTAGGATTTTAACATACTATGGGTAATGTTTTACGCGCATGACACCTGTATGCATTAATTCTAATGTTACGAGTGACATCGCATGGACCATACTTCATAGTGTCCACATAATAAAAAAAACTCGTACAAGTTCACAAGGCTATCTCAGGACCAGGCGATGAGATGTGTATTGGAGGGTACACTGCAAAAACTCCAGTGTTGATTTAACACCAGCCTGGAATCTATATAATGTCCAAACCAGAGAAGTATTCAAACGACACCAGTTTGGAATCAAACCGATGCAGTTTTGATACTAATTGGTGTTATATAAACACCTATCTGGTGTTAGACCAAAACAAAACTGGTGTTGTTTAAAACTTCTCTGGTGTGGACATATATAGATTCTGGTCTGGTGTCAATCAACACCAGAGTTTTTGCAGTGTATTGGCGAACTAAAAACTACATCCAATCATAGTTATGTCCATAAATGACGATTTATTTTTAAAATCAACTGGCTACGATACCCTTTTCTGGTCATATATATATCCTATCCAATGGTAGTAAACATTCGACCCTCTAATTTCACGTTTATTTTTTAGGATTTTAACATACTATGGGTAATGTTTTACGCGCATGACACCTGTATGCATTAATTCTAATGTTACGAGTGGCATCGCATGGACCATACTTCATAGTGTCCACATAATTAAAAAAAACTCGTACAAGTTCACAAGGCTATCTCAGGACCAGGCGATGAGAGGTGTATTGGAGGGTACACTGCAAAAACTCCGGTGTTGATTTAACACCAGCCTGGAATCTATATAATGTCCAAACCAGAGAAGTATTCAAACGACACCAGTTTGGAATCAAACCGATGCAGTTTTGATACTAATTGGTGTTGTATAAACAACTATCTGGTGTTAGACCAAAACAAAACTGGTGTTGTTTAAAACTTCTCTGGTGTGGACATATATAGATTCTGGTCTGGTGTCAATCAACACCAATGTTTTTGCAGTGTATTGGCGAACTAAAAACTAAATCCAATCATAGTTATGTCCATAAATGACGATTTATTTTTAAAATGAGCTGGCTACGATACCCTTTTCTGGTCAGATATATATCCTATCCAATGGTAGTAAACATTCGACCCTCTAATTTCACGTTTATTTTTTAGGATTTTAACATACTATGGGTAATGTTTTACGCGCATGACACCTGTATGCATTAATTCTAATGTTACGAGTGGCATCGCATGGACCATACTTCATAGTGTCCACATAATAAAAAAAACTCGTACAAGTTCACAAGGCTATCTCAGGACCAGGCGATGAGAGGTGTATTGGAGGGTACACTGCAAAAACTCCGGTGTTGATTTAACACCAGCCAGGAATCTATATAATGTCCAAACCAGAGAAGTATTCAAACGACACCAGTTTGGAATCAAACCGATGCAGTTTTGATACTAATTGGTGTTGTATAAACAACTATCTGGTGTTAGACCAAAACAAAACTGGTGTTGTTTAAAACTTCTCTGGTGTGGACATATATAGATTCTGGTCTGGTGTCAATCAACACCAATGTTTTTGCAGTGTATTGGCGAACTAAAAACTAAATCCAATCATAGTTATGTCCATAAATGACGATTTATTTTTAAAATGAGCTGGCTACGATACCCTTTTCTGGTCAGATATATATCCTATCCAATGGTAGTAAACATTCGACCCTCTAATTTCACGTTTATTTTTTAGGATTTTAACATACTATGGGTAATGTTTTACGCGCATGACACCTGTATGCATTAATTCTAATGTTACGAGTGGCATCGCATGGACCATACTTCATAGTGTCCACATAATAAAAAAAACTCGTACAAGTTCACAAGGCTATCTCAGGACCAGGCGATGAGATGTGTATTGGAGGGTACACTGCAAAAACTCCGGTGTTGATTTAACACCAGCCAGGAATCTATATAATGTCCAAACCAGAGAAGTATTCAAACGACACCAGTTTGGAATCAAACCGATGCAGTTTTGATACTAATTGGTGTTGTATAAACACCTATCTGGTGTTAGACCAAATCAAAACTGGTGTTGTATAAAACTTCTCTGGTGTGGACATATATAGATTCTGGTCTGGTGTCAATCAACACCAGAGTTTTTGCAGTGTATTGGCGAACTAAAAACTAAATCCAATCATAGTTATGTCCATAAATGACGATTTATTTTTAAAATGAGCTGGCTACGATACCCTTTTCTGGTCAGATATATATCCTATCCAATGGTAGTAAACATTCGACCCTCTAATTTCACGTTTATTTTTTTAGGATTTTAACATACTATGGGTAATGTTTTACGCGCATGACACCTGTATGCATTAATTCTAATGTTACGAGTGGCATCGCATGGACCATACTTCATAGTGTCCACATAATAAAAAAAACTCGTACAAGTTCACAAGGCTATCTCAGGACCAGGCGATGAGAGGTGTATTGGAGGGTACGCTGCAAAAACTCCGGTGTTGATTTAACACCAGCCTGGAATCTATATAATGTCCAAACCAGAGAAGTATTCAAACGACACCAGTTTGGAATCAAACCGATGCAGTTTTGATACTAATTGGTGTTGTATAAACACCTATCTGGTGTTAGACCAAAACAAAACTGGTGTTGTTTAAAACTTCTCTGGTGTGGACATATATAGATTCTGGTCTGGTGTCAATCAACACCAGAGTTTTTGCAGTGTATTGGCGAACTAAAAACTAAATCCAATCATAGTTATGTCCATAAATGACGATTTATTTTTAAAATGAGCTGGCTACGATACCCTTTTCTGGTCAGATATATATCCTATCCAATGGTAGTAAACATTCGACCCTCTAATTTCACGTTTATTTTTTAGGATTTTAACATACTATGGGTAATGTTTTACGCGCATGACACCTGTATGCATTAATTATAATGTTACGAGTGGCATCGCATGGACCATACTTCATAGTGTCCACATAATAAAAAAAAATTGTACAAGTTCACAAGGCTATCTCAGGACCAGGCGATGAGAGGTGTATTGGAGGGTACACTGCAAAAACTCCGGTGTTGATTTAACACCAGCCTGGAATCTATATAATGTCCAAACCAGGAAAGTATTCAAACGACACCAGTTTGGAATCAAACCGATGCAGTTTTGATACTAATTGGTGTTGTATAAACACCTATCTGGTGTTAGACCAAAACAAAACTGGTGTTGTTTAAAACTTCTCTGGTGTGGACATATATAGATTCTGGTCTGGTGTCAATCAACACCAGAGTTTTTGCAGTGTATTGGCGAACTAAAAACTAAATCCAATCATAGTTATGTCCATAAATGACGATTTATTTTTAAAATGAGCTGGCTACGATACCCTTTTCTGGTCAGATATATATCCTATCCAATGGTAGTAAACATTCGACCCTCTAATTTCACGTTTATTTTTTAGGATTTTAACATACTATGGGTAATGTTTTACGCGCATGACACCTGTATGCATTAATTCTAATGTTACGAGTGGCATCGCATGGACCATACTTCACAGTGTCCACATAATAAAAAAAACTCGTACAAGTTCACAAGGCTATCTCAGGACCAGGCGATGAGAGGTGTATTGGAGGGTACACTGCAAAAACTCCGGTGTTGATTTAACACCAGCCTGGAATCTATATAATGTCCAAACCAGAGAAGTATTCAAACGACACCAGTTTGGAATCAAACCGATGCAGTTTTGATACTAATTGGTGTTGTATAAACAACTATCTGGTGTTAGACCAAAACAAAACTGGTGTTGTTTAAAACTTCTCTGGTGTGGACATATATAGATTCTGGTCTGGTGTCAATCAACACCAATGTTTTTGCAGTGTATTGGCGAACTAAAAACTAAATCCAATCATAGTTATGTCCATAAATGACGATTTATTTTTAAAATGAGCTGGCTACGATACCCTTTTCTGGTCAGATATATATCCTATCCAATGGTAGTAAACATTCGACCCTCTAATTTCACGTTTATTTTTTAGGATTTTAACATACTATGGGTAATGTTTTACGCGCATGACACCTGTATGCATTAATTCTAATGTTACGAGTGGCATCGCATGGACCATACTTCATAGTGTCCACATAATAAAAAAAACTCGTACAAGTTCACAAGGCTATCTCAGGACCAGGCGATGAGAGGTGTATTGGAGGGTACACTGCAAAAACTCCGGTGTTGATTTAACACCAGCCAGGAATCTATATAATGTCCAAACCAGAGAAGTATTCAAACGACACCAGTTTGGAATCAAACCGATGCAGTTTTGATACTAATTGGTGTTGTATAAACACCTATCTGGTGTTAGACCAAATCAAAACTGGTGTTGTATAAAACTTCTCTGGTGTGGACATATATAGATTCTGGTCTGGTGTCAATCAACACCAGAGTTTTTGCAGTGTATTGGCGAACTAAAAACTAAATCCAATCATAGTTATGTCCATAAATGACGATTTATTTTTAAAATGAGCTGGCTACGATACCCTTTTCTGGTCAGATATATATCCTATCCAATGGTAGTAAACATTCGACCCTCTAATTTCACGTTTATTTTTTAGGATTTTAACATACTATGGGTAATGTTTTACGCGCATGACACCTGTATGCATTAATTCTAATGTTACGAGTGGCATCGCATGGACCATACTTCATAGTGTCCACATAATAAAAAAAACTCGTACAAGTTCACAAGGCTATCTCAGGACCAGGCGATGAGAGGTGTATTGGAGGGTACGCTGCAAAAACTCCGGTGTTGATTTAACACCAGCCTGGAATCTATATAATGTCCAAACCAGAGAAGTATTCAAACGACACCAGTTTGGAATCAAACCGATGCAGTTTTGATACTAATTGGTGTTGTATAAACACCTATCTGGTGTTAGACCAAAACAAAACTGGTGTTGTTTAAAACTTCTCTGGTGTGGACATATATAGATTCTGGTCTGGTGTCAATCAACACCAGAGTTTTTGCAGTGTATTGGCGAACTAAAAACTAAATCCAATCATAGTTATGTCCATAAATGACGATTTATTTTTAAAATGAGCTGGCTACGATACCCTTTTCTGGTCAGATATATATCCTATCCAATGGTAGTAAACATTCGACCCTCTAATTTCACGTTTATTTTTTAGGATTTTAACATACTATGGGTAATGTTTTACGCGCATGACACCTGTATGCATTAATTATAATGTTACGAGTGGCATCGCATGGACCATACTTCATAGTGTCCACATAATAAAAAAAAATTGTACAAGTTCACAAGGCTATCTCAGGACCAGGCGATGAGAGGTGTATTGGAGGGTACACTGCAAAAACTCCGGTGTTGATTTAACACCAGCCTGGAATCTATATAATGTCCAAACCAGGAAAGTATTCAAACGACACCAGTTTGGAATCAAACCGATGCAGTTTTGATACTAATTGGTGTTGTATAAACACCTATCTGGTGTTAGACCAAAACAAAACTGGTGTTGTTTAAAACTTCTCTGGTGTGGACATATATAGATTCTGGTCTGGTGTCAATCAACACCAGAGTTTTTGCAGTGTATTGGCGAACTAAAAACTAAATCCAATCATAGTTATGTCCATAAATGACGATTTATTTTTAAAATGAGCTGGCTACGATACCCTTTTCTGGTCAGATATATATCCTATCCAATGGTAGTAAACATTCGACCCTCTAATTTCACGTTTATTTTTTAGGATTTTAACATACTATGGGTAATGTTTTACGCGCATGACACCTGTATGCATTAATTCTAATGTTACGAGTGGCATCGCATGGACCATACTTCACAGTGTCCACATAATAAAAAAAACTCGTACAAGTTCACAAGGCTATCTCAGGACCAGGCGATGAGAGGTGTATTGGAGGGTACACTGCAAAAACTCCGGTGTTGATTTAACACCAGCCTGGAATCTATATAATGTCCAAACCAGAGAAGTATTCAAACGACACCAGTTTGGAATCAAACCGATGCAGTTTTGATACTAATTGGTGTTGTATAAACACCTATCTGGTGTTAGACCAAAACAAAACTGGTGTTGTTTAAAACTTCTCTGGTGTGGACATATATAGATTCTGGTCTGGTGTCAATCAACACCAGAGTTTTTGCAGTGTATTGGCGAACTAAAAACTACATCCAATCATAGTTATGTCCATAAATGACGATTTATTTTTAAAATGAGCTGGCTACGATACCCTTTTCTGGTCAGATATATATCCTATCCAATGGTAGTAAACATTCGACCCTCTAATTTCACGTTTATTTTTTAGGATTTTAACATACTATGGGTAATGTTTTACGCGCATGACACCTGTATGCATTAATTCTAATGTTACGAGTGGCATCGCATGGACCATACTTCATAGTGTCCACATAATAAAAAAAACTCGTACAAGTTCACAAGGCTATCTCAGGACCAGGCGATGAGATGTGTATTGGAGGGTACACTGCAAAAACTCCAGTGTTGATTTAACACCAGCCTGGAATCTATATAATGTCCAAACCAGAGAAGTATTCAAACGACACCAGTTTGGAATCAAACCGATGCAGTTTTGATACTAATTGGTGTTATATAAACACCTATCTGGTGTTAGACCAAAACAAAACTGGTGTTGTTTAAAACTTCTCTGGTGTGGACATATATAGATTCTGGTCTGGTGTCAATCAACACCAGAGTTTTTGCAGTGTATTGGCGAACTAAAAACTACATCCAATCATAGTTATGTCCATAAATGACGATTTATTTTTAAAATCAACTGGCTACGATACCCTTTTCTGGTCATATATATATCCTATCCAATGGTAGTAAACATTCGACCCTCTAATTTCACGTTTATTTTTTAGGATTTTAACATACTATGGGTAATGTTTTACGCGCATGACACCTGTATGCATTAATTCTAATGTTACGAGTGGCATCGCATGGACCATACTTCATAGTGTCCACATAATAAAAAAAACTCGTACAAGTTCACAAGGCTATCTCAGGACCAGGCGATGAGAGGTGTATTTGAGGGTACACTGCAAAAACTCCGGTGTTGATTTAAAACCAGCCTGGAATCTATATAATGTCCAAACCAGAGAAGTATTCAAACGACACCAGTTTGGAATCAAACCGATGCAGTTTTGATACTAATTGGTGTTGTATAAACACCTATCTGGTGTTAGACCAAAACAAAACTGGTGTTGTTTAAACTTCTCTGGTGTGGACATATATAGATTCTGGTCTGGTGTCAATCAACACCAGAGTTTTTGCAGTGTATTGGCGAACTAAAAATTAAATCCAATCATAGTTATGTCCATAAATGACGATTTATTTTTAAAATGAGCTGGCTACGATACCCTTTTCTGGTCAGATATATATCCTATCCAATGGTAGTAAACATTCGACCCTCTAATTTCACGTTTATTTTTTAGGATTTTAACATACTATAGGTAATGTTTTACGCGCATGACACCTGTATGCATTAATTTTAATGTTACGAGTGGCATCGCATGGACCATACTTCATAGTGTCCACATAATAAAAAAAACTCGTACAAGTTCACAAGGCTATCTCAGGACCAGGCGATGAGAGGTGTATTGGAGGGTACACTGCAAAAACTCCGGTGTTGATTTAACACCAGCCTGGAATCTATATAATGTTCAAACCAGAGAAGTATTCAAACGACACCAGTTTGGAATCAAACCGATGCAGTTTTGATACTAATTGGTGTTGTATAAACACCTATCTGGTGTTAGACCAAAACAAAACTGGTGTTGTTTAAAACTTCTCTGGTGTGGACATATATAGATTCTGGTCTGGTGTCAATCAACACCAGAGTTTTTGCAGTGTATTGGCGAACTAAAAACTAAATCCAATCATAGTTATGTCCATAAATGACGATTTATTTTTAAAATGAGCTGGCTACGATACCCTTTTCTGGTCAGATATATATCCTATCCAATGGTAGTAAACATTCGACCCTCTAATTTCACGTTTATTTTTTAGGATTTTAACATACTATGGGTAATGTTTTACGCGCATGACACCTGTATGCATTAATTCTAATGTTACGAGTGGCATCGCATGGACCATACTTCATAGTGTCCACATAATTAAAAAAAACTCGTACAAGTTCACAAGGCTATCTCAGGACCAGGCGATGAGAGGTGTATTGGAGGGTACACTGCAAAAACTCCGGTGTTGATTTAACACCAGCCTGGAATCTATATAATGTCCAAACCAGAGAAGTATTCAAACGACACCAGTTTGGAATCAAACCGATGCAGTTTTGATACTAATTGGTGTTGTATAAACAACTATCTGGTGTTAGACCAAAACAAAACTGGTGTTGTTTAAAACTTCTCTGGTGTGGACATATATAGATTCTGGTCTGGTGTCAATCAACACCAATGTTTTTGCAGTGTATTGGCGAACTAAAAACTAAATCCAATCATAGTTATGTCCATAAATGACGATTTATTTTTAAAATGAGCTGGCTACGATACCCTTTTCTGGTCAGATATATATCCTATCCAATGGTAGTAAACATTCGACCCTCTAATTTCACGTTTATTTTTTAGGATTTTAACATACTATGGGTAATGTTTTACGCGCTTGACACCTGTATGCATTAATTCTAATGTTACGAGTGGCATCGCATGGACCATACTTCATAGTGTCCACATAATAAAAAAAACTCGTACAAGTTCACAAGGCTATCTCAGGACCAGGCGATGAGAGGTGTATTGGAGGGTACACTGCAAAAACTCCGGTGTTGATTTAACACCAGCCAGGAATCTATATAATGTCCAAACCAGAGAAGTATTCAAACGACACCAGTTTGGAATCAAACCGATGCAGTTTTGATACTAATTGGTGTTGTATAAACACCTATCTGGTGTTAGACCAAATCAAAACTGGTGTTGTATAAAACTTCTCTGGTGTGGACATATATAGATTCTGGTCTGGTGTCAATCAACACCAGAGTTTTTGCAGTGTATTGGCGAACTAAAAACTAAATCCAATCATAGTTATGTCCATAAATGACGATTTATTTTTAAAATGAGCTGGCTACGATACCCTTTTCTGGTCAGATATATATCCTATCCAATGGTAGTAAACATTCGACCCTCTAATTTCACGTTTATTTTTTAGGATTTTAACATACTATGGGTAATGTTTTACGCGCATGACACCTGTATGCATTAATTCTAATGTTACGAGTGGCATCGCATGGACCATACTTCATAGTGTCCACATAATAAAAAAAACTCGTACAAGTTCACAAGGCTATCTCAGGACCAGGCGATGAGAGGTGTATTGGAGGGTACGCTGCAAAAACTCCGGTGTTGATTTAACACCAGCCTGGAATCTATATAATGTCCAAACCAGAGAAGTATTCAAACGACACCAGTTTGGAATCAAACCGATGCAGTTTTGATACTAATTGGTGTTGTATAAACACCTATCTGGTGTTAGACCAAAACAAAACTGGTGTTGTTTAAAACTTCTCTGGTGTGGACATATATAGATTCTGGTCTGGTGTCAATCAACACCAGAGTTTTTGCAGTGTATTGGCGAACTAAAAACTAAATCCAATCATAGTTATGTCCATAAATGACGATTTATTTTTAAAATGAGCTGGCTACGATACCCTTTTCTGGTCAGATATATATCCTATCCAATGGTAGTAAACATTCGACCCTCTAATTTCACGTTTATTTTTTAGGATTTTAACATACTATGGGTAATGTTTTACGCGCATGACACCTGTATGCATTAATTATAATGTTACGAGTGGCATCGCATGGACCATACTTCATAGTGTCCACATAATAAAAAAAAATTGTACAAGTTCACAAGGCTATCTCAGGACCAGGCGATGAGAGGTGTATTGGAGGGTACACTGCAAAAACTCCGGTGTTGATTTAACACCAGCCTGGAATCTATATAATGTCCAAACCAGGAAAGTATTCAAACGACACCAGTTTGGAATCAAACCGATGCAGTTTTGATACTAATTGGTGTTGTATAAACACCTATCTGGTGTTAGACCAAAACAAAACTGGTGTTGTTTAAAACTTCTCTGGTGTGGACATATATAGATTCTGGTCTGGTGTCAATCAACACCAGAGTTTTTGCAGTGTATTGGCGAACTAAAAACTAAATCCAATCATAGTTATGTCCATAAATGACGATTTATTTTTAAAATGAGCTGGCTACGATACCCTTTTCTGGTCAGATATATATCCTATCCAATGGTAGTAAACATTCGACCCTCTAATTTCACGTTTATTTTTTAGGATTTTAACATACTATGGGTAATGTTTTACGCGCATGACACCTGTATGCATTAATTCTAATGTTACGAGTGGCATCGCATGGACCATACTTCATAGTGTCCACATAATAAAAAAAACTCGTACAAGTTCACAAGGCTATCTCAGGACCAGGCGATGAGATGTGTATTGGAGGGTACACTGCAAAAACTCCAGTGTTGATTTAACACCAGCCTGGAATCTATATAATGTCCAAACCAGAGAAGTATTCAAACGACACCAGTTTGGAATCAAACCGATGCAGTTTTGATACTAATTGGTGTTATATAAACACCTATCTGGTGTTAGACCAAAACAAAACTGGTGTTGTTTAAAACTTCTCTGGTGTGGACATATATAGATTCTGGTCTGGTGTCAATCAACACCAGAGTTTTTGCAGTGTATTGGCGAACTAAAAACTACATCCAATCATAGTTATGTCCATAAATGACGATTTATTTTTAAAATCAACTGGCTACGATACCCTTTTCTGGTCATATATATATCCTATCCAATGGTAGTAAACATTCGACCCTCTAATTTCACGTTTATTTTTTAGGATTTTAACATACTATGGGTAATGTTTTACGCGCATGACACCTGTATGCATTAATTCTAATGTTACGAGTGGCATCGCATGGACCATACTTCATAGTGTCCACATAATAAAAAAAACTCGTACAAGTTCACAAGGCTATCTCAGGACCAGGCGATGAGAGGTGTATTGGAGGGTACACTGCAAAAACTCCGGTGTTGATTTAAAACCAGCCTGGAATCTATATAATGTCCAAACCAGAGAAGTATTCAAACGACACCAGTTTGGAATCAAACCGATGCAGTTTTGATACTAATTGGTGTTGTATAAACACCTATCTGGTGTTAGACCAAAACAAAACTGGTGTTGTTTAAACTTCTCTGGTGTGGACATATATAGATTCTGGTCTGGTGTCAATCAACACCAGAGTTTTTGCAGTGT